>NC_092878.1:137118249-137718249 GCF_028372415.1 Notamacropus eugenii | reverse complement strand
AACTCCTTTGTCACTTAGCAGATGGTCTTCAAGAGTAGCTTTTTAAAAAATCCATAGCCACATAACCAATACGATAAAATATGGGTCTCTGAACTAAGCTAGGCTGGTCCCTTTCTAGCAGACATGTCATCACCCTACCAGAAGCCTTTCCATGCTCCATTGGCATTGCCTTTCAAAACTCAGGGTTACACCAGAATGAGACATTGGAGGAAGACATCAATAGAAGATTTTAAAAATATAATATAAAAAGGCTACTTTGCAAGAATACATGGAACATTGCAGACAACTCAAGTCTTGTGTAAGAAATGGGAATTAAATATTCTTTAGCCCAGTTTGTAGGTAGGTGAACTGAGCCTCACATAGGTCTAATCCTGGGCTCAGCAGGAAGGAAAGTGAAACAACCAGCCAGAAATCTCCTTTCCTAGATTCTGGACTCAGAGATGGCATATTTTTAAAGTATGTAAAGAAAACTGGACATTTCATCCTATTTCCAGCCCTTGGTATCTCTGTGACTTTGGATAAGTCATTTCATTTCTCAGGATTTGTTTCCTCATCTGTAGAATCAGGACACTGGACTAGAGAGTGTTTGAGGACTTGTCTTTCTCCAAATCTGTGGTTCTATGACATGGAGGAAAACGTGTTTGAACTTTTGTTCAGTCCTTTACTGGAGAGGGAGGGGCAAATTATAACCTCTTCTCATCTGTAAAAGTGATCATAGGATCATAAGATTATGGATCTTGACTATCACTGAAGGCGTGGATTTCATGCCCCACCTCTTGTGACTGAGCAACACAGAGAATCTCTAGAATAAAATGAAAATTCCTTTCTTTAGCTTTTGAAGTCCTTCAGAACCTGATCCCAAACCATCTATAATACTCAAATGAACTACAAAGGACATACGAAGGAAGACAATATCTTCATTCAGAGAAGGAACTGATAAATAGAAATATGTATAGAATGATTTTACATATGCATACATATTTGTGCCTAATGGTAGCCATCTCTAAAGAAAGAAAGAAAAAAAAGAGAAAAAAAAAAGAAATTTACATGACATTTTATTATACATCTAAAAGGAATAGCAAATTGTGCATAATGTACAGTTTCACGTGCAATCTTTTTATTATACTATGTTATGGAAATGCTTGTTTTATTACTGAAATTAAAAAAAAAAAAAGACTTAAGAACTCTGATCAAGGAAATGACCAACCAAGATTCCAGGGGACCAATGATGAACTTACCTACTTTGGGACGTGATGAGATGGAGATCACCTAATGGAGATGCAGAAAGAGACACATTTTCAGGACATGATCAATGTGGGAATTTGCTATTTTTGACTAGACACATTTGTTATAAAGACTTTCTTTTCTTTTCTTTTAAGTGGGTGGGGAAGATAAGAAGGAGGGAAAATAAAATCTTGCTAATTTGAAAAAAATAATAAAAAATACAAAAGTAGAGAAACACTTTAGAGTAGAAATTATTTCTTTTATTATATCTGTATCCCAGGTCAATGTATATGATAAGTAAGTAATAAATGCTTGTTGCTTAAATGATTTCTCTGAGTCTGTGTTTTCTTATCTGTAAAATGGATCTGCACAGTAATACTGGTTCTAAGTCTCACATAGTTGTAGGGATCAAATGAAATTGTGTATCCAAATCACTTTGTAACCATAAATCTCTGTCTAAATGGAAGTGGATAGTTTTATTATTTTTTCCTAATTCTTTGGGCCCCTGATGTAGCCATTGACCATAAGAGTTAATTAAGTGCAGGTGTCCTCAAAGGCCATCTGCACAGTGGAGCGCCTTGTGCCTGCCCAATGCCCACTAATCCCAGAAGGCTGGATGAGATAGTCATGCTGTTCTAAATCAGTTTGACTAACGGGGACTTTGTTTAGACACCTGCTCCCTCTCAGTACCCAAAGGTAACTGATCTCTCTGTGCATGTACGTGCCCAGTCAGGCTTCCAGATCCAAATAGCCAACTAAAATTATCCTACTGGAGGGACCTATTTGAATCTGTCATTTGCTCCTTAATTTTCTCCAAAATGCCACGGTGAAATGAAAGCCGGGCTGACCCAGAGACCTCAGCTCACTTTCCTTTACCTTATACCCTAAAGCAATCATTTGGGTCCTTTCCTCCAGTTGACTTGAAGCTCCCTGAGGACAGGTGTTGTGTATTTGTCTCTCCTCTTCAGCAGTCTTTTTATTTTTTTTAAACTTCAAGTGCTTTATTGTATCAGAATAGAATAGATTTTAAGTGTCTATCAGATAATCCCTCACCCCATCAATATTATCTCTCTCCTTTAACCCATTTCCTTTCTATTGCCCATTTTCTACTCCCAATAATCACATTCCGCTTTCCAAGGTGCTTAGAATTTAGGACTTTCTCTTTATTTCCCTGCAGAAACTACTGGAAGACACAGAACTGTCCCATTCAGATATACACTTTATGAGAAGACTATTTTTTCACCATTCCCTAAATGTTGATAGTGTTGCATAGGAGATTCCTAGACCTGGAATCCCATACTGTCTCAAGGCTCAGAGCATAGATGGAAAATACCAAACTCCACCCATCCTGGTGCCTGCTTTCCCCATGCTTTGTCCACAGCAAGGTTCACTCACAAGCCACTGGGGCTAAAACGCCAGACAGAGACAATCTCTTTCTCCTCTCATGCCCAGTCACTCTACTTCATACTTGTCACACTTTTAGTGAGTTATACATTCTCTCATTTGACTTAAACCAATTAAATTCTGCACTGACTCAATCCTTCTAATCACCATGATTAACTCTCCAGTCATACACCATCTTCTACACAGTCTTACATCTCGTGGTGCTTAAATGTCTGTTGAATATTTTGCTGTGAATTTGTGGCAGTCCCCAAAAGGGATGATTAAAGGGAAGGACTAGTCAGAAGTCTGGGTACAAATCCTGAATACTTGCCAGCTAGGTGGCTCAGGAGTTAGTGTTGGACTTGGAATGAAAAAGGTTTGAATTGGAATCCTGCCTCTGGTACTTACTAGCTATGTTACCCTGGATGCTTGCCTCATTTAACCTCAGCCTCAGTTTCTCATCTTCAAAATGAGTTTAATAATACTACCTAACTCACAGGGTAGTTGAGAGAAGCTATTCTGAAACAACTGAAAGTGCTCCTTTCCAAATCTTTAAGCATTATATAAATACTAGCTGTTATTTTTATTAGATGTGTGACCCTGGGCAAATTACTAGACCTCTCCGGGTCTCAGCTTTCTCATTTGTAAAAGGAGATGGTTGGACCAGATGAGCTCTAAGGTCCTTTCCAACTATTATTTATTCAGGGAAAAATGAAGAAAGATTCTAATGACAGCTGCCTTGCTAACCTAAGGACTTCCATAACAGAGGAATCCCCATGATCACTTTATGTTTGTGGCTAACTGCTTGCATGTTGTCTCTTCCATTTGACTCTGGAGTTTATTGAGACCAGGGAATGTTTTTACCTTTCTTTGTATCCCCCAGCACTTAGTATAGTACCTAGCTCTTAGTAAAATGCTAAATTTTTTAGTTCACCTATAATGAGATATACACCCAAATAAAAATTAGCTAATAAGAGCAAGTCTGTTTCTACCACTTTAAATTCAATTTACAGTAGTGGTGGTAACATACTGAAAGGAGATGACAAAATACTCCCATCTTAGGGGAAAAAATCTTGGCTCTCTCTCCAATTGATACAACCCACAACTCACTGCTAATGTTCGGTTTGTCAGTTAACAGCAGATTCTAGTAATTGCAAAATTTTCACAACCCATCTGTTAGGTGCTCATAAAAGTTGTTGATTCTCTGACTTCCACTGTAGCGGAAATAGCTATTAAAATTTTTTACTTAGAAGTATAATCTTCTCTAGCATTATTAACCTTACTGAGTGAAAATATAAGGTAAACCAAACTCACCTATTCATCAGTTTGCATTGGACAGAGTGCTGGGTCTCTGGGTGGAGTTCAAATCCCACCTCAGACAAGCTGTGTGACCCTGGGCAATTCACTTAACCTCTGCCTCAATTGTAAAAATGGAAATAATCATAGCAACTACTCCCCAAGGTTGTTGTGAGGAACAAATGAAATAATATATTTAAGGCACTCAGATCAGTACCTGTCTCTGGTAGGTTCCCACTTAGGGTAAGACTACAAAGTCAGCTATCTTCCGGGTGCTTGGGTTGCAGGTGGTCTTCCAGATAACTTTATACTAGTTTGTATGATGACATTTCTTTCCACCTAAAACCAGGACTGTCTGATAGAGGATAATGAAAGATTAATAGCTCAAGTATTTAAAGTCAAGTAAAAATTATTATAATTTGAAACACAATCAATGACCAATGCCCAGTGGCTATAACATATCCCAAAATTTTCTCATCCAGCATCCTGATATATAGTCCTGTCCTCGCCTCCGCATTTGATATTTCATATTGGACAGTAGAAATAGAAAACTCCAATGTTTTATTTTTGAGTTTCATGAAAGAGTATGATATTTGAGACACAACCTGGAAAGAGATCAAGTATTTGTAAGATCACAGAATCAAGAAAGTGCTAGAAGAGATTTCAGAGGTCTAGCCCCTATCCAAATCTTGAATCTCCCCTACAACATTATACAGGGTTCTCCAGAAAGTCTTAGTGCTTTGATAAGATTAAAATAGTGCTAAGATCTAGGGGACAACCTTATATGTATTATCCAGGCTCTGCTTGAGCCTAGGAATGACATCGTTGAGGCTAGAGATACAAGCCTTAGAACCTCGCTAAAACCCATTGCCTCACATATTAATCAAAACCCAAGTCTGGTAAAATTGTTACAATGCTCAAATGATAAACTTTTAATGTCACACACTAAATAAAGACTAGCCTACCCAAATAGATTAGGATTATAGCTCTGGAGCTAGAGAAGCCTTCAGAGACCATGTAGTCCACCCTCCCCGCTTATTTCAGAGATGAGAAAACAGATCTAGGGAGATCAAATGACTTCTCTGAGGCCACACGTTTCGTAAGAATCAGAGGCAAAATTAGAATCCATGTCCTCTGACTTTCCCCTGTACCAGGATTTGTCACCATACTTTTTTGTAAAAGCAGCACTTTTTGGACTAAGCTAATAAATATATTTTGAGCACTTATACGTGCTCAAAACCGTTGGGAGTTTTCACTAGGCATACTGAAGATCAATTGTTTGTAACAGAGGTCCAAGGGGAAAAGGATTGCATTTATCATGAGGCTTGAAGACTCAAGAATGGACGCAATTCAAGCTCTTGGGTTTTCAGTTCTCATGAGATGGTGTACTTGCAGCACCTTTCCCAGCGTTGGCTAAAAAGGTATAAATTTCTCTTATAAACTGCTGTCTCCCTGCACTGGCTAAAGTCGGAGTTGAAATACTCCCCATTGCCACCTCCTTATTGTCCTCGTCCCACTGTCACTCAGTAATCTCTCTTCATTTAAATTTCACAATGTTCTGCCCCTCCATTCCACCTCAGCTATGCACAGAGGTAGTCACGTACCCTTGCGATTACCCACAGGTATTCCACTATCATGTTTATGAACTCTGAAATTCCTTTATCACACACACAGACACACACACACACATATATGATATACACATATATGTATATGTATGTGAAGGAGTTTATTTATTCCTTTATCAATCTTTTATCATTTCATCTTTCCCTAGGCCTTGGGACTCCTAACTCCATTCCTCATCCTCTCTATGACTTTTATTCCTTCTGTCTCTCAGTTTTTTACCGGGCCATCAGAGGCAACAATCTCCTTCCTTCCCTATCCCAATTCTTTTGTGAATCAGTTGGACTCTACATTCCCCTCTGATTTTGAGTCCCTTACCCCCTTGCCTTATCACCAATCTTGCCTTGCCAAACTCCAGCCTTGGTTTGCTCTTACTACCTATCTTCATTCCTATTCGCACACTGCTTTATCAGGGCTAGAGTGAAGCACAAACCTGCACTAATTATGAATTTGCTATTTGATTTCAATGAGGCCCTCACTGCAGCACGGCAATCTTCCTTTTTCTTATTTGATTTGCTATCCCACTTTCCAGGGTGACTCACACTATGCCCTTGCCATCCTGGAGAGTGAGGACATTATTTTCCTCATCCTTTTACTTGGAAATGAGACACTAATACTCAAAATATTGTGCTGAATTTATTTTCAACAATCCTTTAATAATTATTTGAGTACAGATTAACTGCTGGACTATTACAATACATAGTCTTTGTTTGGTCCCCTGGTGTGATGTGATGATATCAAGATTTTAACCCCCTGTTCTCATATAAATTAAGCTGGT
Source organism: Notamacropus eugenii (assembly GCF_028372415.1). Taxonomy (NCBI): domain Eukaryota; kingdom Metazoa; phylum Chordata; class Mammalia; order Diprotodontia; family Macropodidae; genus Notamacropus; species Notamacropus eugenii. The sequence continues at coordinate 137,711,945 of NC_092878.1, read as the reverse complement.
ATTTCTTTAAAAATATTATAAGCATTCTTAATATTTGATTTGCTCATAGAATTAAAGGTTCAGACTATTGACATAACTTCTTGTTCATCTGAGTAAAAATCAGTCACAAGATATTCTGAGAATCTGGAATGCTTAACTGGTAGGCAAAAGGAGACTATTCAGGAATAGAGGAACTTCATTTAGAAGAGTCAATTCATGGTGTCCTCCATGCATATACACTTGTTGAATACCTTTCTTTACTTTGGCTAAGTAAATCTCCTTTTGTTAACTGTTGAGTGACTGAATATCTCACTTTTTTTTTTCTCAAGAAAAAATAAAAACTACCATGAAACTGGCCTGAATTTATGGTGCAAACTAAGTTTAGGTATTTCTCACTAAGCTGAGCTGGGGGCTTGAGCCAAATGAAGTATACATATAATTTAAATATCCCCACTCAGAACCCAGCACTTCAGGTGTGCATCCAGAGTTGCAAAGCAGATCAGAGAACTGCATCAGGGATGCTTAATTCTTAAGGTACTCCACCCTAGTTATATATCAAAATTGTATTATTATCAGTTGATTGAGAAAATATATGATAGAAAGATTTTAATCTGTATCTTACTAATCACAACAGTTTTCACATGCCCTTGATTTTTTGTAACCCTAAAGTCTTAACCAAAAGACTCTCACTAGTGATTTTTGTGATGTCCAAGTTTTTGTTTGGTCAGTTTTCAGGGAGTCCTGTGATTCTTATATTATCCTTCCTTGACATTTTTTGATTGTATATAGTTTTTATTTTCTTCTATTTTTTCAATCTTTTTATTTACTCATGGAGTCATTGAGTTCTATTTACCCCACTCTTTTTTTTTTTTTAAAGAGAGACTGCTACTTGCATAAGGTTTACTACCATCTCTTCTAAACTATTTTTCCTCCTAAATCTTTTCTCCAGAGCTTTCATTGTTTTAGAATTTTATTTTAATTCCTTGCATGATGCTTTTTCTTTCCACTCCTTGTGGCAAAGCCATCTCTCTCCTCCTTCCGAGTCTTTACTTTACTTGATATGGAGTTACAATTTTCTTCTGAGTTTAACACTTGATAGCTCTATTGACTCATAATATTTCTTCATTGTGTTTAGTGTTTTCTTCTGTTTATTCATATTTTCTGCTTATGTTCCTGATTTGGGACTTTGTGCTCAGTGTAGGCTCTACCCCCTCCTACAATCTCAGATGGGGTGGTCATGCCGTTTGTGGCCATGACCTCAGTTTTTGAGGATTTGGCTTCTGGCTTCCACTTCATTCGGTGTGTACCCTGTGTAAGGGTACTGTAAGAATACTGAAGTTTTCAGAACCCCCTAGAGATTCCCTGCTCAGAGTTTCTGTGGACTTCTTGTTCCACTCTGGATCTTTCTTGTCAAATTCCTACAAGTTTTGGATTCCCCTAGTTAGAGGATTATAGAGAATCTCAGGATTCTAACCTGTGCCTGTGTTAGCTTCCTGGCAGGACGGACTCCTAACGCCTTCAGACTTCCAGACATCTTTTGTACAGTCAGGGCCAGGATGTAGGTACTTACTGCTGTTTCTCTTTGTTCTTTTTGATTGTTATTCGAACTCCTGCCCTTTTTGGATCTTTACTGTAGTATATTTGGGGTACCAGGGTTATCCTATGACTTTTCACATTACCATCATAATTGAAAGTCTGATTAGAGTGCTTCTAAGCAATCTTACAGCTCTAATATTTTATGATTCCATGACAGGTTTTATAAGCTTTAGAATATATAAGAGTGAGCCATACAGTCTAGAATCTCATTTGATTCATGACACTCCTTTCTGCCTTCTAAGCTAATGATTCACTGACCTTCTTAGGGGTTTCTGATGACTACGAGGTTATTTCCCAACACTGTCATATATCTAAGGAAGTTAAAGATGTTGCAAATTATTCAGCAGGTGCATAATCTTATCAAGGAGACATTATACTATAGTGTAGGCGTTCTTAACCTATGGTCTATAAACTTAGTATTTTGATAACTGCATTTCAGTATCACTGGTTTTCTTTGTAACCCTGTGTATTTTACGTATTTAAAAACAATCTGAGAATAAGTCCAGTTTCCACCAAACTATCAAAGGATCCACAATGCAAAAAAAGATTAAGAACCTCTGTAGAAAGAGTGTCGAATTCAGGATCAAAAGATTTCTAAGTTTTACCACTGCCTTGCTGTACATCATCAGATAATACGATTAACCTCTCTGCCTTTTTTCCCCCATCTGTAAAATGCTTTCCCTCAGCCCTACCTGTACTGATTTCCTTTGCTAAGTTTGTTTTGTTGTTGTTCATATTTAGGTATGGCGGGAGAAAGGTGTATTGCTGTGATAGGACCAGGTTTTCTGACTCCCCCTAGAATATGAGTTCTCAAGTTTTTCCCTTAAAGGTGACAAAGCTGTCCCTAGGGCTTGATTGGTCCAGGAACAGAAATTCAAGCTTCATTTCTAGCAAAGCAGCTTTCTAGTCAACTCTGACTATATTGTTGTAACTACCTGGTCATCTAAAAGCATCTAAAAGCATCTAAAAGTCCCACCAGTATGGAGTCAACTCCTTTCAGACTTGGCAGACACCCCAAGACTGTTCAAATCTCACTGCTGACTAGGTGTGTTTCCATACGGAGATGAGAGAGGCCACATCTACCTGAACTAAGTGCTTTTGCATCCTGGTTGAAAATCCTCTCTATGCTAAGGCTAAACCTTCTTTTATTATGTTGAACCTATGAGTGCTGCATTTCATTCCAGAATCAAACCCAAACTAATAATTAGTCTGAGTCAGACCTATTCTGAACAATTGGGAATTGATTGCCTTTATTTGAAAACAAGCTCTTCGAGGGCAAGGAACTGGTTTTTTATTTTAGTCTTTGTGTCCCCAGTACTGGTAGCTAGGTGGCCCAATAGATAGAGTGCCAGGCCTGGAGTCAGAAAGACTCATCTTCCTGAGTTCAAATCTGACCTTAGACATAGCTGTGTGACCCCAAGCAAGTCACTTAACCCTGTTTGCCTCAGTTTTCTCACTTGTAAAATGAGCTGGAGAAGGAAGTGGAAAACCTCTCCAGAATCTTTGCCAAGAAAATTCCAAACAGGGTCAGGTTATGAAGAGTTGGAAATGACTGAACAACAAGTGATTTGACAAAAGTCCCATGGCTGGTATGTATCAGAGGTGAGACTCGAATCCATGCCTTCCTGGCTTCAAGACTTGTAATTTTTTATTGGGAAATAAGAGCATCTGAAGAACTTCTTAAGGAATCCCCATTCACCTAGAACTATAGACTAGATTTCTTCCATGAAAGTGGTGACTTCCTTGGCTGAGCAAATGTTTCCCTTTTTAAAATTTCTTTTTTAAAATTTTTTAAAAAATTTATTTATTTAAGTTTTCAACATTCATTTCCACAAAATTTTGAGGTCCAAATTTTCTCCCCATTTCTCCCCTCCCCCCACCCCAAAACGCTGAGCATTCTAATTACTCCTATCACCAATCTGCCCTCCCTTCTAACATCCTTCCCTTCCCTTATCCCCATCTTCTCTTTTGTCCTGTAGGGTAAGATAAATTTCTATACCCCATTACCTGTATTTCTTATTTCCTAGTTGTATGCAAGAACAATACTCAACAGATATTCCTAAAACTCTGAGTTCCAACTTCTCTTCCTCCCACCCTCCCTACCCATCCCCATTGGGAAGGCAAGAAATTCAATATAGGCCATATCTGTGTAGTTTTGCAAATGACTTCCATAATAGTCATGTTGTGTAAGACTAATTATACTTCCCTTCATCCTATCCTGCCCCCCATTTCTTCTATTCTCTCTTTTGACCCTGTCCCTCCCCAAGAGTGTTGACTTCTAATTACTCCCTGCTCCCATTGCCCTCTCTTCTATCATCTCCCCACCCTGCTTATCCCCTTCTCCCCCACTTTCCTGTACTGTAAGATAGGTCTTCATACCAAAATGAGTATGCATTTTATTCCTTCCTTTAGTCGCATGTGATGAGAATAAGCTTCATGTTTTTTTCTTTCACATCCTCCATTTTTCCCTCCACTGAAAAGTCTTTTACTTGCCTCTTTTATGAGAGATAATTTGCCCCATTCCATTTCTCCCTTTCTCCTCACAATATATTTCTCTCTCGTTCCTTAATTTCATTTTTTAAAGATATGATCCCATCCTATTCAACTCACCCTGTGCTGTGTGTGTGTGTGTGTGTGTGCGTGTGTGTAATCCTACCAACTACCCAGATACTGAAAAAAGTTTCAAGAGTTACAAATATTGTCTTTCCATGTAGGAATGTAAACAGTTCAACTTTAGTAAGTCCCTTATGATTTCTCTTAGCTGTTTACCTTTTCATGTTTCTCTTGATTCTTGTGTTTGAAGGCCAAATTTTCTTTTTCAGCTCTGGTCTTTTCATCAAGAATACTCGAAATTCCTCAATTTCATTGAAAGACCGTTTTTTTCCCCTGAAGTATTATACTCAGTTTTGCTGGGTAGGTGATTCTTGGTTTTAGTCCTAGTTCCTTTGACTTCTGGAATATCCTATTCCATGCCCTTCAATCCCTTAATGTAGAAGCTGCAAGATCTTGTATTATCCTGATTGTATTTCCACAATACTTGAATTGTTTCTTTCTAGCTGCTTGCGATATTTTCTCCTTGAGCTGAGAACTCTGGAATTTGGGCACAATGTTCCTAGGAGTTTCTCTTTTTGGATCTCTTTCAGGAGGTGATTGGTGGACTCTTTCAATATTTATTTTGCCCCTTGATTCTAGAATATCAGGGCAGTTTTCCTTGATAATTTCATGAAAGATGATGTCTAGGCTCTTTTTCTGATTATGGCTTTCAGGTAGTCCCATAATTTTTAAATTGTCTCTCCTGGATCTCTTTTCCAGGTCAGTTGTTTTTCCAATGAGATATTTCACATTATCTTCCATTTTGTCATTCTTTTGGTTTTGTTTTGTGATTTCTTGGTTTCTCATAAAGTCATTAGCCTCCATCTGTTCCATTCTAATTTTGAAAGAACTATTTTCTTCAGTGAGCTTTTGGACCTTCTTTTCCATTTGGCTAATTCTGCTTTTTAAAGCATCCTTCTCCTCATTGCTTTTTTGAACCTCTTTTGCCAATTGAGTTAGCCTACTTTTAAAGGTGCTGTTTTCTTCAGTATTTTTTTGGGTCTCCTTTAGCAAGGTATTGACCTGCTTTTCATAATTTTCTTGCATCTCTCTCATTTCTCTTCCCAATTTTTCCTCCACCTTTCTTACTTGATTTTCGAAATCCTTTTTGAGCTCTTCCATGGCCTGAGACCATTGAATATTTATTTTGGATGTTTGGGATACAGAAGCCTTGACTTTTATGTCTTTCCCTGATAGTAAGCATTGTTCTTCCTCATCTGAAAGGATGGGAGAAGATATCTTTTCACCAAGAAAGTAACCTTCTATAGTCTTATTTTTTTTCCCTTTTTTGGGAATTTTCCCAACTAGTTACTTGACTTTTGGGTCCTTTGTCAAGAATAGGGCATACTCTGGGAATCTGTAAGATTTCAGTTCCTCCAAGGTGGCACAATCAAGCATGTACACTGGTCAGGAAGTCGGAAGAGATTTTTGTGCCCATAATCTTAGTTTCCTCTCCACAGCCACCTGGCCTGCAGTTCCACCAAGCCAGCACTGGGGGCTGAGATTCAGATAAGCTGCATGGGCAGGGCTGCCATTCAGTGTGAGATAAAGATCAGCTGCCTCAGGGCTTCTACACAGGCCTGAGGTAAGAATTAGCTTCTCAGTGCCCCCAGGTTTTTTACAGTCCAATGATGGACATGTGCTGCTGTAGGGGTTGCTGTGGGAACTGCTGCCAGCTGCCCTATGTGGCCTCTGCAGCCTCTGCCTAAGGCTAAAGTTATGGGAAGGCCCTTCTCCCTTCTTGGCCAGCTGAAAAAACCCTGTCACTGACCTTTGGCACCTGTGAGTTGTGGGATCTGCAAACCTGCTGCTACTGTGACTGGAGATTCCACCCCCGAGGGCTGTTTGGCAGCCATGCACCACCTCGGGACCAAGGCTGAGCTGGGCTCCACTCTGGGTCTGGTGCAATAGATGTTTCCCATTGGCCTTTCAGGTCACCTTGGACTGGAAATCTCTTCCACTTTATTGTTCTCCACTTTTGCTGCTCCAGAATTTGTTCAGAGTCCCTCTCTACAGGTATTTTATGGGCTGTGGGGGGAGAGCCAGCATATGTGTGTCTTTCTACTCGGCCATCTTGGCTCCACCCCCTAAAATTCCTTTTTTTGAGACTTATAATGAAAACATTATTAACAAGAGTATTTCCATTAGACTTCCAAGGAATCTTGAATAATTTTGATGTTTTCATAGAGAGTTTTTAAGATGATATAGCTTACTGAATAAAATGCCTTTTCATAATAAGAAAAAATGGCAAACATAGTAGGATGTTATACAGGTTGTCCCAAAAGTCTTAGGGCAATTTTAAGCCTAAATAACTCAAATAGAGTTAGTTTAAAGCTTACTAAAGATTTTTTGGACATCCTGTATTTTCTACATATTTCAGACAATCACATGCTGGTAAAATTTTTGTATACTGTAGGATATCATTGTGAAAGCCTCCCTTTGCCTAATGAATGCCATCATAGGGGATTCCTACGTGACTGTAGATGTTTCTCATAAAAAATTATACATAGATAGGAAGTTATACGTATGTCATCTAAATCAACTTTTTCCAATATTAACAACGTTTTGATTTTCCCCCTGCTCCTGGTATCATGTTCTCTTTTAGTGATGCCTTGAGAATCAATCCCATAATGCTATCAAAATTACATTTTCTCCTGTATGGATTTATATAAATTTAGTCATATCTAGCTACTTTCCCCATATTTGTCATCTTTAATGCCATTCATACCTCCTCTAAAAGCACATCTGAGAATGCTGTGATTCAGATGGAGTAGCTCTACTGTTTTTGATGGTGAAAATATTTTCTTATAAAAATCTTTGCAGTTTTTTTAGGTTCTCTTTTGTTGTTGTTGACTTCCATTTTCATTCAGAAAAGCTCCCGGGATAACTCTGCTTAGTTGTATCACTTGCCAACTCCCTAACTTTGTATTTCCTTTTATTCTTTTTCTTTATGAAATGATACTTATTTCAATATTTCATCATCCTTAATTGTAAGATGTTACAAAGGAATTAGTATTCTAAACTTGTATTGCCTTTGGCTGTTATCTTGCATTGCCCTCTTTCTCTTTACCATATAAGCTTTTTTTTTTTTAATAAGTTTTGGTGCTTTTTAGTCTACTCATTATGGCAATTGATTGATATTGATATGGAGTTATGGCAGGCTGTTCCTATAGTCTTAGTTCATTTATAATCTACTTTTCACTATTTGTAAACAAATAATACTTCAGAAGAAAATTTGAGTAGGTTGGGGATAAGTTATTTTAATTACATGTCATGTCTGTTTTTCATTTTTATTTCTTCATCTAGTTTTTTATTCATTTTCATCTTTGCTCTAAAAAATTAATGGTCTCACCTCCCAGATAGTTGATTCAGAAATGACATTCACTTCAGTAATGAGTTATTTCCTGTCTGCTAAAATATAAACTCATTTTATAATAGTATTCAGTATTGCCTTGTCTAGAGTATTTGGATTCTTTTCTTGAGGCAAATCTAGCTGTAAGGCTTCTGTGTAGTGTCTCACTTCCTTCTCTTAGTCTAAATCCTGTTCTATCTTTTCCAGTACATTTCTCATCATCTTTATCAGCTTCCATCCCTGCATTCATGAGACCAAGGGTCAATGTTAATTTAATTTAGAGGATCTTGCTGAGTTCTTGGTAAGATTTCTCTTTCTTTTCATCTTTCACAACAGATACATAAGGTGCAATTATTTTCATGGTGGTCTTTTTTGCTAATGAGCAAAACAATGCAAAAGTCCCATGAAATGATTTTTCTTATTGCCTTAAGATGTATGTCAAAAACCAATTCAGACTTTTATTTGTGTCTCTAATGAGAACTTGTGATCTGTTCTTCAATTCAACTATAATTTATGTGTGTAATTAATTAATTAATTTCCCCTTAGCCTTGTTGATCAAATCACACAATGACAATAACTTGTTAATGTATCAAACAAAGTGCAAAGTAAGGTTGCTCTGTTTTTACCCCTTTTTGAGATGTGATGAAGTTCTTCTTGATAGATTTAGAGGGCAGCTTGCTTCTAGTTGGCTGAAAATTGTCACAACCCTGGTAGCCTTTAAAAAGCCAATTTCTTGCCACTGGAATACTTTGAGGAGTATGACTCCTGGCAGCAGAGAAGAGAGCTACCTATGAACAAAAAAATATAGATCTTGAAAAAGAAACTTTTTGCCTTTTCAGTTGTATCACTACCAGAAGGCAGCAAAGGTAGGGATGGAGGGGAATTTTCTTTCTCTTCTCTCTTCCTTATTGGCCATGAGATCTGCAAATACACTTGCCCAGAAGGAGATACCACACACAGCATGAAGGAGGTCAAAAGAGTATTGCGGCAGGAGACCTGTTACTTTTGGTAGTAGAAAAAAGAGCTGGTTATTGTTTCAGTAGCATGCTTGCATTTAGGGGTCAGTGTGGAAATGAGCAGGCTCAGGGATCCCAAGTGAACAACTTGCCCAGCAGAGATGCTGTGGGAATTGGGGAAATGGAAGCAGTTTGAATATACTACCAGAAGAAAATGGGCACTGAGGCCCTATTGTGCTAGAGGCATGAGTTGCCTTGGCTTCCTGTGTTCCCTACTCTGTGTCCTCTGTGAGTGTGCCCACTGGTGCTGTATGTAGCAAAGTGTGCTCCAAGCTTATGAGGGCAATATTTTATTGATAGAATCCATCTCAGCTTGAGTTAACTGTGTCAAATGTATGCTTGACACTCTTTCCACCGAACCAGCTAGCTGCCATTTCCATTTCCCCCTATAGTTGCCTTTGAGTTGGTGTTTCCATGGCCCTATTCCCATGTCCTCAAAGTAAGAACTGGCAGATGCTCATGAGCTGTGATTTTAGGAGTGTGAACATGGAAGCTGAGAATGCAGGCAATCCAGCTGAACTCATGGCTCTAGCACAGAAGGGTCTCAATCGAGGGTTAACCTGGCCGGCATGCCACATTTCTCTTTCTTTTGGTTTCATTTACATTGAGAATGCCAATTTTAAAATAATTCAGTTCTTTTAGTATCACATTCTCTCATTGGTCAAGGGACCAGGACCTCACATGTTAAAATTTGAAGTATGAGCTGAGCAACTGATCAATACTGTTTTTGAAGGATTACTGAAGCTAAGTACAAGGGAGGTTCATCACAAGGAATTTGGACACATAACATGAAACAAACAAGAAAAAAATCCCAGACTCCCCTCAGTCCTGTGCAGAGCCTTCTGCTTCTAAAGTAATGGTGAGAAAGGCAGAGGTTCACACGGTTTTTAGCCTGCCAAATAAACTTTAAATCCCAATAATTTCGTGCAATTCAAAATGCAAGTCTGACAAAAACTGAACTAAAAAGCAGCTGAGATTTCAGAGTTAAAAGAAGTTTCTTGCTGGATGGTAAATTTCTTTTAAAATAATAGCCAAACACCTCTTTCCCTTTATAAACAGATCTTATCTGCTCACCTCACATTTCCTTCTCATGTGTGTGATCTTTAAACATTTCAAAAATAAGTACTGTGGGAGTTCACTATGAATTATATAGACATTTTAACACAAAAATGTTAACTTTGAACGAAAATAGCCGTCTCCTTTTCACCCCATAATTTACCATCTTTTCTTTGCCTTCTAGTAAAGAAGCATGACTGATAATGTCTTATTCATGTTTCTATATACAGAGTATATTGTTCCAGAAATACAGGGAGATAAAGCATATACAGTGGGCTCGGGTGGGTTTAAAAATGGCCCTTAATCACAGCTCATGAAAAAGCCATGAGCCAAGTTTTAATTTCAGAACTCTGTGGCTTTATGACTCCCCTTTTGAAGTATATAATGCTTTTTGATCTCCCCACTACTGCTTGTACTACATTTAGAATCCTCCAGTGTGTGCTCTCCTTCCACCCAAATGTGGATGGGTGGGACCCAGTGGTGGAAGGAACAGTTCCATGGCCGTTCATTCCTGCACCTGTTGTTGGATCTCATGTCTCCTGCTACCTCCCACCTCCCACTTGCTGGGCTACCTCAGTCAACAGAGCATGAGAGTCAATCTTGGGTCATGGAGTGATGTGCTTGCAGCAACTAGGTAGGATAATGAATGGAGTGTTAGGCTTGGAGTCAGGAAGGTCCAAGTTTGAGTCTTATTAGCTGTGTGATCTTGGTCAAGTCTTTTAATTTATTTAAGCCTTGGTTTCCTCATCTGTAAAACAGTGGGGTTGGATTTGATGTCCTCTAAGGACATCAGCTTTAGTCTATGTTTCTTTGCCAATGGTTCCACTGTGGTTGCTGTTCAGTCATGTCTAACTCTTCGTGACCCCATTTGGAGTTTTCTTGGCAGAGATACTGGAGTGGTTTGCCATTTCCTTCCTCAACTCATTTTACAGATGAGGAACTGAGACAAATAGGGTTAAGTGACTTGCCCAGGATCACACAACTAGCAAGTATCTGAGGCCAGTTATGAACTCAGGAAAATGATTTTCCTGACTATATGCCTGATGCTCGATCCACTGAGCCAGCTAGCTTCCATTTCCATTTCCCCCCAATACTACCCTTTGAGTTGGTGTTTCCATGGCGCTATTCCCGGCTCTGATACTCACCTTCAGCATAAATAATAACAGTGATTCCAACATAATCAGTCAAGACCAGGAATCAATGTAAGACCACTGGCTAGATCTGGCCTATATATGGTTGGCAGTGAATTAGGGCATAAAATGAACTTTGTGGTTGAACCCTCAATAGATCTTGAGCAGATGTTCAGCTACCCTGAACCAGCATAAATGTTCTGCATTAGGGATACTAATTTTCAACCCATTGAGATTTCAATAATGAATAAACCCTACATATGTTGAAATTCAATAGATCTGTCCTTGAAACAAGGAAGAAAAATGCGCAAATAACTTATCCTTTGCTTATTTTTCAATAAACTGTTTACTTAATTTGTGTCCGAATTGCTGGACATTCATGAAAACTGATAAATGAAAGTGAGTCAGCCCAATGCTGTAGAAAGATAGCTGGTCTTGATATAAGAAAGACTTGGGATCATGGCCCACCTCTGGTTAACACAGAGCCTGGCACACAGAAGATGTGGAGTGAATGCTAGTTGACTGACTGTCCCTGATCCATATTGATTAAGTGACTCTATGAAGATTGCTTATTCTCTCTGTGCCCCCACAAACTCTTGAAGACTATAAACTGCAGGACAGAATCTGATTTTTGGCATAGGTAGGTGGCATAAATGGATCAGGCCTGGAGTCAGGAAGACCTGACTTCAAATCCAGCCTCAGGCACTTACAAGTTATGTGACCCCATTTGGGTAAGTCCCTTAAACCTGTTTACCTGGGTTTCTTCATCTGTAAAATGAATTGGAGAAGGAAATGGCAAATAACTCCAATATTTTTGCCAATAAAATTCCAAATGGGATCACAAAGAGTCAGACACAACGGAAGACAAGTAAACAAAAATTACTGATGTTTGAATTTACAGTAATAATGAAAGTGAAGGGAGGGAGGGGGAAAACCCTCCTTTTGTTAGCACAGATAAATGATGAAATATTTCAGACTCATAGAGAAGCTTATGAGCAACTGGAGGGGGTAGTTTTTATGGAAAGTACCCTATTAATTTTAATTGTAGCAGCCCAGCAGGGAAACTCTGTCAGTGAGAGAGCAGATCTAGGTCGAGTGGTTTGGGGAGGTGTTCAATCTTTTGTCCATTCATGGAGAAACTAACTACTCCTAAATAAAGTTCTCCAGAGCAGCTGAAACTAATACAGTGAACACCCTCGCAGACCATATTTGCTAATGGGCTATGCAGTGCTGCAGGTCTCCCAGAGAAGACAGTGCTCCAAGAGGGAAGCAATAACTCAGCAACACATTCATCAGCTTTATTAGGCATGCTACTGATGCACGCCAGAGACAGGTGACTTCTCTAGAAACAGCAAAGAGCCGCTGCAAAATCAGAGTTGCTTTGGTAACAAGAAGACAAACATTTCAAGCCTCTGACTGGTACCGTGAGAGGGTAGGGACACCCAAATAAGGACTTAGAGCAGGGGCATTGCCTTTTTTGCTTCATGGGCTCTTTTGACAGTCCCCTTCTCAGAATAATGTTTTTAAGAGCATAAAATAAAAAAAAATAGAATTATAAAAGGAGCACTTATATGGAAATACAGTTATCACTTAAAAAAATAAAAAACAAGGTCACAGAATTCAGGTTAGGAACTCCTGCACTGGAGAGACTTCTGCTTTATTTATTTTAAATGCTGATCATAGCTGTCAAGCCCCCATATTAATATAATCCCAGTCACAGTTTACTCAATACCTTTCTCATAAAGTAAGAAATGCTAATATTAGTATCTCTATCTGACAGATGGAGAAAGTGAGGCATAAAGTGGTTGAGTGACCATATGTCCTATGCTCACTATATGTTCATTTATCCTATGTCCGTAGGTCATATGGTCCTATGGCTATCAAAGGGGAGTGCTGAATTTGCAACCGGATATTTTGATTCTATATTCAGTGCTCTTTCCCCTGCCCCTACCCCTACAGCTCTCCTTTCCCACACCCCACATTTATTTTATTTTAAATTTATGGAATAATGCAAGTATTTCCATGGCATTGTCTAACAAAAAAGATGATTGTACATAAAACTGCAAATCTGTTATGTACAACTTGAGATTCCTTTTAAATATATAGTAAAGTTTCATGTAAATTTCTTTTTTTCTTTCCTCCCCCTCCTCCCCACCGTAGAGATGGCTACCATTTGATGCAAATATGTCTGTGCATACATATACATGGAAAATAATTCTATACATATTTCTAGTTATCACTTCTTTCTCTGGATGCATATAGTGTCTTCCTTTATATAACCTTTGTAGTCAATTTGGATATTTACAATACTCAAAATAACTTAGTTGCTCAGTCATTCTTAAAACAATATTACTCTTTCCACTGCACCCCAACTCGTTTTTTAATGTTTTGTTCATAGTTTCTTTCCATGTGTATGTATGCCCTATCCTTGTAATTAGATTGTAAGCTTTGTGTAGGCATGGATTTTTAAAAACATACTTTTGTATCCCAGTGCTAAGCACATAGCAGGTACTCACTAGGTATTTGTTTATGGGAAAAGAATTTCAGGGTTGTGACATATCCCTTGGTCTTAGAGTTCATTCCATAATAATTGAAGTCATATATGTGAAGGCTACATTCTATACCTGTCTGGATCTCCATTAGTGTGACTAATGAATCCACTGAATCAGTTACTTAGTCGATCTGCACTACATGTTCCCAGTGTTCTGAAACCAATGTCTACATTTTATATAATTATAACTTTGAATAGTACAAATTTAAACACATACTACTACTTAAGGGAAACCATCATTCATAGTAATTAGGATCTAGTGTTGTCTACACACACACACGCACACACACACACACGTCTACATATATATGCAGAAATCTTAGTGTTGCTTTGTTTTTTGGAAATTTATGTCAATATAAAAATAGTAATATATATATTTTAAATGATGTATCTTAAATTTAATTATTTATTGTAAAATTGTGTCTTTTTCCCTGCATTGAAATTTTGATGATGTAATATTTCATCATGTAACTGTATAGTTTCATATTGTAAACAAGCCATTATATGCATATATTCCTGCTGATACGTACTGGACTTCTCAACAATGTGTGACACAGCTCACCTGCCAACACTAGCTTGCTAAGACCTGTCCGCAGACTTGACCATACATCAGTTAAAACTTGCATTTTGTGTGTTTATTCAGAAAATAATACGATCACTATGATATTAACTCTGTTACACAACAGATGAAATGTGCACAGTTTTTCAAAATTTTCTTCTTTCCTTGTGTTTCTACTGCCCCCCCCCCCCTTATTTTTCACTCCCCCAATTGCATCCAAAGCTACTACCCCCTCACCCCGCATCATTACAGCACCTCTTGTGGGCAGTATCACCTACTTTGGAAATCTATAATTTAGATAGTTCCCTCTACCTTCATACCCTTCCTGGCATTATTAATCATAGTAGTTTTATTTATTAATGAATTATAATAGTTTTTCTAAAAACCGTATCTTCTTTTTTATTTTCCATGTGCCCAGTCTCAGAGTCATCTTTGAGAGCTCACTTTCTTGCCTCCAAGAACAAACTATGGTTGATTCCTGTTGCTTCTTTCTTATGAAATCTGATCCTTCCTTCCTTCCTATTTCTAAAAAAATAATTCTCAAATTTCCATTTGATCCCTGACTCCATTCTACCATCTCATCCTTCCACTGAGAAATTAAAAAAATCACAGTTTTTGTGGTAACTTCTTCCATAAAAAAATCATTCTGAGTTCCCAGAGCTTTGGAGATAAAGTACTAGGGAGAGAACTGAGAAGGTGACTGCCTTCATAAACCCCAGAATTTAACCTTGCAGCAAAAGATAAAAGGCAATTTTGATTTTTTTTAAATGGGAGTAATAAAGCATCCTCCCTACTTAAGATTCCTCCATCATTCTATAAAAATAACTATAATCCATGACAATATAAAATCTGATAGGGACCAGAGAAGTCCTAATGGACCACAGAAATCACGTCTGAAGTTTCCCAGGATAGCTTCCTCCTTTAAAATTCTATTCCATTGTAGACATACTAAATATTGCCCTTTCCTGAAAAAATCCTTAGATTTCAGGTCCTGATTTGTGGTCCAGAAAATATGCTCCTCTATGACAGGGACCTAAGATCTGGTATTTGCTTTCATGAGAAATAAAATCTAAGAGGTAGGAATGACACATGGTGTCAGCCTACTTACCAGAGGTTTGCAAACAAGCAAGATTTTCTATCAGCATAATAAGGACACATAACCCTTACTCGTAAGGTAGTCAGCTATTGTTGGATTTTGCTTTATCCTTCATCCTTGTCCATACCACAACAATAATAATAAGAATTTCAAAAACCCATTACCCTGAAAACCAGCTTTGAGATCAATTCTCACTCTCACTTGGGTCATTAAGGGTATGACTTCCTTGGGGATTGCTTGCAAGTAAAAAGAACAGTCTGTTTTTCACATGGAACATTTAAAAGCAAGTCATCTATAGGACTTAATTTAGAAACAACCTGAAAAAGACAGTTAGCAACTAATGAAGGTTAACCGAAGTCTCACTGGGGACAGTTTTTCTGGCTTTAGTGGCACTGCACAAAAGCTTTTCTTTTTCTCTTACTTCCCAGCAGTATAGCAAGTGAAAGACAGCTGAAGCAGGTCAAGTAAATGTAGTTTTTCCCTTTCTTACCACTGTTTGCAGTGACCTACTTAAGAAGGGTTAAATGTGGCCTTCAGGTGCTAACAGTGCAAATCTGTGAATGGTCATTTACTGTCCCGTTTGTGTTATACTCTTTCATTCTTTATGGGCTGTTGGGTCCGGATATGTCATTGGATAGGATATTGTTATAAATTCTATTGCAAGAATACATTCAATTACAAACTAACTATGGTGCCAGTGCTGTGTATTACAGATGTTACTTTATAACCTTTCAGATCTGGAGAAAAGAGGGCACTAGTGGTGTTCTATATGACAGTATTCTTGAGCTCATTAGAAAACACCCCCAGGGTAACAGGACATTGGATCCTGAGGTACCCTAAACAGGTCAATTCAAGAACCGACCAACCACCCTGCTTGCCTGACCCCACCTAGTAACATCCTGGCTATTGGACTTTGCTGGGCTCAACTGCTCTGACGTTACAAGTCCTATTCCTGTCCCACTCCTCACAAGGCAAGGTGCAGTCCTCTCACTGCTAAACACTATTCTCCCCTACTCCAACTAGTGCCAGAGCATGTGCCTCTCCAGGTAACACAGGCTGCAAGGACAAAAATGTCACTCACTGTCTTCCATTTATTTCCATTCAATTGGATCAAATGAACGAACACAACCAAAACACTCTGCAAACCTTTCTCCCCTCCAAATGTCAATATTTATTTATTTTTGACATTCAATTTTTAAAAATTTTGAGATCCAAATTATCTTTCTCCTTTTAGCCCTTCACCCAACCAACTAGGCAAGTAATATGATATTCGTTATACATGTGAAATCATGCAAAAAAAAGGTAAAGTAGAGAAAATTATACTTTAATTTGTACTCAGAGTTCTCAATTCTCTCTCTGGAGGTTGATAGTATTTTTTTATCATGAATCTTTTGCAATTGTTGGGTCATTGTTGGATGTTGTTAGATATTAGAGTGGTTTGCCATTTCCTTCTCCAGCCATTTTGTAGATGAGGAACTGAGGCAAGCAGAATTAAGTAACTTGCCCAGGATCACACAGCTAGTAAGTGTCTGAGGCCAGATTTGAACTCAGAAAGATGAGTCTTCCTGATTCCTAGCCCAGTACTCTTATCATCACTGTATCACTAACAGTGCTTTAGGGTCTCTATTTTTTCACACCCCCTCCAGGACTTTTCACTTTCCTTTTCTGTCATATTGGCCAATCTGATAAGTGTAAGGTAATATCTCAGGGTTGTTTTAATTTGCACTTACCTAATCAAAAGTGATTTAGAGTATTTTTATATGACTAGAGATAACATTGATTTATTTCTTCTGAAAACTGCCCATTCATATATTTTGATCATTTATCAATTGGTGATTAGTTTTTTTAAAAAAAATTTGATTCAGTTGTCTATATACTTGAAAAAATGACACCTTTATCAGAGAAACTTCCTGTAAGATTGCTTTCCTCAGTTTCTTGCTTTCCTTCTAATTTTGGCTGCATTCATTCTATTTGTGCAAAAACTTTTTGAGTTTGTGTAATCCAAATTATCCATTTCATATCCCATGATCCTCTCTGTCTCTTGTATGGTCACAAGTAAAATTTTCCACGTTCTTCTAATTTGTTTATGATATTACCTTTTGTGTCTAAATCGTGTACTCATTTTGACCTTATCTTGGTATATACTATATATCAAAGAATTATTTTAGAGAGTTAGGAAAATAGTAATAAAATTCATCTGGAAGAACAAAACGTAAAGGATATTAAGGAAATCAATGGAAAAGTATATGAAGGAAGACAGCCTAGCAGAACCAGATTTCAAACTATATTACAAAGTGGTAATCATTAAAACAGTCTAATGAATTATCATAGTTTTTGATAGATCAAAGCGTTTGATAAATCAAAAAATTCAAGCTTTGGGGACAAGAACCCACTATTTGACAAAAATGCCGGGAAAACTGGAAAGTGGTTTGGCAGAAGTTAGATATAAACCAACATCTTACATTATATACCAAGATAAGGTCAAAATGAGAACATGATTTTTGATAGTTTGACTGGTATGGCACTGAATAATTTAGGTAGAATTGCCATTTTTATTATATTGCCTCAGACTACCCATGAGCAATTAATATTTCTCCAGTTGTTTATATCTATCTTTATTTGTGAGAAAAGTGTTTTGTAATTATGCTCATATAGTTTCTGGGTTAGTCTTAGCACTTTCTCCCTCCTGAATCATCATTTCTCTAATATCATGATCTTCTTTGAAAAGGAAGGATGCACACAGACCTGTGAGTAGACTGAGCTGCTTGAATAGGGGCCCAGTTAACTGGGTAACTCAACTCATCTTCTCCCTTCTGTTCCCTCCCTTCCTGGAAGGTAAATTTGGATGGCCAGAGGGTGCCCAGTTAACTTGGGGTTTATGGGTCAGATTTTCCTTCCTTCCTTCCTTCCTTCCTTCCTTCCTTCCTTCCTTCCTTCCTTCCTTCCTTCCTTCCTTCCTTCCTTCCTTGTCTTGTTTTTCCCAAAACCTTAAACTCAGCTCACAGGGTTTGGCCCATACATTGCACAACAATAGGTCCCTGCCGAAACTCAACTTAATGGCTCTTTTCAGGAGTCTCTTGGCTTCAGAGCAATTATCAGTACTAGCTGTTGCTGTTTCCCCCCCAGGTTGATTTATTTATTTATTTTTTAATCTATCTTTATTTGTGTGAAAAGTGTTGTAATTATGGTCATATAGTTTCTGTGTTAGTCTTGGCACTTTCTCCCTCCTGAGTCATCATTTCTCTGATATCATGGTCCTCTTTGAAACAAAGGACTAACACGGACAGATAGTATTGGCAGGAAAACTCCCAAGTATTTTATATTGGCTGTAGCTATTTTAAAAGGGATTTCTTTTTCTATCTCTTTATGCTGGGTTTTTCTGGTAAAGTGCAAGATTTCTCATGATTTATGTGGGTTTATTTTATGTCCTGAAAATCTGCTAAATTTGTTAATTGATTCAACTAGCTTTTTAGCTGATTCTCTAGGGTTCTCTAAGTATATCATCATATCTGCAAAGAATGATAGATTTGTTTCCACAATGCCTATTCTTATGAATGATTTGATTTTGTTGTTTTTTTATTATTGATATCTTCAAATACATTTATAGTTTTCCTAATATTTAACCAATCTTGTAATCTTGGTGTAAATCTCACCCTGTCATAATGCATGTCTATGTGATATATTGCTATAATCTCTTTGCTAATGTTTTATTCTAAATTTTTGCATTAATATTCATTGAATTTTTTTCTTTCTCTGTTTTTGCTCTCCCTGGATTAGGTATCAAAACTGTATTTCTATCACAAAAGGAATTTAGCAGGAGTCCTTCTTTATCTATTTTTTTCCCCAAATAGTTTCTACAGTATTAGAATTAACTGTTCTTTAAATCTTTGGTAAAATTCACTTGTAAATCCATCTGGTCCTGGGAATTTTTTCTTAAGGAGGTAATTGGTGGTTTTATTTTTATTTTTCCAAGGTTGGGCTATTTAAGCATTTTATTTCCTCTTCTGTTAATCTGAGTAATTTACATTTTCTAAATATTCATCAATTTCACTTAGGTTTTCTATTTTATTGGTATACAATTGGATAAAATAACTCCCAATAATTGATTTAATTTCATCTTCATTTGATGGTGTATTCACTTTTCTCCTTTTTGATATGGGTAATTTGGTCTTCCTTCTTTTTTTAATAAAATTAACCAATGAGTTATCTATTTTATTTCTTTCTTTTCATAAAGTCAGCTCCTAGTTTTATTTGTAAGTTCAATGAATTTTTTACTTTCAATTTTAAAAATCTCTACTTTGATTTTCAGGATTTCTACTTGGATGTTTAATTGAGGATTTTTAATTTGTTCTTTTTCAAAAAAGTTTTTATTGATTGCATACCCAATTTATTGGTCTGCTCTTTCTCTTTTCTATTGCTGCAAGTGTTTAGGGATAAGAATTTCCCCTAAGTCCTGCTTTAGCTACATCCCACATATTTTAATGTTGTCTCATTGTTGTCATTCTTTTTCATGGAATTATTGATTGTTTTTATGATTTGTTCTTTGACCTAGCCATTCTTTAGGATTAGGTTATTTATTTTCCAATGAATTTTTAATCTATGCTTCCAAATACTTCCTTGAATATAATTTTTATTGCATTATGGTCTGAAAAGGGTGCATTTAATATTTCTGTTTTTCTCATTTGATTATGAGGTTTTTATACTCTAATTTCTGGTCAGTTTTTGTGAAAGCTCCATGTACAATTAAGAAAAAGATAAGCTTTCTATTCTCCTTCATTTTTCTGTAGAGGTTTATCACATACAACTTTTATAAAATTCTACTTATCTCCTTAACTTCTTATTTATTTTAAGATTAATTTTATCTACTTCTGAGAGAGAAAAGGTGAAGTCCCTCACTAATATAGTTTTGTAGCCTATTTCCTTCTGTAATTTTTCCTTTAAGAATTTGTATGCTATGCTGTTTAGTACATACATAATCAGTACAGATATTACTTCATTATCTATGGTAGCCAAATATAATTCCCCTGATTATCTTTTAAAAATTAGGTCACTTTTTTGCTTTAGCTTTGTTTGAGATCATCATTGCTATCTCTGCCTTTTCTACGTTAACTGAAGTGGAATATATTTTGCTGTAGCCCCTTATTTTAACTCTCTTTCCCTCCCTCCCTCCTCCTTTCCCCCCCTCTCTAGTGTTTGTCTTGAAAGAAGCATATTGTTGCAGTTTGGTTTCCGCAATCTGCTTCCATTTTATGGGTGAGTTCATCTCATTCACATTCACAGCTATGTTTACTTACTATGTGTTTCCCTCCATTCTATTTTATTCTGTTTATTCTTCTCTCTCACTTTCTCTCTTTTTTTCTCTCTCTCCCTCCCTCCCATTTCTCCTCAAAAGTCTGTTTTGTTTCTAACCACTGCCTCCTTTAATCTGCCCTCCCTTTTATCAACACACTCCCACCTTTCTCTTGTCCTCTTCCCATCCTACTCACCTACTTGATAAGAAAGATTTCTCTACCCACTTGAGTATGTATACGTATTCTTCACTCTGAACCAATTCTGATGAAAGTGAGGTTCAAGTTCCCCCTTTTCCCCTTACACTCTAAAAGATCTTTCTCACAAACTTCTTTTATGTGAGATAATTCCCCCATTCTTCTTCACCCTTTCTCCTCTTCCAGTGCACCTCTCTTTCTCACCCCTTCATTTTTTTTTAATTTTGAGATTATCCTAATATAATTAGCTCACACCTATGCCCTTCATCTATGCATATTCTTAACTACTTTAATAAAGATAAAGTTCTTAGCAATGTAAACAATTTATTTCTATTGGGTCTCTTATGATTACTCTTTCATGTTTGCCTTTTTTATATATCTCTTGAGTAGGGCTTAAATGTCAAATTTTCTTTTAACCTCTGGCCTTTTCATAAGGAATTCTTCAAAGTCCTTTATTTTGTTAAATATTGATTCCCACCCCCCAACCCCCAGAAGGATTACACTCAGATTTTCTGGGTAGGTGATTCTTGGTTGTAATCTTAGCTCCTTTGCCCTCCATAATATCATATTTCAAGTCTTCTGCTCTTTTAATGGGAAAGTTGCCAAATCTTGTGTGATCCTGGTTGTGATTCCACAATATTTCAGTGGTTTATTTCTGACTGCTCCTAATGCTTTCTCCTTGACCTGGGAACTCTGAAATTTGACTATAATATCCTTGGAAGTTTTCATTTTGGGGTATTTTTCAGGACATGATCAGTGGACTATTTCAGTTTCCATTTTACCCTCTGGTACTAGAATATCAGGGCAGTTTGCCTTGATAATTTCTTGAAATATGATGTTTTGGCTCTTTTGAAAAAAATCATAACTAGAGCATGATACCTGTTCAAGTAGACCAAAAAATTCTTAAATTATCTCTCCTGAATTTATTTTCCAGGCAAATATTTTTTTCTGTTGAGATATTTCACATTCTTCTATTTTTTCATTCTTTTGACTTTGTTTAAATGTTTCTTGATATCTTATGGAGTCCTTTTCTTCTGTCTGCCTAATTCTAATTTTTAAGGAATCATTTTCTTCAGTGAACTTATATACCTCTTTTTCCATTTCATCTAATCTCCCTTTTAAGGAGTATGTGCCTCTTTTACTATTAGGCCAATTCTGTTTTTTAAGGTGTTATTTTCTTCAGTATTTTTTGTGCTTCTTTTACCATGCTATTATCTTTTAATAATTTTTTTGCATCACTATCAATTCTTTTTCTAGTTTTTCCTCTACCACTCATCTCTTTCTTTAACTCTTCCAGGAATTTTTGTTGGGTTTGGGTTCAATTACCATTTTTCTTTGAGGCTTTCATTGTAACTCTTCTCATATTGTTGTTTTTTCTTTAATATGTGACTTGGTCTTCTCTGACAGTGTAGCAGTTTTTTTATGGTCAAATTCTTTTTATGTTGTTACTAATTTTTCTAGCTTATTTCCTGACTTTGATCTCTATATTATAGTTGGGCACTGCTCACCTGGGAATGGGGGAGGCCCTGTGCCAAGCTTCAGGATTATTTTATGTGGCTATTCTTGTAGCTGGTTCTGGGGGGCCTGCAAGTTCTCATTGTTTCCAGCTTGTTATGATCCAGAGAGATATGTTGTTACTGCTCTCCTGGTCTGTGCTCTGGTCTTAAATAGGAAGGGTTTTTGTTCCCCAGCAACCACAAATTCTAATTCCTTTTGACCCTGTATCTTTGATCAGGGCTCCTGCTCCCTTGTGACTGACCATAAATGTTCCTCTCTGCTCTGGAACTGCAAATGGTCAGTAGAGTTGCCAAACAGTTCTAGGCCCTACACTCAGTGCCATCAAAGGTCCTCTGCCATCTCTTTCATTATTACCCCTACAAATCCTAAAAGTGACCTCATTTTTTCTATATCATGTTAAGAGAGTAACATTTTACTATTCTATTTTACAAATGAAGCAACTGAGGCATGGAGAGTTTAAAGGCCTTATCAAAGATCTCATAGCTATTAAGTGTTGGAATCAGAACTTTATCTCTGTTTCTCCTAACTTCAGGTCCAAAACTCATTTCTTTACTTCCTGCTGATATGGGTAAAGCAACAGGTTAATACCTTTGTTCTGTCTCTTATTTAAAACTCTACCCAGTTCAACAAACCCCACGCAGCTCTTTTACAGTTATGAGTCATATGATTTAAAAGATGTTCTTAGTGGTTTACAATCTCTCCTGTTCTGAATTACATTTTGTCACATAGCCCCATTTGATCTTTAGAGGACTGCGTCTTCTTCTATAACATTCTGTCCTACACCACACACTTACCCCCCTCTCCCAAGTATCTCACACAGAATTCTCTCTACCCTCTGTGACTGTTTAGCGAACATCATTGCCTGACAAGGTCAGGTGCAGATGTATAGGATCCTGGTACTTGGAGACCTGATAGGTAAACAACCAGTATTAGAGGCGATCATTGTGATATTGTACACATGCATTTTTTCCATTTCATATTTTACCCTGTAGACTCTTCTCATTGCTTGGGGTAGTGGATTGTCAAACCTGAAGCTGAAAGTTGGAGGAAGTTGGAGGAGAGAAAAATGAGAATAAGTGTGCCTAAGGCTAGGGCAAGCAAATTTGACCTAGGATACAGCCAACACCGGTGTTTTTAGGAAGATCAAGCATAGAAAAGGGGTTGAGGGCAGCTGGGTGACATAGTGTATAGAGCACCAACCCTGGAGGCAAGAGGATCTGAGTTCAAATGCAGCCTTACACACTTCCAACCTGCATAATCTTAGGCAAGTCACTTAACCCTGTTTGCTTCGGTTCCTCATCTTTAACATGAACTGGAGAAGGAAATGGCAAACCACTCCAGTATCTCTTTGCCATGAAACTCCAAATGAAGTTATAAAGAGTCAGACTGAAAAAACAAAACAAACAAACAACAAAAAAAAAGGAGGCATGGATTATGGGCTACAGGCACCAGGGCACTTGTATGTATTTCCCTGTGTCTGCAGAAAAGGTCTAGAAGACACAAAATGTCCTGACGCAGATGTACGTATTTCCCTGTGTCTGTGGGCTAAACTAAAAGGAATTGGGTAAAGCCACACAGCCCATATCCCTAGACTAAATATACCAGCACAACTATCCACAAAGTGGGCAAAACTAGGGAACAGAAGTAGCCATCTCTTTGAAAACCAGAGAACTTGATATATCCCTTAGGCTTCCTTGGCTTTTGGGTAGAACAAATAATGAACAAGAGAGTTTGGGGTTTACTGGGACTTGGTTCTGATTTCATGCTAGTGACCAGCAGTGCCCCTGATGGTATATCATCTTAAAATGAGTTCTTCCATCTTATCATTTCATCGTAGGATAATAGATTTAGAGATGAAGTGGATCTAGTTAACCCCTTTATTTTGCAGATGAGGACGCTGAGACCCAGAAAGCTTGAATGACTTACTTATGGTCACATAGCTAGCAGGTGTCAGAGGCAAGATCCAGTGAACCAGGAACTGCAAGTCTAGTGATTTGCCCAAGGTCATGCTGGTAACAGGTTTCAAAGGTGAAACACAAATCCAGATATTCCTTACTCTGAAGTGAGTCTTCTATCCATTCCATCATGGTTGTTTCCATGATTTAGATGGTTTCTGTTTGAAAAAAAAATGACTGATTTTCTTAAAGGCTACATGAATGTTTATGAATAGCATTGTGGCATAGTGGTTAGAGAGCTGGTCTTGGAGTTAGGAAGACCTGGATTCAAGTCCTGCCTGTGATACATAATGACTGTGTGGCTCTAGACAAGTCATTCAACCTCTTAGTTCCCCAGGCAACTCGCCAAGACTTTAAATCTCAGCAAACGTTCCAATTGACATTGGAAGAGGGAGCATTCTTTTCTCAAAATAGATTTTTTAAAACGTATTTTATATGACAAAAAGAAGTTTGTTCCAAAATGGAGGGAAAAACAAATTTTAAAAGGGGATTTGTAATGAAAATTATCTTAACCTTGTATAAAACTTTGTTGTCCACAGATGGAATGGAATGCAGTTTTGATATACACATCTTAAAGTAATTATTTAAAATTTAGAATTAGTTTGAGGATAAATTAAATTTTACATAACAGGAAATAAGTATGGGCCACTTGTTACCCTCAAGAACTTCTGAAAGCAAAAATTAAAAATAGATTCATGAAGGGTTTAAATGAATTTTGGGGTGATAAATTCAGAAAAGATTTTAAAATTTCACTTATTTTCTCTTCCTTGTGTCCAAATTCAATTAAAAGAGAAAAAACAACCCCCCATAATAAATGTACATAATCAAGCAAAACAAATCCCTATGTTATCCGTGTCTAATAATGTACATCTTATTCTGTTTCTTGGTTCCATTTCTTCTCCGTCAAGTGGTGGAGAGCATCAATATAGATAAACAAGTATAGATATTTCTCTTCCTTCTCTCTTTTTATTGGTTTTGATGTTTTGTTATAATTAAGAAAATTATTCTTATGATTTTCTCTACAGTTTTTCTATTTTGTAAAATTTATTTTTACAAACACTTTTAAGCACACATCTCCCTCTCACTATCCCCTCCAAAATGAACACTTAAAAAATTAAAAGAAAGTCTTTTAAAAATATAAATAGTCTAGTAAAATAAATTTCCACATAAGTCACTTCCAAAAATACGTGTTGCATTCTGCATTTTAAGTTTATCAACCTCACTGATAAAAGGCAGGTGACTTGTTTCATTTTCCTTTGGACTTATAGTTTATCATTCCCCTGATTAGTGTCCTAAAGACTTTCAAAGTTGTTTTTCTTTATAATGTTGCTAGCATTGTATGATTTGTTTTCTTACTCTCTTTCCGACTTCTATCTTTGATAACGTCTTTAGCCTTTAGCTATCTTTTCCTCGTGGGAGGAGTAAGCTTTGTCATATTCTTTAAGTTCAAAGTTGCAAGTTTAAAAAAATATTATTATTAATTAACAAACAACAAACATTTATTTTTCCTTTCTTCTCCCAAATTGAATGACAACAACAAGAAAGCTCTCCTAACAAATGCACATAGTCAAAACCTAAATAATTGGAGAAATACTAATTGCTTGTGAGTTGGTAAAGTTGGTATAATAAAAATGACAATATTATCTAAATTAATTTCTTTATTCAGTGCTGTACCAAACTCCAAAAGAATAGTTTATAGAGCTAGAAAAATTAATGAATTCATGTTCAGGAGCAAAAGTTCAAGAATTTCAAAACTAATAATGGAAAAAGTGGGAAGGGATGGGTTATAAAGCCATTATCATTAAAACAAGTAAGCACTCATTAAAAAGAGAGAGAGAGAGAAAGGTCAGCCAATGAAGCACATTAGTGGTTTGTCTTTTCTTTTTGAAGAAGACCAAAGACTTCATTAGGTGATGTCTTGACTCCTGCATGAACCGGATTTAAGTGCGGCAGATTGCACAAAGTCATCAGCCTTACTCTCTCTTCCAGAGCTATCAAAGTCCAGTGGCAAGACAAAAGCCAAGATGACTGATGATGACCCGCGTTGCAGTGGATGAACTTGGCATCTTCAATGCCTGATCAAGCTCTAAACACTCCACAGCATTTACTTCAGTTGCCTTCATGGCCTTTGGGACAAATTGCTGTCATCCCACTCATTCCTTTGGGGGACATCTTCACAAGTTTGGGCTAGACATTCTCCTAACTCACTGATGGGTTTGAGGCCCAAAAGATGGCCTCAGTCTGGCTTAGCTTCTCTGCTGAGATGGCTTAGTGGGGTGTGGTTGCTGCATGTGCTACAGCTTCTTGGAAACACAGGTAAGATTTGAGTGCTAGGTAGACCCCAAAAGTGGATGAGCAGCCCTGAAAAGGGCTCAGCAGGCCTTCACTCCAGAGATGGTAGTCCTCCCTGAACACCTCATACACCCCAACAGATTAGATATGCAATATACAAGCAAACAAGCATAGTAGCCTAGTGTTTGATAAACCCAAAGACCCCAGTTACCAGGAGGAAGACTCCCTATTTCACAAAAACTACTAGGAAATCTGGAGAGCAGTCTGGCAGAAATTAGACTTAGATCAACACCTCATTACGTATACCAAGATAAGCTCCAAATGCATACATGCCTTGGATACAGAGAATGATATCAGAAACCAATCAGAGAAGTAGGAAGAAATTACCCTTTGAATCTATTAGTGAAAAATAACTAAACAAATGATAAGTTCAAATGGTGGATAAAATATATAATTTTGATTACATAACACTAAAAAGTTTGCACAAGAAGATCAAATGAAAAAATTGGAAGGGGAACAGCTAACTAGGGGAAAACATCTGTAATGACTATGTCTGATGAAGGTCTCATTTCCAAGATATATAAGGAAATCATTAACATTTCTAAGATTAAAAACCATTTCCCAGTAGGTAAATGGAACAAGTAATTTTCAAAGGTATCATTAATCATAAGAAAAAATGCTCCCGATCACTAATAATAAGAGAAATGCAAATTAAATTTGAAGCTCTACCTCATGCCAGTGAGAGTGGCAAAGAGGACATAACACGTGTTGGATGGGTTATGGGAAATTACAATAGTCTTACTCACAATTAATGGTAAATACATCAGTGTAGCTTCCTGAGTTGTGGCTTTAGTGATTGGGGGAATCACATAGTACTTTGAGCCCTGGGTAGCCTTCTCTGTGGGGTTGCCTCCAGGTGTCACAGCAGATTTATTCAATCATTTTAAATATGTAGATAGTAATTATTACCTAAGTGCAGAGTACTATTAGTGTGGGAGAGAAAGCACCAACCAAATGCAAAAAGCATGATGATTTGTAGAGTTATTAATATCAAGCAGAGGAATTGAGAGCCACAGGAATGTATGACTTAAGCCAAATTAGAGGAAGAGAATGGGTCCTGTACTATCAACACAGGATGCAAGCAATGGATGGATGCCTGTGGCTTTGCTCTGCAAAGAGAGAAATCAGAACTTTCTTTTTACTTAGCCGAACACATGTACAAAAACCATATCTCTGATATATTTTTTAAAAGTTCATATGCTTTTAAAAATGGTAATTTTAAAAACTGCTTCAAATGAAGTTTATTTTGACAAATTCTATATTTTGCTGCCTTTATAAAAGTTGTTAGATGCCTCTACCTGAAGATAAAACAATTTAGTTTGTTTTAGTTATTAAATTTGTTCTTTCATATTTCACCCCTGCATAAAGATTTTTGCATATAGAAGGAACGTGTGAGAATGAAAACTGGGCAAGAAGGGAAAGGAGAGAATTTTCACTTGAGCCTGGGGAGTTGACTCTGAAATTTGGGGGCTGAGAGAATCAATCGCACAAAGAGATGTTATTATTTTGTTTTTGAAACCATATCCACAACAGGATATAAAATATATACCACAGCCAAGGCTCCAGGAAGTGAAATTAATTGTTATTTAATAACTAGAATAATTAAATAATGATCAATACTTAAAATTACAGAATTTCAGATCATCTTAGCCACCCTCCCACCATCGGTTCACAGGTAGGAAAACTTAGACACAGTGATGACTTGCCCAAGACATCATGGAGACCCAGGTTCTCTGTCCATTACTCTTTCTATGACAAAACTTTTAGTTTACCACTTTGAGTGGTGAAATTCACATTCAGTATGAATTTCTGTTGCTATATAAGTAAGAAATTTTGTGATCCTGCACAACATGCCCAACATACACAGGGGAGCCTGCTATTACAGATACTTTCATATGCTTTTCTAAAAGGAAAGGCAACTTTTGAGGGGTTAATAATCTCTTTTAATCAAGCACATATATCATTCACTTAGTTCAGGGGAAAAAGTCAGCACCCTGAACTTCAGAGAAAGTAGAGGAATCAAAGGTTAACAGACATGCTTCCAAATGTCTGACATATCAACAGACAGATCTGACTGTCTGACCATAGTTACCAGAGAGGGAAGCACCAACATCTGAGTTTTCAAAGCTGGGGCTCCTTAGCGGCTTCCCAAAGTCTCATCTGGCCAAACAAACACTTACAGTCAGTAAGTCCCAAAGTAAAATCTCACCCTCAGAGTCTTCATACACTTTTTAGAGCCAGAGGGCATCACAACCCTTGAGAACCAGAGCCTCATTAACAAAAGGTGTGGATCTTCCTACAAATCTTCCCAGACCCATTAATGGGTGGGCAAGATCTTTAATCACACTAAAATAATTAACAGTACAAATGCATATACTGTTTCTAGTTAAATAAACTCTTGTTTTTTTTACTCTTGGTAAAGACTCTTGGATGATAAAGGCAAGATTCAATCAGAGGCACTTGATTATACTAAAACAAAAATAGCAAAAGATCCTACTTTGCTTGCCATCACTCTCTGTCCATACTATGTCTAATGGGTGAATATGGAAAGGAATATAATACAGCACAGAAATTCATTTATAAGGAAAAGTCCTCTTCTTCTAGTATGAATATAGAGAAAGATCTAATGAGGGAGACAAGAAGCAACTTCCCAACCCAGTGGGGAGCCTCTCTCTCACATGACCCAATCCCCCTACTTCACCAATGTAGGTACCTCCCATTGCACAAGAGATTGTCTCTTCAAAGTTATCTATAATTGGATGTAAAAATGTTCATTTTAAATGCAAAATGAGAAGATTTTATTGATCGAGCATCAAGCATTTATCAAGTATTTACTCTCTCCCAGGTACTACGGTAAGTGCCACGGACACAGACAAAAATGAAATGGTGTCTGCTCTCAAAAAGCTTACATTCTGGCTACTAGGTCTATAATTGGGGAAAAGAGAAAAGAATCTATATATTCTAAAATGTTTATAGCTGCTCTTTTTTGGGGGGGGACAAGGAATTGGAAATTTCAAGAGTGCCCATCCATTTACTGAAAAAGCTGTGGTATTTGATTGTGATAGAATACAACCTTGTTCTAAGAAATGATGAGCTCAGTGATCTTGGAAAACATGGGAAGTCTTACAATACAATTCTAATTGAGTATCCTTTGTTGCTATTAGTTGTTAGTTTGCCTTTTGTTTGGATTAGGATGTTTACATCGTGGGTTTGATTGCAGTCAGTTGCCAGAGAAAGCATAGGAAATGACTGATTCCTGAGATTCTGATGAATCAGTCTCTCGTAGTTTGAGCCCATAGTCCGTTATTTTTAAGAAAAGTTCAAATTTGGGACTTTTGTGGATAATAGGGAAATTATAAACATTATCAGTATCTGGATCCCTGAGCCATATTACAATCTGGTTTGCTTGGCACACCCTCTCTCTCCCTCTGTGACTTCCATGCTGTAGGAGGCAGTTAACGCAGACTATTTATAGATAAAAACAGGGGTGGTAAGGCATCAGGAGACAATAGGTTATTGTTGAACCTCTCCTCTGAAGTCTTTTCCTGTGAAATTATGATGAGGAAGCCTTTGGTGCAAGGAGGGGTAATGAAGCCAGATAGCTTTATTCAGCAGTTAAGTCCTTACCAACTTGCTTTCTCCCAATTTCCATCATACTACATGTAGAATTAAGATTACATGTCAGGGATGGGCATACTCTGTATAAAATTGGGTTCTAAGCTTACTAAGCATGTATTGTCATCAAATTTGGGGTTAACTGTTGGCTATAAGTAAGTATTATATGATAGCATGTGGTGATAGCATAAAATGAGATAAATAGGTGTTGGCCACACCTGGAGTATTAAGTTCAACTGTGGATACTTTACTTGTGAAATGAGAGAAGCGATTATTTCTCCCTCATATTAATAATCAGTTATTGAATTAGGACCAGGATTTTTTCAGAAGCTGGTAGGCTATTCAGTCTCTGAAGGACACTGCTGATAATGAGACTAAATTAACTTTCTCCTCCATCTTGGTCAGACCCCACCCAACCTCAAAAGCAATTGAATCTAAGGTAGAATTTAATTTAATTGTGCTCTACAAAGGTATGAGCAGGGACAAATTCTTTGAGATTGTTCACACTGGATAATTTCGAAGTGAATCACATGATCAAGGTTACATTCCTCAGACCCTCATTAGAATAGGTCCACCTTTTATTGTAATATTCATTCTCTCTCATTAAATGTTAACCAATCAGAGCTGATTGCCACCCTCAGGAACACCCACTCTTTCAAGGGCATATAAACTGTGAGCTCACCCCCATGATTCACCTTTTGTTATTTGAGAGTTTTATTGCTAATATGCTAGCATTACTAA
Organism: Notamacropus eugenii; assembly: GCF_028372415.1. Classification (NCBI taxonomy): domain Eukaryota; kingdom Metazoa; phylum Chordata; class Mammalia; order Diprotodontia; family Macropodidae; genus Notamacropus; species Notamacropus eugenii. Next base: position 137,681,351 of record NC_092878.1, on the reverse strand, counting down.
TAAAATGATTAATTCCCCAGAAATTACTTCTCTCAATCTTTTTAAACATCACAAAAGATACTGATAAACTGTATCTCACCTAAAAGAGGGTGAATGATTAAGGGAGCTGAAAACCTCTCATGGTAATAGTGTTTAAACATTCCTAGTTCTTGGAATAATTTCACCTTTCCACATGTCTTATACCTTCCAATTCAACCCTCGCTCCCTCACCCCTTTCAAAGTGCTTTGCCATCCACTGACCCTGGGATCCCTGTGTTCCTGGAAAAAAACGCTCATTCTGAGCATTTTTTTTTTTACTGGCTACTCCCATGCCTGGAATGCTCTCCCTCCTCATCCTGACCTTCTGACCTTATTCAAGTCAAGCTAAACTCCCACCTTCTACAGGAAGCCTTTACTAAAGCCTGTTAATTCTAGAGTCTTTCCAGTGTAAATTGTTTCCAATTATATATCTATATCTATGTATCTATATGTATAGATGAATATAGATATAGATGTACACACATAAAGATACACACATACATATATATACATATATGTATGCATATCTTGTTTATGTAAGTGTATTCATAGCATCTTCTTTATTAGACTATGAACTTTTTGACAGCAAGACTGTCTTTTTCCTTTCTTTATATCCTCAGTGCTTAGAGTAGTGCCTAGAACACAGTAGGTACTTAATAAATGCTTATTGATTGACAGTTAGCTTGGTGAAGACAAGACCCATAGAGGACAGAAGCTGATAGGCTCAAAGACCTTTGAGGTCATCTAGTCCAAAAACCTCATTCAAAACTAAGGAAATGGAAGCCCAGGTAGGACAGGTGACTTGTCTCAAATCACACCAGTAGTGTTTGCTGCCATAAACTTGAAATTGAATTGGTCTTGGTCTACATAGTTCCAGAAGGCAGTATGATTCAGTGGGGATAATACTGTCTCTGGTATCCAAATCCCACCTCTGATGCTTACAACCTGTGTGACCTTGGGCAAGTCCCTTAATCTCCTCGGGCTTCAGTTTCCTCATCTGTAAAAATGAGGGACTGGACTTGGATGCCTTTCTGTCCTAGACTAATCCTTCTGTGAACAAAGACTAATAAGTCTTTGATAGAGGATGGAAGATTTTGACGCAAAGAAGAACTTAACAATCGGAGCTTCTTTTAGGCATAAATAAAATGAAAGTTTTTTGTGCAGAGGGGAAATGGAAGAGGAAGCCTTAGGTAGAACTTACACTTTCGATGTACAGATTAAGGAAACTCAGAGCTTTTTGTAAACTGATCTTGAAGCTTTGGGTAGGCACTAGGTTTTTCCTACTTGACTGAAATATTTTTCTGATGGCTATATCGCCTGGCATTTTCATACCAGTCTTCAACTGTGCATAATACTGATGAGCCCTAGTTATTCTTAATTTTTTTTCATTTTTCTTTGGATCCCCTGTGTCTAGAGCAGGGTCTTATAAGTAGCATTAATAAGTGTTAAAGGAAGGGAACTACTAGGAAAAAATATGGCAGACATTATTAGATAGTCACTATAGTGGACGCTTTTGCTTAATTGTTTTCCATTGTTACAAAAGCAGGTGGATATGGAGGGCCGTGGTGGGTTCTGCTCCTAGGTAAGTTTATGGTTGGTGGTCCTCTTGATTCTGGGGTTCTGAGTCAATTGAGTATCTTGCTCTAAGTTCAGAGTTAATATAGTGAATCTTCAGGAACTGGGAACCACCATATTGTCTAAGAGGGGAAAACAAGCTTACATCAGTTATGGAGTAGGTCAAAGCTTACAGGCATCTGCCTGTAAGCATGTGTTGTCATTGAGTATGCAGTTAACTGTTGGCTATAAGTAAATATTGTATGATAAGATATGGTTTTAGCATAAAAGAAGATAGATGAAGGTAGACCACGCCTAGAGCCTATGAGGGGTCCCTCAACTTCCAGCTTTTTATTTTTAAAGAGACAGAGAAAGAGGGAGGGAGAGAGACAGAGAGACAGAGACAAAGGCAGAGGAAGGGAAAAAGAGCGAACAGGGAGAGGACTGGTGTAAAAATAAGAGCCATCAATAAAATATTTGTTTTTAAATGTTCATTGAATTGAATTGAACTATTGTGAAGACCATTTTCCTTTAGCCATTTGGTCACTCCATAACTACATCTATCTGATATCCGGTGTCCTTGATGTTTATATTAGGGGAGAGGCTATCCTGGAACAGAATTTTTCATATAAACAGTTTCCATATGCTTAAGGGGAGTGGAGGTGGGGAGGCCCTTTCTTTCTCTGAGCTCCATCTAATGGCAATCCCAGATTTTTCAAAAGAAAGAGATGCTCCTCTGTAAAGCATTATCCTTATAATGAACAGGCTAATTGAAGGCTTTGGAGGCAGAATTTTTCTCAGTCATGAAACATGTTTTGTAATTTGCTCACTGAGGAATCCGTGTGTGGACTGATCACAGCTTGGGCGCAGAGGGATGCAGAAAAGAGGGCATTTCATTTTTATCATGTGGTCTGAGGATTTACCTCTGCATTCATTACCCCCAAACCTGTCTGTCTCAGAGCTGGCACGGATTTCAATCTGTCTGAGCAACACTTCTACCACAGTGGATAAGGGGGGTGCCAGGCTGTTGTGAAATCCAAGAAGATGGCAAAACATCAGTGTTAGATCTGAGGAACTGCAGGGTGCCACTGGGTTGGCATCTCATTGAGCCATACCGGACAATCCAGGAAAAGAAAGGTGTTTGCATGCCGGTGTTCCGGAACGTAAGGAGGTGTTGCTCAAACTCACAGGGTTTTTCCCATGGGTCACTGGGCTCCCTGGTGGAGCAGGGAGCCCTGCAGACATTCTGCTCTGGAGGGTGTCAATGTGCACACAGTGCTGAGTCACTGGCCTTGGCAAACTCTGCAGGCAAAGACCTGGCAGGCAGGTGAGAGACCGAGAAAAGATGATATGCTGATAAGCCCTCCTGGCTTTTCTAATTCAGACTCCCTTTGTTTCAGGCCAGTGACTTTTCCCTTGCATTTGATCCCATAGATTTATGAAAGTGCTTTCTAGTCTTGAAAGCATTTTGATATATGCATAACCTCATGGTACTCCTTTGGAAAGGAGGAGAATTTTAAATTCTGTGAATGCATGCACATTTTCATTTTATTTTTAAAATTTATCGATATATTTTGTTTACTGTGAAAGATATGAAGACCCTGATCGATTCAATGACCAAGCACAAATCCAGAGGATTGCTGAGAAAGCCTTCTGATAAAGAGGTGATGATGCAGACTTTTCAGGTCACAGTCAGTGGGGGAATTAGTTTTGCTTGTTTGATTATACTTATTTGTTACGTGGTTTTTCTTTCTTTTTCTAGTGGGGAGGAAGAATGGGAGAAAGAGAGAAGATAAACGTTTGATAATTAAAAAAATAAAAATTTAAAATCATATTTTTTATTTTTTATATCACCTTCATTTCTTAATATACCCTCTCCCCATCCCCTCACTGGAGAGCCATACAATAGAGCCTCCATCCCTTACAGAATTCCTCTACCCTTTGGAACAAAGAATTTTTTTTAAAAAAAGGAAGAAAATATGAGTCCAGCAAAATTAATTGACGTGTTAACTGAGTCTGACAGTAAATGCAACGTTCCATACCCATACTCCCTCACCTCTTCAAAGAAAGGAAGGAGGCATATCCTCATAGCTTCTTTTCAGTCAAGGAAGGTCCCTTAAATTTTGGTAATTTTTAAAAATCTCAGTCTCCAGTAGAGAAATCTAATCAATTTTGTAAGGCTTTCTCCACCCCCCTCCCCTCCCAGCACAAAACCAAGACTCTCAAAAGGGTATTTACACAGAGTCTTACGTAAATGATATATCTCATATTTAGAGCAATCCTAGAGCTCAGGAAGACTGACTTCCCAGGGGAAGACGAACCGGACATGTCCCTAAATTCCCATGTCCCACAATGGCGTTTAAAGGAATCTGATTGTGCAGTGAAGCCACCCTGCACTTAGAGTGAACCACAGATTCGGTAAGAAGTGGGCCCCTCTAGGGAACATTGCCAGTTCCAGGCTTTCCTTTGTACCACCTACTTTGTTAATTGGAGAGATTGCCCATCCTATGACTTATCGAATAAATATTTCCTCTCAAGGACTCTAAAAGACGTGAATGATATATCCGAGGCAGGTGTTTGAGTTCCAGAACACCCTTCTATATCCTATCTGACCAACTGGAGGACCCTCTGTTATCTCTTTGTTATTGGGTGGTGGTAGTGGGTGCTCCCTATAGTCTTGGATCTTGAAAGGCATTACATTTCAAGGGTCTTAACTATATTTATCCCTTTGCTGTGGGAGTGATTTGCTGCTATATTGTCTGAGGTCGATGACAATTTAAAGATGGTCTATGGCAGAAACCGGCAGAGATGGTGTTCAAATAGTGAACACAGGAAAGTCTCCATATTGCAGTCTCCCTGGACCCCTCTCCTAATCTCTTCCATAATCCTCTATTTATTTTCCTAGTGAGAGTTCTGGATTTCAACCACCCAAGTATTTGGTCCCAGGCTAGTGCTCAGAGATCCATAAAACATCTTTGTCTTGAAGTCAAAACATGATATTTTGAAGGATGTTAGGATTTTCAGTGATAGAAGCACTTGACTTTTCCTGTGATGATGGTCACACTGGTAGGTTCAGGTTCTCCCCCTTGGGAAGTGGGAAGAAGACTTGTAACTTATGGGGAATTGGGCTGTCACATGCTAATAACAATAACAATGGACATTTCTATATTGTTATAACAAGGCCTTGAATCAGTCTAATGGACAAAAGCTTCCTACAATGCCTTCTCAGTGGCTTAGGGGTCATCCCTTCTCTAATACCATTAATGGGATGAAGCCCCCGTTGGTAGCTTATCTGCTCTGTTGGGTGCCAGTGACTAATACCTCAGTTCCATTTAACCACTTAATGTCTATTAGCTTTTAGAAAGGGGTATTTACTTTGGACACACAGAAAGAATGAAAGTACAAACATTTCCCCTCAATACCTTGAGGCCACACTTTCCCTACCCCACCCCTATCTCTTAGGAAAGTAGGTTTAGCATAATTTCTACATAAAATTGGTTCCCTCAAACTCCCATCTAGATGTGGCATGAGTGTTGGATAAATCCTTGTCCCAACTACCACTAGGCTGAGTCCTTAATATCAGTCCCAAAGATGTATGTGCTCCTCAGGACTTCGAGTTGACTACAAATCCCAGACACGGGATGATGGGATGCCTAGAGGCACCCAGAAAAAGAACAGACGGTGAAGCAAAAGGTCCCAGGATCTGTATTTCAATCTTGGTCTCGCTGGGGAGAAGCCCCAAGATTTTTCTCCTTGACAATCTCTCTCTCACTAGATGGTACTTGGGAAAGAATCAAGTGAAGAGAGCAGCCAATGAAAAAAAAAATGAATAAGGCACTTCCAGTTCTGCCTATGCAGCAGCCAATCGATGAGACTTCTAACCATTTTGTTAGCAGACTAAACCAATTACAGAATATCCACGCAGGCTCAGGTCTTTCCTAAGCACTTTCAGTACATGTCATCATGACTTTCCCAATAGCATGTACTTCCATGTGTCCGATAGTATTAGAGGGACTATGTTCATGTGCCAGTCCTGGATATACAGCTTTGAAGTTTGTGAACACATTACATGCATGACTTTATTTAATTCTTACCATAAACCTTTGAGAAAAGTGTGACCAAGTAGGACAGATTCCCATTTTCTGGATGAGAAAAACAAGACTGTGGTTGGTTGCTTAATGACTTTCCTGCCTAGGAAAACACAACACTTCTTGCAACTCCGAGCATTTTCTCTGGCTATCCCTCATTTATGGTATGCTTTCCCTCCTCATCTTTGCCTCCTGGCTTCCCTGACTCTCTTAAAGAGCTGTCTCTTAATACAGCTTAAATCTGCAGGAGGTCTTCCTGCAACCTTCCCACACTCTCCTAATCCTACTGCCTTTCCTCTGAGATGACTATCTATTTGCATAAAATTATTTGCATATCTCCTCCCCGTTAGAATGTGACCGCTTTGTCTTTTTTTTTTTTAATTCCTCTCCTTTACGTGACATACAGTAAAGGTTTAATAACTGTTCTTAATCTTCTTGCCTATAAGACTAATGTTTTGTCTATGCTACATTGCTTATTGCTGCAACACAGGTTTCAAACTGATACAAAAGCCCATATGCTCCTTTGCGTGAGATACAGTCAGTGATGAAAATAACAGAAAAATATGTTTTGGGGTACAGGAAGAGATTTATATTAAAAGTCAAAGACGTAAGATATTGTCACTCTTCTAGATGAATATTTTGAGGTTTAATATGAGTAGAAAAAGAACTTTGTTTTAATATACACTGATAATATCTGTGCATGAAGAAGCAGCTGTCAGAATTTAGATAGTTTTGGAGAGAATATGACCTGTGCTACAGACATGAAGATTTGGATCTCTGTGTCAATAATGTATATGACACCTTACCTCTGAGAGAACAGTCTAATGTTTAAAAAGGAAGAGAAAGATTTTTAAAGATTATTATTTATTAAAAGTTGGAGAAGCATGAATATAAAGAGTCTATAGCTTCAAGGCTACCAAAGGGTAGGAAGATGATGCCATTGTGTAGAGCATGTTGAGCACTTCAGCCCAAAATCAATTTCTGTCTCTTAAACCCTACTCTTCCTTGTACTCATTTGTTCTCTTATGGAGTTCAATGTGTTTCTGCACCAGTCCTTCTGTTTGGGCATTTAACCCACCTCCTCAGCCACTCACCTTGCTCAGTTCGTCTGAGTGTTAGTTCTTGAGATGTCCTATCCTTCCAGTCCCTCCCTCCCATGTTTGTATATTCTTCTGATGCATCCAAAATAAGTGAATATAGTTGTTTCTACTGATTTTTCACCATTTCTTCCCTGATGTATTCCTTTCCTCTCTTTTTCCTCTCTTAAAACCTACACTGCAGAATAAAACTATGCATTTGCCTTTCTTCACTGCCTCTGTGGGATTCTGAAGGAACACATCTCGTTTCACCCTGTTTGAATCCTTTAACTCCATATTAATTGTTCAAATGTATTTAAATGTCTAGCTTTGTCTTATTTCCTGTATTTACATTTCTAAGATTTAACCATTTCTGGTCTTTTCATTGGGAACTCTTCTGTTAAAGGTCCATTTTAAACCTGTAGCATTATACTCAATTTTGCAGGTTAACTTTTCAAGCTATTTTTAATTGTAAATCTTTTTCATTTGCTTTTTGCAATACTGTATTCTGGAGAACCTGAGCTCAAATTAGCTTCAGACGCTTACTAGTTGTGTGACCCTGGGCAAGTTACTTAACCCTGATTGCCTCAAGAAAGAAAGAAAGAAAGAAAGGAAGGAAGGAAGGAAGGAAGGAAGGAAGGAAGGAAGGAAGGAAGGAAGGAAGGAAGGAAGGAAGGAAGGAAGGAAAGAGAGAAAGGAAGATTGTATTCCAACATTTTCTCTCCTTTAAAGTAGTTTAGCATAACCATGTGCGATCTTAACTGTGGTTTCTTGGTACCTGAGCTCTTTAAAAAAATTTGACTGCTTATAGTACTTTTATCCCTTTTCCTTGGAAGCTTTGGATTTTACCTGTGTTCTTCTTGGTGTTATCAACTTGTGGTGTCTTTTAATAAGTGATCAGTGGATTCTCTCTATTTTCACTTTGCCTTTTGATTTCAATAGCTCTGGGCAATTTTCTATTATGATTCTTGAAATATGAAATCTAGATTTATTTTGTTTTCTGATCTGGTCAGAGTTTTAGGGAGACTAATGATTCTTTAATTATCTCTTCTCAACCTGTATTCCAGGTCACTTGGTATTGATAGTGGATATCTTACATTTTCTTTTCTTTTGAATATGTATATATATACATATATATATAATATATACACATATATACATGCATGTATATATGTATGTATACATATATGTATATGTATATACATTATATATTTCTAGTTATAGAGTCATTGAATTATCTTTGCTCCAAACACTTCTTTTTTTTCCATAGAATCTACTATTTAGATAAGATTTTCTACCTACTTTTCTCAGAAAATATTTTTCACTGACTTTACCTTTTATTCTTTGATTTTTTTTTTTCCTTCAAAGCTCTCCTTTCAGTTTTAACTTACTTTTTTATCCCTTGTCTCATTTCTTCTCCTCACTATTGAAGTCCTTTTGGCCAAGTCATTGTTTTCTCTGATGTTCAAAGAGTCACTCATTTCTTCTTGTTTTAACATCACAGCATACTCTAAAGCTACATTATTTTTTTTTTGTATTTAGGATCTTCTTCAGTTAATCCTATTTTCAGCCTCATTTTCTGAATGGGGACTCTGTGTCAGCTTTAGACTCTGCCTCCTCTTCCTCTCTTAAATCAGGGCAGGTCCTTCTTGTTCCTGTTCCCTCTGTAGTCTGAATAAATAGACAAAGCATTTATTACAATATTAGTCTATGTCAGCACTGCCTCTGGTGCTGGGAATATAAACATAAATGGAGAAAAAGAGCTTACATTCTAATGGGAGGAACTATCACATAAAAGGTTGGAAGAAGGAATTGATATGTATCAGGGTCATTATGCTAGGAAGGAGGTGGAAAAATCCAGAGAGCAAGTAACTTAGGCAACTCTTGAAGTAGCATCCAGGTCAGACACTCATCAGTCAGAAAAGAGGGCCATGGGGCAAAGGCATCTCCAGAGTGAGAAGGGTGGTGGTGAAGACTGGAGAGTGAAGAGGAGGAAGTGAGCATGACCTAGTGTTTCAGAAGATGGTTGTCTGGGCCATCGCCTCTATAGTTCTGGATGGGGTAACTAGTACTAGGCCCCCTGCTTTGTTACAATCTTTGGCATTTGGGTCTGTCTCTTAGTGGCTATATTGTTAATGGGATATAAGATCTTCCCGGCCCATTAATAGGCCTCATGTGGAGTTCATTAAGGCAAGTTTGCTTAGGGGAGGCTTGTTTGTAGGAAGGTTTGTACACCTTTTGGTACTAAGTTGATTAGACACTGAGTCACAAGTGTTGTGATGCCTTCTGGCTCTGAGAAGTGTATATATGACCTGAGTTGGTATTTTACTTTAGGGGTTCACTTATGAGAAGGACCATTTATTTGATTCCTTGGTCGAGACTCTGAGTAGTCATATGTTCAGACCACTCGACTTCTGGCTCTCTCGATCCAGTGGTATATGTAAAGTGCACAGCAATATTGCTTTTATTCAGGAAATCAGAACCCACTCTGTTGATCTTTATGTTAATTTTTCTGCTTCTGTTTTCTCTGATGTTCAGTGTGCTGATTTTCCCCCTGAACTAGTGAATGTAATTAAAGAAGATGGTTGATCCCTTAAAAGTTACTTTCCTTTGAGAGAAGCAAATACAAGAATCTTCTCTAACAGGCCATCCTGGGTATGCTAGGGTGCTCGCTGTTACAGTGGCCCAACATGAGCTTTGGCTTGGGTTCTTCTCTGTCCCCTTCTCCTTGCACAGCCCCCAGCACAGAGTTGATTCCATCCCCTGCTGTAGCCTACGCAGCTCCCAGTTGGTTTTTTTAAACTGTTGTTGTTGTTTTTAGATTCTACTGGTTTCTGGCATCCTACATGTCCCATGGTACTTCTGTCTCCATTCTGAGGATTTTGGTACTAGGCTTGTCTTTATGGAAGAATTCAGATTTTAAGGCATCTTGTTGGGTCCTCTGGTTTTGGAACTACTGTCCCCATCTTCTGCTGTGGTTGGCCATAGCACAGACTGCCCAGACATTATGACTCTGGGCACCAGCTTGAGGCTCTTGGTGAGCCTCCAGCTCTCTGACTGCCTTGCCTTGATTCCCTTTTTGCTTCCTCCGTGAGCTGTATGAGCACTGCAGTAGTCCTGTCTACTGCTGTGGCTTGGCGGCAGGCTGCTTGTGTGTGCCCCTCAGGCCCCTTGGAAGGTATGGGGGAGCATCCATTCAGGCCTGGTCTCCTTGTGCAGCAAGCCATGGGGGCTGGCCCTGTCACCTATTGCTTATACAGGGGATGCTTCAACACCAACAACCTGCTAGCTTTAGGTTTCAGTTCATGGAGCTAGACAACTTTTCTCTAGCCTTGACTACTCAGAATGGCTTTGGGTTGTCTTTTCTGTATCATCCAATCCTAGACTGAATGGAGGAAGTTTCCATCACTCCTTTTTGATTTTCTTTATCTTTCTTACTTCTTCCACATTTTTAGAATTTGACAAGTGTTTGTGGGAATTATGGACTCCTGTAGGACCATTAAGTCAATAAGATTATTTTTTAATTTTTAGATTTCTAATAATTTCTAATAATTCTAATAATTTCAAATGCTCACAGAATTTGGTTTTTTTTTAGGAGATAGAAACTCAAAAGAAAATAAGGTTTTGTTTTATTTTCTTGAGGCTAAGAGTATGAAAGACAAATAAAGTCTAGAACTGGATTGTGTACATAGGTCAAGTTCCTTCCAAGACAGAAGTACTTCAGAAGATCAGAGAACTGAGGAATGAAGGGATCCTAGAAAACATCTTTTTCAACCCCATCATTAAAGAAATATCACTATATTTAGTGGATAGAGAGCCACACCTGGATACAGGAAGACCATGATCTCATATACTTTTATGAAACTGGGTAAATCACTTAACCTCTGTTTGCCTCAGTTTCCTCATCTACAAAATGGGGATAATGACAACTACCATTCAGAGTTGCTCTAATGAAATAATATTTATAACGTAATTTGCAAACCTTAAAGTACAATAAAACACTAGCTATACTTATTATTTTTATTATTATCTTCATTTCTGAACATATCCACTCTCCCCCTCCCCTAACCAGTTAGCCTGACCAACACACCAACAAAGCTTTTTAAAAGAAAACAACATGACCAAATCTGGCTCTAGAGGCAATGTTCCCTATCCATGGTGCCTCACTTCTGGGCACAAGACAGGCAGGTATGCTTTCTCATCTCTTTCCCAGGGCCAGTTTTAGTCATTTTAATTACACATTTTTCATTTCATTCATACAATGTAATTTCATTTTTCAGTTCTCACATTTTAATTTTTTCATATAATTTGTTTTTACATAATCCTCATTTCCAAAGATATCTCTCCTCTTTCCTCTACCCAGAAAGTTATCTCTTGTTACAAAGAATAACAAGAAAAAGAGAAGGAAAAAGTAGGACAGCAAGACAACAATCTATCAACTAAAATCCGCCAGTCTCCTGCCTTCTTCAGAGCCATATTTGGTCATTTTAATGATACAGAGTTCAGTTTTGTTTTTTGTATTTTTTATTTCTGTTAGAGTCATTATGTATATTGTTTTCCTGGTTCTTCCTTCTTAACTGGGAGTTGGTTCATATGTTTTTCTATGTTTTGTATTTGTTGTTCTGTTGTTTCAGTCATGTCTGACTCTTCATGACCCCATTTGGGGTTTTCTTGGTAAAGACATTGGAGTGGTTTGTCATTTTCTTCTCCAATTCATTTTGCAGATGAGGAAACTAAGGCAAACAATTTACAATTCTTTGCTACTACCAAAGTGCTGCTATCAATATTTTGGTGCATGTAGAAACTCTATTTCTATCTTTGACTTCCTTATTTCTGTCATCCTTTATATCAGTTAACCTTCTCTTTGACCTTCAAGGCATATGACTCTGCCTCCCCTTGGAATAAAAGGCTATGGGCTTCTTAGTCATTTTCTTAGCAAAATTAAAGGTTGCTTTCCAGAAGATTTAGACCACTTCATAGCTCTTTCAACAGGATATCAGTATGCCCGTCTTACCACAGTCCATCCATCACTGGCTATTCCCATCTTTTACCATCTTTTTCAGTTTACTGATTGTGTTGTGATTTGGTGATTAATATTCAGTTGCATTAATTATCCATTGCTCATAGTTTGCCATTCTTTTTTTTAAGAACTGCTGTCAATTCTCCCATTTTATGAATGAAAAAAGAAAGTGAGGCCTAAGAGGGAGGAGGAAAATTATTTGGGCAAGATCATATACTAAATTGGAGGCAGGTAAGTGGTACAGTGAATAGAAACTCATCTTCCTGAGTTCAAAATCAGCCTCAGACACTTACTTGCTGTGTGACCCTGGGCAAGTCACTTTATCCTTATTTGTCTCAGTTCATTATAAAATGAGCTGGAGAAGGAAATGGCAAACCAGTTCAAGAAAAACCCATGGATAAGTCTTTGGGATTATGAACTGAACAATAATAATACATAGTAAATTATAAATCTGGATTTCAAATCAAAGCCCTCCTCCCTGAATTTTTCTTTTTCCACTGAACATATATATATATGTCTCTCTCTCTCTTTCTCTCTCTCTCTCTCTCTACATACACACACATATATGTACATATACACACATACACACATATATGCATATATGTGTGAGTATATGTATATATATGTAGATACATACATACATACTATTATATATGCTATCTTTTTTGAAAATTGCATGTTTTGATTTTTTTCAGGAAACAGACTTTTATATAAAACATTTCTAACAGGGAGCTTACAATATTTTAAAATTTGTGATACTGAGTTAACTTATGTCACTCAGCAGCTTAGATATCGCTGAACATTAAGCAGTTCACAATAGAAGGGAGGAGGTCAGAGGGGCTGATGCCTTCTAAGCAGCTTTGGCTTTCAAGGAAGCTCTGGCATTTCCCTCAGACACGTAAATTCACATGGATCCACAGGCCCAAAGCCAGAAAGAGATTACTCCAGGAATAAAATCGGGCCGTGGACAAATAAGAATTTGGATAAAAATAATAAGCCCAACTTGTCTCCGAGGTCCTACATCCAGGTTTCTGTCATCATGTGCCTCATCACTTTCAGGGTATTGAGTGAGAAAAGACATGTAAGACTCTCACAGGACAGAATTTGTTTCAGAGTTGAAGATGTTTTTAACTATTCTTTCTCACTCTCCCTGCCTCTCTCTGTTAGATGAAGATAGGAGTTTCCTCAGAAATACCCTCTTCATACCAGTCTCCCACCCCACATGTGATGAGGATGGAATTTTTAACCTTTGATTGACTTAAGAATAACTAGTTGATTTAATTTGAATTTCTCTAATCAGTTGCAATTTAGAGCATTTTTTTTTCACTTTACTATAGATAACCTGGATTTTTTTTTGTTTGAAAACTACCTGTTTGTATCCTTTGACCATTTATCAATTGGGAAATGACTTGTATCTTTTATAAATTTGACTCCGTTCTGTAACTATTTGAGAAATGATGCCTTGATTTTCAGAGATATTTATTGCAAAATGCACGCATCCCAGTTTTCTGCTTTGCTTTAAATTTTTATTGAATTGAAGGGAGGAAGGGATAGAATTTGGAACTCAAAAAACAGTTAAAATTTTTAAACATGTAGTTGGGGAAAAATTATATATAATATATATATATAAAGATAGCTAGTGGAACACCTGAAAAGTTTTTGAATCTCAAATTATGGCTGCGTCTAAATGCTGTCAAAATACCTCAATTACAAGTTAAAAATTCTCTCCTCATCTGGAATTCATACTAACACACATGTATATTCATAGGAATTAAATTTCTTTATTAAAATTTTATTTTTATTTTTCAGTTTCAAATTCTGTGCCTCTTTTTCCCTTTTCCAACCATTGAGAAGCCAAGGAATACAACACCCATTATACATATGAAGTCATGCAAAATATTTCCATATTGGCCATGTTGCAAAAAAAAAAAAGGAAAAAAAATGGAGAAAATATATACTTCAGTCTACACTCAGAGTCCATCAGTTCTCTGTCTGGAAGTGGATAGCATTTTCATCATGAGTCCTTGGGAATTATCTTGGATCATTGTATTGATCAGAGTAGCTAAGACTTTCACAGCTAATTATCACTGGAAAATTGCTTTCCTTGTTCCACTTACTTCACTTTGTATCTGTTCATATAAATCTTCTCAGGTTTTACTGAAAGCATAATAGTATTCCATCAAAATCACACAAAATCACTTGGGCATCCCCTTATGTTCCAATTCTTTGCACTACAAAAAGGAGCTGCAATAAATATTTTTGTATATATGGGTCCTTTTCCTTTGATCTCTTTGGAGTATAGACCTAGTAGCAGTATTATTGAGTCAAAGAGTATGCACAGTTTGATAGCTCTTTGAACATAGTTCACTCAAAAAGTGATAATGCGATAAGACCTTACCTAAAAAGGCCAGGATCCTGGGCCATCTCTAGTCGTCCTGATGGACCCAACTGACTCTGGAGAAGAAAGTGAGGTTGGTGACTTTGCACAGCCCTCCCTCACTCAAATCAAAGTCAATTGTAAGTTATATTATCATCTTGATGTCATGATCCTCTTTGAGAATGAAAGGCAAACACAACATCAACTTTCTTCTGAAAACCTCCTGTTTGGAATGTTTGGAAAATGACTTTTGACCATTTGTGTTTTGAGGAATGGCTCTCATTTTTATAAATTTGGCTCATTTCTCTCATTTGGCTCATTTAAGAAATAATACCTTTGTCAGAAAAATCTGCTGCAAAATTTTTTCTTCCAGTTTCTTGCTTTCCTTCTAATTTTGGCTGCATTGATTTTGTTTGTACTAAATCTTTTTAATTAATGTAATCAAAGTTATCCATTCTATTCCTCATTATTTACTTTATCTTTTGTTTAGTCATGATCTCTTCTTCTCTTTATAGATCTGGAAAGTAATTTTTCCCATGCTTCTTAGTTTTGCTTATAATCTCACCCTTCATTTCTAAATCATGTATCTATTTGAACTTATTGTAGTATATGGTGAAAATATTGTTTTATGCCTAATTTCTGCTAGTTTTCTCAGCAGTTTTTGTCACATACTGAGTACTTACCCCAACAGCTAGGATCTTTGGGTTTGTCAAGTACTAGGTTTCTATGATCATTTGCTTCTATATATTGTATACCTAATCTGTCCCATTGAACAACTGCTCTATTTCTTATCCAGTATAGATTATTTTGATGGAAATCAGTTTTTGGTAGTGAAAAAGACAATATGACCAGATTCTCCAGAACAGATTTTCTTACCCAGAGAGCTGGGAATCTAAAAAAAAAAAAATCTGATAACTATATTTTAGTGTAATTGTTTTTCTTTGATCTCTTATGCATCTTATTTATTGCATTTAAAAACATTATTTTCAGAGGGGGTCCAGGGATTTCACTAGACTATAGACAAAAAAGATCCATGACAAAAAAGGGTGCAGCTTCCTTATGCTAGAACTAACTTGCTCCATCCATCTTATTTTCCCCTTCCTTGCACCATATAGCTAACAGCTGAGAGAAGTTTTACTGATGACAAGGTAAACAGTAATTCCCTGTCATCCTCCCCTCTCAGCTCCCAATAACTCACTTGTAGAGGGGAGAAGAGAACTAGATTCAAAAGTTTACAAATTCCTTCAACCCAGACACTGTGCTCCACACTAAGAATGATCTAGCTTACTTGGGTCTCAAGCCACATTTTACAACAGGCTCACTTTCTTCCTCATTGCTTTTTGCTGTGGCAGCTAGGTGGTGCAGTGGATAGAGTACCAGTGCAGGAGTCAGGAGCACCTGAGTTCAAATCTCACCTCAGACACTTGACACTCACTAGTTGTGTGACCTTGGGCAAGTCACTTAACCCCAATTGCCTCATCCTGGATCATCTCCAGTCATCCTGATGAATATCTGGTCACTGAATTCAGATGGCTCTGGAGGAGAAGTGAGGTTGGTGACCTGCACAGCCCTCCCTCACTCAAAACAAAGTCAAGTACAAGTCATGTCATCATTTCTCTGATGGCATGGTCTTCTTCAGCAACAAAGGACAAACATTAAATAGTTTTTCCTGTATTGTGAAGCGCTGCTGCTCATAATCTTCTTTCTTCCTCATCCACAATATTTCACAAATGAACTTTTACTTTAAAGTGATATTGCCTTTGGTTATCCTGTCTTAAAGCTTAGCAAGAAAATCAAGTGTTTACAGAAACTAGATAGTTTCTGGGGTCTCTTGGCCTCTTCATTGTGGCTGTCTTTTACATTAGTTAACCTTTTCAGAGAAAATCCCACCTTCCATAGGAAACCTGTAAAGTCCATCAATAAATATTTATTGCCTACTACAAGCCAGGAATTGTACTAAATGCCAGAGATACAAATGCAAAGAATAAAGACACTCCCTACCCCACAAAGATCTTACAACCTAATGGGGGACCATAAAACACAAGAGAAAGTTGAGATGGGGAGGGAGGAGATATCCAGATTGTGGGTATAGGGAGAAATCCAAATGAATGTAGTCAAGTAGGAAATGAGGAGATATCTGTCAACCCAAACCCCTCCTAATTCTTGGGCCTTTTCTCTATTGATCATCTCCAATTCATCCTGGATATAACTCATTTGCATGTAGTTGTTACCTAATCGTCTTTCACATTAGGGAATTTTCCCCCCTTTCTTTGTGTTTCTGATTCTTAGCACAGTGTTTGGCACGCAGTAGGCACTTAATAAATTTTCATTGATCATTTATTGACCAACAGAAATGATGATCATCAGAGTCTACTTATTTTTATCCATTTCCTGTTTTTTTTTTAGTGTCAACACCTTGTTTACATGAAGTCGGACAGAAATTGCTAAAATTACATGCAGTCTTTTCATTTTTATCCTTTCTTCCCTTTTGTTGCTACTTTTGACTTTTGCTCTGGATGTTCTGTGATTGGAATGCATGCAACAAGCTGTTTCTGATATGACTTTCATATCAGTAACCAGTCACTTCTAGTCCAATGAGATTTAGTCAGGTTTTTTTTTGTAATGTTGTTTGACACTTGCCACGTACAGAACTTTCTAACCCCCAACTTGAGGAAAATGGTGTGAAGTTTCTGAAATCCCCAGGTCTTTGTCTTCTTTCATTCCTTAACCCTGAATCATATGTGTATATATTTACACACACACACACACACACACACACACACACACCCTTACACACCCTTGTGCCCATTTTTGCAGTGTAAGTCCCTGAGCATCAAGGTGTCTTGATTTAGACCATAGGATTATAATTTTAGACCTAGAGGATACCTTAGAGGTCCCCTAGTTTAACCCTTTCATTTTGCTAATTAGCAACCTGATATCTAGTGAGGTTGGTGACTTGCTCAAGGTCTCATTTATCGTTGGGGAAAAAAACTCAACTCTAAAACAGGATTTGATCTCAGGTTCTCTGACTCTAAGTCCAGTATTCTTATCAGCACTTTCTTGGTTTGAAGGAGCAAGGTGGTTCTTCATTCATTTTCTCTACTTTCTTTTTAGCTCTACAACAGATGTTTTGGCACATAAGGCAAAATAATCCTCCTGGGGCCTTTTTGCTTTAGTTCCCCATGAGCACTGTAAGGTAATGTGCTGTGTTCTCATCATTGTCTTTGGATGATCAACAAAATCCGCTCCACTGATTTCATTTGGCTTTCCAAGGAGAATCTCTGCTATGTCCATTTTTAGCTGGGGCTTCCTTATGTCTTCTGATTCTATTTATAATAAGAATATTAATATTGAAGAGTGACAAAATGTTGAAGTGGATCGAGACCTGGCTTTGGGAGGACAGAGAGTCCTACTTCTGACACATACTGGCTGTGAGAGCCTGGCAGAGTCATATAGCCTCTTAGTGCCCCGGCAAGTCTATAACACTCTTAACATGTAGGGCAGCGGCCATCTGAATTAGGAGGGGGGGACCCTCATCAGGAGTCCCCTGTGCCAAAGAAATAATAGATTCAGTTTAAAAAAACACTATTGACATGGTTCAGCTTTGCTAGTAATAATGACGATGATGGTGGTGGTGATGATGAAGATGATGATGAGGATAACTAGCACTTTATACGGTGCTTTAAAGTTTGCAAAGCCCTTTACAAGTACTCTCTTACTTTATCTTCACAACACCCCTGGGAGGTACACCCTGTTCACTATTTAACATATGAGGAAGCTGAAGTGACTTACCAAGGGCCACACAGCCAGTAAAAATCTGAGACTGGATTTGAACTCAGTTCTTTCTTGACTTCATGTCCAGTGCTCCATCCACTATCCCCCTTAGCTTCCTCAGTAGTGTATCTTTTTATTAGTCATTGGAGACATCTCCCATTTAGAGCATCCACATTTAAATAGATGCTTATAAATAGTCTAAAGGTTGTGTGACCCTTAGGAACACTCGACTTCCTTTTCCATCATCTCTCTACCATCATTTTGGGAGCAGAAGGGGGCAGAGTACACAGGATTAAGGCCCATTTTTTTATTTATATCTGTTTCATGTGTTCCCCATAGCCAAATAATTCATCACTTGGTGGCCAACTTTCCTGTGATTCTCCTTCTAGGCTGGTCCCCAGGCTACCAACAAGGCCTACTGGCGGGCAGGCCCACACTGAAAACCTTTCTAGCTTGGTAGAACATGCCAGTCTTTGCATTTTGCTTTTGCGTGACCTTTGAAAACCCAAGGTAACCTCCACTCTACAATGAGCCTTCAGAGTAAGACTTCATAGTAACAAATACATAGAAGTGTGTGTTGTAAAAAAGGATAGGAGAATGGACAAGGTGGAGGAAAGCTTTGTGGTCTTCACTCTGCAGAGAAGCTGAGGTCTGGGCACCCTGGCAAGAAAGAAGAAATGGTGGCATCCCAAAGCCTGAGAGTGCATGTCAGAAAGTTGAAAGCCAGGTTTGCTACTGGAGAAAAGTAGGAAGTTAGAAGACATGGGCAGTCTGTTGGTGATGTGATCCCACTTCCCCATTTCAAGGACGGGAAAACTGGCTCAAAGAGGTTGAGTCATTGTAAACAAGTGGTAGAATCAGGCCTTGAAAACAAGCCCAGTTCCATTGTATTTTTCATGATACCTGACTGCCTCACTACACCACACTGATATATGACATACAAATCATTCAGCTCTTTGAAGCATGTGCCTCATTTTGTCTTACAAAATGGATCTGTTGGTACTTCTTTCTGATTTCTGAGAGAATCAAAGAGACGGTATCCAGAGAGGACTGGGAGATTTTTAAGATTAACTGCTCACACAAGTGAGCGAGAGGCATTGATGTCTCATTGTAACATGGAGGTGACTGTGGATACTCAAAGGCATTCTAAGCAGAGCCCTGGTAAATTCTACCGGACTCAGAAAGATTTCACATATGGCCCCAACTCTGACAATGTGTCTGTCTTTGCTAAGTCTAGCTAAGACAACTACTCCAGAAGGTTGGCTACCAAGTGATAGCTTCTTTGTTGTTGTTTTTCAGTTAAGTCCAAGTTTTCAATGTCCCATGGACCATAGCACACCAATACTAGTCATGGGATTTTCTTGGCAAAGATACTGGAGTGGTTTACCAATTTCTTCTCCAGTGGATTAAAGCAAACAGAAGTTAAGTGATATGTCCAAGGTCACTCAGCTAGGGAGTGTGTGAGGCTAGGTTTGAACTCTAGTCTTTCTGATTCCAGGTCCAGTGCTCTCCTCACTGAGCCACCTAGGTGCCTCCAATAGATTCTTTAGGCCATAGCAACTTATGAAACCACTTTCTAAGGTATGAAGGGGTGACAATATGCCACAGTGGAAGGACTAGCTTCTCTGATGAAGTCCCAGATGTTTTGAAGTAATGATTAAAATCAGAAGTACACATGGCATGCCAGGGCAGCCCCTCCTTTTCGTTTCTGATGCCCAAGGTCTATCCTTTTCCCTGCATAACAAAAAGAAATAAAAGCACTTGGTAATTTCTCATTCTGATTTGGCAGTTTTTTGTCTTTCTAGGTCCCTCTGGAGACTTCCTGAGGATAAAGGCTGCCAAGCTAGCTTCCAGTGAAACAGCTGACTTTCAAGCTATATGTTCCAGGAGTTCCTCTGGGACAGGGATGACTGATGTGAGCTATCCTTGCAGATTGTTTACCAGGTGTATTCTTCAAACAGATTCTATTCCCCAAGTGAACAGTAGTTTTACACTCAGGAAATGTCAGATAATTTGAATATTCTTCTGGCCTCAGTAAAACATTTTTAACACAATTTAAAACATAATTAAAAAGATAAATCTATTGGGGGATGAGACGGGGACCCTATAGTACATTCCAAATTCCATTTTCAATCATTCTTGCTTTATTTGTTGTTGTTCAGTTGTTTCAGTCACATCTGACTCTTTATGACTCATTTCAGTGTTTTTTTTGGCAAAGATACTGGAGTGGTTTGCCATTTCCTTCTCCAGCTCATTTGACAGATGAGGAAACTGAGGCAAACAGGATTAAATTATTTGCCTGGGGCCACAAAGCTAGTTAAATGTCTGATGTCAAATTTGAACTCAGGACAATATGTCTTCCTAACTCCAGCACTCTATCCACTGCACTATCTAGCTGCCCCATGTCTTGCTTTATCTATAGATGAACAAAAGTACAAAACAGACTTTTGAGAAGGATGGGGACCAAGGGTGTGGAGCTGTTGGGTGTCCAGGAATCTAGTCTCTACAAAGGCAAAGGGAGAGAGACGGAGAATTGAGCAGAGTGCTTACAGAGCTCATCTTGGAATCAGGAAGATCTGAGTTCACGTCTCGCATCTGACACATGTTGGCTATATAAATCACTTGACCTCTCAGACAACTCTCTAGACTGTCCATTATAAAGGAGAGATCTGATCTCATTGAGAGTGGGAATGTCCTAACCAAGAGTTCCCTTTGTCAGTGAAATCACAAGTCTGGTCCCATTGGTGTGCTAGAACCAGCTCTGAATGACTTGAGAAAAGACTGCTAAATTTTCAGTGAGCTTTTATACCTTGGATATCAATTGAAATAAGAATTATGCATAATGTGGGCCACTGCTGTGCCTTTCTCAGTTCTGAATTATTATTTTCCTGAGGCCCCAGGGTGGTGATAATTTAAGGATAGAAGGGGTCCTGAAAGATGTGGTTTCCATGGTTACCATTCCTTCATCACTAGTCCCAGTTAGAAAGTACCTATACATAAGGAAAAAGGACAAGTCAGGAAGAGACCCTGATTCTGAGAGCCCACATTTTCCCGGCTAGCACCCAAGGCTTGACTTTCTCCCAGTAACCCTTGGGAGAGAGTTCTCATCTGTTTGTGAGGATACATGAGGGTTGATTGCTACTGAAGTAAGACTGGGGTTTCCTGACTGCTAGTGAACTTTGAAGGTGCAATTCCTCTGCCAGCCAGCCTACTACACTTTTCAGTCTTTCAGGACAGAAGAGCATTGTGGTATGCATGGATTCATTCTGGAATGCCAGGATGATGAAACCTCATTTAAAGATGTAATCTCATTCCTTTCTGTTGCTGACTGGATTGCTATGAACTTTACCTCCACCTACTGTGACCCAGACCATGCTGAAACCCACATGTGTATGAGGGCCAGGCAAAGAGAGACAGGGCTCATAGAAGTGACACCAGTCTCGGAGTCTCAATCTGCAGCTTTTGCAAGCCTCTTTGACTGGTGAGAAGGATGGAGCCTCCTCCAGCTCTCTGTGGTCCCTCTGTTTTCTCTTGATTAGAGTCCCAGACATATGACATAGTACAAAAAACATTTGACTCTAGTGTCCAAGAACCTGATTTCAAATCCCCACTTTGACATTTGGCAAATCACTTAAATTTCCTCATCAATAAAATGAAGGGTTTGGTTTAGATGGTACTTAGGGTCTCTTCCAACTCTAATTTTATGACCTGGTAGACTCCTCTCCTTGATCTTTCCCATAGCCTGCAAGGAGATGGTGAATGTTTTAACCAGCGTCCTGAAAGGCAAAATTTGGAGGACAAGCTAAAGGAAGCTTTGGCACGCTGGAGGCAGGAGGCAGAATGTTCCAAATGGGAGCACTGAAAATATTTTGCTTTTATTTTTATTATATTAAACAAACTTTGTAGTCATAAGTGGCTGATTATATGTACCCTGTAAATATGTGGGGGTACTTAGAAACTGTCTTTATAGATATGAAGTGGGGGCTCTGAGCTGTGTACAGATTTCATATTTTAATTTTTTTGAATGAAATTTTATTCTCCTAGAATTCTTATATAAATCTATGTACATCAAAATATGTTTTTGTTTTGTGATGTAAGGGATAGTAGACACAGAACTAGCTTTACAGCTAGGAAGACCTGGGTCCAAGTCATATCTCTGATGCGTACTGACCGTTTGACCCTGGAAAAACTGATTACCTTCCCAATACCTTCAGGCAACTTCAAAATTATGTTACAGAGTAGATGTCAATCTACTTCTCTAGAGGGAGTTTTCTTACTGGGAGTTTCCTACACCAATGAAATCACAGGTTTGGTCCAAAAAATTGTCATCTTATAGTCTAAATAAAGAAGCTGTCCAACATATGTTACTTTATTTGCCTAGCCATTTGGAGCTATATAGCTTGGTGGTGGGAAAAGCTTTTTGTGCATGTGTATCAGAAACATCTTGGAGAGATTCACTTGGTTGGTGGCTTGAGTATAGCACCACCTGGTGCATAACTCACATATCATAACTCCCTTGCTGAGTAATTAATAAAGTGACACCCTGCCTTCCTGCAAGCTTAAGGAAGGCAGAGCACAAACCACCCATGGTGGTAATGCTGCAATGCTCCAGATATCACATGGGGCATCTACCAAGTGTCATATACAGACTATAGTTGTCTTATATACAGAAACTGGAAATATGAACATCAGTACGAGACCTAGAAAAATGAAAGATAAAAGAGAGAATTTTATCCTTATCCAACCTTGTCTGGAATACATTAAGATCCCAGTTTACTAGAGATCTAGCTTTTGTCCACAGGCTGTGCCTTATCTTTAAAAATTTCCCACAATATACCTCATCCATGTTATGTTGCCTCTAGAGAACTAATATTAATTATTAATATTTCTCAAGTAAGCTTCTAAACTAAAAAGTTTTGACCAGTTTGAAAAGAATCTTGTTTACTTAAACACTGTATTTTAAAATATTTTGAACTGACATTCTTGTTCACAAATCAGTTTCCTCTATTTGATTATTGTAAGTTGTACAAGTGGAATTTGATAGAAATCAAGTTATTGGATCAGTCAAATTAAAAACCAAAATCTGGTGAAAGGCATTGTTGGTGTGATGAAAAGAGAGTCTGGAGATCCAAATTGAATGCTGCTTTTCTCAGTTGCTAGCTGCGTGATCCAGGGCAAGTCATTTAAAATTTCTGAGTCTCATTTTCCTCAAGTGTTAAAATACAGATGATAGTACCTGTATTACCTACCTCCTAGGGTAGTTGTAAAGAAAACACTTTGAAAATATTAAAGTTTTAAGTTGAAGAGTCAGATGTGACTGAAAAGATGACTGTACAATAAAAATTGCCTGGATTGGTAAAATCCCAATCCCTTCCAGAATCAGTTTCACAATCTTATCTATGTCTATGGATCCAGTTAGGAAGAAAGAGAATAAGCATTTATTAAGTGCTTACTATATGCCAGGCACTGTGCTAAGTTTGGGAGTTTAAAAGATCAAGAGAAAAGGCCACCAGAAGTCCAGGAATGAAGTTTGTGCCAGGATTTGCTAGAAGTCAGACTTTGGGGAACAAAGTCCCCAGGAAGCCATGACTCAACCCAACAGTAGTAGAAGATGGAGACTCATCCCTCCGATGCCTGTACTACTATTAGACATAAATGTGGTAAAGCAAATGCAGAAAGTGTTTTAGGTTTGAGTCCCCTGCCCCCAGGTACTGACTTACGAAGATTGAGTCTACTTTCTGATGAAGCTTGTTTTTCTAATGAACATTGTTCCTTAAAAAAAGCTTATTTGTTTAATTCTAAGCTAACACTTCTGTGGGGTCTCTCTTGACCAGTCACTGGTATCTTGGTAAAAGATACCATTTGTTTCTTCTGTCTTTTTAATTTCAAAGCTGCTATCACCTAGCTAGGTGGTCCAGTAGATGAGACATTGGACTGAGAGTAAGCAAGACATGAGTTCAAATCCAATCTTAATTTACTAGCTATGTGACTCTAGGTAAATCACTTAACCTCTGTTTGCCTCAGTTTCCCTATCTGTAAAATGAAGATAATAGTAGCAACTACTTCCAAAGGTTGTTGTGAGGATCAAAGGAGAGAATATTAAAAGAAATTATTCATTTTGAACTTTCAAACATGAAGGCAAAAAAGTAAGATTTCCATGTACACAGCACAACCTAAAAAGAGGATTCACTATAAAATCATAAATTTACATTTCACAGTTTACTTAAAAAAACCCAACACTATATAAGCATGACTCGTTTTCAAAGCTACTCTGCTTTCTCTGCTTCCTTCTACATTTTCTTTTATTTTCTACTGTGAACTTTTTATATTTCTCCACCTCACTTATCCACCTCACCCATTAGACACAATGAGTGCCTAATGGGTGTGGGTGTGTGTGTCTATATATACATATGCACATATATGTATATATATACATTCCTATTATATATACTTTTATTTATCAGTTCTTTCTCTGGAAGCAGATAACATCTCCCTATTCATTTTGATCTTGAATGGTTTGCCATTTCCTTCTCTGGCTAATTTTACAGATAAGGAAACTGAGGCAGAGAGGGTTAAGTGACTTGCTCAGCATCACACAGCTAATAAGTATCTGAGGTAGGATTTGAACTCGGGTTCTCCTGCCTCCAGGACTAATGCTCTATCTGCAGCACCATCTAGCTGCTCTTAGAGGATATTTATAAAGCAGACTGTAAAACTTAATGCACTATATGAATGTTGGCTACTATTGTTGTCATTTTCTAAGTTTTTTATTTCTCTTAAAATCTAAACTTATAGGATTTTGGCTTTTTAAAAAATTGCAATTGCTTTAAGCAAAGGACCTTGTGTGTCAGCCACACTCTTTTCTCAAAAAAGATTAGATAATCCATATTCTGGTGAGTCAACATATCCAATTGGCGAGCCAGAAAGTGATTCTCTGCCCATAGTGTCAGCTGTTGTAAGTATTCATGTCAAAGGGCAGTTCTGATTTGCACAGGAATGGGCAAATTTGGAGTCAACAACACTGGATTTGTTGAATGTCTTCCTTCTAATTATAAATTCTGCCTGGAAGCCTGTTTTCTGCTAGAATACTTTTCCAGCAAGTTCTGATTCAGCAGTACAAATCAAAGATTCAGAATGAGATTGTATTTCTTGCAGGCATGCCACTGGTCTCCTCTGTCTCACAGGGGGTATAATATTCACTAGGAATTTTTCCATTGGTGTATAGTGTGAATCAGATCACACACATAGTCTGGTCCTGGCTGATGGTGAGGGGTGTGTCCTGCTGAACGTCAAATCTAGTGCAAATTTTCTTTAGCGTTTTAAGCTCTTATTCTCTCCCCCGCTCTTCTTCAACCTTTCAGCCCTTTTTTAACCACTCAACTTCCAATCCAAAAGAGAGATATTTTGTTGTGCAAGGAGAATTTCAGGTGTATGGGAAAAATCTGTCTAAAGGAAAGCCATGAATTTACCAAAGAAATGCTGTATTTTTGACAGGTGACCATCAAATACAGGTTCTTAGTAAATTATATTAAGCTCTGTACCGAGAAAATTTGGTGGCTTAGATAACTGCCCTTCCAGGAGAAATGACCTATTATAATTTTAGTGTATATGAAAAAAACACCTTTTTATGGTCTATTATAAATAGATAATACTGCTAATATGTGTGCATAATATGCAATATGTATGTTATATACATGTTACATGTGTGTTACATATACATGTTATATATTCACAAACACACACTTTCCTTCAGGTAATTTTTCATGATTTGTTTATAACATCTCAATGTAGGAATTTAGTGAGATATTGAAAAGAAGTGGGAGTAGATCAGATTTCACTGGTATAAAGAACTCCTAGTACGGAAAATCTCTATCCAATTTCAATGATGCCTGCTCAGCAATTTATAGTCTATGAGAGTCGCTTAGGAGCACCGAGAGTTAAAGCACTTTGGTCAAGGACACAGCCAACATGTGAACCCCTGTTTTCCTGACTCCTGGTTTCTTTACTCTAACACATTATCTTTTTTTTTTTAATATGTAGAGGTTTATCAAACATACATTTTTAATATACCTTTGTTGCTCCTTTTTTTTCAAGAGAAAAATAGTCTGCTTCATTCTGCAATTCAATTCCATAGTTCTTTCTCTGGATGTGGAAGGCATTTTGCCTCAAGAGTCCATTGGGAATTTTTTAGGTTCTTGTGTTGTGAAGGGCAGTCTTCCAGAAAAATTCCTTGCACACTGTGGTTGTTGCTGGTTAACATGTTATCTTTCATGAATATTAGATAAGGAAAAGAAATCGACCTAATTTTTCTCTCTGTGCAATGGCAAGCAACAAACATGTAAAATGTTAGATAATAACTCTGTGGAGGGCAGTATTCCTTCATTCACTCAAATATTTGTTGAGCACTTGATAAATCTCTCTCTCTCTCTCTCTCTCTCTCTCTCCTCTCTCCTTCTCTCTCTCTTTCTCCTTCTCTCTCTCCCTCCCTCTCTCTTTCTCCTCCTCCTCCTCCTTCTTCTCTCTTAACTATCTCTCATTTATCTATCTAATCTATTTTTTATCTATTTTCTATCTAATTTATCTTATCTCTCTCTCACTCTTGCATGGTAGGTAGGATTTATATATATATATATATCCATAATACCAGACAATCTAAGCAGTATAAACAGTCATTAGAATTCAGAGAAGCAAGAGATCCCTCCTGACTCATTCTAGAAAGGCTTCCTGGAGGTATTGGGCTTCAAGCAGAGCCTTCAAACTTTTGATCCCCTCTCTGCAGAGAGATAGTCACCCAGGGAAAGAAACATCGTCATTTTCTCCACATAATAATGCAGTCATGAACTTAAGAAAGAACTCTCCATAGCTAGGAGTTGTGGATTTCCTTCTTGCCTGCTTGTATACCTCCCTCTATCATTATCCTCTGAATTTGCATCTGTGGTTCTCAGGAACCTGATGGGAATTTGAGGGATAATATGCTTCAAATTTGGTGGTGGAGGTGAGGGTGTTCCTGTTCTAGTTCATACTCTATCTACCATATATGTAAACACCTCTTCTAGAATATAACTTGGTCTGGTTAACCAGCTATTAATGAGATGAGGGTTTATGAGCAACAGTACTAGAAACTCAACTTTTCAGGTTTACCCCTAGAACCCCAAGAGGAAGTAATCAGCTGATCTTTTGGGGACCCAACCGATTAACGCAAGCATGAGAAGAAGGAGTGGTCCCAGACTGGCACTACATTGTGCGGACTTTATCCAGGATAAATTCTGAAGCCCTTCACCTTTGTAAGGACCTAAAACAGAGAGATTCTCTGTCTGGGGTTCTTATTCTTGGCTACCCCAGTTTTCAGGGATCCACTAGAGAAAAATTAGCCTTTTTCCTCTTTTGTTTTAGACTGTAATTGGGGAATCTCTTTTTTGGTATTTCCTTACATGTCAGTCATGAGATAACTTTTGCTTGATTCAATACTTAAACACTATATATTACCCTACTCATTTGTTCAAAAACACCGAACTCGTTACACATAACTCAAAATGTTCACTTATATTTTTTCTTTTTCCTTTTAAGCAGACAAATTACTTGCCTCATTGTGATATAAACTGAGACAGCTTATCTGACATTCTTGAAGGCTACAAGTACAGAGTCGGGTTTATTTGTTTGCTTAGAAATCTGAGAGCCTAGTTCTTTTTTGAGAGCTCCAAACTTCTTTTGGCATTTTTATTATACAATGTTATGGAAATGCTTGTTTTGTTCCATAAATTAAAAATAAAATTTAAAAAAATAAAAAAATAAAATTGACACATTTGTCCAAATGAACACTAAGTTAGAAACTTCATTGGGACTTCCCACATCCATTGGTAGGAAGGGGTAAATTTGGGGTGTCCAACAATAAAAGGATTCAGAAGAATTTTTGTTTGGACTTTCAGAGGTATCACCTTAAGATGTGCCATGTATGGAAAGGGACATGTTTTGTCCAGGTGTTTGGCTGCATCACTCTGTACCTTCAAAAGAGTCAATTAGTCAATAGGGATTTATTAAGCATTTACTATGTGCTACACGTGGTGTTGAGTGCTAGGCACACAAAGAAAGGCACCACTAAAATTGGTTCTTGACCTCAAGGGGCTTATGTTCTAATGGGGAAGACAATATACAAACAAACTATATACATACAAAATATATACAGAGTAGATGGAAGCTAACCTCTATATTAAAGAGGGCCGGGAAAGGCTTCTTGCAGGTCAGATTTCATTCATTCATTCATTTATTGCTTTTATTTAGTATCTTATTTTCCCTCAGTTTATGTAAAAACAATTTTTAACATTAGTTTTTAAAACTTTGAGTTCCAAATTCTCTCCTTTCCTCCCTTCCCACTCATCCCCACTGAGAAGGCAAGCAATTCCATATAGATTATACATGTGTAGTCATGCAAAACATATTCCTAATAGTCGTCTTGTGAAAGAAAACATTGCAGGTGAAATTTTTGCTGAGTACTGAAGAAAGCCAGGAGTCAGAGGTGAGGAGGGAGGATATTCCATCATGGAATGCAATCATGGGAGAAATTTTACCTAGGGCAATTTATTTTCTCACAAGTATGACTAGGACTTCAGGACCCTAATCCCTGGGGGAGAACCCCACATGTTCTTAGAGCTCTGAAGGGATCAAGCTTTCTCACTGCAAAAAGAGACTTGGTTTTATTTTTGCAGTTGAGGAAAAACCCTTTGCAATCTACAAGAGAGGAAATATCCCATAAAATTGTATCTGTAATGTATCATCATGTATTTGAGAGTATAGAGGAATATTAGTTTCCTGATTGTGAATTGTGAGCTTTCTACATGGACTTTCCTGGGATGCTTTAATAAAAGGAATTGGGAAAGAAAAAGGTTTGAACCTTCCCAAGTCTCTAGATAGCTCTCAATAATTTGAGACTGGATTTTCTCAAAAGCTGGGGACATTAAATGTCAAATTGGGAGTTTGGAGTTCTTTGAGAACTGCTACTTCAATCAATCTGCCAATTGACAAACAAGATTCCATTTTTAAAATGATTAAATAAGATTGTTTTGCATGACGTTACATGTATAATTGATGTCAAATTGCTTGCCTTCTCAAGGAGGGAGGAGGGGCAGGAGGGAGAGAATTTGTAACTCAAATTTTTTAAAAAATGAGTGCTAATTTTTTTTTTTACATATACAGTTGGAAAATATGTAATGAAAGAAAGAAAAATATTTAAAAATAAAATGAAAATGAAATTGTCCCCCACCCTCACCCCCTCTTAGTGATCCATTTATATTATATGAATGCCTTTTTAAATGGATCAAGAAAGGTGGTCTTCTTTGGCAATGAAGGATGAACACACACACATCAAGAAAGTAACAGCACGCTTAGCTAACCAAACAAGCTTACTGCACTCCTGAGCCTTTAAATAGTGGGAGAAATTTCAGCAGTTGTTTAGTTCATGGGCAGGATACTTAAGCGGGGAGGACTCCAGGCTCAGGAACACCTTGAAGAGTCAGACCCTTGCAACTGTATGAGAAGACAACAAAGTGGTTGGGGTGGAACAACCTATAGTGAATATTGTATTCTCCCCTCCCCTCAACCAGCAGCAGACAATGCATCCAGAGGACACATGGAGGATAGAGACAAACAAACATAGACACAAGTAGACAAAGAAAGATAGCCATTAGAGGGAAAAAAAAAAACTTCAATGAACATGATACCTTTGTACCAAAGGAAAGTGGACTCAAGAATGGATTTCCACGCACTTTTGATCCTGTTCAATAATTTTTCAGTCATGCCCTACTTTCTATGACCCCATTTGGGGTTTTCTTGGCAAAGATACTCGAGTGGTTTGCTGTTTCCTTCTCCAGGTCATTCTACAGATGAGAAAACTGAGACAAACAAGTTTAAGTGGCACACCCAGGGTCACACAGCTAGTAAGTGTTTGAGGTTGGATTTGAACTTAGGTCCTCCTGACTCCAGGGCCAGCACTCTATCCACTGCAGTTACCTAGCTTCCCCCTCCCATTAACTAGGAGTTGAGAATTTATTCTTTGTCCACAAGTGTGCCCTATACATGTGACTCTCTCTCATCATGCTCTAAGTTTGAGTATATTCTTCCCAGGGACCTTGGGTGTTTTTGTGGGAAAGTATGCCCAATATTTTTGAGGAAAATATTTTGCAACCACTATTCTTGCTAGAATATATTAGTAAATATCTTTGTAAAAGAAAATTGAGCTTATTGGCTGAAAATCAATGGGAAACATCCCAGTTGGGGCTCATGAGTGATAATACTAAAAATCCCAGTTTCTTGGGGTTACCCCTAGGACCCTGAACATGACTAGTTGGCTGTCCTTTTGGGACCTGTCTCATCAATGGGGAGGGAGTCTCAGAGTAGATGCTATACAAGCAGCATGTATGTGGTAGTAGTAATAGTCTAATGTCTTTGCAGGACATTTCTCTGTGGAAAGTCCCAACAACTTTGTATATTTATTTGTGTCTTATCGGGCTGTCTTGCATAGCAGCCTCAGAGCCATCTACTCTGAGTAGAAAGACTACTTAATAGTTCAAAGCAGCTGTCACAAAAAGCTTCAGGTCTTGAACTTGAGTTACCATCCTTTCTAGGTAAAGAGATTATTCATCTCTGTGAGTCAATTAATAAAACTGCAAAGAAAGTCATGACAACTTGTGCTAAATGACATGGGCTGGGACTGGGGAGTGAGGATGAAGATGTCATGATTTAGGAGGTACTTTAGTGTTCAAAAATAAAAGGGAAAACCCAGAAGCAGACCTGGCAATTGTCCATTAGAGAAAAGTTTGCCAAGTGTTCAATGTCCAAGTACAGTCAATTTCAGATGGAGGATGCATTCTAGTACTAATTGGCCTCCATTATCTCTTAGAATAAATTATCTTTTAAGAAAAAATATGTGTAAATATACACATATAAATAATTTTCATTGATAACTTGTTTTTATATTGCTTTCATTTCCAAATGATCATTCCTAGTTCCTTAATCAGCGAGCCATCCCCCTTAAAAAAAAAAAAGATCTGGAAAGAAAAAAGACCACAAAGCTGTTCAGTGTGACTGAAGCAGTAATCAAGTTAGACAGTATGTAAAATATTCTATATCTGTACTTCCTCACCTTTGCAAAAAAAGGAATGATAGTATCCCTTCCCCTCTCTTCTCATCCTCTGGATCTGGTCATAATAAGTAACGGTCAGTTTAGAATTTTTGTTCTTATTCTTCTTTCCATTTACATTGTGAACAAATGACTTTTTAAATGTTTCCTTATACTTGGTAAATGTCCTATTACTTTCCATAAGGTAAAAGTCTCTCCCAAGCTCATTTAGTCTTGGAAAACAGTGTGTGTTGTGTTTAGAAGGCTCCTTAATGAGAGATTCATGAAAAAATATGGGCAAGAATTACGCAGGATGTGTGGATGAGTTGCAGTCCACACTAAGTGAGAAAATAGCCGTGTTGACAAGATCACAGGCTCATGTTTAATATCTTAAAGGGAAAAATAGAAGTAGCATTGTCATTATCTTACAGAACTCTTACTCATTCTATGGAACACTAAAATTCTGAGGAATGGTTTGTAAAATGTTGGTAAACAAATAGAACAGACCCTTCAGTATTTGGGGAATCTGTGAAAGGCTGATTCCCTTCCTGATTTCTGAAGACAATATATTGGGAAGAACTTGTAAAATTTAACAAAAAGATAAATGGAGGCATCTTCTCAGGTATATCTCAGTATTTATCATATTTGAAATTAAAGTGTCTTAGTATTATTATGAAAATAATTTTGACATCACAGATCCCTAGAAATGGTCTCAAGCACTCCACGGAATCCCCAGAGCACACTTTGAGAACCAGTGCTCTGTATAAACTTTAAACTACTACCCTATGTAGATGGCCTATGATGTAGCGAAAGGAGTTCAAATCCTGCCTCTGGTACTCATTACCTCTCATGTGCACTATAACAATAGCCTCCTAATTGGTCATTTCCCTCTTCAGCCTATTCTTCATACACCTGCCAAAGTGATTTTCCAAAAGCACAGGCAGGTCTGACCATGTCACTCTGTTACTCAACAAACTACAGAGACTCCTAATTGCCTCTAGAATCAAATGTAAACTTCTCTGTTTACGATCTGCGTCCTTCCTACTTTCCCCGTTTTCCTATATATTGCTCCCCTGTATATAATACTCCACAGTCCAGCGATATTGGCTTCCTCACTCATTATCCCCATGAGCTGGTGTTGGCTGTCCTCCATTCCTGGAAAACTCCCCCTTCTCACCTCTTAGCATCCTTGACTTCCTTCAAGATTCAGTCTAAGTATGACTTTCTGCACAATGCGGAATCTGTTCCCAACTCCTTCTCTTCACCCTCAGTTGCTGGTAGGTTCCCCCTAAGATTAATTGTATCTACCCCATACATATCTCCTATATATTTTTTGTATACTTGTCTCCTTTATTAAAATGTAAGGTTCTTGAAGTCAGGAGCCCTTTTACCAATTCAGTGGTTAGCCGGGTACTACTGATGGACTGAGGTAACACAGAAGGTAGAGACCTTTTCCAATTCCTGTTCTTCACAAGCCCCTGTGCTACAGTAAAGAAGACACGAATGGGGCACAGACAGACTTAGGAGTCTGTGAGCTCATAGCTTATGCCAGGTGGAGGGAAGTGAATCCTCCCACCCAATCTTCCAGAGCTCATGGAGTTGCTCTTACATTTCAAGGCCAGCAGGAAGAAGGGGGCCTGAGGAGTAGGAATCATCCTCTTTCGTGTATCTATGGATTTCTGGCTCAGTAGCCAATTATAAGAGAAATAATGGCTGACAGGAAATAGAAAGACATCTACACCTGTTCTGAATGTCCACCTCCACCATCCATACCCCAAAAGCACTGTCTTTGTATTTCCAGTGCTCAGTATAATGCCTGGCCCATGAGAGGAAGGGAGGGAGGGAGGGAGAAAAAGAAGGAGGGTGGAGGGAGAAAAGAAAGCAGAAAAAGGAGGGAGGAAGGAAAGAAAAAACAAGCATTTATTAAGTGCCCAATGTATACCTGCCAGGCACTGTGCTAAACACTTTACATAAATTGTCTTATTTGACCCTCACAACAAACCTAGGAGGGAGGTGATATTATTATCTCCCCTTTACAGTTGAAAAAATTGAGGTAAACAGCTTAATTATCATACAGGGTCATATGGCTAGTAAATGTCTAAATCTTAACTCAGGTCGTTTAAACTACAGACCCAGCATACTCTGTCTGTGGCATTCCCTGCCTGCCACATGCTTACAGAAAACACTTAATGAATGTCTGCTTATTGATTGATTGATTTATATTTGCTGTTTGTGTGACCTTGGGTAAGTCATTTAGCATGTTTTCTTATCTGTAAAGTGAGGGATTTGGACTAGTTCACCCCAGAGATCCCTTACAAATCTAAATCTCTGATTTGATGGTGCTCATACTGGCTCCTGCCCAACTAGGAACCAATAACCAGCTCCTACTATGCATAGTCTACAAAAGTCTCTATAGGATATGGGGAAAGGGAATGAGAGGAGAGAGAGAGGAAGCCCTAAAGGTTCCCCTAAGAAGCAAAAGGAAAGAGTCATGGCAGATACTGTTATAGAAGGTGTCTATAATCTCTTTTCTCAGTTAAAAGCCAAAAGAGCATTGGCTCTGGAGCCAGAGGACCTGGAATCAAATATGGTACATGACTCTCTCTGTGTGACCATGAGCAAGTCATCTAACTTCCTAGAGCTTCAGTTTTCTTATCTGTAAAATGAGCAGATTTCTCTCAATAGCTTCAGAGGTCCTTTCTCAGTTAGAGCTATGGTCCTAAATTCCAGTAAGGGAAATGGATTAATGACAAACTTGGGAGCCTTTCTCTGTGTACACTTTGAACATAGCAGCATCAGCAGCAGTAATTTACATCACAAGAACCACAGGAAGGAAGGTGCTGCTGCCTAGCAATACTCTTAGGGATGAACCGGCATAAAACACCATCATAACAGAAGTATCATGATTGAGATAATGAAGATGTAAGGGAAGGCACTGGGTGACTGCATAAACATCTAACTGGTGTATGCCGTAGAAAACTTAACCTCCCAGTTAAAGACAGAAGAAGAAGAAGAAGAAGAAGGAGAAGAAGAAGAAGAAGAAGAAGAAGAAGAGGAGGAGGAGGAGGAGGAAGAAGAAGAACCAAACAGAAAGGAATCCAGAAAACAAATGTATATCAGAAATTCGAGATTTCCTTAATCAGCAAGTGAATGCAAAAGTAAAAAAGGAACCAGATAAAAAGTGCAAAGAACAAGATAGTTGTATTCCCAGGTATACCAACAACTTCTCTCTCTCTCTCTCTCATTCCCCCTCTTTCTCTCTCTGTATACACACACACACACACACACACACACACACACACATACATATGGATAGATATGTATATGTATGCATTCATATATATTTATATATGTATATATAAATATGTATTATATATGTATACAGGTAAGCGTATATACACATATGTGTATATGTACATGCATACACTTATGTATGTATATGTGCGCATATGTGCCTGTGTATACTATACTATATTCCTCTACTATGCAATAAGTGTCATAGGCCTGTTATTATATCTTACATAAACTTTATACTTCTCCCTGGACCCAGCACAATACTCCCAATAGACTGTTTAATAAACTTTGAATTGAATTATGTCTCTGTAGCTAGATGTGTAAATTGCTGCAACTAGAATAATAACAAATATAACTAGGAGGTGTGTGTGTTCGTCCTTCATTGCCAAAGAAGGCCATGCCATCAGAGAAATGATGATATGACTTGCACTTGACTTTGTTTTGAGTGAGGGAGGGCTGTACAGGTCACCAGCCTCACTTCTCCTCCAGAGCCATCTGAATCCAGTGACCAGATATTCATAAGGATGACTGGAAATGACCCAAGAGGAGGCAATTGGGGTTAAGTGACTTGCCCAAGGTCACACAACTAGTGAGTGTCAAGTGTCTGAGGTGAGATTTGAACTGAGGTGCTCCTGACTCCTGCACTGGTGCTCTATCCACTGCACCACCTAGCTGTTCCATCTAGGAGGTGAAGGCTTGG
Organism: Notamacropus eugenii; assembly: GCF_028372415.1. Taxonomy (NCBI): domain Eukaryota; kingdom Metazoa; phylum Chordata; class Mammalia; order Diprotodontia; family Macropodidae; genus Notamacropus; species Notamacropus eugenii. Next base: position 137,646,339 of record NC_092878.1, on the reverse strand, counting down.
GAGAATGAGTTTGTAGGTACTCCCTAGCAGTTGGAGGATTTAGTTATCTCTTATCGAGCAATCAGCAACTGAACACTCAGTCAAAGGAGAAAACAATTTTTTGGAATGGAAGGAGTACACCTTTGCAAGTTGCTCTTTTTGTTCTGGGCATTGTCTTGAAAAGTCAACGACAACCAGCCTGATTTCAAAGAACCTCCTCCCAACCATTCCATTAACCCTCTTACTCTTCTTTATTTCCAACCTTTTTATCTTGCTGTCTGTGCTGAAATTTAAGAAAGACCCAGAGCACCTGTTAGAGTTGGAAAGTACCATGTTCTCTGGGTTATACTAGCCAGTGGACTGGCAGCTAGGGAACACATAGTCATTCAGCGCTTAATGCACCAGGCATCTATCTCTTGCACATTTGGCAGAAAAATGCCCAATACACTTCAGTTTCTTGTACGTCTAACTGACTACCTACCCATTTCTTTCATTGTTTCATTGTCTGTAAAATGAAGGGGTAGGTTCGGTTTCAGTAAGTCGGTGATCTTATGACCTAGTTTCAAATCTCAGTTCTTCTAGTTGATACCTTTGTGACTCTAAAGAAATAATTTCAACTTCGCTGAGCCCTACTTTCATCATTTGTGAAATGAGGACGGTGAACTCAGTAATCTTTATGGTCTCTTCCAGCCGCAAATCTCTGGTCTTACTGTGTGAACCTAATCATTCCCTTATGGATGCGTTTTGTAAGTTTGGATTTTTCCTTACAATATTCTGAAAGCGGGATAAATCTGTACAAATAAATATATGCCTAGAGAGACCCTCTGTTGTTCATCTTTGTGGATAAAAAATACATGAGGCATATAGATATTCACTGAATTAATTCTATCCTTGTCCAGAAAAAGCAAAAACAACATTTTAAAAAATATTAAATATTAAACTATTTTTAAATATTGTTAAAATTTTAAAATATTTTTAAAACAATATTTTTTAAAAAATTAAAAACAAAACAAGACCTCTTGGATGATTGCATTGTTGATTTGGGTTGTGTGATTTCTCTTGTGTTCTCTCAACATTATACTATATTAGACTTTTTCTTCTCACTCTGTTTCTCTCTCTGTCTCTTTGTCTCTCTGTGTCTCTGTGTCTCTGTCTTTCTCTCTCCTTCAAGGCAAGGATTAGTAATCCTAACTCTTTGGATTGATTTCATGAGCCAAAAGGAAGAAGTTGGTTAAGGAGTGAATGAAGTTCTGGAGACCAGAGAGGTGATGGTCTCTTCACAATTGGTACTGATTCCCTTGGCCCTGAGTGGTTTTGGGGGAAGTAAGCTTCTGCAGGTGTCATCTTTCTGAGCAACCACAGAACTCGGATTCAGGTTTCCATGTGGCTCTCCATCTGAGTAGGGGGTGCTAAACCCCAGGATCTGGCACCATTTCAACTCTGCCAATCATATCCTCCCTCCCTACAATTCCTCTGTGGTTTCCATGGGAGCTCATGTTACTGATTTCCTGTCCTCAACTGCTGTAGGTTTACACACAACTGGGGCTTTATCCCTATTTTTCAGGCTGGGTAGGGGGAACTCTTAGATACAGAACTGAGAAATAATCGTTCCTTTTGAGAGGCAAGGCAGAACATGAGTGATTTGTTTTACTTAACTATATTTATTTGTTACATTTTTTTCTTTTTCTTTTGTAATTTGTACAGTTGGCAGGAAAAGGAATAGAAACACTGATTTTAAAAAGAGGTTTATTGAAACAATTTTTAAAATGCACAGATCAGAAGAGAAGGATGAGTTCGAAAGGAAGGGTAGATAAGCAGTACAGTTTTGAAAAGAATATCTAACATCAAAAGCAAATAGTATTAAGTGGAGATTCACATACAGTTTTCTTTTGTATTCTGTTGTTTTTATGGAAATGTTCTTTTGGGGGGATGTTTAAATTCAAAATAAAAAAATAATAAATTTTAAAACAAAGAAAGGGAGACTGAAAGGAACATTCTATGTTTTTTCGTCATCATCAGAATCCTCACTTTGAAAGATGCAATCAGCTTTAAGGAAATAAGTTTTTTATGGAGCCCTTCAAACAGCAATGTTAGACAGCAAAAATTTAGAAATACCATCTCCTGCACCACTCAAAACAGTCTTCAGAAGCCAACGCCACTCATAGATAGGTCTGATACTCTTTCTGGCTCTTTGAAGAGTCCCGTTCTTAGGAATTCAATAGCCCAACCTAGAAGACATTTTCCAACTACATTTAGTGGCTTCACCTTTTCTTTCTTCCATTCAAATCTCATTTATTTAAGCTGCCCTAATCCTGAGGGTCTCTCCAGGTAACTTCTTCTGGAGAATGAGACAGTGACAGTGGCTTAAAAGATATAAACGTCAACTTGTTAACTTGATGGGTTTTTTAAGTTTATAAATTATAGCTAGGAATCCATGTATCTAAGTCCTAAAAAGAAAATAAATAAATAAAATAAAAATATAAATGTGAATTTTATATGTGTGTGAGCACATACATATATGTGTGTATATATGTGTGTATGCACATTTATATACATACATTTATATACATACACTTATACATACCCACAAATATATATATGTATACATTTATACACACACTTAATACCCAGCAGGCAAATTGCAAATAGCATACAATGGTGTTTATTGCGCTGCTCTATATATAGAAAAGCCAAGTCTGATAGAGGCTTTACTTTGAGAGCTGTTTGACCCTTCCTTTCATCGCTATGTGGTGGAAAGCACTTTGGCTGGTCCTAAGCTCAGGGTAAGGGAGCAAAGAACCACTGGACATTCACTTCATAGACTTCAGCTCTTGTGACCAAACATAATGCCTTCTGCTACAGGAAAGTTTGCCTAGGAAGGGGATTGATTTTCATTTGGTCCTGCAAATAAACTCAATGAACTTGGCTAGCAGAAAGAAAGAGAGAGAGAGAAAGAAGAAGAAGACTGAAGCAAAGAAGGAGATAAAATTAGAAAGAAAGGGAGAGGAGGGACAAAGGAAGGGAGGGAGAGAGACAGAGAGCAAAAGAGTGTGAAAGAGACAGATGCAGAGAAACAGAGACAGAGAAAAAATAGAGAGACACACACAGACAGAGGGAGGGAAGGGGGGAAAGTGTGTGTTCTAGTGCAGATGAATACTTTCCAAAAGACAGCAATTCCATGTTTCAGGTTCACAGCGCAATTGATTGGAAACTTGCTTACACTTTCATGATTGAGTCCAGGATTTTGACAAAACAAGAATCTATAATCCAGAATCCTCTTCTGTTAAATACATAGCCACACTGATTCACAGTGATTGATCAAGCATTTATAAATCCACTGAGCCTTATCATGACAAAAGGCATCCTTTTCTTATAATATATGTGTTTATGTATATATACACACACATATATACACAATACATGTAACATTTATATACACATATATACATATATATACCTACATATATCTGTATATCTCTATCTCCATCTATCATCTATCTTCATCTATCATTATCTGTCCATATCTATCTCTATCTATCTGTCTATCTATCTATCTATCTATCTATCTATCTATCTATCTATCTATCTATCTATCTATCTAATCTATCTATCTATCTATCTATCTATCTATCTATCTATCTATCTATCTATCTATCTATCTATCCGTCTGTCTATCTGTGATATATACCTTCTTGGGAAAGAATATCTGTTTCTGTTTTCACAACACTTTTAGATTAAAACAGTATCTAAGACCAAAAATGGCCCCCTTTCATTGGTCTGCATTAGAATTAGAAGGTCATCGACTGATTCATCCTGGTGGTCCTCTGCTTCTTTATGACACAGAGCTGACCGTAGGCTTTCAAAAGCTATGTGGCAAAGTACAAACTGGTCTAAGTTATGCCTGGATGGAAACGCTCTGATTATGCGATCCCAGCAACAGATTGTATGTTTTCTGAGGACTAGCCTCCTTAACTGCTGGGAGATTCATCACCAGTAGATTGGACACTCAATGTCAAATTCTTTGACCATAGCAATCAATGAAAGAATAAAAAATGTAAAATGGTTCTCTCTTCTGGGAACCCTTTCTGACTCTGCAATGACGTCACCAGAGAGATCAGAGAAGGGGGCAAAGGGTGCTAAGAATCACACTGTTTTTAAGCTATCCAAAAACATTAACCTAATCATTAGCCCACTCAAGTGTGAAATTCTTGTCTAACCACTAACAAGTGCTTGTATTACTAGACCAAGTAAACTGCAGCTATCTTGACATCCTTACTCTAAAAGAAACTAAAACAAGAGAATAAAGGTAACTCCAAAGTTCTCCTTGAGGAGGCAAATAAAGGAGTTGGAAAAGTTGATTTTCACTGATCACCCAATTGCAACAAGAAACATTTTTTCATGAGACAACTTGTCGTCTCATATGAAATACTCATCCTAAGTATTTGCAAAAAGATTAGTATGAAAATAATTGCACCATATGTGCTACTATCTCTCTGTTACTAGGGAAAAGGAGTTAAGAAATCCTTTGAAGAGATAAATAAGATTCTCCAAATTAAAGCAATGTATACTTGGATATTTGGTGATATCAGTGTAAAGGCAAAGATGGTGCAAATGGTTAGAAACATGCTGGAAAATATGACTTGGGTATGAGAAATGAGAAACTAAAGATGTGTAGACTACACAATGTTTTCTTCAAGAAAAGAATCAAGAAGGATTAGATATGGTTACCTCAAAAAATTGATTGTATTGTAATGGACAGGATATCACTCATTACTAAGGTGGGAGTAGGAATTAATTGGTTCTGTGGACCATCAGACCACTGCCTTGTTAAGAGTGAATACAAAACTAGAAGGAATAATAAAAAATAAGAAAAAGATGTAATTTGTATTTCAATAATTCCAGCCTGACATATTTAAATGAACTGTTGAACAAGAAAATGGGAAAGAGAAGGGAAATAGATGTCAACACTGATCATAACAATCTCATACTGAAGTTTACAGGATGATAAGTAGTTGCCAAAATGAGACTTGAGTTTGCCCCAGCTAGCAAATACTAAATCTTCTCACCAGGTAGCCATGGGAAATACTTTTAGAATATAAAGTTCTTGGTAAAATCTTAGGGAGAAGCATAGTGAAGACTGAGCAATATCCCTTCTTAAAATACTATGAAGAGAAAAATGGAGAGATTGGAGCAATGAAGAGAAAAACGGGCTAGGTAAAGTAAAAGAGCATAAAAAAAAAGAGAATCGATGGAGTTCCAAGGGAAAAAAATGTCCTAAAATTTAGGGTTTTCCAAGAATGAAGTGAGTTTCTTTAGGAAGCAGTGACTGGTGAGTCACTGAACTTCACCAAATAGAAGCCTTTTAAATGAATAACTTAAGATCTTCAATTTAGAGCTGGGAGGGACCATTTTATGAAGAAATAGGTCCAGAGAGGGTTATTTTTCCAAGATGATTTGTTTTTATTCTGACCTGAACACAAGATAGCGCTGCATTTCCGTATATATAACAGAAGAAATAAAATAGAATTCTGCACAAAACTAGGGACCTCTATTACACACAAATTGCTTTCCTTTTTACTATGTTAATTCACATTTTTATATTTTATAATCATATTACATCGAAATAGTGCTTAAGCTAGTGAGCCAGGATTCATGTTTGTGTTTTCTTGGACTAACTAGAGTTATAGCTAGCATTTTATACCACTTTAAGATCTGAAGAGTGCTTTACAAATATTATCTCCTTTGAGTATCATGACAACCCTGGAAGGTGGTTCTCATATATATTCTCATATAACAGATGGGGAAACTGAGGCAGAAAGAGGTTAAGTGACTTTGCCAGGGTCACATTGGTAGTAACTGTCTGGAGCCAGATTTGAACTTGCATGCTCCTTACCACAAATCCGACTATCCACTGGCCATGAAGCTACCTCTAATCTAATCATTCTTGCTAGCTAGTTTCTATGCTTCTCAAGGAATTACAACCAATATTGATGTACCAAAGTTGCTTAATCTTTTAAAATCATAATTTGAATTTTTGCACCCTCTGAATTTTAGTAGCTGAGGGCAAAAATCCAGCCCCTTGATTCTAGTTAAGACTTGGATCTTCCAATGACTTTTATACACACCCTGAGATGATGAGGGAAAGGCACAGCAGGGAATAATCTTCAAAGCTGGATGATCATATTTCTAAAGTGAGTGGCAAAGTGTTTTATGATTGTCTCCTCCTTGCTGTGGAAAGTCTGTAGGCTATTCCCGTAAAAATGTGGATATAGTTAGATTAGAAATGGCTTCCTTGCCCTGGACCCCCTTCCCTAGCTGTTAGTAATATAGAGACAGTCACTGAAGTGAGCCAGAAAATCCTCGGCACCTATTTCTATTCATAGATCAGTGTGTGTGTAGATATGCAGATACCAACTCAAGCATTATGGAAAGAGTATATGCTTACAGGGACCAAAATAGTGTAGACATTAAAGTCAGGCATTTATCTCAACAGGGAGTGCAAAGCTTTTCTCTCACTAGAGATTATTAGTTTTAATTGAAATGTTTTAAACAAAATATTCTGCAGCTAAAAAAATATGTTGTCAGAAAACAGAAGCATCTACAGGGCTGCAATGTATCGGACCGATACTCTTTCCTCCCTTTTCATTTCACTTATATATACAGCGAAAGTTTGGGCAGCCTCCATGGATGTTTGATTCATCCCAGCTCCTGATAAAATGCACCCAACATTAGACCTGGATTTGACTCATACTTTCCTTAATCTTTGAAAGCCCACATAAACAACAGGTATTACTCAATGCTGTGCAGTGCTAAATGCTAGGTTTGGAATAAGAGGACTTGAATTCAAATCTGGACAGCTATCTGTGCAACCTCAGATTTGTGACTTAATTTCTTTGGGCCCAGTTAGATCAGATGACCCCCAAGGACCTTTCCACCTCTAAATTCTATGGTCCCATTGAAGTCAACAAGCATTTATTAGGCACCTACAGTGGAATACCTAGGGAGTACCATGAATAAAATACCAGGCCTAGAGTCAGCATGACTTGAGTTCAAATCCTCAGATACTTCCTGGCTGTGTGACCTTAGGCAAGTCACTTACCCACTCCCTGCCTCATTTCCTCAACTATAAAAATAGTGATAATGACAATACCTACCTGCCAGGGTTGTTGTAAGGATCGAATGAGAGAATAAAGCACGAAGAACAGTATCTGACACATAGTATGCCCTTGATAATTGATTGTTGCTTTCCATGTTTCCTTTTCCAGGCACTGGGAATCATTGTAGTGTGAGCTGCTTGAACACAGGGCTGTCTTTTGTCTCTTTTTGTTTCCCCAGCTCTTAACATAATGCCTAACACATCACGCCATAAATGTTAATTAATTAAATTGAGGATACAAAGGGAAAAATTCAACCAAATAAAACCCATTCCCTGCCTTCAAGGAGCTTATAGTCTAATGGGGGGGCAAACAAATATGTACAATATATGTACATATATGTACATAAGATAGATAGATAGATAGATAGATAGATAGATAGGTAGGTAAGAGATAGATAGATAGATAGATAGGTAAGAGATAGATAGATAGATAGATAGATAGATAGATAGATAGATAGATAGATAGGTAGGTAAGAGATAGATAGATAGATAGATAGATAGATAGATAGATAGATAGATAGATAGATAGATAGATAGATATGGATACAAGAAAAACTGGAAATAATTACAGAGGGAAGGTGCTTGCATTAAGGGACACTGGGAAAGATTTGCTTTTGATTTGTAAGGATGTTACAGAATTTTTATAGGGTGTTCAGGGAGGACTTGCACCCATTAGCGTGAGGGCTTCCAGCCCTTTGCAGGGCTGCTCATCCACCTTTCACATCTACTTTCCCACCAAACTCTCATCTGTGGCTCCAAGAAGCTGCAGCAGGCACAGTGGACACATCCAGTAAACCATCACGGTAGATGAGCTAAACCAGGTTGATGGGAACTGACAAGCCAAGCCTGAAACCTGTCAGTGAACTGGGCAGGGGGGAGAAGGGGACTACCCCAAACATGTGAATGCTTCCCCTGGTGGAATGAGTGGATGGATGAAAGCAATTTGTTCCAAGTGCCATGAAGGCAGCTGAAGCAGTTGATGTAGAACCACCTAGATCTGGGACAGACATGGAAGATGCCAGTCATCTACTGCATCCTGGGCCATCATCAGCCCTCTTGACTTTTGTCCTGCCACTAGACTTTGATGATTCAGAAAGAGAGAAGGAGGCTGATGACTTTGTGCACCTCTGCCTCACTTAAATCCAATTATCACTGTTTCTCTTTGAAAAACAAAGGATGTTTATTTAATAAATGAATGAATGAATTGATAAATGAACAGAGTCCAATCAATGGAGAATGAAGACCTTTATTGAGGCAATGACAAAAATCATGTTTGCTTATATTTATTTAATTAGTAGCCTACTAAGTTCAGTGAAGTCAGGGATAATGTCTTAGCTAAACTTTGTACCTTCCCCAGGGCTTGACAATTGGAACTTAATAAATGTTTGCTGAATTCAGTTTAGATTATTCAAAGCAGCTTTTACAAGCTTTTGTTTCTAGTTAGCCAGGTCAAAAGCTGAGGCTGAGCACAGTCAAACCTCATTCATTTGGGCTTTACTAATTCAAAATGTGTAATAATTTAGAAGATGACTGAATTCAAGTTTTTGAAGATTTACAAAGTAAATTAATAAGGTGACTAAGACTGGAAGAGAATAAGTTAAGGGAGCCCACTACTTTGAAAGCAAACATGGATGTTGGCCTTACACACAAAACGGAGGAGGCTGCTTTGGGGGTTTCTTTGCTTTTTTGCTGGAGTGAATGGGGAGTCATTGATTCTTTCTTTTTTTTAATTTTATTTTTCATTTTTAACACAGTTTATAACAAATAAAACAATCCAAACTTTTGGTCAGGTGATACTTCTTTTTAAAGCATTTATCATATGGACCACAAAAGAATTTTTTTTTAAACATTAACCGAGACACAAGTAACATTTATGTTGCTAACTTCACAAGCTCTCAACCTAATTGTCTCCACAGTATTACTAAGAATTAAAGGACCCTAACTTATTGTTGTTGGTCTAAAGCCCTATGCCTAACAGCTTAATTTTAGACTTAATCTTGGTTGTTCCCCTACCAATAATCTATAATTTAATAGATCTGGTATTAAGCTCACAAAACTTTTGACGTTAAGAAATTGCCACCAAGAGTAGGAACATTGCAGGGCTACAATTTCTTCCCAACTTCATGTCAGTTCCAGGCAGGATTAGATTATCCACTTGCATTCATTCAGGCTTAAAGTCTTCCAGGTGTCAGCGGAGAAACTGAGTCAGGAGAATCCCACCTCAGCCTAGGCTGAACAGCAGCTCTCCCACCCTTCCCATGAGATCACCTATGCAGTTCATACCAGCATCTCACCAGCTTACTAGCATCAGTTCCTTTGACCTCTGAAACATCCCATTCCAAGCCCTTCAATCCCTTAATGTCAAAGCTGCCAAATACTGTGCTATCCTGCTTGTATTTCCACAATACTCAAATTGTTTCTTTCTAGCTGCTTAGAGTATTTTCTCCTTGATCTGGGAACTCTGAAATTTGGCCACAATATTCCTAAGAGTTTCTCTGTTCAGGTCTCTTTCAGGAGGTGATAGGTGGATTCTTTCAATATTTATTTTGCCTTCTGATTCTAGAATATCAGGGCAGTTTTCCTTGATAATTTCATGGAAGATAATGTCTAGGCTCTTTTTTTGATCATGGCTTTCAAGTAGTCCCATCATTTTAAAATTGTTTCCTCTGGATATATTTTTCAGCTCAGTTGTTTTTCCAATGAGGTATTTCACATTATCTTCTATTTTTTCAAATTTTTGGTTTTGTTTACTAACTGCTTGGTTTAACTCATAGTCATTCATTTCCCTGAACTCAATTCTCTCTTTCAATGTATTATTTTGTTCAGTGAGCTTTTGAACCTTCTCCTCCATTTGGCTAATTCTGCTTTTTTAAAACTTCCTTCTCCTCATTGGCCTTTTGGACCTCTTTTTTTCAATTGAGTTACTCTCTTTTTAAAGCTGTTATTTTCCTCAGCATTTTTTTGGTTCTCTTTTAGTAAGCTGCTAACTTGTTTTTTAAGGTCTTCTATTGCCTGAGCCCAATTTAAGTTCCCTTGGAGGCAGAGGCCCTGGAGGCAGAGTCCTTGACTTCCTCTGGCAGTATGCCTTGTTCTTCCTCATCCGAAAAGATGGGGGGAGACACCTGTTCCCCAAGAAAGTAACCTTCTATGGTCTTATTTTTTTTCCCTTTTTTGGGCATTTTCCCGGCCAGTTACTTGACTTCTGAGTTTCCTCTCCACAACCACCTCCCCTCCAGTTCTGTCAAGCCAGCACTGGGGGCTGAGATTCAGAGGAGCTGCTCCAAAGCTTCAGGGGCTTTAGGTGGGGACAGGGCTACTATTCAGTGTGAGATTAAGATCAGCTGCTCAGGAGGGGGCAAAGGCACCACCCAGGGCTCAGTTCCATCAGGGGGTTTACAATGAGACCTTCAACAATGAATGTGGACTACTGCCTGCTTTGGGAACCCCATCCGCTGTTGACTCTACTGCTGCTACCTGAGGAGGTCCGACCACCACCTGGTCCCTTCTCAGCCAGCTGAAAAGACCCTATCACTGACCTTTGGTGCCTGTGGGTTGAGGGATCTGCGCAACCACCACTGGAGATTCTATCCCTGAAACCTGCTTGGGTTTGCTCCTTTCAGTGCCACATGGCCAAGGCTGGGATGGGCTTGGCTCTGTGTCTGGTGTGTGACAGATCTTTCCCACTGGTCTTTCAGGTCACTCTGGGATAGAAATCTCCTCCACTCCGTTGTTCTGTGGATTCTGCTGCTCTAGAATTTGTTGAAAGTTCTTCTTTACAGGTATTTTATGGGCTGTGGGGTAAGAGCTAGTGTATGTGTGTCTTTCTACTCCACCATCTTGGCTCCACCCCCGTCATTGATGATTTCTAAGCACAGTATTCACATGATGAAGATAGTGTTCCAGGAAGATTAATATTGAAATGGTGTGCTGGATGTCAGTGGAAGGACCAAAGGCTGGAAACTGGTAAGTAGTCTGTGGCAAGAGTAATGTATAATGTTTTAAGATATATATTGTATAATTCAATCATTTAGATGAGCTTTGCCCCAAGCTAGACTAAAATGCTCTAATTCCACATAATATCCTCTCTAATGTATGCATATAGGTTGATTATCTCCAGAGTCATTCAGAACAGTATAGTGAAGGCTGGGTTTCTGAGGAATCTACAGCTGGGCAACTTCTTATAAGAGGCCTTGTAGAGACCTTGGCCACCATGGACTGGTGGGAGGTTCAGATCTGGGCTCTGACACATATGGGTTATACAAACTTAAGCAAATCACTTACTCTTACAATTTTCGAGGCAACTCTGCAAATAGCAGTTCTTAGACTTGTTTGCCTTAATATCCCTTTACATTCATGGTTGTTGTCCTTCATTTTTGAGGCAGATCAAATTGAAATCACTGTGTTAGAGTCAAGTGACAGTAGTCCAACTGTGGCTGATCAGATCAATAGAAGTATGGAATGATCTGCCACAGATTGCGTACAAATAGTTCATGTGAACATTTGGATGAATTCTCTAAATCTGTACATCTTACATTTCTTTTGAGACATTTCAATTCTGGTTTGCTCATAGAGCACAGCACTTTCTCTGATGAGAGCACACCATGCTGGACAATCCTGTGCCAGTGTCTCCCATGACACATAATCAATTCCAAAGTTCTTAAGAAAGTGTGTTGTTGTACCACTTTTTCTGACCACCATGTGAGTGAATTCTAGTTTTAAAGACTCAGCTTGTTCCAGTAAGGCTGCCAATGAAGGAACCCACACCCACCTGTGCTGTTGGGGAGGAAGAGTACCTCCATCTTGAGAAATCTGGACATACCCAAGCAGGCCCTCATAGGGGATCCTCCATGTTTGATGAAATAAGCAAGTTCCAAAGGTCCCATTAAAGCATATAAATTATATATGCATATAATCAAAGAGTATAATTATAATGAAAATAGCTCTGACTTTGTAGATTCCCTAAAAAGGTCTTGGGAACTCCCAGGGACCCTTTAACAACACTTTGAAAACCACTGCTCTAAGACAAGTTGCTGAGAAGCATTGGTATAAAATTCCTTCCTCTGGGAGTTCCCTATGCTGATAAAATTACAGGTCCAGATCGTATTACTATTTTTCTGAAATAAGAAATATCTTAATATCTCTTTTGCTTCCTATTATCTTTCAGGCCTCAAATACTGTACATTCTGTAAGGAAATGCTCTTTTATCCTACTGCACATTTCCTGTGACCAGGTCTTTCCCTCCATCCTCAAGGATCACATTTAATTGAATCTCCTTCACCCTACCTCCATTCATGTTTTCATGCTGTGCTATATAATTTGAGGTCTATATCCTTCTTATCAGTTTTGATATCCTAATATCCCTTCTCACCTATAAAAATTGCTCCAAGCTAATGACTTCCTCTCTCCTGCACAGTTAGAAATGACTCCCCATAACATGAAAAGTGCCCATTCTGATTATGTATGCACAACACCAAAACAAACAGCTAAAGAATGCAAAATTCAACCTATGACTTCAAACAACTGGTTTGACCAATGCATTCCTTTACTTGATTCTTTTTGGCTGAATAGACCTGATGTGAGTTGTCAGATGGATCTCCGTTTATATAGTCTATTGTCTATGGGGCAGCTAGGTGGTGCAGTGGATAGAGCACCAGTACAGGAGTCAGGAGGACCTGAGTTCAAATTTCACCTCAGACACTTGACCCTCATTAGCTGTATGACCTTGGGCAAGTCACTTAACCCCAGTTGTCTCATCCTGGGCCATCTCCAGTCATCCTGATGAATGTCTGGTCAATGGATTCAGATGGCTCTGGAGGAGAAGTGAGGCTGGTGACCCGCGCAGCCCTTCCTCACTCAAAACAAAGTCAAGTGCAAGTCATGTCATTATTTCTCTGATGGCATGGTCTTCTTTGGCAATGAAGGATGAACACATTATTGTCTATATGGTCAACCCAACTCACTTCCTAGAAAGGAAACTGGCATTAATATATACTGAAAAGATATGACATACCCTTAAGTGGTGAGTGTGTATATGAATTGGAGGGGTTAGATTGGGGAAGGTATAATGGATCTATCTTTCCTCCACAGCCAGACTAGTAAAGGACTCAGAATTCCTCAGAAGGTAAGTGAGAAAGCACAACTTATCCAAACAAGTATTGATTTGCTGACTGATTTCTTAGGGATCTTAGGAAAATTTCTCTCCCTTGTCAATAGTAATAGTTTTCTGGTCATCAGTTGAAACCTGTGTGTGTGTGTGTGTGTGTGTGTGTGTGTGTGTGTGTGTGTGTGTGTGTGTGTGTAGGTGGGTGGGTGTGAAATGGGACTGACTCTTCTTTTCAAAGGACATTTTAATCTTAGCACAAACATAGAAAAACTGTTTGATCACAGACCTCAAAAAAGGTAAATGTAATGATGCTAGGGTGGGTAGAGTGGAGTGGGCTTCATCTGGAATGGTTTCCTGGAGGAAATGAGTTTTGAGTAATACCAGTAGGCTCTGAGGATCATATCTTGAGAATGAGGAGAGACCTCTAGTTCACACCTCTCATCTTAGGTGGTATAGTCAATAGTGTTGAACTTGGGTTCAAATTTGGCCTCAGACAATAAATGGCAGCCTCAGTTTCTTCAGCTATCAATGGGAGTAATAATAACAATAATAGCACCTACCACATAAGATCATTCTGAGGATAAAATGATATAGCACAGCTAAAGCAGTATTCTTAAAATGTGGATGCATGTTAGCTACTCATACTGTTTTGGAGAGAAGAAACCTAAGAGCCAGGGAGATGAAGTGAGAACAAAGGAGATAAGATTAATTTGCATGATTTTTTAAAAGCAGTATTTAGAAAGAATAATTTCAAAGTTAAAATCTGAATAGTTCCATTGGACACATACAGGCTGTGAAACCATTGCCAAATCCTTTAAACTTCTCAGTGCCCTCAGGTAACTCTTTGCAACAATAAATTACCAACCACTTGCCCATCCCTACAAGTGGGAAAAGTTTCCATACTTGGAAGGCCTTCACACAGATGATATCATAGGTCTGCATGCACATAGACCAAAAAAAGAAAAAAAAAAGGATTTGAAGATAACTCTCCCGGGAGTATAAAAATAAAAAAAAAATAGAAATGACTAATCTCATAGGGAAAAAAAGAGACAGTTAGAAGTTATAAAGTCAAATACACAGCTCTCTGTGCAATACTACAATTTGACTTTCTAATTCAGTAAATTGAATTCTGTTCCAGTGAAGACATTGGAAAACAAATAATACTTACTAAGTAGTTTCTTGGATGTGCTTGGCACAGTCTCCTCATTTTATAAAGATGGTGCTACTTACTCACCCTCAGTGCTGTACATGCTGTGAGCTGTTTTTCCAACTGTGGGGATAGTTTTACACTAATCCATCCACCCTCACACTTGGAGACCCTTGTGACCAATGGCATATGATTTGCAAGACAACTGGCCTGGACGAAGGGGTCAGCATGTTGCTGTGTGGTACCCGTTGATGATCAGTCAATGCAAGAACTAAAACTTCTTTAACACAGGGTGTGACCAGCTGCTGTAGCAACTTAGTATATCAGATGGGGAGAGATAGGTCAATGCCTACTGTATAGCAGAGGTCTACAGAAGTGAACATTTCACCTAAATTTTACATATATTGGGAAAACTTAATCCAGGAACATTTGCAGTTAGACAGTGCCTCCATCCCCAGTCTTCAGTCATGATTTTGTTGGAAAAAGGGAGTCACTTTGGCAGGGAGAAGAATTGGGAGGTGTTGTACCTTTTCTAGGAATAGCCATTGGTCCTCCCAGTTCTAGATTAGTAGGATGTATGACCTTGGACATGTTACTCTATTATTATTACTGTAGTTCATAACTCCCCACAGGTATGATTCCTTTTCATTGTCACCCCATAGATCAACGAGGTCTTATCAATGTCCTTGAGCCTCAATTTACTTATCTATAAAAATAAAGGGGTTGGAGTATGTGACCTCCAAGGTCCTTTCCAGTTCTGGATAGAGGATCCTGTGATTCATGTTCCTTCTGAAGTGCTTCAGGTGAGGTCTTACCTACACAGAGTAATACAGTTGAGCTATCATCTTCCTTATTCTCCATCCTATGCCTCTTTTTAGTGAAGTTCAGGAGAGAATCAGCTATCCTGGCTGTTGTGCCATATGGTTGACTCAATCTGAATTTGCTCAACACTAACATTCCCATATCTTTTTCACTGGAACTGCTTCCTAAACATGGATCCACCTTTTATACTTGGATCCATTTTTTGGACCCATATGTAGAAATTTCCAAGTGTCCCTATTACAAAAGTGAATCATGGAATTGCAGATATGGAGGAGACCTCAAAATCTTTCTGTTCCAACTCATAACTGAATAAGAATTCCCTCTACCTCTACTTCCCTCTACTTTTCTCAAAGATCTTCAGTGAGAAGGTGCTATCCCAAGACAATCTATTCCATTTTAAGTTAGCTATCATTTTTAGGCAACTTTTCCTCATCTAGTACCCCTTCTGAATTACTCATCCAGTTGGCAAGTTGGGTTCTGAAGGGGCAGCTGCTACCTAGGATTCTAGGAGTAAACCTCTGGGTGGCTACTCTTACTGTTGTACTTTGCACCAGACCTGAAATTCAAATCTGGCCTCAGACACTTACTAGCGTGTGACCCTTGGGCAAGATATTTAACTTCTGATTTCCTGAGCTTCCTCAACTATAAAATATGGATAGTAATAGCACCTACCTCTCAGCATTGTGAAGATCAAATGAGATAATAATTGCAAATCACTTTGCACCTTTAAGTGAAATATAAATGCTAGCAATCACAGGGGACATCTGGAGTTTATTGAGTAGCATGGCTAACACTGACACACCTGAGCTTTGGGAAAATCCCTTTGGCAGCTGTGTGGGGGATGGATCAAAGGTTGTACGGGAAATATTTGCTATCAGAAAGGATCAATTCAAAGTACTGGATCTAGAACCAAGTCACTGTCCTCCTGCTTAATTCTGGATCATTAATCAATTAAGTATTTATTAATTGCTTATTATGTCCTAGGCACCATGTATAAAAATACAATGAATGAAATAGTCCCTACTCTCATCATCACAACTTATCGTCCACCTGGAGTCTCTGTGTCTGTCTGTCTGTGTGTCTTGATATGGTTTCAGAGTGGGATTGCAATGATCACAGATGTGTTACTATTGATACTAGGCTGACTTGGAAAGTCTGACTTTGACCAAACAAAACTGCATTGAGCTGATTTTTCTTCTTTAGCTAACTGCTTCCTTTACTTAGTTCCCATTAGATTATCAACTCTTTGAGGGTAGGGACTGTTTTTTGCTTCTTTTTGTAGCCCCTTTGCTTAGCCAAGTGGCTGGCAATAGCAGGAGATTAATAAATGCTTATTGATGGATTGATTCTCTGCCCACTGATAGCTGGATTTTGTGTCATACACATATGTTCCATAACTCTCTTCGGTTGCATTTTTAATTTTGTGGTTTTTAGACCTAGGGATAAGGGCTGATCCCATGATTTCGTCGTTATAAAAAACTCTTGAGTGAAGAAACTCCTTCTTCCAACCCAAGTTGGCATCGTCTGAATAATTGATAGTCTTAGAGATGATAGCTTAGATGATTTTCCAAGGGTCCCACATGGCATAAATGTACATGCCTGAGGAAGGACTTAAAACCCTGCATTTGGGGCTTGCTCTGTGGTTTTTAAAGAAAGAAAATCACTCTTTGAAAACATGAAAATGTTTAATTATTAAAGAGCAGAATTCAGAGACCATTGGAAACATTGCAATGACTGTTAGTATGGTAAAACCAAGCATTTTAAGTATCATTCTAGCCCACAATGAAATAGGATCTCTTTCCCCCAAACTCCAAGGATAGTGCAGTAGATAATGAAAAATAAGACCCCAAACTAACAAACTCTCATTGCAAAATAGCTGAATTGATCCTCAGAAAACAAGCAGAGATCCTCAGAAGGACCTGGCAGCTGGAAAAGTTGTTATTAATTCCTCTACAATGCAGCATAGGCATCTTGAGGTTGGAAAAAAAGACCAATTAAAAAACAACTAATTCACGACCACGGCTATGAAGAAAAAAATGTTTGTTGTGGAGAAAACAATGCTAGGAGACTGGATTGGGAAAAAAAGGTAATTTTTACCAACAAAATTAACTTTATCACTGAAGACTATACCAAAAACATTGTCAGACATCCAGGTAGGTCTGTAAGATTTAGGCATTTTCCTTAGGTTGTAAAACATTGACCCCAAAGCTATTTGAGGTATTTTTTTCCATTGGATCTGGAAGTCTTGTACCCTTTGAGGGAATGGCAAACTCTGAAAAACATATTACTATAATGAGAAGCAGAATGGTTCTGGAATTACGGAGATAATACACTGCAGAACATTGTACACCATGCTACATGCCAGGAAAGGATCAGAAAGTGGTCCAAGAGACAAGAGATATATATATTTCAGTGACCTGGGAATTAATCTGATTTAACCCCCATTGAAAACTTGGAAACTACAAATCAAGGACAGCCTCAGAAAAAAAGGCTTGATCAAAAGCATACTTAATATCCAATGTGGTAAGTATGGTTTCAAGCTGATAAATGAAAAATTATTTTAAATGAGAGTATGTAAAATCTTTTGCAGTTAACACCAAGTCATATGATTGCAACAAACGGTCACCTTCCAAATTTTTTTTTAAAGCTATGAAAAGTTGTAAGTTTCATTGGATGTCAATAAATATAACTCTTTTACTTTCAGTTAATTTGCATATGACTATATTCACACTCATTTGTCATGATCTGCACAATTGGCATTTTTCACCCACTTGGTTTTTTATATATAGATGGTAGGGTCCAAGTCTTTTGAGTAACTATAGATGTATTACAGGGAGCTCTCTTTCCTGAGCCTGATGCAACCAGTCCAATATCACTAATAGAAAGGAACATTTGGACCATCCCATCATCTCTAAAAAATCTGCTGTTTACCTTGGACTCTGACTTAACCCTCTTCTGTGACTGTAGCAAATATCTGAGTGAGTATCCGTCTTCCTCTTTTCTGCTTCCCTTGATCTGATGCTAAGAGGGCTATTGGATAGAATTTTCTGTTAAAGTTTTTTGTTGCTTCTCCCCACAATGTTCACTGACTTGTACCATATACTTTCACCCCCAAGTATAGGCTGTTATCCATATACCACCCAACCACCATTCAACTGTTCCCTTCCCACTCTCTGGCATCCTTCATTGCCAAAATGGTGGTTAAAATAGCTGCTCCTCACTTCAGCTGTTCCCTAAAGTAGCAAGAATGTCATCTACATCATCGGTGCTTTTGCCTTATGTTCCTGAAGAAGTTTGATCTGATACCAAGGGAGGAATGAGTTTCCAATTGTAGGGGGTTATCACCCAGGTCATATGTCACTGAGAAGTCCAAAAAAATAAGAAATTAAAAAAAAAAACCAAAACATTGGATTTGGCCATTAGGTTGTCATTTAAGAGAGTTGTTTCATAAATCTGAAACCAGGTTGTAAAGAATTGAGATAGAACACCCCTTAACTTTTCTACCTTGTAGGTGATAACTGCCAAGAGGCAGGTTTTGGCTTTAGTTGCCCTAGGAGGTTATGGTCTAGAGGTCCCTTAAAGCAAAACCTAGCTGATCATTTTGTCAGATTGCAGAAGATTTCCTGTTTAGGAACTGCTTGAATTTGATGACCTTCTAAATTACCTTCAAAAATCCTGACATTGTGATTTTATAGTTTTGTGAGGAAAAACTAAGCTTCAGGTTTGACAACTTTATCCATAAATTTGGCAGTGACTTGAATGACAGAAGTGGGAGGGAAGACTTTTTTAGGTTAGAGGAGGCAACCTGTTTGTAGATAGATGAGAATGAGCCCCTAGAGAGATAGAAATGTGCAGCAGTAATGTGAATGAATGAATGAAAAAGCATGCACTTCGTGCCTAGCACTGTGCCTAATCCCTGAGGATAGAAATACAAAAGCAAAGTCAATCTCTAAGCTTAAGTTTACATTCTAATTGGGTTGGGGGTTGGGACTTGGGAGACACCACATGCCTACAAATAGGAAGAGTTTCCATACTTGGAGGACTCACACAGATGGTTCCATAGGTCTGACCAGGGAGGAGTATTTTGATCCAGAAGTTACCAGGATGGTGAGTGAACATCAGAGAGTAGATGAATACATCTCTTCCTGGATCAATTGAAAAGGACATGACATCAGGCAGGTGATACCATGATATGTAAATGAATTACATTTAAGTGAGGGAGGGCTATGCAAGGTCTCCAGCCTCACTTTCTCCTTTGGAACCATCTGGATTCAATGACCAGATATGGGTCAGGACAACTGGAGTTGGCCCAGGATACAGTGGGTAGTGACTTTGGGCCTTTTCAAGCGAAGCTCTTTAACAGGTCTCAGTTTGACTGAGGCACCCCCCTTCCCTGAATAAGGCTTAATAAAAGCTGAGACAGAGAATAGCCTCTTTACCTAGTCAACAAAATTTTTTTTAATACATAAATAAACAAATCATCCAAAGCAACACAAACATTATCACAATGTTAACCAACATCGTCTCCTTATATCCAGTAACTCATTTTCAATATCCATTTAATCACTTTTTAAGTCCCATTCATAGGAAGTGTGTGTGTGCATGTGTGTGTGTATGTGTGCACGCGTGTGTGTGCATAGAAGGTGCCAGAGAATAGGGAGTAAAGTAACCCATGACTAGGGCCTTCCTGAAATAATAGGCCAGGAGAGGTGGTTGCCATTTGGGACAATGGGGTAGAATTCCAGTTATGAAAGGGTTAAAACCTCCAGGACTCCAGTAGCAGCAGAGACAATTTTACTAAAGATTTCTTTAGTCCCTACATCCAGTGAGCTACTAAGATTTATTGATTTTTCTCTCCATAACATACTTGTCATCTGCTCCTTTCTTTCCCCTCACATGTAGCGCTGTTTAATAAATGTGTTTTCATTCATTCATTCATTCATTCATTCATTCATTTATTCATACCACTACTATATGTCTTTCTCTCTCCTGAGACTCCTTTCCAGTCTCCTCTATGTTGAAAAAAATCCCTTCTTCCCCGTATGTCAACCATGCCTCCTTGGTCTTCCTCTTTCACTGCCAAACTCCTGGGCAAAATTATTTACATTGATGTCTTCACTTACTATCTACACTCCCTTCAAAAAAAAGTCAGAAAATAACAGAATTCGAAGATCACTTAGGAGGTCATCCACTCCAAGCAATACCTACATGAGGAAATCATAATTCTCATTTATCCCCTTTCCTTAGCAAGCCTCAGGGTTGGTTTTATTAAGCCACTAAAGCAGCTCCCTAATTGGTCTGCCTGCATCTAGGTTCCCTCCTCTCTGATTCATCCTCAATGAAGAGCCAAAATTGGTATTCCCAAAGCATAAGCTGACCATATCAGTCTCCTCCTTGAAAAGCTTCCATGGTCATGTTTTGCCTTTAGAACAAAATGTACATTTATTTGTTTGATATGTCAAAAAGAAAATTCATTTGGTCTTTCACCCTGATTAATGAGACAAAAATCAGGACAAAGAAAATTTAAAGGATTTTATTATAAGTGAGTCAAGGTAGCAGCACGTTGATGGGCTGACCTCAAGGTAGGGCCAGCTTTCATAGGTAACTTGAAGACAATTCAGATAGGTCCACCTCATCAGAAGAGGTTGGGCCCTTGCATCTCAATTCCTCCCCATGGTAGCAAGTACAGATGACAAAGGTGACAGAAAGCTGCAGATTTGGTGTCTCCTTCCCCATCAGGACTTCCCCCAATACCAACTGATATGCAGGGTTGGGAACAAGGGGACACTGGGTCAATATAACTTTCAATGAGTCTTTTAAGTCTACCATGATATGATTCCAACCTATCTTTCCAAACTTATTTTACATTATACCCCTCTCAACACAGTCTATATTCCAGTCAGCTGGTTTCATGACTGCTTCCATCTCCAATACTTTTGCCTGAAATGCAAATTTTCCTCACCTCCAATTTTTGGAATCTTCAGTTCCTTTCAAAGTGAACTCCAAATGCCACCTCTAATACCGGGCTTTTCCTGATTCCCCAGAATTGTTAGCATTCCCCGCTTATCCCCCAAATGATCATGTTTTGATTTTGTATGCATCTGGTATTAACTGTGTAAATCCATCTAGAATAAAAAGTAAAATCCTTTAGGACAATAAAATGAATCCTTCTAGATAGAATACATGATTCTGGAGGGCAGAGGTTGGTTTTGTTTAAATTTATGTTTCCTGGGCCCTATCACTTAGCCTGGCAACTGAGTAGGTATTTTAGAAAAGCTTGATGAGTTGTTGACTAGTTGGCATTTTGAGAGGGAAAGGATGACTGTTGGATCAGAATCCTGGGGAGAGCAGGAAGGGGATTGAGGGTACAGGCAGATACAACAGTTTGATACCTCTTCCCTTGTGACTGGAAAGTTAAAGTAGGCACCATTGCTGACGAGTTTTAAGGAGTGAAGGAAGACAGTTAAAGGAGATCCTATCACCTGGCCTCAGTTTTCTTAGAGAAGTCAAAACTTCTCTGTATATTTGCTTGGAAGCTCAGGGTGGATTAATTATTAGAGTTCTTTTTACCATAGGTCTGTTACTTTAATGCCTTGTATGTTTTCCTGTAGTATCTAGTAATAAAACTCTTTAAAAACTGAGAAAGCATGTGTGCTACTTTCAGACAGTTGAGGTGCAAAATTCTGAATTCTAAACCTCCAGGCACAAAGGGGTGCCCTCCCTGCCTATGGCCCAAAAGGGTTGACCAGCAAGCCAAGGTCTGAGACTTGCTAATGGAAAAAATGAATGGGAGCTACAGGATCCAATATACCTTTGACACTGCCGCCCTTTTCTGGGAAGGTGGAACAACTCCTGGATTTAGAGTCAGAGAAAATTATTTCAAATCCTGCTTCTACAGGCACAATGGAAAAAATACTCTGGAGTAATAGGAACACAGACATCTACCCCTGACAATTATTGCCTATGTTGCAATGGATGGGTCGCTAAAGCTCCTTGGGTCTAGGCTTCCTCATCTGTTCAATGCAGAAGCTAGACTAGGTGGCCTCCAAGGTACCTTCTGGTTCTATGGTTCTAGTTACTAGTTGTGTGTGATCTTGGGCAATAATAATAGTTAGTCTTTTTATAGAGCTTTAAGATTTGCAAAGCACCTTACATATATCATCTCATTTTATCCTCACAACAACCCTGGAGTTAGGTCTATGGCTATTACTATCCCCAATTTACAAATGAGGAAACTGAGGCAAAAAGGGATTAAGTGACTTGCTTGGTGTCACTAGTAAGTGACTGAAGTAGGATTTGAACTCAGATCTTTCTGACTCCAGGTCTTCCACTCTATTTTGACACATAGCTGTCCTTCTTTGTATCTTAGTTTCTCCATCAGTAGAAGTGTAAAGGATTGGATTAGATGACCTTCGAACTCAAAATTCTAAATTATGGGTACACTCATCATCTTTTATTAGATGATGGCCCAGCTGTCATTCTTAATTTCTTTAATCACTTTACTGTTTACACATTCTGATGTGTCATACAAGGTTAACAGGTAATAGCACAGAATATTCCATGTGCAGTTAAAAATAATATATCTGAATCACTCGCTTTGTTACCCTCTTTCAGTTCCCTTATAGAGTTATCCAAGGAGTGAATTTTGCTTAGTTCATGAAGAGTCTATGCAACATTAGTTAACATTAGTGACATTTGTCACTACTAGTTGCTCAAGAATTGAGATCAGGTAAGCCGTCTTAGAGCTCATCTGTCAAAAATGACCATAGGAATACCCAAGAAGAGCATGCTCTTGCTGCCCTGAGCGACTGGGAAATATTCCAGCATATACCAACAGAGAAACTTACATGGCCACTGACTTCTAACATGGATGGGAAGTGAGTTGGGTGTGACTCTTTTCACTAGACAGTCTCATTATTTTTTTGTCATTTGTTATTTTATTGTCATTTATTAATCACCCAGTTTTGTTTGTTAGTTGAAATTGTTTTTAATAGGTTTCATGTTTTTATTAAAATTTATCTCTGGAAGTTGCTTCCATTCACAAGATTTCCACTAAAGATTTGTTTTTATTTTCTGGTAATATATTTAGACTGGAGTAAGAAAGGAGTGGTTGGATAGAGTTCTGATCCCCAGTCAGGAAAACCAGAGTTCAGATTGAACCTTAGACACTTACTGATTCTGGACAAGTCACTTTTTTGCCTTAATCCAGGCAGTGAGAAGTGCAAAGTGAGAAGATAAATTCTTCTTTGCACACTGAAGAACAGCAGTCCTGGTTTTTCTAAGCCCTTTTCAGAAAGAGCAAGAAAACTCACTAAGTATCTCTAAGGCAAGGTATGGGAGAAGAGGAGGGAAGGAAGAAAAAAAGGGAAAAAAAGAAATTTACATGATAATTTTGTTATATATTTAAAAGGAATACCAAGTTGAACACAGTAGATTTGCAGTTTCCTGTGTAATCATCTTTGTTATTGTATTATGTTGTGACAATGCTTGCTTTATTCCATAAACTAAAAATAAAAAATTCTCATCTGTTAAAAAAAAGTAATATGTCCCTCAGAGCCCAAGTATAATCATACCCTTGGGTGGGGGTAAGGAGGACCATTAAAGGGGAAACCAGACATTGAATATGCCTCACTGGCCCTAAGGAACTAAAGTGTTTCCCTAAACTCCCATCTACACTGTGTGTGCACATAAACAAATGATTAATTTGATCAATTAAGAAAAAAATCAATTCAATTAGTTGTTTGTTGTCAAATAAGGTGACTGACTAAAATTTTCATTTGTTAATCTGTTGTTTTGGTGCCTTATAGATGTGTATAGTTTTCCCATGTGGGGCTCAGACTGGTAAATAGGCATTTTTGGCAACTGATATAAGAGTCCAATACATCTATCCTCAAAATAAGCAAAGAGGGAGAGCCTAGGACACTGGCTCCCTAGGTGAGGAGGGTTCTGGGCACAACCTACTAATAGCAATAGAGAGACCCAGAGGGGCCAGCCATTGTTAGGGGAGACCCTGGAACATGGGAAGACCTTTGCAAGGAAGGTTTCCATCTGGGGAGAAGCAGGGCTTAACTGGAGATTTTAAAATCAGTTGTTTTGTTTTGTTTTTTGCTAACTAGTTTCTGGGATGCTGAAGGAGCGAATGTACTGTTAAGCTGTAGTTATAATCATTTTAATTGCCCAATTTAAAAATCATTATTTTATTTTGCTCTTTCTAAATGTGGGTACCCTGGGACAGAATCCAGGTCTTTCCACTCTAGTTCCAGCCCTGGTGGGAGATTATATGCATCAATAAATATTCATGTCTGTACAAGAGAGGCTGAAAAATGGACTTTGGGATTTGGAAGAAGCATCTTTAATAACTTTGATTCACACTAGGATGATTTATTCTCTTGATCTATCATTATGCTTTTTGGCAAAAAGCCAGTGTGGGAGAGACTATTAAAGTTGTTCTTTTAGACACCTACTTTGGAAGGTATATCTTTCAGGTGGTGTTAGGCACCCCACTCCCTGTCTGCCCACGCCTGGATCCAGAGGGAAGAACATTTTTGCTTGTGGGGGTGACATTCTTGTTTCAAGGGAATGGTTGATGATGTTATTTTTGCTTCCCACAAATGGGGATGTTTAAAATAGGGCTTTATTCCATCGGCGTAAGTGACACATAGCCTATGTATGGTGGGGAAGTAAGGTCCTGGCAGATGAAGAGGATTTGATCTTGACAAAATACAAGAGCTGTGGGTGTCTACAGATCACAACCAGGGGAGCTGCTTCAGGGATCGCCAGCAAAGAGCCCAAAGCCTTACCCATCCTTCTTCTCAGAACACTGAATGGACTGAATGGATGAACCTCAAAGCCAGTGAGCTGGGATTTGGGCTTCATTTCCGGAGGGTATGCTACTGGGTTGTGCTTCCTCTTTGAACCTCCCTCCAAGCTGCATGGGACTGACGAAGGGTAAACTTCGTTGTTCTGGAGTGTCTTTTGACTCTGTGCCCTGAAACTCTGGAGGAAGGCCAGTGTAATCTAATCAGGGACTGCAGCTGAGGCTATATTTAATTAGAGGCTTATTGTCTGGCCATGGTTTCACAGATTTGGAGACCTTTGGAAACTTTTGTTGGGGAAAATGGAGGTGGAGTGCCCATTTCTGCCCTCAACCCTTTTCAATTTCTCTACCTTAGTGACTGTATTTGTAAAGTTTTGCAAAATCTCACTTTTATGTTCTGTGAAAAATACGTCTTTGTCCTTTTTGTTGGCTCTAAGAAGATTCTAGATGACACCTTCCAAAAAGCATTGGGAATTGAAGGGGGAGGGTTAGAGAGGGTGACTTTGGGATATGTGGAAAAGGATCCTTTTTCCCTATTAACATTTGTGTTGCCAGAATGCATCCTCTTCAGCTGCTCCTAAGAGGAATTGGATGACTTTCCAAGAGAAACGCCACTTCTCAGCACAAGAGAAATCTGGAAACTTATCCAGGAATTCTGTGCATGAAGAATGTGACGTTAGAGATACAATGAAAAATTGGGAGAGAGAAAGATAAAAGTCTCATTAATTTGGGACTTCTAGGGGTGAAAGAGGTGGGGAAGTTGAAGGATAGTTTACTATTTTCTTAACCCATCTAAAGTAGAGATTATAGCCTGTTCTGATTGTTTTGAATAAAAACATATAATTCCCTTCTATCACACCTCCCCACTCCCAGATCTCTGTCCTCTCTCCCTCTGTGTCTCTGTCTCTGTGTCTCTCTGACTCTCTCTGTGTCTCTGTCTCTGACTGTGTCTCTCTGTGTCTGGTCTCTCAAAATTCTTTGTGAAACCTCTCTTCTCCATCCAGAAGTTTGGTTTCAGTATGCCTGGAGAATGGACACTAAAAATATTTCTGGAATGACGTGAACCTCTCTCACCCCATTCAGGACCTGGACAAGGCTACACAAGAACCAACACATGCTTTCCCTTCATTTCTGGGTGTCTCCCGGTCGGGCTACAGATGCTGCTCCTTCTGTTACCAATGGCATTCAGTCTCATAGCTGTGGACAGTGCCAAGCCAACAACTGTACGGCAAAGCTCAGCTACAAGACCCTGGCAGCTATCACGGCAGGAACAGCAGCCCCCCCAGCACAGACCTCCACCACCACCTCCGCCACCCCATCCAGGGGCCTTCCCATCTCCTTTGGGTTTGCCCAGGCCTCGCCACAGGGGCTGAAGAAGTTGAATCTGCTATCAGTGGTAGACACGTCCCCAGCTGGGGGGCCAGTCCGGGCACGTGGGTCCCTTCTCCAGGCAACTCTTCGTCCCAGAGGGGGCCAGAATAGGATCCAAGACGTCTTCAGCTCTCGTCACTGTCTCCTCCTGTCACTGCGGCCTGAGCAAGGGATCATTATGGAAGTGACCACTCCTGACCTAGTGAAGGAGCCCAAACTGAGTGAGATCGGGGATGGGGAGGGCAGCAGACAAGGCAGCCAAGACCTCAAGCAACAGCAGCAGCTGCCTCTGCCAAAGCCATCGGGGGAAGCAAAATATGTGGAGATCTGTGGCCCCGCTGGAGAAGCCACAGAAAGCCCCGGGGCTTTGAACTTAACTCTAGTGGGTGACCCTGGAAGCCCCCAGAGCGGAGCTAACAACCCCCTGGGGGAGCCCACTGCCCCCACTCCCCTGACTCCTACCTCCTCGGAACTCTCCGCCTTCCAGCTCTCCTGCGGCCATGGGGGTCCCAAGGCCTTTCCTTCTCTCTCCTCCTCTGCCTCCTCTTCGCCAGCAGACAAGGTAAGAGAAACCTGCTCCCCCCACCTGGGCGCCACGACTACATCCATCGGTGGTCCAGCCTCATCGTCTTCTTCCTTAGGTTTCGAGAGTGAGAGCGGTGAGGGCAGTGACCGTGAGCCCAGCCGCCCCGAGGATTACAAGCCAGCCCACAAGCCCAGAGGAGGAGAAGCAAGAAGAGGAACAGGAAGGGGAGGCCCAGCAGGGTTCAGGGCCACCCCTGCCAAGTGCCAGGGCTGCGGCCACCCCCCACCGAATGAGGAGGCTC
Source organism: Notamacropus eugenii (assembly GCF_028372415.1). NCBI lineage: Eukaryota > Metazoa > Chordata > Mammalia > Diprotodontia > Macropodidae > Notamacropus > Notamacropus eugenii. The sequence continues at coordinate 137,619,117 of NC_092878.1, read as the reverse complement.
ACTACATCACCACCCATGAGATCCAGCTGAGTGAAGTCGAGCAGGACACAGACTTTGACCTCGGATTGGCCTCTCGCTGGGACTTCGAAGATAACAACGTGATCTACTCCTTCGTTGACTATGCTTCCTTCGGTGGTAGCGATGAGACCCCCGGGGACAACACTACCCCGACCGAAGACAGCTGCTACCTAAGCACTGGCCCAAGCACCAGTGCCACCAGGTCTCCCACCCCCATCAGTAGCGAGCCAGGGCATGCAACCATGGCCAGCGATGGCCGTGACACTAGCAGCACTGAAGTGGGCAGCACCCTCTCTGAAAGTGACACTGATACTGCGGCTGCTGCCACCCCCCTATGTGAGCCCCCAGGCGAGCCCCAGAAGGTCGCTCCAGCAGCAGCAGCAGCAGCTCCAGCAGCAGCAGCCCCAAGCAGCTGTGGGAACGCTCCAGGCCAGATCCGCCTATCAATCAAACCAACTTCCCGGGCTATAAATGAGCCTAGCAACGTGCGGGCAAAGCAAAACATTATTCACGCTGCCAAGCATGAAGGCGAAATGAGCCTCCGAGTCTCCTCAGCTGCTGAACACAATTCAAGTTTGCCCAAGCCGAACTCAGCTGCAGCCACAGCTCAAGACCATGCAAAGAAGTTTATTGCCGTACCTGCCCGCCTGCAGACCAGGTGTGGGGCCATCCGGGCGAAGGAGCTGGTGGATTACTCGAGTGGGGCGTCCAGTGCGGTCAGTGAGCTGGACGATGCAGACAAAGAGGTGCGTAACCTGACATCCCGAGCCTTCCGGAGCCTGGCTTATCCTTACTTCGAGGCCCTTAACATCAGCTCCAGAGCTTCCTCCACAGCCCTCTCCGACGTCAGCTTTGGCCGCTGGTCGACCTTCCTGGATTTAAAATGTGGGGGTCTCGGAGCCAGGGTGGAGCAGAGCCTGCTGAAGAACAGCGCTGCGTCTGTGGCTGCAGGGCTGCGCAAGGGTACTGGGGCCCGGACCTCTGCAGACCAACTCTATATCCAGTCCAAGAAGTCTCAGACCAAGGCCCTGGAGTTTGTGGTCAGCAAGGTAGATGGAGAGATCACCCACGTGGAGACACCTTTGTGCTTCCAGAAACAGGTCCAAGGCGGCTCCCGAGTCGTCACCCTTTTGGAGACACTAAATTTACGCAGCGAGAGCAAAGCAAGTTCTGTTGCTGGGTCCGGGAAAAAAGGTGCCAAGGCCCCGGGGTCAGTTTACACAGATGATGGCTCCGAGACCTCGGAAAGCAGCAAGCCTTCCTCTCTGGCAGAAGGGACACAGAAAAAGTCCAAATTTGCTTCCAGTCTTCTCAAAAATGTCATCTCCAAGAAGATGCAGCGGGAACAGGAGTTCAAAATGGAGCGGGGAGAAGTCTCAGACACATCTCACAAGAAGCCCATTGGCTCCTCCAGGGAGCCCGAGGACTCGTCTGGTTGGGAGAGGCCCCCCGAGAAGGGTCTGCAAAGACAGAGTTCCCACTACTCAGAGGCCAGTTCTGAGTACACAGTGGTCAGTGTCTCAGATGCTGGTGGGGACACTCCAGTCCCTGAAGATAAATCTCCAGTCTTTCAAGCAAGTGCTCCCCGGGAAAGCAGTGATGGATCCAATAGATCCTTAACCGACCACCGGCCAGAAGAGGTGTGTGGCATTAAGAAGAGCGCCTCCGAAACTGTGAAGGGCATCTTCCTTCGCAGCCAGAACAGCGCGTTCAGGTCCTGGAAGGAGAGGGAGGCTGAGAACCTGCAGAAGGCTCCCATCAGGAAACTGAAACTCTCCAAAGGTGGAGACTGGAAAGCTGACCTTGGGGAGATATCGGCCGGTAAGTCAACAATCATGTCGCGACTCTTCGTCCCCAACATCCAGCACACGCCCAAAGACAAGCAGCCAGGAAAACAGGCCACTAAATATCCTACAGCCCAGGCTGCCTCCACAGCTGTGATCAAACCCAAGGTCCCTGAAATCAAGATCCGCCTGGGCAGCGTGCAAGAGCCCAGTGCCGACTTTAATATAGCCAAGTTACTCACCCCGAAGCTGGCAGGCAACAACACTTCAACCCTTTTCAAGACCACTGAGGACAACAACAGAGCTCAGCAGAAACTTTTCAGGGGGGAAAGCTTGGAAAAGGTGCCCCAGTTCCAGGTACGAGATGTGAGGGACAAATCCAAAACTCAAGGGCCGCTCCACCAGGTGAGAGACGTCAGGAAATTGATCAAAGGATCTGGGGAAAGCAGTGACAAAGGAAGTGTGACCCCTGAACAGGGAACCTCGGGACCGAAACCCAGGCAGCTTTCTGCAGGCGGCGGCCCGCCCAAGTCCCTGTCCCCAATGGTGATCACGTGTCAAGCCGTCACCAACCACAGAGAAGAAGGCATGGAACGAGATCTACGGGAGAGTATGGGGAAAGCTGCACTAGGACCCTTCCCTCATCTCCAGAAGGTACAGTCTTAGTTCACAGGGCGTCTGGTCGGTTGCCTGTGGCCACCATTGCTCCCAATAAGACTGAACACGGTTCCCACCTGCCTGTACTAAAAATTGTGTCCAAGGCGTCTGCGCATAAGACACCAGAAAAGTCCAAGGAAGAAGAGGCCAAGGAGGAAGTCAAAGCTCCCAAGTCAACGCGCAATGCCCTAGAGAAACTCACGGCAGCGGTGAGATCCATGGAGGAGCTGTACAGCTTCAATAGGTATGAATGGAAACGCAAGAGTGACCCACTACCCATGATGACTGACAGTCATGTGCTGTCCCTCATCGAGAGTGAAGAACGCGAAGGCCTTGGTGGGGAAGCAGGCAAGCCAGCCAAGAGACTGGTCGAGGTAGAAGAACGAGGCCCAGGGGGGAAGAGTGGGGTGGTCATGAGGGGGGTGGCCCCAGAACGCCTTCAGCGAAGAAACTCCAACCCCAACGCCGAGAGTGTGTCGGCCCGGGCTGCGGCCTTTGAGAACATGGCTAGGGAAAGACCCCGATCTCTCTACATTCCCCCAGCCCACAAAGATGTGGAGAGGACCCAGCCTCTGCAGCCTTTACCTCCCTTACCTAGCAACCGAAATAGCTTCATAAGTACCCAGAAAACTGCTGTGGTGGCAGGCGGGATCGCGGGCAAATTCCCTCAAGGGCCCGCCCAGGAAAGCTCTTCAACCGCAAAAGGGATTAAGTCCCAGGGACTCCGGTCCCTAAAGATCTCTCCAGCCACCCGAACACTGCCCCCTGAAATCACTACCAAGAAAAATGGCAGTGATGGGGAGAAGGGATTGGACTCAACCAGCAGTGACAGTGGGAGCTACCTGAGCAGCCCTCTCAAAGGGAACGTGGGGGGTGCCGAGGTACCTGGGAGAGCAGGAGCAGTGGCTTCCTCTGCTGCCACTCTCTGCAGCCTGCCTCCCCTAAGTGCCCGCAGCCAGGTCTCCAGCAGCGCCAAGGGTGCCCAGAGCAGTGGGGTCAGTCGTCCTAGTTGGCGCAATAAAACAGACAATGCTCGGGACCCGGCCACCACGGCCTCAGCCGTACCCCAGAGCCCTGAGCATGCCCCCACAGCTGTCTATCACCAGCAGCCATTGCCTTTCACCCTGCACGGGGCCCAACCACAGGTATTGTGCTTCTCCCCTCCCGGCATCTCTGCCCCACCCCCTGCAGCAGCAGCCCCAGGCCCAACGGACCCCTTCGGGCAGCCACAGACACAGCAAACCCAGAGAAAGATGCTACTAGATCTGACCACTGGTCAGTACTACCTGGTAGACACACCAGTTCAACCCATGACAAGACGGCTGTTTGATCCAGAGACTGGGCAGTATGTAGACGTCCCCATGACCTCCCAGCAGCAGGCAGTGACTCCCATGCCCATCCCCATCCCTCCCTTAGCTTTGAGCCCTGGGGCTTATGGCCCCACCTACATGATCTACCCTGGCTTCCTGCCCCCTATGCTGCCCCCCAATGCCCTGCAGCCAACGACCCTCACCCATACTCCTGGAGGAAATGAGCTTTCTCCCATGACTAGAGATCCCTCTGGCAAAGATGCAGTAGCCCCCAGAGATATGGCTTTTGCTGAGACCCCATATTTTATTGCCATGGGTCAGCCTCCCTCTTCTACTTCATCCTCTGGCCCCACCGCAACCTCCCAGCTTGTGGGGGCCAAGGGTTTTGCCCAGGTGCACGGCAAGCCTGTCATCAGCATCACCTCACAGCCACTGGGGCCAAGGATCATCACGCCCCCTTCCTTTGATGGTACCACCATGAGCTTCGTGGTGGAACACAGATGATGAGCAAAAACATTTATGGGAAAACAAACAGAAGCAATGTCAGGTAAGTTTTGAATTTCACTTGTTTAAAGTTCATAAATTGTAGGGGTAGGGGTGCTCAGCCTCTTATTATGTGTCATGTCCCCTTTGGGAATCTGGTAAAGTCCTTCCCAGAATCGTACTTTGAAATGTAAGAAATAAAAGACAAAAAATTACAAAAGAAACCAATTATATTGAAAGAGCTATATATACATGTATATGTATATACACATATATACTATTGTCCACATATATAGTATATATGTGTGTATATATAAATATGCATACAAACAATCCATTGCTAGGGCATTAGGGTTCACAGGGCAGAGGGAGATAGTCTTATCTTTTGCCATGTGGGCATTTCAGGGAGTTTAGATTCTATCCCATTCCAATTACTCAGGAGTTAAATTTCTAGTGGGCCACCTCTCTGAGACTAAAGGGGCCAATCTGCATTGGCAGTCAGCATTCTTTACTGGGAGCTATATATACCTATACTTATGATATCCCAGGTTCTTCTTCTTTTCCCCTTCAAGTTTCTGCATCATCCATTCCATCTGCTTCTGCTATGCTGTCCTCCAGCCCTCCATGTGCCTCTCAACCTCCTCCCCTTCTGACTTCAGTCACTTTACTTTTCCTTAGAACCTAAGGGCAAAAGCAAAGAGAGGTGATGGGAGGTTATGTTTTAGTTAATTGCTAAAGCTCTGATAAACAGTGAAATCTGGGAAGAAATGAAAATGAGGTTTGTGGATTGGCTGTGGGTTTTATTTATCCATACTCTGTCTAGCCTTCTCTCCTAGCCTCTCTGAACCCCCACCTCCACCCTTTTCTCTCTATCACCTCCCCACCCCAACCCCCACCGTGGCACAATAACATAAAGTAGTTGGCTTTTTTTGGCAGTAATTTGAGCAATTGCTTTCTACTCATCTTTTTATTTTCAGCACCTAGAACTGTTCCTAGCACCAACTACATATTTATTGACAACCAAATTGAGGCATATCGTAAGTCTGATTGCTTTTCAATGGGTGCCAAAGGCAATTTGTTTTTCTTTTTAAAGGTGGTTATTAGAAACCAGATAGCCCTTCTCTTCCCTCCCCCTCATCTTTCTTTCCTGTTTGAGTTAGATAATATTTCTAATTGAAGTGGCATTTCTTAAGTTCTTGGTCTTTAGCTCTGATGTTTGTTTGACTGTAAGTTCCTTTTATGTCTTCACTGGCTATTACTAGGGGTATTTCACACACACGCAGGCACACTCATTCTCTCTCACAGCAGTTCCCTCACACAACTTGACCTTTCTGAAAGCTAAAGATGCCAATGTTGCAACATACGCCCACTTACTGGCTGGGTAGCCATTTTTTGGCTGTTCATGAAGAGACCCAGGGATGACTGCGATCCTAACCTGGGATTTTGTGTACTCTGGGATACCAACTACTCCTTTTAGGACTGGCATTCTGCTGATTTCAGTGGGAGAAATGCTGTCTTTCATTAGAAAAGGCAATCAGATAAAATAAAAATGCTTGCTTTCTCCTTACTTATCCTCTTAGACACAAAACATAGCCCATGTAAACATAGACTGCCTCAGCTTGCTAGGAAACTCTTCTTGTTAAGCCACTTAGACAAGCACCCAGGATTCTGCAAGGAGTAAAGGGAACATACACACAAATTAGTCCTTTCTTCAAATCTAGGACACCTCCTCACAAAACCCAATCTCCAAATCTAATTTTCAGGGGCATGGAGGACAGTGTGTATGTGGAGAGGCTGGGAGAGGGGGAGAAGGCTGTCTTTGCCCTGTGGGCATTTGGGAGAAATATACAATCCTTTTTCCTCCCTCCCAACCCCTTTATTAGTTTTTCAGAGATTTCTTTTCTTATTTCTGTATTGTCCAATTCTTATACATATGTCATTTGCAAATTGTAGGCAACTTTAAGTGACTCATACCTGAAGATTTTTCTCACTCCTGGTGACCACTTAGAAACTGAAGAAAGGTCAGTTCTCTAGAATGGAAGGAAACAGGCATTGCTAAATGAAAGTTGGAGTCACCAGGATCTGAGTTTAAATTCCAGTTCTGCCATTAACCAGGCAAGTCACTTGAGGTCTCTGGGCTGGAATATTCCTCATCTGTAAATAAAATGAGAGGTTTAGATTAGATTCTAATCTATGATTCTATGACCCTAAGAGGAGCAGATTTTTGGTTTATGGGTAGCCCTGAGTAAATGACACCACATGGCTTATAGTGTGTGCATGGGGTTTAGTGTTATAAGGTCTATGTTTGAATACTGACTCTGGCACTTACATTTTTTTCACAAAAATATATTAATATCTTTTAGGTTTACAACACTTCCATTTCCAAATGTTTTCCCTGTCTCTTTTCCCTGCCTTGAGGCTGACAATAAGTTCATGACCATGAACAAACACCAAACTATGGTTTTTTTTCTGAACATCCATCCACTAACAACTTCATAGAGTTATTGGAAAGAAGGTATTTTGCAAACCTTAAAGAGTCATATCGATTTTATTTCATTTGTACTTATATAGAGAGCTACCTGTATGTCATCACCTCTGACAGAATGCAAATTCCTTAGACTTCCTGAATTTAAATAACATCTTAGACACTGCCTAGATGAGTGACCCTGAGCAAGTGACCGAACCTCTCACCTACAGTTTCCTTATTTTAATGGTGTGAGGACCAAATGAGATAATTAATATGATAGGTTATTAATAATGAATATATACAACACAATACATTATATCTATTATATCTTGTATCTAATATATTATATTATGTCTAATATATCATATATAACATATATTATGTCTAATATATCATAATGTTTTATAAAATGATATAATACATTATAATAGATTAGATGGCATATATTAGATAGAATATATAAACTTTTAATAAATATTAAGTTTTTAGATCTATATAAAGTTATTATTATCATTTTTAATGATTTCTTTGTATACCCAGGGCTTAATAGAGTGCCTGACACACAGCACACATTAAACAAATTCTTGTTGATTGATACATGTGAGTTTTTACTTCCTATATACTGAGGTAAAGGGAAAGGCAGTAAAGAACAAGAACATTTCTCCATATAGTGTGGGAAAAACCCTGCATTAGTAACCAGAACACTTGTGAATTAGAGGCCAGAGTCAAAACTGTGCTGAATAATAGACATAGGACATTGAGCAAAGCTCTCGTCAGTCTCTCTGGGTCTCAATTTTTTCATCTGTAAAATGGTCACAATAATATCCATTCCCACCCACCCTCTTTGATTTTTGCAAGAATCAAATACAATCAATTAGCATTTATAAAGTCCTTGCTATATAGACAGGTTAATTCGTAAAGATTCAAAGACGAAAATGAAACAATCCCTACCCTCAAGAAGTTTGTAATAGGGGAGACAATGTGTACATATTGAAGTGGAGTGAGCTTTTGGAGACCTCCTTTACCTGCAAAGATCTATTTCAAAAATCCTGTTATGATGTCTATGGGCAGGAAGACCTCTGTCTTCCAAGATCTGGTACATAGGCATGTGCCAAGTACAGTTACAAAGTAGAGTACCATGCAGGGGACTTGAGTTTGAGGAGACACAGCACAACAGGTAAGGGCTTTATTGAGTGGAGATGGCATTTGATGTGAGATTTGAAGGGAAACTAGTGAGGAGGGGGAGTAAAGGCCCAGATAGATGGATAGATCCTGGAGAGAGTTGGATAGTAGAGGAGAAATGGGTAAGACAGCTAGAAAAGTAAGGAGAGGCCAGGTTGTCAAAAGATTCAAACCTCAAACAAAGGAGTTGATATCCTACTATATCCTAGCAGTAGGATCAATAAGGAGCCATTAGAGAGGGAGAGAGGAATGGGATGGCATGATCAGACCTATGCTTTAGGAAAATCAGTTGACTCAGTGGAGGATGAGAGGCTGTAGGGAGAGGCTTGAGGCTGGGACACCAAATGAAAGGTTATTGTAGTGTAGTCCATGGGATGAGGGTCAACCCTAATTATGAGTTTGGAACTTAGGATCTTAAGGCTAGATAGGACCTTAGGAGCCATCAAGTACAACTTCTTAATTTTACAAATCAGGAAACTGAGGCACAGAGGGGTTTAATTGACATGTCCAGAGTCACATAACTTGTGTCTGAACTCAGATCTTTCTGCTTCCAAGTCTAGGACCCTTCTATGCTGACTCTACTTAGGTCTTAGAAAGTTGCCTGAGGCACAGAGAGGTTAAGGGACCTTTTAATACTTACAATAAATTAAAGAGAGGGAAGTTTGGTTTGGGTCCCAGGTAACCTGGGGCAATTGAATTCACAGTTTTCAAAGAAACAATTATGTAAGGAGTATACATTGAGAATGAGTGAGTTCATAATGTCATGAATCTAACAACCTCCATTTAACAGTTATGAAGTGCTTACTCTGTGTTAGGTTCTTGGGATCCAAAGTCCAAAATGGGGTAGTCCCTGCCCTTTAAGACTTTAAATTCTTTGGCAGTTGGAGGGGTGTGATGATGGGTACTCTATGGTCCATTGGCACTGGACTATTTGCTGTTCTTCAAACACTGCTAACCATTTCCCAGCCCTGTGCATTTTTACCAGCTGTTCCCCATTCCTAGAATGCTCTCCCACCTTATCTCCACCTCCTGGCTTCTTTCAAGTCTCAGCTCAATCCTACCTTCTTCAAGAGAATTTTGCCAGCTTGCATTAATACAAATGCGTTTCCTCTGGGATCATCTTTAATCAATCCATCTGTATCTTGTTTGTATACAGTTGTTCATGTGTCATCTTACCCATTGGACAATGAGCTCCTTGAGAGCAGGGGCTGTTTTCACCTTTTTGTGTGTCTGAACCTAGCACTGATTACTGTGTGTGTGTGTGTGTGTGTGTGTGTGTGTGTGTGTGTGTGTGCCTGGCGCATAGTTTTTGTTATTTGGTAATTTTCAGTTATGTCTGACTTTTCATGACCCCGTTTAGAATTTTCTTGGCAAAGATATGGGAGTGGTTTGCCATTTCCTTCTCCAACTCATTTTACAGATGAGGAAACCGAGGCAGACAGTGTTAAGTGACCCAACTAGTAAATGTCTAAGACTGTATTTGAACTCAGGTCTTCTTGACTCCAGGCCCAGTGCTTTATCCACTGAGCTACTGGCTCCCTCTATATAAATATTAACTATTATTATAATAATTACTTTCCTCTTTAGTTTCTATAGAGAGAATCAGTGATTAACGTTGTGGTTAATACCAACTTTTTGTTTGTCATTCCATTCATATCTGACTCTTTGTGACCCCTTTTGCAGTTTTCTTGGCAAAGATACATTTCCTTTTCCAACTCATTTACAGATGAAGAAACTGAAGCAGACAGGGTTAAGTGACTTGTACAGGGGTCACACAACTAGTAAGTGTCTGAAGTCACATTTGAAGGTTTGAGGTCAGGTCTTCCTCACTCCAAGCAAGGTGCTCTATCCACTGCATCACCTAGCTATTCAGCTGATTTGTTGACTTGACTTGAATATAGTGCAAACACTGAGGAAAGATCATACGTTGTTTCAGGATCTGAGTGATAATTTTATTGGCAAATGCAGTGATGATGGTCAGCAAAGGCCAAAGAATTCTGAGCTGTCTATTTGTAATAGGCCAGACAGCCTCAATGTGGGGAGGAGGTGGCGGGGGGCAGTGGGAGAGCCCAGAGCAGACCAGTCACAGTCAGCTTGTCCCTTCTTCTGCCTACTGAGTTTGCTTACCTACCTTCTTGGCTGCCCACTGTAATGGAACATACCTGATCTTGGAGTCAGAAGAACTGAGTTCAGCTGTCCATTCTGTCTTGTTGGCTGTAGCAAAAGCAAGTCACTTGACCTCACTGAAATTCTCCTTCCCTCCCACCCCATGTAAAATGAGAATAGTGACAGTGCAGAAAAGTGAAAAGGATTCTTGATAAATGCACTGTACAGAAGGAAACGTGATGTAGGCTCATAGTTTTTGCCTTCATGGTCTCAAATCTGTGCTAGACTTTTTCCTGTATTCCTCTCCTAACTTCTAAGTTACTGTGTTTCCTAACAAGTAAGACCTGTATGTAACACTGGCATCTTGACAGGGAAGCAGAAGGGTTAGGCACAGCCTAAAGCAGAATTCTTACCCAGGAGTCTGTGAGCTTGTTTTAAAAAAGTATATATTCAGAACAACCCAGAAAGATTTATATGAACTGATGCTGAGTGAAATGAGCAGAACCAGGAGAACACTGTACACAGTAACAGCCATAGCGTGTGAGGATTGTTTCTGATAGACTTAACCTTTCACAGGAATGCAAGGACCTAAAACATTTCCAAAGCACTCATGATGTGAAATGCAACCCACGTTCAGAGAAAGAGCTATGGAGTCAGAATGCAGAATGAAGCAGACTATTTTCACTTTTGTTATGTTTTGCTCTGTTTTTTCTCATGGTTTCTCCCATTCGTTTTAATTCCTCTATGCACCATGACTAATGTGAAAATGTGTTTAATAAGAATGTATGCGTAGAATCTATATAAGATTACATGCCATCATGGGGGGAAGGAGGAGGGAGGGGGAGAAAATTTAAAATTTATGGAAGTGACTGCTAAAAACTGAAAACCAACAAAAACCTAAAATAAATACACATAAATTAATATAGAAATAGAATATATATATATATATTCTATATTGCTTTAAGGTTTGCAAAGTTCTTTACATATATTAACACAACAACTCTATGAAGTAGGAGCTATTATTACCCTCATTTTACAAATGTGCATACTGAGGCAGACAGAAGTTAAATGATTTGCCCAGAGTTACATAGCTAAGGAAGAATCTGAGGCCAGATTTGAACTCAGTTTTTTCGGATTCCAAGTCCTGGCTCTAGCACTGGCCACCTAGCTGGCATTATTCTGAGAAGGGGTCTGTGACACCAAAAGTGTGGAAGAACCTCTGGCCTAAAACTCCAATCAGTGTGTTCCTCAGTGCTAGTAACTGAAATAAGATTGCTTGACTCCTGAGGGAAGGAGCCATTTTCAATCCATCCCCTGACTGTTTCTGACTCAGTTGTTTGAATCTTTTCTTTTCCCTCAGTTTCAGCTATTTCTATGCTTAATTATACTTCTCTTTTGTTTTCCTGCCTCCTCATCCCACCCTATTATGCTTCTCCCCCTCCCTGAGTACATCATGGTATCAGGGCTAGAGAACTGGCATCAAGGTTGGGAAGACCTAGGTTCCATCCTGCCTCTGACTCGTATGAGCTGTGTTTTTGTGACTCTCTCCCTTGAGCAAGAGAAAGAGAGAGAGACAGATGGTCAGAGGCTGCTTTGGGAACATCTTCTTGGTAGCTGTGTGGGGGATGGGTTGGAGAGAAAAGAGATGAGGCTATAAGACCAATTAGGAAAGCTAATGACCACAGGAACTCTCCTTCTGTAGCCAATGAGTTGTCTTGTCATTCCCATTCCCTCCTGTCCCCCCTTTCCCTAAATCTGTTCCAACCTAGGAGCCAGCCCCACTCCCCCATGAAGTAACTGGGGCTGGGCCAAGGAGAGTCCAAAACCTAGGGCCATGATGTAGTATAAAATCTTTCCAAGTAGTTTTGCATTGGGAAGCTCACTCCTGGTCTGTTGGCTGGGCTTCTGTCCATGAGATCATTAATCAGTCATGGTGGGTCTACTCCTCTTGAGGAGTACCCATAGAAGAGATGCCTGATTGTTTAGGTTAAATTCCTTAGGACCTCCTTTGAAGGGTTAATTCACCAAGAGAGCCCTATAATCAAACCATAGATGGAAGTTACTGGGAGAGAGATTTCTGTTCAATATAAGAAAGTGTTTCCTAGAAGTTAGAACTAACTGATAGTGAACTGGGATGCCTTGTGAGGTAGTGAGTTCCCTGTCATTGCAGGAGAGCTCCTGCAATGAGTTCAAGGAAAGGCTGATGACCACTTATTGGGAATGCCATAGAAGAAGCTTATGCTTCAGGCAGGGATTCTTTGCCAAGGAGCCTTTTTAGATCACCACAGTTTGTCCATTCCTAGAATAGACCTCCAGGGGAAGCACCAAGTTATCTGAACCCAACCCAGGCTGCAAATATTTACTCTGGGGTTGCCCTGGGGTGGAGTAAGACCTAAAACTAGCCGGAATGCCTATAGCACCATTGGAGATGACTGATTTCCTCATTGTGGCTGGTTGGTTGAATGCCCGGGTATTCTGATATACCCTGGGGACTTTCAAAATATCATGTAACCCAAAGCATGGGCTGTTAGCTACATATGGCAATTCTCTCCTCTATTTGGGTATAAATTCTAAGCAGAGAGTGGTAGGAAGTGATTTTTTTTTAAACTAGATCTATGCATAAAGAACTGTCAGCGAGGAAATTCTTTCTAACCAGCGCAAATTGGCTCGGCAAATTATTATATTAGAGAATTGCCGAGGTCCCTGAGAAGATAAATAACGAATCTAGGGTCATACAAACAACACATTTCAGCTATGGGACTTGAACTCCTGTGTTCCTGACTCTAACGACAACCTTCTGTGCATTACATCACTGTACCTCTCAAACAGGAGGATATGTGAATCCATCAACAAACATTTATTCAGTACCCTTAGGTACCAGGCACTGTATGAGATACAAAGACAAAAAGGAAAAAGTCCCTGCCCTCAAGGGGCATTCTACTAGAAGGAGGTGACCCAGCAAATACATAGATATAGTACAATGAAAACTGATGCAGGAAAGTGCCCCAGAATTGAGGAGAGTATGAGGGGCTGTTTTTTTTATAGGAGGAGATATGTGAATAGAGGCTTGAACTTGTGAGAAGCAGAGAGATGAGGAAGAGATTGAATGTAGAGAAGCCTCCAGATGAGTACTCTACCCGAGAGACTGTACCGAGGTGCTGACTGTATGAGCAGAGGTAAGGGGATGGATATCAGCAATGTTCCAAGGAAGGTATGAAAAGACTTGACAAATGCCTGGATATGGAAGGATAGGAAAAGGGAAGAGGAAAGGATGCCTTGGAAGGTACAAACCTGGGTGACTGAAAGAATGAGAATATCCTCAGCAGAGAGAACTCCAGATCCTCAGCTGTGATAATAACTAATAAGGTAATAATAGCATGGCACTTATACCTACCTACCTCACGGGATGCTTTGAGGAAAGTAGTTGTAAAGTGTGAGGTGCCAAATAAAGGCAATTTACTGTTGTTACTATCACTGATTTTGATGTTCTTATTAAGTGAAGAGAAGCCCTCTATAAAACCAAAACCAGAGAAGCATGACCAGGTAGGTTTGTGAGTTAATTGGCACAGCGATAGCAAATTGTCCTTGGAGTCAGGAAGGCCTAGGTTCCAGCCCAATTTCTGACACATCCTGGCTGTGTGATCCTGGGCAAGTCACTTAACCTCTTAATGCTCGAGACAACTATGTTGGGTTTTAAGAAGTAATAGAGACAATGCTAATCTATTTAAGGGAAGGAATTACTTATAACAGTGAAAGCAAGGATCTGTTTGACAAAATCAAAATGAAATCTAAAAAACTGTAATAAAAAATGTGAAAAATCTGAATTGAGAACTTCCAGTGCAGATATTCTTAATAATGTTCGTTATTAGTATTAATAACATTCTTAGGCTCTTTCAACTGAAGGGGAGAAAACACCTAACACCTATAGTGATTTCCTGCTGGACAAGAGGAAGATAGAGGGAAGGAAGGCTCTTTTTGAATCTTAAATCTTACTTTCTTGTGAAAAATCCTGATTTTACTTAGTTCTAGTATGTTACTTCTACAGTTTTCTCGTGTTGCCTTTTTACAACCATAGTTTCAGATGAGGGAAATGCCAATTAACCAAACAATTTCCTTCTAAACCTGAAAGAGACTTTCATGTTACCTTGTTCAACTTTCTTATTTTAAATATTGCTTCATGGAGGCCCAGAGTTAAATAAGCTAAGTGACTTCTCTGTGGAAATGGAGCCAGACACAGAACCCAGGCTAATGTTCTTTCCAACACAACAAACCGTCTATTAATACAAAGATTCAGTGTATTGAATGAATGGTGTACAACACATGGGTTTCCAAAGCATTTGGTCCTTAAGATACTAAGAAAACCAAAAGAAGAAAAACGGAAATAATGAGAAGAATTTGGGTATTCTTCGGAGTCTTCATCCGTGGAACTCATTTTTCTTTTCTGTTCAGTTTATTTTAAAAGACGAATGATTCAGTCAGTATTTATTAAGCTCTTACTAACTAAGTAATGGGCACCAGGGAGAAAAGTACAAAAAATGAAACAATCCCTACCTGACAGGAGCATCTCACTAATGGGGGAGACAAGTACATTTGAAAATGCATACGGCATAATTATAAAGTGAATGAAAACAAATATACACAAAGTAGTCAATTACAAGGTAGTTTGGGAGGGGGTGGCAATTAAGGGGGATCAGGGAAGGCTTCCTAAAGAAAAAAGGCACTTGAATGGTGTTTTAAAGGAAGACAGGAATTCTCTGAGGTATGAGGAGGAAGTACATTTCAGACATGTGGGATGGAAGTGGGAGATCAAATGTTGTGTGTGGAGGAACAAAGAGAAGGCTCATCTGGCTGGATTGCAGAGAGGAAGGACAGCTATGTCCAAAGAAGCTAAAAAGATAGCTTAGAGCCAGGTTGTGTGGGGCTTTGAGAGATGAACAGAGAAGTTTCTATTTTATTCTAGAATAAGAATAGAAAAGAAAGTCCTTGGAGTTAATTAAGCAGGGGAGTGGCAAGGTCAGATCTACACTTAGAGAACTGCACTTTGGTAGTGTGTAGACTGGACTGTAAGCAGGGAGAGAGGCTTAGGCTGGGTACCAATTATGAGAATGTTGATATAATCTAGCTGACAGGTGATGAGGGTCTGAAATGAGGGGGTGTGAGTCACAGAGGAGGTCATGAAGGTATAAAAGATAAGATCTGGCAACGTGGTTGGATCTGTGGGATGAGGGAGAGTAAGCAATAGCAGAAAATGCCAATGTTGTGAATCTGAAAAACCGGAAGGACGGTGATGCCTTAGACAGAAATAGAAAAGTTTGGGAAGAAGGGGAGGGGGGTTTAAGGGAAAAGAAAATGAGCTCACTTTTTGACACATTGAGTTGAAGATGACTCCAAGACATCCAGCTTGCAATGACCAGTAGGTAATTGGTGATGTGGGACTGAGGCTCAGGGGAAATTCTGGGGAGGGATAGATAGATAGATCTACATAAAAAACATATTTGAGCCCATGGGAGAGAACCTTGGGGAGCATTCACAGTTTAGTGAGATGATGGATGCTAGATTATTCAGTGAAGAAAACCGAGAAATAGTAGTCAGTCAGGAAGACAGTTAAGCAAGAGGGAGTAGTTTCATGGAAATACAGAAGAGACCGGTTGAATGCAGCAGCTAGTTCCAGAAGGATTAAGACTGACAAAACATCATCAATGTTGGTAACTGTGATAACTTTTCCATGGAACATGATTCAGGAACAGAGTAGAGATATGGAATGATAGCTCAAAGTAATTTTGAGGTCTAGTGAAGGATTTTTAAGGATTAGGGAGACTTGAGAATGTTTGAAGGGAAAAGTTGAACGTTAAAGAGGTAGAGGAGAATTAGGATTTGATCTATTGGAGAAGACAGGAGGAGCAGGGATCAAGTGACACTTCGTTATCAGATAAGGAGGGAGAGGAGGACAGAGTAGGAGGCAAAAAGAATTTCCTTTTCCAAAAAGAATTTCCACTTTCTTGGAAATAGTTGATGAAATAGTTGGACTGATGTTGGTAAACAAAAATCTGTATATACAGAAAAAAGAGAAATGAAATAGTTAGAAATGTATTCATTTTCTGACAAGTTTATGAGATGAATACCATGTAAAATTTGGAAAATGACCTGTCTCTTAAATGAAGTAATTTTATGCTTAAACACACACACACACAAATATACATGTATATATAAAACTGAGATGTATATATATATATACATATATATGTATATATATAAAATTGTTAGGCAGCTCAATTCAGATTTGTTTCCTTTCAAATGAGAAAAAAAATTCCTTTTTAAGAAAAGTGCATGTAAACATAGAGGAGGTTTATTTTCAGTTGCTAGAAATGGTTTCAAATTATGCTTTGCCACTTCCATGCCAATCTTGGAAGGGACTTAGAAGTAGTGCTCACTGCTACTTGTGTGTGCCTCATTTGGAGGCATATGGAAATCTAGGTTTGTAAAAACATATGGTAATTAAAATGATTTATAAGAACACTCCCTACAGATTGTTAAATATCATTAAATATCAAACTCCATATTCTTTCCAGTTAAAGTATTCAATTTTAATGAAACTTTTCAGGTCTACCACCTATGTATGGTGCGTGATTTTGTGCAAGTCACTTTCCCCCCATATTAAACCTTAATTTCCTCATCTGTAAAATTGGTGGGGGTATGGAGGGAGAAGGAGGTGGGTTAAATGATCTCTAAGTCCCCCAGAGCTGGAATGACCTGTTTGAACGCCTAGTTGCCTTCAAAGCTCAGCTTAAATATTATCTCTATGGGAAGGCTTTTCTGATTCCCCCAATTACCCTGTGTTTTACTTCACACATATTTTTCATATGTATATATATATATACATGCATATATGTGCTGATTTTTACTACAGGTGTCCCAAAAGTCCTAGTACAGCTTAAAGTTTTTTTTTAAAAAATACATTAACTGCTACGTGATTATGTTAAGGATAAAGTGTGTCTTTGGTCTGAATAATGGTAATAATAATTCTTAAACTTTAATGGCTTAAAATTGCACTGAGTTTTGGGACATTCTGAATATATGTGTATATCTCCCCTGATAGAATTTAAGCTACTTGAAGGCTGGGAGTGTTTCAGCTTTGGGTTTCTATCATCAGTACCTGGTGTGATGCCTGGAACACAGCAGACACTTAAATCCTTCAGATTGCCATTTTCTGTTTCTTTGGTGACAGCTACCACAAAGTGAAATACCTCTATTATTTTACCTCTAATATGAATTATGGTAGTCTATTTAAATGTTTCATTATTAATGTTATTCTTGAATTAGTTGTGTGATTATGTTAAGGATACAGTATGCATTTGGTTCTAAAAAATAAATGATAATTAAGATTTTCAAAATGATTTACAAACATTATCTCATTTTATCCTCACAACTACTCTAGGAGGTAGGTGTTATAATCATTCCCATTTTACAGATGAGGAAACTGAGGCAGACAACAGTTAAGTGGCAGCCAAGTTTATACAGCTAATAATGTCTAAGACTGGATTTGAACTCACATCTTTCTGACTCCAGGCCTAGATGGAATATTAGAACAGTCCATTTAGGACCTTTAACTACTTGCATACATACTTGACACTCCCTAAGCCTCCACTCCACTCTTATAGATAGCACCTAATGTCACAAAGCTTTGAATTATTGTGATAATAAAAATAGTTCATATTTATATAAAACATTGTGGTTTGCATCTTTCTTTCAAAAACCTTAAGGGGGTTAAATATTATCCTTTCATATACATATATATATATACATATACATACATATATGAATATATACTGAAGCTCAGAGAGGTTAAATAGTTTGCTTATGGTCATACAGCTAGTAAGCACCCAAACTGATGCTGGAAACCAGGTCTTCTGACTAAGACCATTGCTTTTTCCACCACTCCATGTTAATTGATTTTGATCTGAACCCAGGACACACAATAGATGCTTGATAAATGCCTGCTGATTGACTGGCAAGGGAGTCTTTGCTTTGAACGTTTTACTCAACAATGCATGGGTTCTTATATGGACCTGGAAGGAAGACCATTTAGTCCAGTGCCTTCATTTCATGCCTGAGCAAACTTCAGCCCAAGGAGATTAGTGACCTATCCAAGGTCACATAGGTAATCAGTGCCAAGGGTGGAATTTGAATCTGTGTCTTGTGACTCTTTCTACTACTATTTGTGCCAAAGTAAATGGCTAAAATGTGGAACTTTATTACAATGACCACCAGAATCAACCCTTTAAGGAAGCTTTTATAAATCAACATTTGGGGGGTACTTAATAATTTTAAAGAAATAAGATGTATTTTAAAAACTAATACTGTTTTCTTTGAATATATTTTTATAGGAGCAAGGCAGAAGGACTTTCCTCATTCAATCTGGAAACTCTCCTTGCAGCAGTACTAAGAATTCATCTCTAAAACAGCATCTACTTTTTTTCCCTCATTTTTTGCTCCATACAAACCAAGTGTGTAAGCGTCTTGTTTTCCAAGCAATAAGCAGCATTGTAGTTTTACGAAGCGAGTTGAATTAACGCTAAACCTTTTTTTCTGTAAAATTGTTTCTTTTTATATTGAATGCAGAACATAAGCTTCATATTTGTCCCGAGGTAAAAATCCTTGAATTGTTCACAGGGTTCAATTAAAACTTGTTATGTGAAAGGTGCTACTCCTGCCCCGGGGCTTATGAAAGAACTCAGCCAATAAGACATAATATCCGTTTGGATAAGAGGAACATTGTTACTTGTACTTGGAATCTTGTGGGATTCTCTAGTGGAGTCAGAACACATCTGGATTTCAGATGCAATAAGGAAGTCCTTTGGATAGCACTGCTAGAATGCATATTACTCTCTAGTTTTTTTCATGAGTTACTTGAAAGGATTTGGTATGATCTCAAAAGTGATTTTGAAAAGAAATAAGGGTTTTATTTTTCTCCTTTGTACTGTGTTATGTCACTTGAAAATGTGACAGGTTGAACGTTGTAGAAAGTCAATGAGTGAATTTGAAATTAAGTTCTCTGTCCCATAAGGGGGCATTTTTTTCTTTCAGAATGTAGGTTTTTGATACAAGTTTGTGAGTCTGGCTTGTTTTTATTTTTTTTTTCCCCCTTCTGGTTTTAATGATTCCCTTGATAGCTGCTTGCTTTTCTGGTACACTGAACAGAAGAAAGCTTGGGGGAACAGAATGAGATGTTACTAGGAGGTTGGGTGGATCTGATTGACTGTGGCCAGTCTACATGGCAGCAAAAATGGCAGAAGAGTCCAGCTCCTGACATTTGCAAGACTGCTTTTCTGAACAGCAGTATTAGACCTACTGAATCTTTCCATTACATCTGATGTTGCTTTGGTTGTATAGGACACTCCTTAGTCATTTCATTACTCTGAGGGAAATTTAAGGAAAAATATACTACAAATCTTGAACAGTTAAAATGAGAAGATGGATTGCTTGCCCTATCTGAGATAGTATTAAATACTTTATTGAGAAAAAAATGAATTTATATGCTTCCTAATCAGATTTTTGATCTAATTCCCAAATACGTATTCCCATAAATTTCTTCCAAGGAATTTCTTTTTTGTTCTGATTTGTTCAAAATAAAAAACCTGGTGATTTAAAATATTACCCTTGGCTTGAGAATATGATCCAGCAATATTGTTTTCTCTTTAGAATTGCTTCTAAGAACTTTTTTTTTTTTTTTGGCATAGCATGCAACATCATGTGACTCATGGCCACTGGTCTTTTCCCACTATAGTCACACCTCTTATCTGTTAGACCTGCTAATCATTAGTGAAAAGGATCCCACTGTGCAAATGTGGGGGCTCCCTTGAGAGATCCTAATCTAGAAACAAGTTCCACTGAGCTTGGAAGAAGTGGGAGCCAAATCTACTTGGCTGAGAATCTGACTATCAGAGAAACAGGGTTTAGAATGTGGTTGTGGCTTGCTCTCAGGAATCCTCTGGAAATACAGTTGGGATATGTTAGGGCCTAAAGGTCGCAGGACCTTTTTTTTGTCTTTTGCTTTAAGTCCTGTCTGGAAGCATCATTAATTCTGTCATGCTGAGCTACACCTGCTCTTATGTGACTTAGACCTCTTGCTGATGGCAGTGACTGACTCTGAGGTCATAAGTGATTTGCTCAAGGCCCCTCGGGTGAGTCACTTTACTATATCAGACCCTTCTTCTCATGAAACATTAGTGGGGAGGTGCTAAGGATTCAGAGCTTGTCCAGTGAAATTCCTCATTATTTGCTAGAGACCTGATGGGAGAAAAAACTAAGTTCAGTGAAAAGCTACAATGCCAGCTTTGGAGAATGTGTTGAAAACTTTATAGGATCATAGATTTAATATGGGAAGGGATATCTAGTCTATCTCCTGCATTTTACAGATAAAGAAACTGATGCTCACCTAGAGTGATTTAATCACTCATCTAGGGTCATATAGAAGGTAAATGTCAGAGGAAGAATTTTAAACCTGGTCTGCCCAGCTCTGAGTTCCTTCCTCTATTCACCATTGAATTTCCTAGGAAAAGAGAAATATTCCTGAGAGCACAGAAGAATATTAACACTAGAAGGGACTGTGGAGTCTTATATAATCCAATTCCATCCACCGAGATGGAAACTGAAGTCCAAAGAAGTCATGAATGATTTGCCCAGCATTGCCCAGGTCACTGGTAAAGAATCTTAAGTCCCTGGGAACAGAGAGATATGGCCTTCAGTGAGACTAACAACCTCAGAAACTCTTCATGGCACATTTAAGCCCTAACTCCTCACCTAGGGAAAGATTTGAATTCTGTAGGAAATGAGAATATAAGAAATATTGCTTCTTGCTTTTTGATCCAGACAGATACCAGGTGCTTGAGCTATCTCACCTTATTGAGTTCTATAGGATATAGAATAAGACAGATAATAAGAGGCAAAATGATGAAAATAGATCCACTGGCCTCTGAAATTAATTTTACACCAGCTATTATTAATTCCAGTGCTCTGATTTTAATAAAATAAATGCCTCATACCAGAGTTGCTACACAATTCTCTACCTCAAGTCAGAGGATAGGAGAGTATTTTTTTGTAAAGTAAATATAAAGCTATTCCTGATGTTGTATTACTTTGTCATTTCTTGAGGTTGCATTAAATATTGATGGACAAGAAACCCTATCAATTAATTGGAATTTACTTTCCTTTCTTTACGTTGAATAAAATAAAACTGTGTGAGACTTTTTGACACCAAACTCGGTTAACTCTAGGGCAGCCATTAAAGTATCGATCTCCCATTGTGTAAAGTTTCTTTAATTCTCAGTCATTTCCAAAGAATGCTAAGACCTAATCCAGCCCTTCATGTTTTAGATGGGGAAACTGAGGCACAGAGAGATTCCCACAGTGTCAATCTGAGATCAGAACCTAGGACTTTTTCCATTACTCTGTGTTTATATGTAACTTGGAGTTTTCCACAGAGTGTGTGTACTATTTGACCTACGCTTTCTTTACTTTGATATACTTTCTTATCCTGTTGGCAACATGCCCAGGCTTCAATCAGCCCCATTTTAAGAGGCTGTGGATGGCCTAGCTCATTTGCTAACAGCACTTCCAAAGAAGAATCATTTCTTCCCCTCACCACAGTAGAACCCCTCTCTTCCCTGTTTTAGTAAAAGGTTTTATTAGTTGCTGTGGCCAAAAAAAAAAAAATAACCCTATAGTTATCTCTTTGGTGAGAAGTATCTCCATCCTTAGCCAGGCTGGTATCTAGATAACAGGCCCTTTGGTAGTGCCTGTATTCAGAGCCTTCCGTACTTATTAGGACCTGCTAGTAGGAATTTCTTGAGGGAAAGGGGCTATTTCATTTTTGAATTTGTTTCCCAAATCCCTAGTACAGTAGCTGGCACCTAGTAGCCACTTACCAAATGCTTGTTGATTGGGAGACCAACTGATGATTAGTTGATTTGCCCTCTGCTGACCTAGCCTTTGGAAACCAAGGGTCACCCCCACCAAGGTGTGCCCACTCAAGAGCAACATTTTGGTCATGGTCACTGCCAATGTAAAATTTTAATTCATCAGAATATATTTTTCCCCCAGGTGCACACTTCAGGATGAAATATATTATAGACACTTGTGGGCATGACTGTGCAGATAGGGAGAAAAGAGCAAGCCACACACTGGTATATTTATCCCAACTCTCAGATGTCCAAGTTAACTTTCATGAAAAATTCACTCCTCTGTGACCAGAAATTGGTACTCTGGACTTCCTTTTTCTTACTCTCAGATTTTGATTTCTTTCATCAATCCCTTATAGAACAAAAGGATATTTCTTCGATGTCTTTAGATTTGGTAGATATAAAAGACTATGCTTAACTGAAAGTTTTTGGTACCAGGAATTATGTTTTGAACTTTAGGAAATACTGATATCTAAGTAGCCTAATTGTGATCACTTCAGAAAAACCTACTTGTGCCTAGGAAAAAAAAAATTAGGATCTTCCCATCTGCATTTGAAAATACCAATGGCATACTTTTTTCTATTTGGTGCTCAAGGAGGAGTCTCTTATTACAGTTTACAAGGTAGAGGTATGCACACAAACACTCTCAGGTTTGCAGTTTGGCCAAATGTACTTGAAAAACAAACCAATGCGTAAACCAAATGCCAAACCCCATACTGAGGTGCCCTAAATTTCAATAGCACTGCTGAGAAAAAAGATATCTATCTATCTATCTATATATATATATATATATATATATATATGTATCCGTCACTTGTCCTTGTTTTGTGAAACTGCCTATAAACATGAAGTGACTAAAACAAGACTTCTTGATAACTTCATTTCTAAGGGAGATCTGATAGTATCCCCAAATGTATGCTGTTTAGTTTCTGGTATTATGAAGGAGACTGCTAAGTGGTACAGATATTGGCAACGAGTCAGTGTCTTAGATTTGAGTCAAATAGGAAAGGTTTAGGAGTCATTGGGGTCCTTCCCATCTTTAGACTCTTGTGATTGTGGGGTCTAGGACAGGGTTTTGAGATCAAACATTTGTCTCAGGAATATCAGAGGTCACAACCTGCTTGAATTTTGTTTTTATATAGCAGCCACAGTGTAATATGAGAGATACCCCATAATGGTGCAAGATCTGATAAGCTTTCATGTGTGTGCTATTTTTTCCTTTTCTCCTGCATCTGCTTTGCTAAGTGGATGGGCTAAATGTCCTAAGAACATCTTCAGTGCTTGTAACCATGCTCTGATAGGTGGTTCTTTCTTCCCTCCTTTGAGGAGATCGGTGCCAATATTTCTTTGGCTCAGCTTGTGCCCTTATGGCTAAAACAGAATGTGAGAATTGTGGAAGTTACATACAATGAGAGAAATGTGGATGGCATAACAGGAGAAACCAAGGCATTGGCTATTGGTATGTGGTTCCTCTGGTGATAGGGGAAAAATGAGGAAAATGGAAAGAATTTGAATATGTAATCCTGCTTTCAGCACAGACGTGGAGAGCTCCTTCCTCGCTGAAAGCTGGTGTGATCAGATCATGGTCTGCAGTGAGCATGGAACAGAAGGACTTCAGGTCCAATCTGCAAATTGCACTAATGGTGTGTTGCACATGGAGGAAACTACTTTAGGAAAGGATCGTGTGGGAATAAACTACTTACCTTTAATTACCAACCCTTGAGATTGGTTGTGGTACCATTTGTACTGTGTTGTTTTGTGAATGTTCTTAATGAATTTTAAAAAAATGTATTTTTCAATAAAATAAACTGCAAAGAAATGTATTTTAGGTCTTTATTTCAAACCCCAATACACATCTGTTATAATTTCATTTCTTTACTTTGGAAAAACTCTAAATACTTGTAAATACATTTACTAATAGTAAACTTGCAATCTTTCCAAAGAATCTTTCAAGTAGTATTGCCAACCTGGGAAAAAAATATATTGCTATTTGATCCTTACAGCAGTCCTGTGAGGCAGGTACTATTATTATCTCTATTTTACAGATGAGGAAACTGAGGCAGACAGAAGGTAAATGACTTGCCCAGGGTGATATAGTTAGTAAGAGTTTGAGGCTAAATGTGAACTCAGGTTTTCCTGACTCCAAGTCCAATGTACCATTTAGCTGCCTTTTGTTATTAATATTCTTAGATTAAGTACTCACACTGACCTGTTACTACTAGTTGATGTGATGATGGTGATGTTCAGTGGGACGTGCACTGGATTTAGAAGTGAAAGATATGAGTTCAAATTTTAGTCTTGCTACTTGCTAGCTTTGGGCAACACACCTCTCTTAACCCCAGTTTTCTCATCTGAAAGAAGGGGTGGAACTAGATGCCTCTAGGGTCCTTTCCTTCTCTGGATGTGGGTTCTTCACTCTCATTGATGTTGGACTTGGTGGTTTACAATGACCTTTACATATATTATTTTTATGGATTTTCCCTATCGTCTTATGAGGGAGGTAACTAAAGTAGCATTATTCCCATTTCACAGATGAGGAGACTGAGATAGAGGATTGAAGTGACTTGTCCAATGGTGACAATAACATGATCAAAAGTCATTTGACGCGGAGCCTTTGCCATAAAAAAACAAGAGAGCTGCTGGTCAGGAAAAAGAAAACTTAGAAAACTTCTAACTTGCTGTTAGAAGATTTCAAGGCAGTGAATCTCTCTCTCTCTCTCTCTCTCTCTCTCTCTCTCTCTCACACACACACACACACACACACACACACACATTTTGCCCTTTAGAAATACAACTTGTATGACCAATAGAGTAATGGATTTTTCTGAAGACGTGGTGGAGTTGAATGGGATTCAGGGCTCATGGAAATCAAAACTCAGCAGTGTCTAAGTCCACTGTTTACAGGTTAGAAATAAGACAAGTAGAGTGACTTGTCCAGGGATGGGAGTCACAGTCAGAGCTGGGATTTGAACTCCAGTTGCTGTAATTCAGGGGCAGGATTCTGTCACCCCTTTTCCCCTCTACTAGGGTCCGCTGAACTGAGAAGCTGAAAAGAAATCCTAGGCCCAAGAAGCACTTCATCTTCCATGGGACATCCTGGCTTATGTCCCTCTCAGGCTCTGGGGGCCCTGAAGCCCTCCCTCTAGGCTTACAGGGTAAATTATCACTCACTATTTCCTCCTTCCCTCCCTCCCTCCCTTCCTTCCTTCCTTCCTTCCTTTCTTCCTTCCTTCCTTCCTTCCTTCCTTCCTTTCTCCTTTCCTGTCTCTCTTTTCTTC
This sequence comes from Notamacropus eugenii, assembly GCF_028372415.1. Classification (NCBI taxonomy): domain Eukaryota; kingdom Metazoa; phylum Chordata; class Mammalia; order Diprotodontia; family Macropodidae; genus Notamacropus; species Notamacropus eugenii. The sequence continues at coordinate 137,593,875 of NC_092878.1, read as the reverse complement.
ACTCCTTAGCACTTACTTTCTCTTCCCCTCACCTTCCCCACCACACTTTAACACAAGGACTGTGGTTAAGTTTCTTGCTGACTCCTTTCCCTGGCCTTCTTCTTCTTCATATGACATGGCTTCAAGACCTTTCACCATCTGGGTCAATTTTCACTCTGCTCTCTGGACTCCATTCAGACCTCCATATTTTTGCTTTTGAATTTGATATATGTTATAAAATCAGTGTCTTTCAACACAGATATCCATGGCCAAATATTACATATTATTTTCCATGGGTTGCTTTTTCAAATGTTTGTGTAAGCTTAGTGATAATGTGGAAAGAACATTGATTCTGACGTCAGAGGATATGGAGTTGAAACTTGTCTCTGATGCTTACCATCTGTGGGAAATTGTGCAAGTGAATCGATCTCTTTGGGACTTACTTTTCTATCTTGTAAAATGAGAAGCTTACTCTTCTAACTCTGAATCTCTGATCCACAACCCAAAACTCTGAAATTTCCCTGTCTGATCTAAATTTCTCTAGCCTCCTATCCTTCTGTTTTTCTCTGTACCCCAGTTGGTACACATTTTAATATGGGCCTATATATACAGATCTTTTTGTGTCTGAAATAAATATTTTTGGCATTCAGAGGTGTTTGTGACATTTAATATCAGCAATCTAAATCAAAGTTAATTAACTGAGACACTATAGTTGACATTAGATATCCCCTCTAGAGCATCCAAAAATGGATGGTGGCCATTAATAGAAGCCAGGTACTTTGAATGAAGAGAGCTACTTCTACTTTAGCTTTTTTTTTTTTAATTTTTAAAATAAATATTAAGCACCTACTATGTGCCAGGCACTAAATGCTGGTGATATAAAAGGAGGCAAAGGACAGTCCCTGCCTTCAAGGAGCTAACCATCTAAACAGACAGACAAAGCAAGCTATATACAGGAGAAATAGGAAATAATTAACAGAGGGAAGATACTGGAATGAAGAGGGCTTAGGGAAGGCTTCTGGTAGGAGGTGGGATTTTAGTTGGGATTTCAAGGTAGCCAGGGAGGTCAATGGTCAGAGTGGAGGAGGGAGAGCATTCCAGGCATGAGGGATAGCCAAAAGGAACGGCCAGAGCCAAAAGATGGAGGGTCTTGTTTGTGGAACAGCCCAGAGGACAATGTCACTGGAATCAAAGAGTAAGCATTGGGAAGTAAGAGAAGACTGGAAATGTAGGAGGGGGCTAGGTTATGAGGGGTTTAGATGCCAAACAGGATTTAACTTCTGCTTCTGGAGGCAATAGGGAGCCATAGGAATTTATTGAGTAGGAACCCTGAGTCACTGAGGTGGGAATCTTCACTGCTTAGTTAACATCTGAGGAGACCTACTTGCAGTTTCTCCATTGGGACACCCCAGCCTCCGCAGGACCTACCTCAATCATAGCTCTGCAATCAGGCAGACCTTGATTACTCTCACATAATTCAGTTCCCTTGAGGCAATACACCATTATATTACTACCATTTAAAAGTTTTAAATTAAGGGAGGACAAAAGGAGAGAGTGACAATAGCTGTGCCACTGCTTTGTATTACTCCTAAATCATCACATCCTGTTACCATTCATGGCAAACCCCTGTGCATGGTTATTTATTGTATTATCAGCCACAGCAGCTGCAGTTTCCAGAGGGATGGAAAACCTTGTTAAACCTTGGCCACTATGTCAATCAGCCCATGAGGCTCTTTATTCATATTGCCCTGTTCATGGAAGTTCACAGGAGCCTTCATGCAAAGTTATAATTAGGACTTGAAAACCACATAAACAAAACTAAAAAAAATTGTAGAAGGAAAAAATTATGATGCAGACTCATTAAAGTTCCCACCTAGAATTCCTCCTTTGAGTTTGTAGAAGAAAAAAAGCCAGTATGATAGACCTGTAATTAAAAAAACAAACAAAAAACCAACTTCAAAGTAGTTTATTGTCAGTAAATGGACTTGTGTATATGGGGATTATATTCTAGAAACAATTGACACACAGAAAATTGGAACTTGGGGTTTCTGGGTTTGAACTTTCTATTTTTGATTTCAAGGTCTGTTAGCTCAGTCTACAGCCCTCCTATTGTGAGCAAACAACACTGGTCTAAAGCTTTGGGAGAACTGGGAAGCTTGAAGGGTGTTGGTGAATGCCTTGGTAAATGGTCAAAACTTACTCTGTAGGGACCAGTGGGTAGTTTTGTATGATTCATAGTCAACCATCAACATTCAGTGAAATTCTCCTATGTATAGAACACTGTGCTAGGCAGAGGAAAGGGGGAAAAGCATTTATCCATCAATTCATCTGAGAAGTGAAGTGAAAAAAGAACTCTGCATTTGGAGTCAAAGACCTGGGTTCAAATTCTGTCTCTGTCATCTGAGTGACCTTAGGCAAGTCCCTCAGCATCTCTGGGTCTCAGTTTCCTCATCTGTAAAAAAGGGGTGGACTTGATGACCTTTACTTTACTTTTCAGTTCTCAGTCTATGATCTTACTAGTATCTGCTTTAGAAGACCTTGCAATGGACTTGAACAGACACAGAAAATATGCTGTTTAGGTTGAGGGGACCACCATTTTCTATCTAGGTTCACAACCTTGGAGTCATCCTTGACTCCTCACTCTCTCTCATCCCACGTGGCCAATCAGCTTCCAAGTTTTGTTGATTCTATTTGACATCTCTCATGTACATTTCCTCCTCTCAATTTACATGGCTATTACTCTAGTTCAGGCCCTCATCAACTCTTGCCTTGACCACAGCAAGAGCCTAAATTGGTCTCCCTGCCTCAAGTAGAGACTCCCTCCCCATTGATATCCTTAAGGCACAGGTCTGACTATATTTAATGGCCTAATTCATTGGCTCTCCTTTGCCTCTAGGGTCAAATTCACAGTCTGGTAATGGAAGCCATTACACTCTGTCTGTCGCTTACCTGCCCAGACTTATTAAGTACTCCTTCACATACTCTATGATGCACAGAGATTGGCCTTGCTAACCCTAATCCCTGCAATGACCATTCCATCTCCTATTGTTTCATTGACCATTCCTCATGTCTAAATGCAGTTCCTTAGCACCACCACTTCTTAGAACCCCTACCTCCCCAAAGTTCAGCTCAAGCCCTTCTGATAAGCCCCAGCTGCTAGCATTTCTCCTCTCTTCCCACCCTTGTTGCCTCAATACCTTGTACTTGTATTGTTTCTATTTTATGAATACCTCTGTTGCAGGCCATTTTCCCTGATGCTCAAGGTCAAGGGATTTTTAATTTTTGCCTTTGTATCCTTAACACTGTATCTAGTACATGGCAAGTCTACCCACTTAGGGCAATCTAGACAGAAAATGAGTCCACCTCTGCTCAGACCTAGCTGAATGGAAGATAATGGGCCAGAATTCACCTTAGATTAAATTATGTTCCCTAGTTCCACCCAGGATCAAAAAGCATGTACCCAGGTGATGCGATCCATCAGTAATGTCCTTCAATTTAATGTAATTCAGTAATTGATTATTAACATATAAGGGAAATAATAATATCTCTCAGGAAATACTTCTATGTGAGTGTGACATTTTCCCTGACGGACAACAAGCTCCTTAAAGTCATGGGCTATTTAATTTTTACTTTGCATCCTTAACATAAGGCCTGATACATAGCAGGTGCTTAACAGTTAATTGTTGTTTGATGGACTATGATATAGATACAACTGGTCCCAATCTGGCCCAACCAAAACAATAGCGTCTAATTCACCCACTTAATACAGATTTGGAAAACTTCATTTGGTCAAAGTTTTAGAGTATAAGCAGAGATTCTAGGATAGCACAGTGGCCAGTTAAGCCTCCCCTGACTTTTCAGCTACAGTCATGTGTGCTAGGAGCAAGTTTCAAGCTGAGTTTGTCAGGAAGAATGCAAGTGTCATCTGCAGGCTAGCTCCCATTCTGACAGAAGTATGTTGTCCCAACATCTCAGGCTGAAGAGGCACCTTGTCTGAACTGAGTTCTGTTCTGCAGTAGCATGGTGAAGTGGGGAGAACTCTATGACTTGGAGTCAGAAGGTCTGGCTTTGAATTCCAGTCCTGACACTTGATTTCAGTAGTAAGTGATGTTTGCGCAGTGCTCTGGACAATGGACAAAGCCCTTTACATGTTACCCCACTCAGAAGTCAGTGGAACCCTTGGCCAATGAATCAAGCTCATTGAGTCTTAGTTTTCGCAACTATAAAATAGAGATAATAGCATTTGTACCATGTAAAATGCTTCCTACCAGCTCCTAGGGATGCCCTTTGAGGGCAGAACCTTCTTATTTTATTCTCTCTCTCCCCACCCTGCCCCAGGGGTGCATGCAGTAGCAATCAACTTTTGTTGGAAATAAATCGAATTGACCTGACTGGGTTCCACAGCTGCTGCAAAGGCAACAACCAGATTCAGACATGACCATGAACTTGGTGGGTGAGAGGGGAGAAGAGCCCTGGTGCTGAATGAATAAGCTAGTATTTATTCACGTATTGATTAATGCTTACTTTGCTAAAGGTTTTGTCGAACGGCTGCTTGTTGAGGAAAAAAAAATTGCTGAGGTAATTGCCTGCAGAAGATTCTTCCTGGACTTGGGCTGTGTTTATTAATGCCTACTATATGGCAAGCAGGGAGCTGAGGTTCTGGAGCTCGAGACGTGGAGAAAACTGAGAGACAGGCTTTGCCTTCAGGGCAAGAATACAACACACAGATGGGAATGAGGCCAGGGAAGGGACTTTTGGTCTGGGGATTCCCATTGATGAGTGGAGTTGAAAGCCAGTAAATTGTTTTTCTTCCTTCCTTCCTTCCTCCCTTCCTTCCTTCCTCCCTTCCTTCCTCCCTCCCTCCCTTCCTCCCTCCTTTCCTCCCTCCCTTCTTCCCTCCTTCCCTCCCTCCCTCCTTTCCTTCCTCCCTTCCTTCCTCCCTCCCTCCCTCCTTTCCTCCCTCCTTCCCTCCCTCCCTCCTTTCCTTCCTCCCTTCCTTCCTTCCTCCTTTCCTTCCTTCCTCCCCTCATTCTTTCCTTCCTTTACAATATTTTTTCTTCACGAGTTCTGTTTACATTGCAAACAGATCACTCCCACTTCATGAGAAATCTCTCACAACAAAGTAAAACAATAAAGTAGCAATGAAGACAACATTTCACATCTTGAGCACCTCCCAACCCTTTGTTCTAAAAGTGAACAAGAATTCATTTTTCTTCCTTCCCCCCTCACCTCAATTAAAAAAGAAAAAGAAAAACCTTGAAATAAATATTCTTAGTTAAGCAAAACAGATTTCCTCAATGGCACATACAAAAATATGTATGTTTCCTTCTGTACCCTAAATGTGCTACATCTCTATAATGGATCGTATTTTTTATCATCAGCCTCTGGATAATATGAATATTACCAAAAAAATGAAAAATTTTGAGGATTTTTATAGACCAATGAAGAATGAAATGAGTAAATCCTGGAGAATAACTTAAACAATAACAGTGTCACTGTAAAAAAACCATTTTGAAAGTCATAAGAACCATGACCAAGGCAATCCTAAGCCTTTCAGTAGCAATGGTGATATTGAGGTGATCACTGTTCTTAGAGCAAGAAGTGGAAATCATCAGAGAGGGCATGGGTGTTTATATGTGCAGTAGCAGGCCAAGCTTCCAGCAGAAGTGGGTGGGATTGGGTTTCCTAGGGGATGGACAGATGGGATTTTAATCACGGCCTGTGCCCATCTAGATGTGGTATCACAGGTGAGTTTTCACTCACCAATGAGGACCATTCATTTGGCATTCTATTCTAAGCTGAGTGTCCCACCTGGGTGGTTTAGCTCCATCTGAGTGGTGATAATGGAGGACATAGTCTCTGGAGGTCCAGATTAAAGTCTGAAGATCTGAGGTTGGGGCCTAGCTTTGAAATTTACTAGTTATGTGACTACAATTGGGTCATTTAGCCTTTCTAAGACTAAGTGTTTACATATAAAAAATTGTTGGGATTGGAAGCTCAATTCCGTGTGGACAGTCTCGGGTGGGTAAAAGTGGGACTTCTAAATCTTAGAGTCTTACGAGGCCCTCCATGAACAGCGGGGGTTCGAGAAGGTCAGACTGAGCTAGCTCGGCTAGCTCGGGTATTTCCGCCTCTCCCCAGGAGATACGTGATGGGTGGAGTCTCCCTGCCCTCGAGATTGTCCCGGATTGGAGCACACCTAGTTACCTAACAGCACGGTATTGAGATGCAAACTGTGCGGCTGAAGGTTAAGTAGGATTGAGGAAGCCTGAAAGCTCTCTCTTAGCACGAGTGGAGCCAAGAGGACAGTAGGCTCCGCTTTCTTCTTTCCTCTCTCCCCTCCCCCTCTCTCCCCGCTTGTACTTCTACTTCCAAGCCCTTAAGATCTTAGCCTCCTTAGGAAATCTCCCCCTCTTCCCCCTAAGGAAGACCCCCCTGCACTTGTAACTAGACCCTGAAATAAAGCTCAACCCTTGTTCGACTCTGAAATGTCCTTTCTCTCATATGTGCATCCGGTTTTGGCCAACCGAAGACCTCGGAGGTGAGGTAAGAAAGACTTGGGTAGCCCAATACAGGCCTCTAGGCCTGGCAAAAAATGTTTACATTGCCTCATTCACAGGGTAGTTGTAAACAGAGCCATAGCTACACTTCTGTATTCTTTTGGAAAGGGCCACAACAGATGCCCAGGGACATGATTGCAGAAGACATCTTTATGTGCAGAGCAAAGAGGCCATGTGCCATCATGGGAAGCTTTCCCTTGGCAGTTTGCCTTCTCTATTTCTGGCCCATCTGGTAGAAGTGATACACACATATTAATAAATATGGTGCTGGACTTGTAATCAGTAAGACCTCAGTTCAAATCTCACCTTAGATTATACGTGAGACCTTAGACATAGATATCACTAATGCCTCTGTGCCTCAGTTTCCTCATTTGCAAAATGAGTGTAGCCTCTAAGTTCCCCCCCAATTTTAAATCTCCAATCCTATATGTTAATTATTCATGACCACTAGGTGCTAAGGTAAATTGTTTCTTTACACTTGAATCCTGACTACTGGGGATACTGGGTGGTAGGGCTATCACAATTACAATAAACAGATGCTTTGAGGGAAAAGTCTGAAAGATTGTGTGAAGCAATGCTTTTCTTCCTCAAAGTGCTCAGAATCATGTTAGGGGTGAAAGGAACCATGGGAATCAACAGATCAAGCTTCTTTATCTAATGGAGTGGGAACCTGAGACCTTTAATGAAAGGAAGAAACTTAAGGTCACAAAAGATGACAAATTAAACACTCATGGAAATCAAGGTGCCCAGATTTCATACTCTCATAGATTGTTGGGGTTGAAAAAGAACTTGGAGACAACTTTGTGCACCTCCCTCATTTTATATGGGAGAAGATGGAAGGAGAGGCCAAGAGTTGGTGCCAGAGCAAGGACTAGACTAGGTCTAGTTGATTGGCCTCCTCCCAGAATGCCAGTCCTTCCAGAGCAATAGGTTCTTGTCTTATGACTCAGCATAAGCAGCTAAACACCCTGGGCCCCAAGTCCAGATTCTCCCCTCCCCCAAGCATCAGTAAGGAAGTCTGAGAAATCAGGGAGGGCAAAACTTAGGACGAAAATAAAGGCACCCAGGATGGGAAATGTAGATAAATGTGATGGAGGACTACTGTGCTGTAAGAAATGATGAAGGAAATCATTCTGGAGAATCCTGGAAAAATCTAAAGAACTGATAAAATGAACCAATTATAATGAACTGATACAGAGGAAAGGAAGCAGAACCAGAAGAAGAAGTTATTCAATAACAACAATATTGTAAGGATAATCAGCTATGAAAAATCTCAGAAATTCCAATCAACATAATCAACCAGGAATCCAGAAAACAGGCCACTCATGTCTCAAGACATGAGTGGTGGACTTGAAATGCAGACTGAGACAGGCGACCAATGTAGACATTTGTTTTTCATTGCCTAGACATATTTTTATTTTATTTTATTTTTATTTATTTATTTCACTTTTAACATTCATTTTCACAGAATTTTTGGGCTCCAAATTTCCCCCCCCTTGTCCCCTCCCCCCACCCCAAAACACCAAGCATTCTAACTGCCCCCATCTCCACTCCGCTCTCTTCTCCATTATTCCTCTCTGCCCTTGTCTCCATCCTCTCCTCTGTCCTGTTGGGCCAAATAACTTTCTATACCCCTTTACCTGTATTTCTTATTTCCTAGTGGCAAGAACAGTATTTGACAGTTATTCCTAAAACTTTGAGTTCCAACTTCTTTTCCTCTCTCCCTCCCCTCCCCCTCCCTTTGGAAGGCAAGCAATTCAATATAGGCCAAATCTGTGTAGTTTTGCAAATGTCTTCCATAATAGTCGTGTTGTATAAGACTAACTATATTTCCCTCCATCCTATCCTGCTTCCAATTACTTCTATTCTCTCTTTTGATCCTGTCCCTCCCCGTGAGTGTCAACCTCAAATTGTACCCTCCTCCCCATGCCCTCCGTTCCATTGTCCCCCCCACCCTGTTTATCCCCTTGTCCCCCACCTTCCTGTATTGTAAGATAGGTTTTCATACCAAAATGAGTGTGCATTTTATTCCTTCCTTTAGTGGAATGTGATGAGAGTAAACTTCATGTTTTCTCTCACCTCCCCTCTTTTCCCCCAAACTAAAAAAAATCTTTTGCTTGCCTCTTTTATGAGAGATAATTTGCCCCATTCCATTTCTCCCTTTCTCCTCCCATATATTTCTCTCTCACTGCTTGATTTCATTTTTTTTAAGATATGATCCCATCCTATTCAATTCACTCTGCACACTCTGTCTCTATGAGTGTGTGTGTGTGCATGTATGTGTGTGTAATCCCACCAAGTACCCAGATACTGAATAGTTTCAAGAGTTACTAATATTGTCTTTCCATGTAGGAATGTAAACAGTTCAACTTTTATAAGTCCCTTATGACTTCTCTTTGCTGTTTACCTTTTCATGCTTCTCTTCATTCTTGTGTTTGAAAGTCAAATTTTCTTTTCAGCTCTGGTCTTTTCATCAAGAATGCTTGAAAGTCCTCTATTTCATTGAAAGACCAATTTTTCCCCTGAAGTATTATGCTCAGTTTTGCTGGGTAGGTGATTCTTGGTTTTAGTCCTAGTTCCTTTGACTTCTGGAATATCTTATTCCATGCCCTTCGATCCCTTAATGTAGAAGCTGCTAGATCTTGTGTTATCCTGATTGTATTTCCGTACTACTTGAATTGTTTCTTTCTAGCTGCTTGCAATATTTTCTCCTTGACCTGGGAATTCTGGAATTTGGCCACAATATTCCTAGGAGTTTCTCTTTTTGGATCTTTTTCAGGTGGTGATTGGTGGATTCTTTCAATATTTATTTTGCCCTCTGGTTCTAGAATCTCAGGGCAGTTTTCCTTGATAATTTCATGAAAGATGATGTCTAGGCTCTTTTTTTGATCATGGCTTTCAGGTAGGCTCATAATTTTTAAATTGTCTCTCCTGGATCTATTTTCCAGGTCAGTTGTTTTTCCAATGAGATATTTCACATTATCTTTCATTTTTTCATTCTTTTGGTTTTGTTTTGTGATTTCTTGGTTTTTCATAAAGTCATTAGCCTCCATCTGTTCCATTCTAATTTTGAAAGAACTATTTTCTTCAGTGAGCTTTTGAATCTCCTTTTCCATTTGGCTAATTCTGCTTTTGAAAGCATTCTTCTCCTCATTGGCTTCTTGAACCTCCTTTGCCAATTGAGTTAGCTTATTTTTCAGGGTGTTATTTTCTTCAGCATTTTTTTGGGTCTCCTTTAGCAGGGTGCTGATCTGTTGTTCGTACTTTGCTTACAAGTCTTTTATTGCTCTTCCCAGTTTTTCCTCCACCTCTCTAACATAATTTTGAAAATTTTTTGAGCTCTTTATGACCTTTTCCCAGAACTGATCCCATTGAGTGGGCTGGGATGTAGAAGCACTGACTTCCATGTCTTCCCCTGATGGTGAGCATCGCTCTTCCTCATCAGAAGGGAGGGGAGGAGAAACCTGCTCACCAAGAGAGTAACCCTCTATAGTCTTGGTTTTTTTTCCCTTTTCTGGGCATTTTCTCAGCCAGTGACTTGAGCTCTGAATATTCTCCTCACACCCACCTCGCCTCCTGATCCTCCCAGCCAGCGCTTGGGGTCTGAGTCTCAAATGCTGCTTCCCAGCCTCAGGGCTTTGGGCGGGGGCAGGGCTGCTATTCAGTGTGAGATTATGTTCAGGTGCTCAGGTGGGGGCAGGGCCCCCTCACGGGCTCAGTTCCCTCAGGGGGTTTATGCAGAGACCTTCAACAATGGATCCGGGCTCCTGCCTGCTTGGGGAGCCCCGGTCTGCTCCCGCCTCCGCTGTTGCCTCCTGAGGGGGCCTGAGTATGGGGGCACCCCACTCCCCTCTCGACCCACCAAAGAGACCTTCTCACTGATTCCCGTCACCTGTGGGTGGAGGGACCCATGCGGCCGCTGGAGATCCCGTCCCTGAAGTCCGCTCGGATCTGCTTCTCTCGGTGCCGGGGCCGGGGCAGGGCTGGGCTGGGCTCCGCGTCCACAGCGCAACGGACCTTTTGCGAGAGGTTTGCAGGTCCCTCTGGAACAGAAATCTTATCCGCTCCACTGTTATGTGGCTTCTCCTGCTCCCGAATTTATTGGCAGCTCTTTACTACAGATATTTCATGGGCTGTGGGTTCGGAGCTAGCGTATTTGTGTGTTTCTACTCCGCCATCTTGGCTCTGCCCCCCCATACATATTTTTATCAGGAGATTTTGTATTTCTTTTTTTCCTCAATGGGAATAGGAGGAAGAGAAGGAGCATCTTTGAAAATTAAATAAAATTGAATTATCAACAAAAACAAAAATCAAAGTTTCTGCCATGGCCGAAACTCTGCCTCTAGCTCAAATCCAATCTAGTCCCTTTTCAGTCTAAGAAGAACACAAATCCCTGGATCCTCAGTGATTCATTCCTACCTAAGAGGTAGTCAGTTCAAGGGATATTTAAGGAAAATGGGCCCAATTTTGTTATGTCCCCTCTTCAATTACCATTATAATCCCAGAATAACCTTAATGCAATATGACAACTGTTAAATAATAATACTACTAATATTTGCAAAGTGCTTTCCCCACAACAATCCAATGAGGTGGCTTATGGGTTATTATCTCATATTTATAGAATCATGGAATCTTGGAGTTGAATGAGACCTCAAAGGCCATCTGGTCCCAGCCACATATATACAAGACACATCTTTGGAGCACCTCCCTTTGAATGAAGTTTTTCAGGGGACAGAATCCAGTCTCTTCTGAAGCACCCATGATGGAGTTTTTCTATACAGCAAGCCAAAATTTACCTCTTTGCTCCTATTTCTGTACTCTGGAGTCTAGCAAAACAAATCAATTCCCTTCCATTTTGCAGTCCTTCAAGCATTTAGAGACAGCTGTCACATCTCTGAAGTGTTCTTTTCTATAGTCCAAATATCCCCATTTCTTGATGATGACACCTCAGTAGAGACCACTGTAAAGTTACTGGGTTGGTTGCTTTTACATAAATACTTTTCTTTGTTATAGGAGTATTTAATGGAGGGAGGGACCAGGATGGAAGTATGGGGAAATGATTATAGTGATAAAAAAATTATCAACAAAGTAAAAAAAAAAAAAAACCAACCCAACCCAAAACCAAACCAATCCCTAGTTCTTTCAAAGATTCCTTATATGGCATGCACAAGGCTCTTCCCCATCCTTTCTCTCTCCTCTGGACATCCTCCAGTTTATTGTTATGCTTCCTAAAATGTCAGGCCCAGAGCTGAAGGTAGTATACCAAAAGTGGTTTGACCTGGGAACGGTGTGACAATCATTTCCCTAGTCCGGGACTTCTGCCTCCCTTTTAATACAGTTGAAGATAGAATTCATTTTTTTGGCTGCCATATTGTACTGTCAGTTCATACTAAGCTTACAGTGCAATAAACTCCCCAGCTTTTTTTTATACAACTGTTGTCTAATTTTGCTTTTCCCATCTTATTGTTTTTTTTTAAATTTAATTAATTAATTTTTAGTTTTCAACATTCATTTCCACATGATTTTGAGTTCCAAATTTTTTTCCCTATTTCTCTCCTCCTCAAAACACCATGCATTATGATTATCACTTCCACCAACCTGCCCTCCCTCCTATCACACCCTTCCCTTCCCTTATCCCCATCTTCTGTCTTTTCTTGTAGGGCAAGATAGATTTCTATACCCCATTACCTGTATTTCTTATTTCCCAGTTGCAGGCAAAAACAGTTCTCAACATTTTCTTCTAAAACTTTGAGTTCCAACTTCTCTCCCTCCCTCCCTCCCCACCCATACCCACTGAGAAGGCAAGAAATTCAATATAGGCTATATATGTGTAGTTTTGCAAAAGACTTCCACAAGTCATGTTGTGAAAGACTAACTATATTTCCCTCCATCCTAGCCTGCCTCCCCTTTATTCTATTCTCTCTTTTGACCTTATCCCTCCCCTAAAGCATTTACTTCTAATTACTCCCTCTTCCCATGAGCCTTCCCTTCTATCATCCCCCATACTCCACTTATCACTTTATCCCCTACTTTCCTGTAGTGTAAGATAAATTCTCATACCAAATTGAGTGTGCATGTTATTCCCTCTTTAAGCCAAATGTGATGAGAGTAAGCTTCACTTTTCCCCTCTCACATCCCCACTTTTCCCCTCCATTGAAAATATTTTTTTCTTGCTTCTTTTATGAGAGATAATTTGCCCAATTCCATGTCTCCCTTTCTCTTCCCAATATATTCCTCTCTCACCCCTTAATTTTATTTTTTTAGATGTCATCCATTCCTATTCAATTCCCCCTGTGCCCTCTGTCTACATATATGTGTGTATAATCCCTCCAACTACCCAAATACCGAGAAAAGTTTCAAGAGTTACAAATATTATCTTTCCATGTAGGAATGAAAACAGTTCCACTTTAGTAAGTCCCTTATGATTTCTCTTTCCTGTTTACCTTTTCATGCTTCTCTTGATTCTTATGACTGAAAGTCAGATTTTCTATTCAGTTCTGATCTTTTCATCAAGAATGCTTGAAAGTCCTCTATTTCATTGAATGACCATTTTTTCCCCTGAAGTATTATACTCAGTTTTGTTGGGTAGGTGATTGTTGGTTTTAATCTTAGTTCCTTTGACTTCTGGAGTATCATGTATTCCAAGTCCTTCAATTCCTTACTGTAGAAGCTGCTAGATCTTGTGTTATCCTGATTGTATTTCCACAGTACTTGTATTGCTTCTTTCTGACTGCTTGCAACATTTTCTCCTTGACCTGGGAACTTTGGAATTTGGCTACAATATTCCTATGAGTTTTTCTTTTCAGATCCCTTTCAGGAAGTGATTGGTAGATTCTTTCAATATTTATTTTACCCTCTGGTTCTAGAATATCAGGGCAGTTTTCCTTGATAATTTCATGAAAGATGATATCTAAGCTCTTTTTTTTTTCCATTATGGCTTTCAGGTAGTCTTATAATTTTTAAATTATTTCTCCTGGATCGATTTTCCAGGTTAGTTGTTTTTCCAATGAGATATTTCACATTGTCGTTTATTTTTTCATTCTTTGGTTTTGTTTTGTAATTTCTTGGTTTCTCATAAAGTCATTTGCTTCCATCTGCTCCATTCTAATTTTTAAAGAACTATTTTCTTCAGTGAGCTTTTGAACCTCCTTTTCCATTTGGCTAATTCTGCTTTTTAAAGCATTCTTCTCCTCATTGATTTTTTGTCCTCCTTTGTCATTTGAGTTAGTCTATTTTTAAAGGTGTTATTTTCTTCACCATTTTTTGAGGTCTCCTTTAGCAAGCTGTTGACTTGCTTTTCAGGATTTTCTTGCATCATTCTCATTTCCCTTCCCAATTTTTCCTCCACCTCTCTTACTTGATTTTCAAAATCTTTTTTGAGTACTTCCATGGCCTGAGACCATTGCATATTTATTTTGGAGGTTTTGGATGCATAAGCCTTGACTTTTGTGTCTTCCTCTGATGGTATGCATTGTTCTTCCTCATCAGAAAGGATGGAAGAAAATACCTGTTCACCATGAAAGTAACCTTCTATAGTTTTATTGTTTCTTTTTTTGGGGCATTTTCCCAGCCAGTTATTCTTTGTCAAGAGGACAGTATACTCTAGGGACCTGTAAGTTCTCAGTTCCTCCAAGGTGGCACAATCAAGTGAGAGGAGTTTACTCCTCTCCTGGCCTGTGCTTTGATCTGGGAGCAACCATAAGCATTCTTCTGCCCAAGATCTATGAGTAGGATTCCCTCTCTAGAGCTTCCACTAGCTCCACCAGGCCAGCCAGTGCTCCTCTTCACCCCAGGACTGCCACTCAGGGCTGAGACCCAGATCAGCTTCTTGATTCCCCCAGGGTCTTTAGGTAGAAGGCTACAAAAATGGACACTACCACTGCCTGGGACCAAGGCTAGACTGCATTCTCTTCTCACCTAGGTGAAAGAGCTTTCTCATTGACCTTTGAAGCTTCTCTGGAGTTTGTTGGTTGAGGAATCTGGGAACCACAGAGGTTGCCAGGGATTCTACCCCTCCTCCCCCCAAGACCTCTTCAGTCCTGTCCCTGTTGGTGCCACATGGCCAAGGCTGCTGTCCGCTCAGAGGCTGGTGCGATAGGCCTTTCTTGTCAGCCTTCCAGGCTAGCTTGGACTGGAAATCTCTTTCACTCTGTCATTTTGTGACTTCTGCTGCTTTACAATTTGTTTACAGTCATTTTCAACAGGTATTTTATGGGCTGTGGGAGGAGAGCTTTTACAGGTCCATCCTTCTACTCCACCATCTTGGCTCTGCCTCCTCCCATCTTATTCTTTTGAAGTTGATTTTTTTGAAGTCAAGTATAAGTATGAAATTTCATCTTATGTAATGCAGTCCTATGTTCTAATCACTCAGAGTCTTTTTGGATCCTGATTCTGTCATCCAGTGTAATAGCTATCCTTCCCAGTTTGGTGTCATTGGCCAATATGATAAGCATTCCATTTATACTTTCATCCAAGGTACTGATAAAATGTTAAACTGCACAGACTCAAGCACAGATCCATAAAGGACCTTCCACCAGGACACTGGCATTGTCAATGATTACCCTTTTGTTCTTGTCATTCAATCAGTTTTGATTTCATCAAACTGTACTGCATTCACCTAACTATAATGTTTAGACCACATCTTTCTTGCTTTTCCAGAAGGACAATATGAGAGATTTTGTCAAATCCTTTGTTAAAACTAGGTAAACTAAAACTATATCATTGCCTTGATCTGCTAATCCATGAAGGCTTAGGGAAATTATATAGTTTCATATTCAAATTCAGAGTTAATAGATGTCAGTTTTATGTTCAAATCTTGTCTCCAGAAGGCTCTCGGGGCAGAGCAGTACCTCAGAAATTATCACCAGGGGCGTCAGAGAAAATCCAGTAAGTAGGAGGCAACTGGGAGCATTCTGCACATGTACATACCCTTGATTTCCAGTGAGAATGGAAATGGATAAGGGAACCATATCTGCATACTTGAGAATGGTACCTAGCATAAGAGGCTCACAGATATCCAGTTAGAAGGGACCTCAGATGATATCTAGCACAATTCCTTCATTTTGAATAAAAGAGAACTATAGCCTAGGGGAAGAAATGTTTTGTTTAAGTGACACAGGCAGTAAATTATTTTAAAAATTCTCTTTCTGGGACCCTTTTTGCATTCTTTCAGCTGTAGTCCCAGGTGGCAATGACTTCCCTATTCCCCTGCTTCCCTTCAGGATAGTCCTTAAACCATCTCATATAGAGGCAGGCCTGCTGAATTCTTGTGCCTCTGTTTTTTTCCAAAGGGAAAAAGAAAGCTCTGCGGATGATGCCAGAGCAGTCCTTAAATATTTGCATGGATTTCATGTGGAAGAGATTTCTACTTGGCTAAAGAAGATGGTCGTTGGAGTAATGGGTGTTAACTGCAAAGAGATACATTTTGATGTAAGGGGTGAAAATCTGACTTTCCAGGAAAGAAAACTATCCAGGGGTATAAAAGGCTGCCTTCATAGGTAAATGGGCTCCCCCTCACTGCAGCTCTCCAAGCAAAGACAAGATGATCACTTACTTTATGTTAGTGATCTCAAATCTACATCTGATCTTGCATCTCCAAAGGCCTTTCAGACATCTCAAACTGGATGTTAGGTAGACATCTTAAACTCAACATGTCCAGAATGGAATTCATTATCTTTCCTCCTTAAGCCCTCCCTTCTTCTGCCTTCCCTATTAAGGTAGAGGGCAACACCATCTTTCCACTCTCTCAGGCTGGCAATCTAATGTAATCCTGGACTCCTCACTCTCTTTCATCCCTCATATCCAATCACTTGCTAAAACCTATTGATTTTGCCTTTTTGATATCTATATACCTTCTTCTCTCCTCTGGTACTGCCACCATTCTAGTGCAGACCTTCATCCCCTCATGCCTGTGTGCTAATGGGTCTGCCCATCTCAAATCTCTTTCCATTCCAATCCATCCTCCACTCAGCCAACAAAGTGACTTTCTTAAAGTGTAGATCTGATCTCCCACAGCTCGCTATCATTTCAGAATTAAAGACGAAATGTTCTGTTTGTTATTCAAAGCCCTTCATAACCTAGTCCCCTCCTACCTTTACAGTCTTACATCTTTACAACCCACCATATCCTCTGATCCAGTGACACTGGCCTCTTGGCTGTTCTACAAATAAGACACTCCATCTCTCATCTTCAGGCATTCTCTCTGGCTGACCCCCATGCCTGGGACACTCCCTCTTCTCTGTTCTGACTACTGACCTCCCTGGCTTCGCAACACAAATCCCACCATCTACAGGAAGCCCTTTCCAACATATCTTAATTCCAGTGCCTTCCCCCTCTCTCTTCCTTCTGAATCCTCCTTCACCCTGTTGCCAGAAAAGCCTTTCTTGTTCAGATCTCATCATGTCTGCCGACATATTCCTGCTGCCAACTGAGCATGCTCCAGTCTCTCTGAGGGAGACTACATGTTTGACTCTCACTCTACAAAAGTAGCAGCAGGTGTCTAAAGTCAATGGTTAATCCTCATAATGTTGAAAAAAAAAACAACTTAGTAGCAAAAAAGTTTTGATATAGGAAGTCCCCAGCTCACCAATAGGCTCTATCCAAAAGTTAATTTCTAAGTCTGTTGTCTGGATTGGAAAGTAGTAAATTACTCTCAGTTGAAAGTTAAAGGAAGAGATTCATTGAGAAGTAGGTTGTGGGAAGGTGAGAATATGTTCGAGGTGACAGGCTGCGGTGGAGAGTGCTGAATGTGGGGTCAGGGAACCTGGGGTCCCGTGATATCCTACCATATGTTTGGTGAGTCACTTAAATCTTCCCAGGTCCCAGTTTTATCATCTGTAAAATGAAGGGCTTGGCTTCTCATGGGCCTTTCAGTTCTATGATCCTAAGTTCATCAAATATGGCCTTGGGTGGGCATTTTTTTGTATGATTTTATTAAGATAAGGATTTGGAACCATATGACTATGGAGATGCTCGGAATAATCGTTATGACTTATTACTTTGCTCGCTAAGGACTTCCCTTTATATTTAATGTCATAGCTTCCAGAAGCAAATGTGCTGGGTTTTTTCTTTCTTTCTTTCTCTCCTCCTTCCTTCCTTCCTTCCTTCCTTCCTTCCTTCCTTCCTTCCTTCCTTCCTTCCTTCCTTGGTCCTCTTTGAGAATGAAGGACAAACCACAACCTGTGAGTAGTCCAAGCTGCCTGAATGGGGACCCAGCTGACCAGTTCCAACGGGACATCTCATCTCCTCTCCCTCCCCTTCTTCCCTCCCCTCTCCTCTCCCCTCCCTTTATCTGAGGGTATTCTGCCCAAAGGAAGGTAAATGTTGATGACTGAAAGCTACCTAGTTAACGTGGGTTTTATTGACTAGGTTGCTTTCTCAAAGACCAAGCCTTAAACCCAACTCACTCTGAATCTCTTGGAATAGACAACAATTGGTCTTAGCCCAAGGACCATTTAATGGCTGTTTTTTGGGTCCTCCAGCTTCAAAGTGAATAAAGTGAGAAACTGAAAAGACTTTAGTTTAAAAGGACCAAGATCTCCCACTGCATCCTGGGCCATCTCCAGTTGTCCTGATCGATATCTGACCACTAGACCCAGCTGGCTCTGCAGGAGAAAATGAGGCTGGTGACTTTGCACAGCCCTCCCTCCCTCAAATCAAAGCTGACTGCAAGTCATGTCATCTCCCTGATGGCATGATCCTCTTTGAGAACAAAGGACAAACACAAGGGGCACTCACAGATCAGGGGACTGCCTGGGATCATACTACTACTATGTGTCAGAGGCAGAGTCTGAACTTGGGTCTTCCTGATTTCAGCTATACCACCCTATGCCTCCTCTGCAGTGGTTATATGTGGGTTCAATAATTTACTGTCTAGAAGTCAAGAAAGCAATAAATTAAGATCAAATTTTGCTGATATACAAGATATAAGTGCTCATACCAAGAATTCTAACAACTGGGCTGATTTGAGCTGGCTCCACCACATCCTTCTATAGTTCTAAGTGCTCCAAAGCAACTTTACATGAAATAGAATGAATTGGCCCTAATGCAGAGGACCAATGCCAGTCTAGTGGGCAGAGCTGAGAAGACTGTGGGCCAGGTCCAGAATGACCATCTCTAGCTTTGCCCTTGCCTTGGGTAAGACCACCTCATCTCTCTTTGCTCCTTGTTTTCCCCCACTAAAATGGAGATAAGGCTCACACTCCAGTGATCTTGTTTCCCTGAGGACCTTATAAATAAATGCTAAGTGTCATTTGTTGATCCAAATTCTACCCAGGAGTAACTTAATCCTTCCCCACACCCCCACCCACAAGGCTAGATCAGCACTTTGGGAGCCCTGCCTTAGCTCCTCTAGGCTGCTCCCTGGATAGCCTGCAGGAGTAGAATATGCCACTGTTATTTTGAATTAAGTTCTCATTATTCCTATTTTAAAAATACAGAAGCATGGGATTCTACCCCCTTCCTCCCCCAAAACACACAGTTTTCTTACTACACTGAGTCCTAATTCTAGGTGAGGGATAAAATGGTGTTTGTCTCCAATTGGTCTCCCCACTTCCTTGCCCCTCCAATCCCCAGTGAACTCAGGTCTTCCTCGACAACGCAGGACACACACACACACACACACACACACACACACACACACACACACACGCGTGCACACATGCAATCCCTACCCCCACTTCCTTTTTTCCCGTTCATTTTAAAAACCACATTCCTTGTTCTGCATTATTTCAACTGTGGGATTGGCAGTTACAAAGACCAACGATAACTAGAATTGTAATGCCCTTTCCAGTGCATTCAACCCTGGGAAGGACTTGTTCCCAGCTTCTGTTTTATCCAGAGGAAAAGTGCTTTGTGGGTTGGATTCTGTTGCTACCAAGACTTCTATGGATTGGCAGGAATTCAAATGGTTAGGGACTGCATTTAATCTCTTAATAGAAATGAGAGACTCGAAATTAAAAAAAAAAGGAATCCAAAAGAGTTGTCATGTATGTCACATCACATTTCATTCTAAATGTATAATTGGATCAATCAATAAGCATTTATTAAATGCCTGCTGTATGATAGGCACTGAAAGCATGCTAGGCTAGCCACTCTCCTTTTGTCCTGTTTGCTCCCCTCCCATCCCCTTCCCCACTGCGTAGAAAGGGAGACTTCTGTTTGTGGGGAGCGAGAGAGGAAGTGGGCTAATGGAATTGAGAGATGAGGCTGCAGGGCAAGGCTGCCTGAATAAGGTCAAGGTCTTAGAGCCTGAGACAAGAGATGCAACCTATCTCTCAGTCACTAGGAATTGAACCTGGAGGACTCAAGGGCGAGGGGTGAACAGGATGAGGGGAGGGCAGAGAGCTTTTGTCCCAGTCAGCCCTGCCCTTCCCCACATCCCTGCTTCACCTGGGATGAGCCAGTCGCTGGAAAAAACAGTGAGTGTTGTCTGACAGCCACAGGGTGCTGAATGTCTAGAAGTGTTCCTTTCCACCTGATCTAGAACCCACAGCCCTACTTTAAGAAGGAGGAACCAAACTTCAGAATGAGCTCCTGAATCTTTACATAACGACTGGTCTTCTAGATGACATGAGTCAAATACTGGCTGGGAACTATGTTATATCATCTAGATGTTATATCACCTAGACTTCTTCACCTTCTTGTAGGCCGTGTGGATAGAAAGGGTTAAATAGACAGGATCGTGCTTTCCTTGAATGGCCTTTATTTTATCTGGACATTGTCTGGGTCTAGGTGAGACTGAAGGTACACACCTACACCATAAATAGATGTCTCCCCCATTCTTATTGTCCCTTTGTGAAGGGGCTCCCAGACAGGGTAACTAGATTGGAATCCTGGTCCTGAATGATCTCAGACAAATTATTTCTCTGAGCCTCAGTTTCCTCATCTGTAAAACAGACTAGGCAACCTGTGAGGGACGTTCCAACTCTAAAGTGAAGAGTCTATGGAACATGGTATATAGTTAAGATGGCTTGTCTGTTCCTGTGGGGAGGTGGTTCCAATGTACCAAGACTGACCAAGATGGATAGCACTCAGTGACACTGAACAGGTTCAGAGGGGATGCAGGTTTTACAACAGAACTCATTCTGATTGGATAAATCCCCAAGAAACACACCCTTTATTCGGATAAACTGGCTTGGCTGCTGAGCCAGAGGTGGAGCTAGGGTCATTTCCTTTCTGAGAACCATAGAGAGCTGAACCTTTGCACACTCCACACTCCAGGGTGTATTGAGAGGTACTCTCAGCTCCTGATGGGTAAATCAGCCTGTTAGCTCCCAGAGCCACCTGGTGGTTAAAAGCATTTCTACTAACATACACAGAATTCCACCAGCTGCCAAGGATGCTTCCTGTTCCATTCTGAAATTCCCAGATGCTGCTGGTGTTGAGGCTGTGTTGTCTCCATCACTCGCCCATGGAGAGTTTATTTAAAAAAAAAAAAAAGACACCAATGAATGTTTTCTTTTTATTATTGTAGAGACAGGTAATTCATTTCATGGTCTCATTGTCCAGAAATCCAGATTCCTCAGTTTCTTAGGTCTGTAGTTCATACAAGATATTAAAGCAAATTCTCTGACCGCTTTTCTAAGTCTGCACCTTGTGGCAGCAAAGTGCTGTCGATTCATTTAAATTCAACAAACATTTAATAAACACCTACTGTGTGTCAGGCACTGTGCTGGGACACTGGGGATCTAAATACAGAAATGAAAAACAGTCCCCGTTTTCTCCTGGGGGATACAAATAAACATCTAAGGAAAGACAGGATAGCCTGAGGAAGGAGTTGGCACTAACAAGTAGGAGAATGAGGAATGCTTTCTATGGAAGAAGGCACATGAGGTAAGCCTGGAAGGAGGCTGAGAGTCCTTAGCAAGATGAGGCAAAGGCCAGGAGGGAGTGCAATCCAGGGATGGGGATGAGGGAGGCCTATGCAAAGGTATAGGGGAGGAGATAGGATGTTGAGCTGAGAAAATAACAAGCCATTTTAGCTAGAAAATAGTGCACGAAGTGGAGTACTATGGGGTGTTTGGAAAGTTAGGCCAGAGCTAGACTGCACAGGGCATTATGGGTCAAGCTGAATAATTTTCATTCTATCCTAGAGAACCACTGAAGATCTGAGCTGGGAGTACAGTTACACGATCATGGGCAGATCTGGGCCTTCGTAAGATCATTGGGATAGTTGATGGACTGGAGCAGGGAAAGACGAGAAGCAGGCTGTTGAACAGTCTAGGTGAGGGCTGATGAGGGTCTAAACCAGAGTGGTGGCTATGTGAGTGGACAGCAGCAGACAGATGCAAGGGACGTTGTGGACCAACCCAAGTGAAGTAATGAAGTCAAAAGGACCGATGTAAAAGGAGGACAGCATAAATGGATTTTTCCAGGATCTGTACCCAAAGTCCCTTTGTTTTATGGAGGGGGTGAAGGATGACAACCAAAGGGCTCCTTAGAGCAAAAAGCCACCCATGGTCTGCAGAGATACAAGATTTCATCACTTAGCTCTGCACGCCTACTACCCGTTATACTTAAAATAAAAAATAAGCTTAAGAACCAGACAGATAAATATTCATCAGTGAGACGGGTCACAAAAAGTCTCATAAAACACAGTAGCCTGTTTCTTCTTGATTAGACAATTTAGTTGGTTAAAAAAAAGAGTTGTGAATTTAGCATGTTGTTAAGAAAATGCTTTGCAATATCTTAATTGAAAATTGCTTGAAAAACTGACTCCTTGTAAGTGCATTTACAAACAGCACATCTGCATGTTAGCAAAGCTCTTCTTACATCAGGGCAGGAGCAAATGAGCACAAGGAAAACGTTCTAGAAAACCAGAAATGACGTGGAAAACATCATCATCCTTTTTGTGGTTGTTTGACCCAAAACAACGTTGAGGGGCCACCAGAATGGACTGACTCAGTTATTTTTTTCCCGTAACTTTTTACAAAAATCTTAAATACACATAAACATGTAAACACTGTGCTCTCTGTGAGCAGGTACTGGGCCATGGCACCTCGTGTCTCCCACAGGGACACACAGATTCAAGTGAAACCTATTAGGTGTCAGGTTCAAAACCAGCCATCTGAAGAGTTCTCAGCCTGAGGGGCAAAGACCACCTTGCACATGTCCGAGTTTTCTTGATGAAGAGGGAATTCAGATCCTGGGATCAGTGTTTCTTTTCCTTTTTGGGAGACGTAGCCCTTGCCTGTTGAAAGTCTTTCATACCTAGTCACGTATCGCCTGCAAAATTCACATTGAAGTTACATTTCCTCACCAACATGTCTTATAGATGGCTCCTCTTCATCCCCACTATGTAATGATTTAGGGTATGTATATATATATAAAACTACTGAGTTAGGTTATATACATGTATATAAATATATATATTTAAGACCTGAAGCTTAGTCTCCAAAGTGATTTGAGATAGAGTAATTTTCCTCCATTGGATTGGATCTTGAAGTGGATAGACTTGGGGTGGTTTTGAGAGAGGAAGAGTTGTATTTGAATCTCGTCTCAGACACAAGATATATGACCCTGAGCAAGTCACAAAACTTCTCTCTGCCTCAGTTCCTTCATCAGTAAAAAGTGTTATACACCTACACATGTATACGTGTAATATATTTAAGTGTGCATGTGTGCATATATTCACAGTTATATGCACATAATCAATCAATCACACTATATATGTATACATATGTGGATGCACATACATGTACATATGTAAGCAACTCCCTCAGCCAATGCAGATTGGTCCTCCTGGCTCTACTCACTGTACCAAGCTGCCTCCCAACATATCCATATACGAAATAAATCATCAAGAAAGGACTGATTTTTCCCTCTCCTCCCTCAACAATATATGCACACACACACACACACACACACACACACACACACACACACACACAGTGCTTGCACTGCAAGCACTGGGATGCCTCAAAGCTTTGACAGCTCTCTCGTGTTTTCTGGCCCTCACTTTGTAAGCTCCCCACCTTTAGCTGGGTGTTCATGATGACTAACCCATGTGAGTCAGACAGCCCCTCAAGAATGCTATTCCAAAATAGCTTTGGAGATTCTTGGGCAGAATTCTGAACCAGTACCAGTTGCATGGCTGGGTTGGCCACTGCCATTTATCTACTTTTTGTTTTTTTAACATACTTAAAGAAATTCAACCATAGCACAAACCATTGCCCTCTTCCCTTTCAATGAGATACATGTTTCTTAGAGGAGTTGTGTGATACTTTGGGTAGACCCCACTTGACCCTTAGTTCCAAAACCAAGTGTTCAAAACAATGGAAATTTCTGGTGTGAATTTCAGTGTGGTGTACTGATAGAGAGCTGATATCTCACTCAGGAAAACCCAAAGTCAGTCCTGACTGACCCACCATCCTGGCTCTTTGACCCAGGGCAAAGATCACTTAGCCTCCTTTGCTCTAGACAACTCACTAAGAATGTAAGTGGCCAAGTAGGTACTGATGAGTTCTACATCGTTTGAGGGACTTCTTTTGTCGAGTGTCTCCCACATTACTGAATTCATAGATATGAACCAAAAGAAAAGAAAAAATCTCCCTTGCTTCTTACCTGAAGGGTGCCTCCTGTTTGTCCATTTGCATGCAGACCAAGAAGGGGTACTGTGAAAACTGCACTGTGGATATGAACTCCAGGGCTGCTTCAGTTTCTAAACTTACTTCTTGGCCAACATTCACAAAGGAGGAATCCACTGTGATGTCCCCAGTCAGTACTACAGCCACCCTTCAGATTAAGACACAACAGGAGTTAACATTTAGCAAATCTAGTGGTTGTTTTTGAGTTATTCAGTTGTGTCTGACCCATCATGTCCCCATGGACCACAGCATGGCAGGCCTTTCTGTTCTCCGCTATCTCCCAAAGTCTGTCCAAGCTTATGGTTGTTGCTTCCATGACATTCTACCCATCTCACTCTCTGCCATCCCCTTCTCCTTTTGCGTTCAATCTTTCCCAACAAGCAGCTATAATTTCTCAGTCTCAACTTGAAGAATTCAGACTCTGATGACCAAATGGAAAGGGTTAAGTTGAAGGCTGGCATCTCACAGGGCCATGTCAAGAATGGTGACAACAATCAATGCTCACTGAAAACAGGGAAAAGGGCTTTTAAAATAAATGTGGGGCTTCTCCTGACCTGCCCCTGGAAAGGTCTCAATTCCAAGCATTTACAATGTCCCAAACCCCAATTGTGGGAACTGTCAGGGAAAGGGAACTAATTGTTAAGTATGGGAAAACTAAGAGTGTATGATAGCTTATGTACCTCATTCTTACCATAGTTTCAAGAATTGCTGTTGACTTGATCTGTGATTTTAAGAGAATATAAATTCCTTTAAAGTTAGTCTTTGTATCCCAGACTCTAGCACAATGTGTCATACAACAGGTGCTTAATAAATGCTTGTTGATTAATTGAGTTTATATATTTAGGGAATTTCCAGGGAGGAACACCCCCTGCCAATATAGATCAGCTCTTTAGCATCTTAGTGTTAGAGTTTCTTGGAGTATTGAGAGGTTGAGGGACTTGCTTAGGGTCACACAATTAGTATTTTTCAGAGACAGGGTTTATTAATCTGATAGAATATAAGTTCCTTGCAGGCAGGAATTGTTTTCATTTTTGTTTCTCTATCCCTAGTGCTTAGCCCAGTGCCTCCCAATAATATGTCTTTGTTGACTGATTATTGATTCTGAGGAAAGCTCTCTATCCATAATGAGGGGTTCATTTACTGAACTCATGAAAAGAACAGACAACATTTGTGTAGGAGTGCTAATGAAAGGGGTTCCCTGATCAACTGAGTCTTTGATTGTATCTTCCTGTGGTAGAAAAGGACAAGTCTTTTGGCCTCTCCTAGAACAAAGTTTACTGATACCTTTGATGGAGGATTGCTGCAAGAAGAATTGGTTTGTAACATCTTACACCATGTACCAAGGTAAGGTCAAAATGGGCACACAATTTAGACATAAAGGGTGAAACTATAAGTAAATAAGAAGAGCAAGGAATAGTTTACCTGTCAGATCTATGGAGAAGCAAAGAATTTATGACCAAACAAGAGATAGAGAACATTATGAAATGCAAAATGGATAATTTTGATTACATTTAGTTAAAAAGTTTTTACACAAATCCAACATAACCAAGATTAGAGGGGAAGCAGAAAGCTGGGAAACAATGTTTGCAGTCAATGTCTCTGATAAAGGCCTCATTTCTAGAATATATAGAGAACTGGGTGAAATATAGAAGAATAAAAGTCATTCTCCAATTGACAAATGGACAAAGGATATGAATAGTCAGTTTTCAGATGAAGAAATTCAAGCTATTTATAGTTATATGAAGAAATGCTCTAAATCACTACTGATTAGAGAAATGCAAATTAAAACAACTCTGAGGAACCACATCATACCTATCATGGCTAACATGACAAAACAGGAAAATGATAAATACTGGAGAAGATGTGTGGAAATTGAAACACTAATGCATTGTTGGTGCAGTTGTGAACTGATCTAGCTATTCTGGAAAACAATTTGGAACTATGCCCAAAAAAGGCTATAAAACTGTGCATGCTCTTTGATCCGCAATACTACTACTAGGTCTGCATCCCAAAGAGATCATAAAAGAGGGAAAAGGACCCATACACACAACAATATTCAGAGCAGCTCTTTTTGTGGTGGCAAAGAATTGGAAATTGAGGGCATGCCCATCAGTTGGGGAATGGCTAAATAAGTTGTGGTATATGAATGTTATGGAATGATGAGCCAGTGAACTTGTATGAAAGACTTGTATAAACTGATGCTGAGTGAGGGAAGCAGAACCAGAACATTGTACATAGTAACAGCAACCTTGCATGATGACTGACTTTCTTAGACTTAACTCTTCTCAGCAATGTAATGATCTAAGACAATTCCAAAAAGACACATGATGGAAAATGCTATCCACATGCATAAAAAGAATTGGGGCGTCTGAATGCGATTGAAGCAGATTATTTTGACTGGTTTTTGTTTTTCCTTCCTCTTTCCCTTTTGTTCTGATTTTTCTCTCACAACAAGACTAATGTAGAAATATGCTTAATATGATCATACATGTACAGATTGCATGCTGTCTTGGGGAAGGGGAGAAAGTTAGAACTCAAAATCTTATAAAAGCTAGTGTTGAAAACTAAAAATAAATCAATTAATTATAAAGGAGAAGAATTGGTTTGCTCATACTCTTAGAGGACAGGCTGTTCTTTGTGCTAATCTATCAATGAGAGCCCGCAAAGCCTTATAGCCATTTTGGCTCTCCGCCTTTCAGTAAAGCTAGGATTAGACCAAGGTCACGGTGAGGTAAGCTTTTTTTAGCCAGCACCTTCTCTAGTAAGTGTGTATTTAGAGTCAATATAAAATTGCTTCTTGGAAACAGTCACCTGGATCTACTTTTTTTTTAAGGTTGAGTAACAACTGATATTTAAATAGGTATAAAATGTCATTCATTTTTCAGCTTCCTAAAGTAGAGGGGCAGAATAGACTATTTTAAAGAAAATGTATAAGCCTGGTAAATACTAGTTGTTTAGGTCAAATATTCTGTTGTCTTTTATTATATTTCAATGATTACTTTCAAAGCAAAGGGCTTTGGGGGAAACTGGGGGGAGCTCAGGCAACATGCTGCCTCTTCTCCACCATTTTGGTTCTGCGTTCCCCCAAAGCAAAGAGCTTTGGAAAGCTCTGCATAAAAATATTTCCAAAAAAGAGGTTGTATCTTCAGTGAAGATCCTACTTCAATTGTTGTGCCCTCTGGTGGCCTGTTCCTTTTTCATATCTCATTTCTAGTCATTTTTGGAGAAAGCTGGAGTGGTAGTGACCCCTTTTGGCAACCCCAATCACAGTATTTCGGTTAAGGGTAAATATTCTATTTTGGAATAGTTATCAATTCCTAGGCCAACAGTGTAAAATAGATAAAATTTTAGTTTCTACTACCCCTATCCATCTCATGCCATTCATATGTTAAAAGTCAGGGGAGATAAAAAAAAGTGAATGAGCTCTTTATTTATTTTTGGCAAAATTTGCTTGTTGGGAATGTTGTAGATAGAATTGATAGTTTAGGTACAAGTTGGATTGGATGACTTCTAGGCTCTATTCTAAATATGAGTCTTATATTCCAAAAACTAATATGGCCAATAATCATACTGATGATCTCATATACATGTTGTTTTAAATTCAGAATAAAAGTCTCTTATTAGAATCTAAGCAAATGAATCTACCTTCCTACAAAACAAAAGGTAAAGGAACTGTAAATGGAAAGATT
Source organism: Notamacropus eugenii (assembly GCF_028372415.1). Classification (NCBI taxonomy): domain Eukaryota; kingdom Metazoa; phylum Chordata; class Mammalia; order Diprotodontia; family Macropodidae; genus Notamacropus; species Notamacropus eugenii. The sequence continues at coordinate 137,566,062 of NC_092878.1, read as the reverse complement.
GACAGATGTCACAATCATCTTTAAACTATGAAAATCCATAGCAAGAAAAGAGACTAACAGTGACCTATTTTCAATAAGGAAGTGAAAGAGGAATTGGCAATATGTAATAGGAATGATATGTTTAGCTGTGTAGGGGAATTTCCTGACAGTGAGCTGTTAAACACTGCAATGAGTTTCTAAGGGAAGCTGAAACAAATCCCCCTCTGTTCTACGTGATCCCCATTCTTTCATTCAGTGGTGGAGCCAAAGTAGCCCAACCTGCAGCTCCTCAGACATGACCCTATCTCCTAGCCCTCCATCTTTGCACACTATCCCTTCTCACTTTGGTCACTTAGAGTTCCTGCTTCCATCAAAATTCAGTTTGGGCAAGACCTTTTCAATGAGGCCTTTCTAGACCCCTCCTCCCCAACTGCCTTGTATGTTTGTTTATATGTATTATAAGCTACTTGAGGGCAGGGATTATTTCATGTTAGTCTTTCCCTGGTAGGTAGATGCTTAATAAATACTTATTGATTGGTTTATTCTACAATGTGCTTTAAAACTAGAATATGTTCTCAGCTGACTGAGGCAGTTTATATATTTTCATGACTAAGGGCAGGAATGTGGACAACATGATTTCTCCTGGTCACAAATAGCTCTGTAATATTAAACTTTACAATTAAAAAGCACAGCTGGTGGAGGCAAGATGGCGGAGTATAGGCAGCAACTCAGCTGAGCTCTCCCAACATTCCCCTCCAAGCAACTTTAAAATAACTCCTCAGATCAAATTTGGGAGCAGCAGAGCCAACAAGAGACAACCGAGAAGGTCTGCAGGAGAGGGCTGTGACACCAGGGTGGGCACCGGTCTCTATCGCAGTACGCTAAGACCACCGACTGATAAATGGTCAAAAGATACAAACAGTCAGCTTTTGGAAGAAGAAATCAAAGCTATCAATAGTCACACAGAAAAATGCTTTAAATCTCTACTGATTAGAAAAATAGAATTAAAATCACTGAGGTACTACATCTCACATCTACCAGAAATGGCAAAGTTTGAAGGGATAAAGAAAAATACATATACTAATAAACCATTAGTAGAGTTGTGAATATTCTGGAGAACAATCTGGAATTATTCCCCCAAAGCATAGAAGACTGTTCATACCCTTTGACTCAGCAATGCCACTGCTAGGTCTATACCCCAAAGAGATTAAGGAAAAAAATTATGGCAGCTCTTTGTGGTGGCAAAGAATTGAAAACTGAGGGGATGTCCATCAATTGGGGAACGGCTGAACAAACTGTGCTATATCACTGTGATGGAGCACTACTATGCCACAAGAAATGATGAGGTGGAGTGGCTTCAGAAAAAAATATGACAAGGCCGACATGAGCTGATGCTAAATGAAGTGAGAAGAACTAGGAGATCGTTGAGTTCAGTAACAGTAATGTGATGATGATCAACTGTGAAGGATCTGGCTACGTTAATCCGACATCACGCTAAAGGACTCATGATGAAAAATTCCTCTCCACTTCCAGAGAGAAAATCAAGAGACTCTGAGTGCAAACTGAAGTATAATATTCTCACTTTCTTAGTTTATTTTGCTTTTTATTTTTGGCAATATGGGTAAAATGGAAATTTGTTTTCCAGGATTTCACACATATAATTGATATCATTTGCTTGTCTTTTGGTGGGTTGGGGAGGGTTTGGAAAGAAGAGCACAATTTGGAAATCAAGATTTATAAAGAAAAGTGTTTAAAATAAATAATATTTTTTTAAAAAAGAAACTGTGTGGAGGCAAGAGTTAGTATATGTAGTCCAAGAAACTGCAAGGTTGCCAGTGTTACTGAATTATGCAGTATGTGGGGGATGTGGGAAGGTACGAGACTGAAAAGGCGGGAAGGGGAGAGGTTAGGAAGGGCTTTCAGTGAAAAAATAGAAGATTTTACATTTGATCCTGGGAATTATAAGGAGCCACTGGGGTTTATGAAAGGAGGAGCGGAATGACATGTTAGGTCTGTATTTTAGGAAGATCAATTTGATAGTTGATTAGAGAACAGACTGTAACGGGGAGAAATTTGGGGCAGGGAAATCCACTGAAAGGCTATAGCAATTGTGGGGTCTGAGATGACAGACCTTCAACAGAGTGATAGCCATGGCCAAGGAGAGAAGAAGGTGACCAGGAAAGATATTACAAAGGATAATGCCTAGATTTTAAGCCTTAGTGACAAGGAAGATGATGGCGTTCTCCATGGTAACAGGGGAAGGACTGGAGAGAAAGGTAAGTTTAATTTGAGACATGTCCAGTAATCAGTTGGAAAGAAAAGGTAGGGTGAGCTAAGTTGATCTGAGAATCATTAGCATAGAGATGGTAATGGAATTCACAGGAGTTGATAAGATCACCAAGTGAAATAATGGAAAAAGTGGAGGGAAAAGAGAAGATAGGGCAGAGTTTGAAGGGACATCCACAATTACTAGGCGTGACTTGGATGAAGATCCAGCAAAGGAGTCTGAGAAGGGGCAGGAAGGAGGGAAGAGGTCTTTTTTCATTAAAGTTTATTTCATCTTTTTTTGGGTTTAAACATCTACTTTTTTTCTTAAGCTAGGAACTACTATAAAGCTATTGATCAACTACATTTAAAAATATATCGTGATGTGTACTTTAAATCCTGAGTAAAGGTTAATATTTCATTTCCATGGTTCCCCGATCACAGTGTATGTTAGCATGCTCACCGGTTTTTCACTCGAGTTTTAGACTCACGATACCACAGGCTGAACTCCATTGCACCTGAAATATCAATAGCCAGACCTCCCTGGAACTCCACATTGGCTTTCAGCCCAGACTGCAACTGGATCACCTAGAAGCAGAGAAGAAGCCGCATGTTAACACACACTTTCCAAAGGCACACTTCCATCAGTCCTCCACCTTCTCCTCCCCCTTCCCCCAATGGAAAGTTGCAGCTGGAAATACTCAGAGTCAATTTTCAGAACATGGCAAAATGTTAAGTTTCCACTGGGATTCCATTTAGAATGTACATTTCCTAGTGTACAAGAAAAGGTCATATTCCCTCACTAAAAGAGGGATGAAAATAATATTTAAAAATACAAGTGATCAAATAAATTTATTTTAAGAACTGTAATATTTTTTTATTTGAGTGCCAAGAAATCTAAGACTAATGAGTGATCTATTCCTGTTTCATTGTATTCCTTTGCATAACTGTTATTAGGTTACAAGCTAGGAGAGGTAGAGATTGACTGCCATACCTAGACTTTGGCATATGCCCCAGCATATGCCACTATTCATAATATCTGAAAAATGAATGAGTTATTTCAACAAGTTTAGAATTTGGGAAGTGTAATCAGATTTTTAAAAATCTTACTGGTAGAAACATTCAATTACGAAGAATTAATAGCTCAACAAGCATCAATGAGCTATGCCCTGTGCTAGGTGCTAAGAACACGAAGACAGAATGAAACAGTCCCTGCCCTCAGTGATCTACAGGGGCAAATCTATACACATGTGAGTATACATAAAATATATTCAAAGTAAGTACAAAATAATTTGGGGAGGAGGAAGACAAGCCGTTGATGCCATGCACAGCCTCACTCTTAAGGGGTGACTTCTGGGTAAAGTACATGCTCTCTCTAGGAATGAATCACTTTTAATTTGAATGATCTAAATGATGGTTTCCTTATATAATATCCAACATCTCACCTTTGAATTCTCATTGGCTGACTCGCTGCATGGAAAGTTTTAAAACAGTCACTTATTAGGAGGAGAAAAAGTACAGAAGCCAAGAAGAGCTCCCTTCTCTTTGACACAAGATTTATTGCGCAGAGCCTGGGAGAAGAGAGATGACCAGTGACCTCTTGAGGCCCATCATCCCCACTCAAGTGCTACGTGAGCTCTGGACACCTGTGTCGTGGTGGCCAAACTGGCAGTAAGAAACACAAATTGCCAAGGTGGTGTCCAAGTTCCCGGAAAGATGATCAAGTTAGGAAAGGGTTGGCAGGGTGAATTAAAATAAAGCCACAATTATCGCTTGCTGTTTGACATCTGGCATGGCAGCAAGACAGCAGCAAAGAGTAACTGGCCTCACAGGCATTTTCCAGACTGATGCTGACCTTGCCTGAGCTCAGCAGTGTGAGGAGAGACCTAAGCCCTCTGGTCAGGGTCTGTAGTGGTACTTGCCTCCAATTCTTGACATAATCAGCAACAGCAAGTCAGGAAGGTGGCTGGCCCCATGTGATATAGGGGTCACTTTTAGAAGGGACAATAACCTTGGGGTGGACCAACACCAACCTCAGTTTAGACAGTCACCTAAGACCTGGAACATCCCTGCTACCAGCAAGATGACCAGCTTCTTTAGATGACTGACCTACTCGGACGAAATCCATTATCTTTTCATCCTTTGAAAAACAAACTCACCCCCCTCCCTTCACACAAATAGCCCATATTTTATTCCCTAAAGAAATATATGAAGGCCAAAACTCCCAACAAATGAGGCAGGAAATTTTAAGCAAAAGGGATAGACACCTAATCACCAAAGAACTCAAAAAGTATAATTGAGGCTTGCACCTAATTTCAGTTTAAAAGATAATTTCTGTTGAAAGTCCAAGCTTCTTGGTGCATTCACCTGCACCAAGCATCTGAGAGAGTGAAAATCCCTCTATCTATGCTTAGCCTACACTATTACGATAGTTGGAGCTGAATTATAATTACTATAAAGGAATATGAATGATAATAGCCAGAGAAAATGGCAGATAATATATTCTCTCAGTCACTTCCTTCTAATTAGAGGTGCTTCCAAATCATGTCGTCTCTGGCTCATAGCATCCATCTTCTTTCCTTCGTTTCTCAGGGCTGAGCTGCCTAGATTGGAGAATGGCCTGATTCTTTCCTGGCTGTTTTATATTCATGGGACTCCCACCCTAGATGGATCACAGAGCTAGAGTGAGAAGCGACTTCAGAGGACACCTAGATCAATCCCTTTATTTTATAGCAGGAGAAACTGAGGCTGAGGCAGAGGAGGTGATTTTCCTGAGGTCACGCACTTTCTCTTTCCTCAAACTACCAATCAAGGCTTCTACCAGGACACTGGGCCTAGACAGCTGTGGGCATCTAGCCATCTGCCCTGATGTGAACTCTCCTCTCCTGCCCCTCTCTTAGCTCTTGCTTTGGGAATAATATTTAATTTGGCATTAACATCGCTAATGACAGGGCACAAGCATCTACTACCCTGTAAGTCCAATTATAATCCCTGTAACTGCCTGAGGCCAAAGTTTCTGTCCTTGGCCCCTCCTCCCTAGTATATTTTATCCCACTAGGATCCTTTGGAGGGCAAGGCCTGTATCTTTGTAACCCTATTCTGGTACGGTGCCCGACACACAGTAGATGCCTAATAAAAGCTTATTGATTTATCAAGCTTAAAATTCATCTTGTGGTATCTGAAGATACTGTTTGAAGAACAGTCAGTCTGTGATAATAGCGCTCACATTGGGTAAATACTGAATGATGAAGTTTCAAGAAAAGCTCTTCCCATGGCTATCATCCTGGCATTGACAGCGTTTAAATGTCACAAAGCTCTTATGTCACTTAAGCCACATAAAGACCCTATGAGTGGAGTATTTCCAGGCATTTGTATCTCCACTTTACAGATGAAGAGACTGTGAATCAGAGAGGTTTAGTATCTGGCTTGTGGTCACACAGTGTCAGGGGTAGGATTTAAAGCCGGGTCTCGCGGACTTCATGACCAGCACCCTACTGACTCAACACACTCTATAAGCTAGTATGCCCTTTCCAAGGAGAGATAATCTTGTTTCATTGTGGCTTTTGATGAATGTTTTAAGAGTATAGGAAATATAATGGATCCTTGAAGAACAGGTCTCCTGTGTATGAGGCATTGTGCTAAGGGCTGGAAAAACTGAGTACTAGCCTAGATCCCTGTGGTAAGACTGCCAGAAGACAATTTTCTTGATGAAAGAGATTGTGACATATTATACTGTAGTACAAAGTAATTCCCCTTTATCTTCTGAATTGTGAGAAAGCTCTTTCATACACATGACAGCACCATTTACACAGAATTCATCTAGTGCTTTAAGGTTTGCAAAGCATTTTGTAATATTATCTCATCAGATCTTCACAATCCTGGGAGGTAGGTACAATTATCATTCCCATTTTACAGATGAGGAAATGGGGGCAGGCAGAAGTGAAATGACTTGTGAGTGTCGGAGGCTAGATTTGAACTTAGGTCTTCCTAACTTCAGACCCAGCACTCTATCCACTAAGCCATCTGGTATATAGGGAATGTCTAGGATTATGGTTCTGTAAGATGCTGTGAAGGAAATAACATCTAAGCATTATTGTATTTGAGACAAAGCCTCAAATCTTTCCCAGAGAACTATATGATACAGAGGACAAGATCATGTTTTCATTACACATATTCCCCTTTATTCAATTTAGTACTAGAAGACTTGGTTCACTTTCTGACTCATCTATTCACTACCTATATGATCCTGGGTGATGTTGAGCTTTGGTTTCCTCAGATCTAAAATGGAGATAATAGTAGTACCACTACCAACCTTATGAAGTTGTTGTGCAGACCCAGCAAAGGAATTCCTGTACAGCACCGTGACATACATCATAAACATAAGCGATTCTACTACAAGAACAAACTTCCCTTGGGTACGCTTCACTACTGCACTTTGGACAGCTCCCTGCCTTGCTGACATTTGGGGAGCGGGCTCATTCCTGGCTAAGGAGAAGCTATCCACCAAGCTGATTTTGCCAGCCAGGCAGCTTACTTTGAATAGCAATACTCTGAGCACAGGAGGGCAAGCACAGGGTAATCCCATCTACCCTGCTTGATACAGCAGGGCATTTGCTGCCAAATTTTCCTTCCATGTCAGCACTTGACCTAAAACGATGTGTGCTCAAGCAACCTGGGAGCCACGAGTCGATCCATTACTGGTGTGTTCTTCAAAGTCAACGGGGCCTCAAGCAACATGCGGGCCTTACAGTCACTTGAGTCCTGCCAGAGGAGTCAGTTTGCCCTAGGGAAAGTCTGCTTATCACGCTCTGGTTTTACGAAAGGGAAGTATGTCCATCTTTCCTCCAGACTAATTTACACACTAGATTATGGCCAGGATGTGACTGACTCTATCTGGATTCAGCTCATCCATCCCCACTCACTGACTGACCTCCACTAGGTGGCATGGAACTGTCCAGAGGCTCCCTTTCTCCATTGTGGTCCCCTCCATCTCCATTCACGCTTCTGTGCCTTTTCTCCTATTTATCCTGTAATATCTTGCTTATGCATAGCTGTTTCCAAACTATCTCCTCCATTAGTCTGTGATATCCTTGAGAGTGGGCCCATTCTTTATCTTTTTATATCCTCAGCACTTAGCAAAATGCCTGGAGCACAGTAAGAGCTTAATAAATATTTGTTGATCAACAGTTCAACATGAGAGATGCCTAAGTACATTTTGGGTTGTTTTTAAAAGATGTCTGTCATCAGCACAACATTCTCACAGAGGCTGGGTTACAGGGTGAAATTCTGATATGATGAAAGAACTAATCTCAGGGAGCTAGCGTAAAACAATCTCTTGGCTTTTCTAGCTTCCAAATCCGACGATTCTAAAATAAGAGCCGATGTGTATAACTTTTAGCTGAAAGAAACGCATGGTGACAAAACAAAGGAAAGTGAAAGAATCATGCTGTTGGAAGTACCTTAGAAAACATCTATGCAATGTCTGTCACTTAACAGGTGAGGAAATGAAGATTCAGAGACTGGACTGAACTGAGGTCATGAAGAGAGAGCTATAGGGAGTGGGTGGGGGAGAGAAACAAGCATTTTTTAAGCCCCTGCTATGTGCTAGGGATTGTGTTAAATGTTTTACAAATATTGACTCATTGGAGCCTCATCACACTTCCATGAGATAGGTACTATTATTGCCTGAAAATAGAACTATGCTCTTCTGATTTCCAGTCCAGAGCTTTGCATTTATTTTGTTAAGCTAACAACACAAATATGCCAACAAAAATGTCCAAACAACAAAAAGAGTAAGGCTTAAAGTTCTTAAGTACATAACCCAATAACCTTCTCCATCTACATCCAGGTACGTGCTACAGCCAACTCATGCTAGATTACGAGAGCCTATTTTTAAATTTTCAGTGTATTTATACCTCGGAAGTTGTCAATCCTACAAATCAGGGCTTAATTTATGATTCTGTTAATTGTCTAGACTTAATAAAGTGATGAAAATAATTGTCAGTAATGTTAAAGAGTGTCTTATGTACACACACCCTCCCCCCACAGTCAGTTGTTAAATACTTACCAGCACATCCCTGCCTACATCTATGATATGGTACCATGAAGGCTGCTCTTAAAATTGTCAGACTAAATGAGTCATGAATTTGAACTGGTACACTTCAAAAATATTTTTGGTAAAAATTTTAAGCCAAAAGGATTTTCTGAAAACCTTCTTCATCTTCTTTAATCATTAACATATCCATTCCCCAAGCACCTCTGGTAACTGAGGCTTGACCATAAGGTTTTTTGCCCTGTTGTTGAAGCACTATGTTATCAGATGTTTATAAAGTCCTTTATGAGGAAGGTGAGGATCAAGTGAATAACAAAAGGAATCCCATTCTCCATAAGTGTTCAAGCAGGAGGGGAGCCATTTGAAATGTTACTAATGTGAGTAAACTTTTTTAAAGTATTCATGAAATGTGATCCTGGGGTTAATTTTAGGACCACTGACCTCGAGCTAGAAGGTATCATGGAAACTACCTGGTCTAATCCCAAATACACAGATGAGGAAACTGAGGCCCAAGTACACACAGATATAGAGAGAGGCAGAGTTTGAACCCAGGTCCTGATGTCATAGTTAATGATTTTTCCATTCTATCAGCAAAGCCACTAGTCTAGCAAGTGTAAAGATTGGTGGCAGCAGCAGATGTGCACTTTGATGTCATCTTGTCTGGGGATCTGCCTTCAGGCCAGAATTGACTGTAAGTTCTCTTGCTTGGCAAAGCCATGGGGACAGGACAACACCATGCCTGCTTCATGACATCAAAGGTGGCTTCCTCCATATTTCTTTTGTCCTGTTAGTACTAATATTTTCTCCTTGTGCTGAAGAATGAGAAGGATATTTCTTAGTAAACGTATAAATGGGCAAGAGACTCCTCGGTACTAAATACCAAAAAGAAAAGAGACAGGAGGTGAGGACCAAGTGGAGATAGGGGTGAGGGAAGAGGCCTCATGCGTTACCTGTGAATGATCTGTCAGAAGGGTAAGTCCTTTCACCACGCTGATGGGGTCCCCAGAGGCTGACAACACTTTGGCCATCAAGTCACTGTATCCACTGAAGAAGGTAACAGGTCTCAGCTGGACATCAAACAGGATGGCAGACATGCCGGCAAAGGAATCGAGGTTCTCCTCGCCCTCATCAGGGCTGGCCGCAATTAAGGCTTCTAACCCTTGAGCTTCAAGAACCACCTAGAAAGACAGAGACTACATGGCACCCATGGCCTGGCTTCCCAAGGGGGCACAGCTCAGTGGGAGGGGGCCACGGAGAGCCCAAGGGACCACCTGAAAGGTCAAGTGTTGAGGGTCGAGGATCCTAAAGCATCCCAGGACTCTTCAGAATATCTGGCTTACGTAACTAAAGGAAATGTTAAATTTCAGTTGGAGATTAGTAAAAACAAAGATGCATTTTTTTCTATCCAACTTGATGGACTCCCTGAACTCTCTCCTGGGGTCTGAGAACTGCAGGTTAAGAACATGTGAGCTAAAGGAAGGTCTCTTGTATATGAGGAAGATTCTCTTCTCCCACAAAGAGACTTAAGGAAGGACAAAGAAAAGAACTGAGCAGAATGAGAAAGTGCTTTAGTCTATACTGGGGATATAGCATTTACTCTGCTGAGACTACAGAGCCATTGGAGTATTGAAGGACAGTTAATACAGAATCATAGATTTAGACCTGGCAGGGACCTCAGAGATTGTTGAGTACAACATACTCATTTTTCAGATAAGGAAACTGAGGCCCAGAAAGGTAAAGGAACTGGGCAAAGATCACTGGCCTTGAACTTTAGGTCACAGCATGGCTACTGAATTCATAGCTAGGATGTGAATGCATCCATATTTTCCTTTAGAAGATGAGCACCTAAACACCGCTCAGTTTCATGGGTTGAATTGCTTGAGCTGGGAACCCCATTTGCATCCCTCAAGTGTTCCAGGGATCCTGGAGAAATTTCAGCTGGAAGGTTTAAACTTAGTCTGTGTGTGAGGATCCAAAGCAGAAGAGCCCCTAGTGGGATAGGGAGGCCCAGTGGGGTAGGGGGTTGGAAGAAACTCAGTAGGCCTAATATCTTACAAGAGAGCCTCAAGTCTTAGGAACTCTGTCCGAATTTTCCCTCTGAGTGGAAAAACTTAATTTCCTTTTCTCTTTTCTTTTCATTGAGTTAGAGATAGACCTTTGCAAGGACTGAGACATGAAGAGCATTTTATAAAATGCTGTCTGCTTACTAAAACTGTATCACCTTGTGTTTGGTAATGAGTGTTCTTTCAGCCCACTGCCACGTTAGACCTGTATCCTTGTGGAGAAATGCTAGTTTTCAGATTCTTTGTGAAGGGTGCCACATGGACTTGGTGAAAAGTGAAGGGGACAATAAATGCCCAACTTCACAAGGAGGCATTTTCATCAGCATTATTCTGGACAATGAAAAGAGCCATATCTTTTGGGTGAGGCTAAAGGTCTAGAAACTGATCATCCATTGAATACTCTGTTCTACTTTTTCCATTTCTAGAAATACCATGAAAAGAACATGGATAACTTTTTAGACTTGTCAATTAAAGTAGTCAGTCTAGGAAAGTTTGGTACTCTTTGTAACATGATACCGGGAGAGGAGACACCCAAATAATTATTACTTGGGGTTCTAGCGAATTACATTAGTAGATCAAGTCAAACTTTTGTGAGAAAGGTGAGGAACAAAGGGCACAAATTATATTTTGTGATGTCAGTCTGGTCATGAATTGCTTCAAAGATTCATTTTGTTAAAATGTCAGACACATATCTAGTACATTTTCTGATGTATCATCAATCTCTTGCAGAAAATTTTACCATGGCTTAAACAGTCATCGGCAAATTTTGACCTCAGGCCAATTTTTTGGTTTGTTTAGTGAAAATGAGAATTCTCCTTTTGGAATGAGAATTACCTGACTAGCATGAAGATGAGTATCCTCCAAGTACTGAAGGATGTTCAAGTTACTTCTTCTTAAAATGCCAGAGCCAGAGTAGAGAATATCGAGGCTGTAAGTGGATGCTGAATGAGGATCACCTGACGGCAACAAAGATCCAGGTTGTAAGTCAGTAATGCTGTCCCACAGGCACAGCAAAGCAAACATACAACATTCAGACAGGAAAAGAACGAGGGGCACTGATTCAGTTACATACGTTCCACATAGCCAGTGTAGGCAGAGGAGGAGCCACTCTTGGCAAAACGGTCGTAATTGTGAACAACCATTTCCTTTAGAACTCGTCGGATCATTTTGCTGAAATAGACAAAAAGAGGAAGTTTTCATTTTAGACAAATGCAAAATGGTTCGTTTCCAAGTTAAAATTGGCTGTGCTTGAAGGAGGTAGAACAAAGGGAGAAAAAGAAAGACTCAGTCTTCCTAATGCTATTCTAAGATAAAGAAGAGGCTGGAAAGAAGGACGTGTTAGAGCTCACCTCTTCTATTCCTTTGACATTGGGAAATTAATTCACTGCAAAAGTGAAAGTTGTGAGAGGGTATCCAGTAGAAGCAGAGTCTGCTGAGGCTGATTTGGAGGCTGCATTCCATTAAGGGGATGCAACTTGTAGGAGGAAAATGAGTGTAGGATTACTGAACCCTTTGTGTGGAAGATGGACCAAAGCCAAGGTGGTCTGGACTATTGGGAGAGTGAAAGTGAGTGGCCTTTGAAGTCTGGAAGACTCAAAGTGAGTTCAAATTCTTCCTCTGGTACATGCTACTGGTATGACCTTGGGCAAGTTACTTAACCACCATGGGCCTCAGTTTCCTTATCTGTAAAATAAAGGCATTGGTAGAAGGTCCCAGCCAGGACTAACTCTATGACCTATAGACCTCTACAAGTTTTTTCTAGATCCTCTTAGGAGATGAGTGGTTAATGGAATTGCAAAGTGGAAGTATGGATTTTTTTCAAGTCTTATGTTTAGCTTTCATCTTAGGTTAGAGATGTTCACAAAGGACATGTCCTGAGAGACTATTTTCTTTTGAGTTCTCTCCATCAATTTAATTCACAGTGTTTAAAATGATAATAGCACTTTATTTCTTTATATGTTATTTATTTATACGGCACTTCAAGGTGACAAAGTGTTTTGCACACATTATCTCATAAAGCCAAGTTCAAACTCCGATCTTTCTGCCTCCAGACCAAGTGCTCTGTCCACTGCTACATTATCTAGCTTCCTAAGACTCTGAGAGCTGGATGGGGCAGGAGGAGACAGAAACCATTTAGTCCAATCCATGAATAAGACTTTCCATAAACTCCTCAATAACTGGCTGAACTATCTCTGCTTTGAAGAAACTCAATGTGGGAAAACCTGTGGCCCTAATTGTGAGGAAGCTTTTCTTTACATCAAGTCTGTTGTTTTTACCCATCACTTCTCAGTCAATGTCTTTCACCGAACCTTTAAGTGCCTATTATGTACAGGCTGTGTCGTTGGGCATTGGGCACAGCACAACGAATACATTACCAGTCCCACCCAATTCCTGTTAATGTGTATATAATCTATTCCTCTAGAGGAAGAAACTGAAGGTCAAGGAGGCTAAAATTAGCCCATGGTCCTTCAGAGAGTCAGAGGCAGAATCAAGGTCTCTTGAGACCTGCTCAGTCCCATTCTCTTTGCATTTCACTACATGGCCATACTTTGTACTTTTAAAGTTTTGTACTAGGACTGACTATGAAGACAGGCAGTGTGGTGTAGTAGATAAAGAGCTGGTCTTGGAGCCTGGAAGACCTGTGTCCAAGTCCTTCCTCTCATACAGATTATGGGCTGCAGGGCTCTGGGAAGGGTTTCCTGGGAAACGTTTAACAATTGAGAATGCAGGATCCATTTCACTGTAATTTTCATGATGAACACTTTCTCTATCATTTCCATAAGCCTAGACAATCGACAACATAAATCAAGCCCTGGTTGGTAACTTTTGAGGTTTCTGAGATGTTTACACTGAAAATGTAACAATCGCCTCTAGCTGGCTCCATTAAAGCACTAGACCAAGTGACTCAGGCAATTCTCTAAGGAAAACGTTAAACAGGGATCAGGCTACACTTCTACGGAGGTTCCTCACTGGTAATTCCCTATGCCAACAAAACCCCAGATCTGGTTCTTCCCATGCTCCCTCCACTGGATTCTCCCACCCTCACAAAGTAAGTCCTTCTGACCATGAAGCAGGCTTTCTATCCATCACACAATGCTGCCCTTCTTTATAGCCAGTCCTAGTAGAAAATGCAAAACCCCAAAGCATGGTGGGAGCCAGAGGCCTGGGTCATTGGGACACAAGAAGTCTCAGCTATACCATTGATTCACTGAAGGATCATGGAAATTTTATCACACCTTCTCTGAGATTTGCTTTTTTTCTTCTAGAGCATTGGACTCCACAAATCCTGAGGTCCCTTGGTTCACACACAAAAGACCTAAGGGAATGAATAGTGTTTATGTTTTGGGGCCTCCACCTCCCCAAAATTAGAAAGAAAGCAGAGAGAAGAGGTGGTTTAAAAACATGAACACTGTTGGGAGGCACTAGTCTACCATGCTGCTTTCCTGGCTGTCTGTCCCCAAAGCACCAGCACAAAACTAATACAGTGTGTGTGTGTGTGTGTGTGTGTGTGTGTGTGTGTGTGTGTGTGTGTGTGTGTGTGTGTGTGTGTGTGTGTGTGTGTGTGTCTATGTCTGTGTGTGTGTGTCTGGGTCTGTGCTTCTTCTCCAACCTGCTATGTATAGTCTTCAGCAGAACCTCAGTCTAGTCTCTAGTTCTGGGCAATGGGACACCACCAGCCAATGGTCCCAGACAGACAAGCGGCAGAGATACTCTACCTTGCAGGCAACTGGAAGCGCAGAATGTCCTGGACCACAGAGAGCATGTATCTGTTCATTTCTTTGGGGAGCTCACCAATAGAAAGCAGGAGGTTCTTGACTTCCATGTAAGATGGGTTGTTATTGAGGATGATGGCAGCTGCGGTGGTGCGCACTGTCTTTTCATGGACCTTCCGATTCTGATGGTAAACCCTGTTCATGATGGTCTTCACCTGGGCATGGGAAGGTCTGTTTTAGTCAGGGCAGATCTAGCTCTTTGGCACCCAGGGTTCCATTCAAGGCTAGAGGGCAGCACAGGACCTCCAGCAAGACTGGCATTTCACACCAGTTCCCTGGCACAATTCTCAAAGGATGCTTTCCTGCATCCTTTTATCCTTACCACTCTAAGTCACTATAGAAAATCCACCATGAATAAATACAGCATTGTGTGGTCACAAATGGTATTTTTTGTTTTTGCTTTTGTTTTCAGAGAGGCAGTTCGGTGGCGCAACAGATAGAGTACCTGGCACAGTCAGGATAGACTGGAGTTCGAATCCTACCTCAGACATTTATTACCTATGTTACCCTGGACAAATCACATGACTTCTCAGCTTCAGTTTACTTATTTGGAGATAATATGGAGATAATAATAGGTGACAGTATATAGCAGATAAGAGATAATAATGTGAGCATAAAATGAGAAAACTACATGTAAATGCTGGCATTTAATATTAGTCAAAAAGTGTGTGAGGTGTCTAGATGCCACCCTAGCACAATTCACTTAACTTTGGAAACCTTTGGGAAATTGAGTTTCCTCTTCTGAAAAACAGGGATATTAATAGCACCTCCCTTACAGGGTTGTGAGGATCAAATGGGAAAATATCTGTAAAGTGCTTTGTGAACTTTAAAACACTAGACAAATGGTAGCAGAGAGCCTGCTGCATGCTTAACACTGGGTCAGGCATTTGGAATCATGTTTTTTCCTTTTCTATCCCTGGCTCCTTCATTCCTTAGACTGCATCCTCAGAGACTTGGTTGCTATCCCGAGAGTCTGCTTTAGACATCAAAATCACCTGGGGAGGGTCTAGGGGGGCTAAGGAACATGATAAACTAACAGAGCCACACTTATCTGTAGCAACCACACATACACACACACACACACACAAAATAAGAGAAAAAATAAATGACAAAAATACTTAGCAAAAATTCTTTGCCTTGATGGAAAGGAAAAAGAGACCTTTGAAGCGAGTGATGTCATTTTATGGAAATTACCATAAGGAAAAAAAATATACCTGTTAATTTGCCTTGTTGGGCAACTGCAAGTACCCTTTAACCTGCCCCTGCAACACTGTTAACTACAGAGTCAGTCTTGGCTCCAGGCCTCCACCATAAGCGAGAGCCCTCTCATTTCCAGCTTCTAGGCCTTTGTACCAGAACTTGGGATCTACCTCTGCCTCCCACCCCACATTCTAGGGGAGAAAAACCACATCAACATTAGAGTTGACTTTGTGTTTATTTTGCACGCGTTATGTGTGCCCGTGTGGTATGAAAACTCCCCGAGGCCAGGGTCTGTTCTGCTTTCTGCCTTTGTATTTCCAGGGCCTAGGGCAGAAGAAGGTGCTAAATACATGCTTGTTTAACTGAACCAAATGAATCATCCCTTTGTAAGAATTGTGCATATTTAATTTTTGAATTGTCCAGGCTGTACTTCATGTTATCGGCTGTATGTAAAACAGGCCCAGGGACACAGAAAGGTGCGAATCACTGGAAAGCCTTTCCCTCGAAGGCCCTGAGCTCTGTGCTCAGTCCACACAGCTGGATGATGGGTGCAAAGGTCTGTGTCTGTGCCTAGGACGGTGGTGGTACAAGGAGGCAATTAAAAACATGGAAGCTGATGTTAGAAGAGTACGCAATTCTTCGTCAGAGCTGCCTATAATGTATATGGTAGATTACTATTTTGAGGAAGGTCTGGTTGAACTGAGTGAGGGCAGTGTGAATTTCACTTAAACTCAACTACTTGATGAACATCTATAAAGCATCTACTCCATCATGCTAGATGCCAGGGACACAAGGCCAAAGCAGGTTTGTTCTCAAGCAGTTTACACGTTCCCGGGGAAACAGGATGTAGAAAAATAAATGTATATGAAGCAAATGCAGACTGATACAAGGCACTCGAGGTGGGCAGGACCAGCTGGCAATATCAAGAAATGCCCAATGTAGGCGGAGGCATCTGCGTCCAGCTTTGAAGGAAGGGCAAAGTTAAAAAGGGAGGACATTCCAGGCATGAGGTATAAGCCTATGCAAAGGCATGGAGAGAGGAGATTTGAAGAAAAGAGAAGGTCCGTTGAGCATGTGGAGGGAAATAATGGGAAATCAGGCTGTGAGGTGGGTTAGAGCCATGCTGTGAAGGGCTTTAAATGACAAAGCAGTTGGTGTTTGATTCCAGATGTAACTGGAAGCTGCTGGAGTTTGCTGGTTAACAGGAGCTTCTGGGAATTTCGGGGGCCATCCTGGAAATCTTCTTACCTCGTTCGTGATGAAAGAGCTATCGTATCTCTGAAGGGTTGTCGCGGCCAGATGGCTGATGGGCCCATCGTCTGACTCCACATACTTGAGCAGCAGTGGGATCCCTTCAGGAAGGACAGCGTTCTTCAGAGCTAACAGATACATCTTGATGTCTTCCTTCTTGTCTGCTTTCTCAAGGCCTCCCAGGATCAGCTTCTTAGCTTCAGCCACTGCCTAAAGAGAACAGGGAGCCACTTTAGGAATGTGTACAGGCTTAGGGTAGGCGTGAGCTGTGTGAGCTTCCTCCCCCAACCCCGCCCCACCACCAGATTCCCAGAAAAGCTCGGGTGTCACTTCATTTTCCATCATTGATCTCTTTGATGATATGCTTTACAACACTTCACTTGAATGAGAAAATGAGGACATTTCTCCCAGACACAGTAGCCACCAGCAAATTAAATCTAAATTAAATTCACTGTTTTAAAACATTATCCTGAGGCATTTTAGAAGCAAGGAACATGGTTGGTAATAGGTCTATTAATGGTTTGACATATTCTGAATGTGCAGAGTCATATTTTCATGCTCACTGGACTCAACAGTAAGTAGAATATAAGCTCCTTGAGGGCAGGGAATTTTTTAAAAATGTCTTTATTTATACATAGTGGTACCTGGTCGTTCCTGTCCCATGCTGAATGTTTAGCAAATGTTTATTGAATAGAAAACTATTTCTAAAGCAGATTGTCATAGCGCCTAAGTGGTCAATTATACAACATTTTAATGTTATTGATCACATGTCAGGTTCTGGATTAGGTGCTAAGGATGCAAATATAAAAAAATGAAACAAAACCTGCTTTCAGGGGTCTTATCATCAATCAATGCATACAAAATGCTTCCAAGATTAGTTAGTGTTTTGGAAGTTCAACCTAGCTTCAAGTGTGGTTAGTGCAGATATCATGTATATCAGTTTTACATTGGTTTTTTTAATTCAATTTTATTTTATTTTCAGAATTGCATTCTCTTCCTCTCACCCTCTCCATCCCAACACACACTGAGAAAGCAAGAAAAACAAAACCTGTTACAAATACATGTAATCATAAGCTTCAAAATAATAACATAGCTAATACATGTACTTGTATGTACATACATATACGTATACACACACATATATTGCTTATTATGTGCCAGGCGTTGTACTAAGTGCTTTGCAATTACTGTTTCATTTGATCCTTCCAATAAACCTGGGAGGTGGGTACTATAATTATCACCATTTTACAGTTGCAGAACCGAAGCAAAGAGAGGTGAAGTGACTTGCCCACGGTCACCCAGCTAGTGTGGGTGTCTATGACCAGATTTGAACTTGCATCTTTCTACCTGCACTTCAGGCTTCTCACTGCCTCATTCTAAGAGGAAAGGAAGCAAGTCTAAGCTAAAGGAAATCAGGTCTAAATGATAAGGACACCAGAATTTCTGTCATTCATTAATATCCTGCAGATGGAGGGTGACTAGAGAGCTAGATGACATAAGGTAATAGGCACACCGTGAATGGGACTTGGATCCCAACTGAGGAACATGTACATCTCCTTGCAGGGAAAGCCACACCTGCTTGTGTCCCCTAGTGTAGCTGTTAACAGACATCCCTTAGGAAGGGAAAGCTCCTAGTGATGTCTGTCTGAGACGGAAGGGACAAAACACAAGGCAAACCAGCTTTGAAATCTGAACACTGGCAGGGAAAAAGCATATCTTTTCATAAGTTCAGCATCTGCACAGCAGGAAGAACAGCTTGGTTTGATGCTGTTCAATCTGGCCTTTCTTTTTCAATCATCCTTGGAAGGTAGCTGCTTGTGAGTGTGTGTATGTGTGTGTGAATGTGTGTGTGAGTGCATGTGTGTGTGAGTGTGTGTGTGAGCGCATGTGTGTGAGTGCGTGTGTGTGTGTGCAAGTGAGTGAGTATGTGTGAGTGTGTCTGGGTGCATGTGCGAGTGGTGTGTGAGTGCGAGTGCGTGTGTGTGTGTGTGAATATGTGTGTGTGTTAGTGTGTGAGTTGTGTGAGTGTGTGCAAGTGTGTGGGAATGTGAGTGTGTGTGTGAGTGTGTGTGTTTTCTTAAAAGAACACAGATTTGAATAGAAAAGTTCTCATCTTTAAAAAACAAAGCTCCTGCTATGTGGAGAATTCTTAGCCAAGGATTGAGGAGCTTCTGAAAGGATATAGACCACTTTAGAATACATAAAATTTGTGAAAACTTTTACATTAACAAAATTAATGTGGCAAAGATAAGAAAAAGAGGCACTTGGAGGGAAAAGTCTTTGTATGCTAATAAGTCTGATGTCCCAGATGTAGAGAACTAGCACAAACATGTGAAGCTGAGGGCCATCCCCCAATGTAGCATCACTCATGATCAGAAAAATACAAATTAAAACAACTCTGAGGTTTAACCTCACACCCAGTAAACTATCAAAGATTTTTTAAAAAGACAGAAACAGTCAATGTTGAAGAACTGTGAGAATACTAGTCTAGTCAGGCATTACTGGTGGAGCTGTGAATTATTCTTAACATCATGGAAAACAATTTGTATTTATGTGGGAAAAATCACTAAACTGTCCATACCTCCTAATTCCACAGCACAGCACGTATCCAAGGGAAACAAAGACAGAAAGGAAAATTCCATATGTAATTAAATATTCAGAGCACACTTTTTTGTGTTAGCAAAAATAACTAGAAGGTAGGTCCCTATCAATGGAGGAATAACTAAACAAAATTGTGGCAAATAAATAAAGTGGAATATTGTGGACCAAAATAAAAAATAAATATGAAGAATTCAGACAAACATAGGAATACATGTATCAAGTGATGCACAGTGTAATCATCAGGACCAAGAAAGCAAGATGTACAATGACAAAAGTGTAAACAAAAACCCAAATATCATGGAAGTGTCCTGACTACTCTTGCTCTTAAGAAGAGAAAAGGAAATGAACCTCTCTCCTTTTGTTGAACCAATGTGAATACGGTAGAGAGATGATGCTACCAGACATGCTGTGTCATTTAGCTTTGTCAGGGGTTTTCCTTTGTTACAGGGAGAGGCTCACGGGATAGGCATGTGCAGCTGGATGCACTGTAGGGACAAGGATGCATTGTATTCAGAAATGATTATTTAAACTAATTAAATACATTAATAATAAAATAATTAAATAAAAGTGTTACTTAAAAACAAGAGGAATTAGTAAAACTTTCATTTTCAAAAAATGAATGTGCAGAAAGCTGGTAGATTTCCTAAGCCGATAGAGAGACTTTTTTATCATATGAAACCAAAACACACAGATGAAGGACGCACATAACTCTTAAGTAACTAGAAGTAACTAAATGACAGGTTTTCACTGTGAAAACTGAATGGACATGTGGTTGGCTTCTGCCCTCACGGATTCTCCTGAAGCCTGGTCTACCTCTAAAAACAAAACCGTACTTGAGGCCCTACGATGCTGGGCTTAAAACAAGCACGAGGTGGATGACCGACAGACTGTGAAAGAAATCAGCAAATGATGGTCACTCACCGGGGCTTTGCAGGCTTCCTTCTGGCACAGTTTCCTTGTGAGTGCACCGATGATGATGACGACTGTTTCTCTGATGTCATTGCTTCCAATGGGGTTCTTAAAGGTCTTCTGTTAGCCAAACGGAAATAGATGTTACAGACACTTTTAAATTTTTCTGCAGTACATTAATAGGTAGAGAAATACACATTCTACTATCCAAATATAATGTTTTTAATCCCCTTAAAATACTTAGTTTTATGCTTTAGAACCCTAACACATTTTCCAGAGACTCTGGAAAGGGTAGGGGCAGCTGGTGCTTTGCTCCAGGGCCCCACAATTTGGAAGTCATTGGTAACAGATAGCTCTTGAATTTCTTCAGAAATAGCTGAGATTAGCCCCTAGTTAGAAAGAAAAACTGGTTAAAATACAATGCCAGATGATGTATAATTTCCTCCCTGTGGTGGCCCACCAAGTTGAACTTCTTTCTGAGCCAACATTGCCTTGTTCCCTCCCACAGTAACAGCCAATGTCCTCAGGTTTGTCTCTCTCTCTTTCTCTCTCTCTCTCTTTCTTTCTCTCTCTCTCTCCTCTCTCCCTCTCTTTCTCTCAATGGACTGATATCCCAGCACCTTTCCCCCTAGAGGGCCTTGTGTCCCAAGGTATAAGTTATCTCTTCCCCCAACTTAATCTGTTTTTAAAAGTTTACCTGAGGGCACCTTTTCTGCTGACACATGAAAGAACACATTTTGTGGGCTTGCCCTGGGCACCAGAACTGCTAGATATGGCCCTGAAATTTATTACACACCTTTGAACTGAAGAGATATGCGATAATATAATTTACCTGACAGTACTATTTTCAGGAAAACAGGGACCATGTACGTTCCCTAATGAAGAGCTCAATTTTTCTATTGTGAACTGAGCTGATTTTAATTGTGCCATTCATGGTAGTCAGTGAAGGAATACTATAGCTTCTGAAGAACTGAAATTGAATGGTGATCAAGGGCATATGGCGTGTTATACTGTAAACTAGGAATTAAAGAGAAGAAGAACAAAAGATGTCATCGAAGAAATGTATGTGTGATGCAGTAAATGGGCTGGTCATGTGGCAAAGCAAGAGAAAAGCCTGGGTACTGTGCTAAAAGCAGAGAAGCCCCTAACCCTCCCCCACCTCTCCACCACCACACTACCCCCGAGAGTGTTCATCTTGAGGTTGGCTTTTTTTTAGGAGGTAACTGGTGGATTCTTCTGATTTCTTCATCTCCTGGTTCTAAGATATCTGAGTAATTTTCCTTTATAATTTCTTGAAATGCTATCTAGGCTCTTTTTTGGATCAGTTTTCAGGAAGCCCAATGATTTTTAAATGATCTCTCCTCAATTGATTTTTTTTGGTTAGTTGTTTCCTTGATGAAATATTTTATACTTTCTTCTACCTTTTCAGTCTTTTGACTTTCTTTTATTTTTATTGAAGTCTCATAAAGCTATTGGATACTCTTTGGCCAATTTAAATTTAAATTTTTTTTTCAGTAAGGTTTTGTATGTCTTTTGGTAAAATTCTAATTTTAAAGGAGTTATCTTATAATGGCAATTATGAGAGTTAAAGATCTTCCCGGCCCATTAATAGATCTCAATACCTTCTTGTTAATTTCTATTGATGCACTGGGTTAGAGGGTCCTGCTCTGAAAAGTGTATTTTACTTTGGGGCTTAGTTTATGGAAGCAGGTTTGTGTGCCAGATGAGACTCTGGGAAGCTTCTATGTGTGTGTGTATACCCACACACACATATATATGCACATACATATATACATACATATATACACATACACATATATACATATATGTATACACACACATGTACAATGGTCAGACAGCTGGATCTGTCTGTTGATCTGTGATGTATGTATTGCTTATGGTCAGATAGTTAGAAGCCCTGTCTATTGATCTTTATGTCTCTGTTTATATTTTCTCTGAAGTTCACCGTGCTGACTTTTCTCCCTGAACTAAGTGAATGCTATATGTGCTTGATTAAAGTGACTGCTGACCCCTCAAAAGTTGCTTTCCTTTTAGAAAAGCAGATCCAAGAACCTGCACAGCAGGTCCTCATGTGTTTGCCAGGGTCCTTTCTGTTACATATCTTTAGTAATGTTTTATATTGCTTTTACAAAGCTGTTAATTCTCTTTCAATAACTTTGTTGCATAGTTCTCATCTTCTCCCATTTTTCTCTACTACTCTTATTTTGTTTTCAAAATTAATTTTTTCACCTTTAAAAAAAACTCCTAAGAATTCTTGTTGGGCTGTTGGTCTAACTGTACTTTTCTCTGGAGCTTTGTCGATGTTTTCAAACATTGCCTTCTTCTGTGTTTCTGTCTTTAGCTGTCCTGTAATCATAGTAGCTTTTTATGGTCAGGTTCTTTGGTTCGTTTGGTTCTTGACTTTAGGCTTAATGTTAATGTTGGGCTCTGCTCCCTCCTGGGAGAATGTCTGGCCTGAGCTTCTGTCTTTCTACTTCCTTCTGCTATTTTCACAGCTTAATCTGGGGGCCTGCAAGGTTTTGATGCTTCTTAAGGTATTGTCATCTGGGGAGAGATTTGTTCACTGCCCTCCTAACATGAGCTCTGCAAGCTTCTATCCCAGGTTAGAATCTGTTGGATGGCATGTGGCTGAGTTTTAATAGACTACTGCTGGACTTAACTATTCTTAGCCCACTGGGAAGTTCCGTAGCTTGAGAGACAATGAACTTCTCGATACCCCTTGGGCCTTGGTTTCCTGCCATGGTTATTCCACTGCAGGCTTATGTGCAAGGCCAAAGGTTACAATTACATCTCCACTCTGCTGTTGGGCTCAGTGCCACACAGCTAAGTTTTTAGAAACTTGTTCCTTGCTTTGTACATGGCTAGGAGCTTTCAGTCATCTTCTTTGCCCTGAACTATGACCCAGACTTGGGTAATGGGTGACAGAACTGCCAGTTGGCACCCACCTTTTCCAATTTCCAGTGTTGGTTCAGGGATCCCTTTCTGCTTTGGTACTTCCAGCCCCAGTGTTTGCTCTTAGCCCCCTTACAGTCCCTAGGCATTAGTATACTCCCCACCACTGCCTCTGCTCTTCCCATGCCATGTTCCTGGCCAACCTGTGTCAACAAACCTCTCTGTCTATCTTCTTATGCTGCTCTGGGCTGAAAAAATGACTTACTATGATTTTTTTCCCTTGGCTTTCCCCATAAGAATTCAATCTGCTGTGTTTTCTAGGTTGTTATAGAGGAGATGTGTGGAATGAGCTGGCTAAAAATGCTGACTGCAACTCCAGAGGCAGATTTCAAACCCAGGTCCTCTACTCACTTAGCCTCTTCGAGCTCCCTAGGGCAAATCTCCAAGACATAAGTTGCAGAGAAGGTACTTACCTGAACTCATAGAAAGTTCATCACCCAAAAGACCTCACAACCCTAAAATCACAGATCCAGTCCCCAACCCAATGAAACAGTCCAGGAAGCTTTAATGAAAAATTCTGAGTTACAGAAAATAAACAATCAGTACAATTATCACATCACTTCATGCAATCCTAGCAGTAATTCAGGTCTAATTTCATCCTTCAATATTTGTCCTAATCCTGTTCACTGTATTAGATGAACTATTCCCCCACCTCCCCTTCCCCACCCCCACAAAATCACACTGTCCCTCAGTACTCACGAGCAGAGCTTGCAAGAGCTTTTCATTGGGGTGGGAGGCGAAACCACAGGCATAAAGAAACCTCTCCTGGAGAATAATATCACTTTCACTTTTGAAATTCAAAAACTCCAGCATGGCTTCCAAAGAATCTGGGGTCTGAGCAGATGTGATAGCATCTATCAGTTGAGGTCTGTAAGAGAAAACCACTCACTGTATGTGTGTCCCCAGCACCTAGCACAGCGACTGCCCACCACACAGGAGCTGAGTGACAAATGGTTACCAAATAAATGAAAAATAACAGTCATTAATATTCATCTGAACACTTGGGAAAGTGTTTGAAAGTTCAACTACTGATAGACTTTGAATTTTCATCTTTCCAGGGAAGTAACAGATGAAATAAGAAAAAAAGAAACTCATTTCCACCTTTTTCCATCAATGCTGTTACACGTGGTCTTTGATCTAAAATTTCAGTTACAGCCTTTATTCTACTGATTGATTACGTGCTTTTATGGATTAGTCACAGCAAATAGCTTAATCCTGGGACATTTCCTCTTTTGGGGCTCTCTTTCCTTTCCTTATTCTGAATAATGCATCTTCAGAAGAATGCAAACTGATATGAACTGAAACTAAATATAATTAGAAAAATAAATCCATTGAAAAAAATCACAGATTAATTTTAGGGCTAGAGAAATGTATTAAGGTCAAGATGAGGTGATTAGGTGGTATAATTATAACTCCTGACTTGGAGTCTGGAAGATGGTATTTGAATCTGGTCAGTCCCTTACTAGCTTAAACCTCTTTCAGCCTCAGTTTCCTCATTTGTAAAATGGGGATAATAATAGCACATACCTAACAGTTGATGTGAGGATCCAGTGAGATTATACGTGTAAAAGCACGTAGCACATAGTAGGCATTTTTTGGTCATTTCAGCCTTCATCTTTCTGCTTCCATATGTACAGACTCAGTTAATTAAATACTGAGGCATCTGAGGCATGGACGCTTAGTTATTTGAAAAGGCAATGAGCAAGGCCAAGAGTGTCAGCTTTCAGTTGTCAGCATTCCATGCATTTGGAACAGTGGAAAATGGGAGTGCAGATAATCCTTAATAATGATAATAATGGCCAACATTTATATAATGCCTTAAGGTTGGCAAAGTGTTTTACACGTGTCCTCTTCATAAATAGCATGTATTTATAATGTACTTTGAGGTTTACAAAGTATTTTATATTATCTCATTTGATCCTTGTAACAACCCGGCAATTATTATCCCCATTTTACAGTTGAGGAAACTGAGGAAGACAGAAGTTAAATGACTTGCCCAGAGTCACAGCTAGTAAGTGTCTGAGCCTAGGTTTGACTCCAGGCCCAGCACTCTATTCATGGGGACACCAGCTGCCTCCGTACCTCTACAAGTCAGGACCTCTGCAATTGATAATCTTACAGTGTCTTCTGAAGGCAGGGTGAGGCTAACTGGTTCCCCAGGGTTACAGGCCAGTATGTGTCTGACGTGGGACAGGAGGTCTTCCTTGAGGGCAAGGACTGTTTCATTCCTGTCTTTGTTTCAACAGTACCTGCTAGACACTGCAAGTATTTATTAAATTCTTGTTGATTGATCATTTCATTTGTGCCTTGAATTAAATTACATTTCTAAGCTGAAGTCACTTTTTTCCCCACCAAGATTGGAATCTTTTAAAATCTAAATAAAGTTTATTTAATCTAAATGAAGTTTATCTAATATTCAGGAATATTATATCAGTAAACATCAAAAGAAGTGTACATCCAGCTTTCTCTTGACTATCAATCGATCAACATTTATTAAGCACCTACTATGTGCTAGATCCTAGGCTAAGTTTTTTTCTTGCTTCCCTGTGCACAAAGACAGGATCAATTTCTGCTCTTAGATATTCCATGGTGTTTCTCATTAACATTTCATTCCTATTAAGCACAGTTACTATGAAATCCTTCTCTGGTCAAGTGATTCTACATTTTTACCTTGTGACAAAAAGTTATGATAAAAGTGCCAAGCAGAACAAAACAGTCAATTTCTATTAGTTTTGCTCTCAGTCCAATTCTCTGTTTAACAATCGTCCACATAAAAAAGCTTCCGTCCCAGTGTGATTTTGACCTTAGAAAGGCACTGTATGATGATTCCAGAGACTTACAGGATTTCTTTCTTCTCGCTTTTGAGAATCTGAAGGAGCTCCTCTTTCTTAGCTGTCCTGAAATGATGGATGAGGTCTAAGAAGCTTCTGGCCGAGTCAGCTTTGGCCAGGTTGTCAGGCTGCAGTTGCTTCCTCGTGGCCTGCCAGAACTCAGAAAGCTGAAAAACACGACCTCCAGTTCACATTCAGTGCCTTCAGGGTGATGCCTCATTCTCAGAACCCTTTACAAAGGGCTGATTATTTTTCCCTAGAATAAACCCTATTTTATAACTGTCAAGTACTATAAGCCAGTATGTTAGTAAAGTCTCTATATTCACAACACACTTCTGTTATATCCACGGTTATGGTGGCCCTTTAGACACTGGGTTGTCTTACTTCCTTATGACCGTGCTTAACCAGTATAATTGAACCTAATAGTCCTAAAACAGCAGTCACTCACTACCTTGTTGTTTTATGGAGTTTTAAATTGAGGCCAAGGCTTTGCCATTGAAGTAGACAAAGGGTGGCATATGTGTTTATTCCTAGATACTTTGAGAGGTAAAAAAAAGATCCAAAATATTTTTGTTTTTCTCAGTTAACAGTTTCCACAAGTGTCTATAGTCACTTTGCTGGGGCCCTTATGTTTTTAAAGCATAGGGCAGAGGGCGGGAGAAATATATGTACTCTTCATTTATTGTGAATTCTTTTTCTTTTTTGATTTGGCAAAATTGATTTTCCATTTCTATATTAAAAAATAAGATTGGATAATGTTTTGTCTATTTTATTAATTTAAAAAACCTAGTGCCAACTTTACTTAGCAATTCAACCAATTTTTTATCTTTTCTGATTTTCAGAACTGCTTTTTTTTTAATGTTAGCTTAATTCACTGACCGTTCTTAAAAGATAAATTTTTTCCAAAATGTAGCTTTGGCTATATCCCTGAAGTTTTTTTTATTGTCTCTTTGTTGTCATTTTCTTTGATGAAATTACCAATTTTTTTCAGTGACTTGTTTGTAAAAGTAGGGTCATAGCTTGTAACAATCACAAACAGCCTTAGAACAAGTACTAAAAGGCCTTGAGTTGCACAAGAATCATAGATAGATGGGTTAAAGAAACTTGGACATGCTCCAGGGATTATCTACAAATCACTGAACAGTTGGGAAGGTAAGAGACTCCAGAAACTGAAATGTGAGTAGAGTTCTAGCTGAGGCTCCCGTGCCTGGTGGGGAAGGAAAGGCCCCTCCCCACTTTGGCTGGAGGCAGATTGTTAGACCGCTCATCTTCCCATTGGTATCTTGGCATGTTATGCCCAGGAAAGTAGCTGACCTTCCAATCCAAATCCTATGTGGCATCCCTAGATGGATCTTCATCACTAGGAGCCACAGTCAGACTGGGTTCCTGACTGTACAAGGGGCCCAGAAAAAAAGGCCACACCCCATTGACACGTGACTTGCCCAGGGTCACAGCTAGTAAATATCTGAGGCTGGATTTGACTCCAGGCCCAGCACTCTACTCATGGGGACCCCAGCTGCCCCTGTACCTATGCATGTCAGGGCCTTGTTTCTCATGAAAAGGAGAAAAACTTCCAGCAATGCACCCTTTGGTAACACGTGTAGGCTAAGCCTGAGTCCACTTTCCCCAGAATTTGTATGTACTGGAGGGAAAGTTTGTCATAGGTGTTTTATACCAACTGATCTCATTGTATCATTTTAATAAATATCTCTTTCTTAAAACTATTTACTAAATGGATTATCAATATATAATCTGGGCAAGGGGGAAGTACACCAAAGGGAGCTTGAGCCAATGACATCGTAAAATTGCGCCTGACCCCTCAGGGTCACCCCTAGAACTGTGAAGGGGACATATAGCCAAGCTATATCTAGCTACGTTTCCTGTCCCCTCAGTTTTTAGCACTTTCTCTCTCTTGGAATTATTCTGTATATAGTTTATATATTCTAGTGGATGGAATGCTATTTTCAGAGCCAGGAACATCTAAGTCCGAGTCTCACTTCTGAAACATACTGGCTGTGTGACCCTAGACAAGTTACTTGGCCTTCCAGTGCTCTAAGGGAGGAGTTCCTGACTTTTTTTGTGTGGTGGACTTCTGGAACAGTCTAGTAAAACTTATGGCCCCCTTCTCAAAACAATACTTTTAAATGCATAAAATAAAATACATAGGATTACAAAAGAAACCCATTATATAAGCATGAAGACGTAATTTTCCTCCTGTCTATGAAACCCAGGTTAAGTATCTCTACTTTAAGATTCCAAGTTGCAGAGAACACACTGACCCGTACTGAAGTCAGAGCTTCTTCAGCCAGCAATTCTCTACCTCCATGAAAGGACAAGTTCAATCTCTGGCCCTAGCCCAATACTTCATATACACTGTACATGCTCTGTCCCCTCCAGCTGCATGTAAGTTCCTGGGGAGAGACTTGCATGGTACAATAGCAAGCATTCAGTAGATGCGTAATAAATGTTTATGGAATTGAATGGAAGCCAAGTCACTCAACTCCAAAGCAGCAGAAAGAGCTGTGAACACTTACAGAAGGACACCGCTTGCACTTGCTCTCAAAGACCTGCCCAACCAGGGAGACAGAGGTATATTTTGAATCCACAGCCTTAACCACCACATCAACCTTTTTTCCAGCCATCAGTCCTGGGCCTGCTGCTGTTGTCTTCAGCTCCAGTTTCTGCCTGTATAACAACCAAGGAAAAAGACCTCATGGTCAGCATTCACATCCATCAAACAGGAAGAGACTCAATCAAAAACTGCAAGGGAAATATTTCAGCTTTTAATGGTTGAAATTTCTTATTTCTTAACTAAACCCAACTAGTGATCTGCTGTCCTCTATGACCCAGTATCATGGGAATTGTTACTGAACCCAATCTAAACATCAAAATAACACATATAAATGTAGGTTCAAGATTCTGTAAATAATGTAGACCTGACAGTGTATTTACCAGATTTCCTTTACAAATAATTTCTTCTCCTCTTCCTTCTTTTTCTTTTTTTTACAGCACCTGTGATTTCACAGAAATAGGAAATTCCAGGGGAGAAGCCTTTTCAGCCAATCAGAGCAGCATCTGCTCTGCCATAAGCGTGAGGTCCCCACACAAGCAGCATGCCAGAGGAAGCACCTGTGCCCTGGCCCTGTGGATACCCCGACCAGCTCCTGCCCGGACCAGGCTCCTTCTGGAGTCCCTGTCTTCCTTCAATACAAACACTCTCTCACAGCAAATAACAGAAAAGTACAAGGTGGTTGCTGCTGTTTGTGTGTGTGTGTGCTAGTCAGAGAAATGAACCAGAGAGAACAATATATTCAAGTTTTACTTAAAATTAAGGAACAGCAAAGAAAATTTAAAATTCCAAATATTTGCTTCTTGATCTTACCTCGATACTATTTTGCCTGTAGCCATTCTCTGGAAATTGAGACCATAGGCATAGGTCTCCTCTGCCAGGACTGCTGTGACAAAACTGTCTTCTATCTTGTAAGTGGTCATAGATACTGCTTTGGAACTGATCCCTAAAACCTAGGTGAACCAGGGAGAAAGGGGAGAAAAAGGACTTGGTAAAAAAAAAAGCAAGATTCAGTTATTTATTTCTGGATCAATTTAAGAAAAAAAAAGTAGTCATCCATTTAGCTTACATGGCAGGCATATCTGTAATGGAGTCTCCACTGACTAAAGACTCTTAAGTCTAAGGGTGGGGAACCTGCTGTCTTCAGGCCACATGTGGCCCCCTAGGACCCCAAATGTGGCCCTTTGAATGAGTTCAAACTTCACAGAACAAATCTCTTTAATACAAGGATTTGTTCTGTAAAACTTGGACTCAGTCAAAAGGTTTTGCCCAAGGCCTAGAAGGCCACATGTGGTCTGGAGGCTACAGCTTCCCCACCCCTGCTCTAAGTATACTCCCACAGTTTATTCTCTCCCTTCTCTTTTCACACTTACTCTGCCAGATCAATATCAAATGAGATCATTTGTGTAAAGTGCTTAGCACAGTGCTTGGCATACTGGAAACACTCAAAGAGTGCTTTTTCTTCTCCCATTTTTTTCTGAAAGCACAGCTTTCTAGATATTCTGAATGAAGAGGGCTGGGTCATACCTTGTTCTGGGTGGTAAATCCAGGCCTTTCAATTTTGCAGGTGTCCAGGGCCTTAATTTTGGTCACTTTATCGTGATGGGCTTGATAGGTCACTTTGCAATTCCCAGAAATGTCCACCTACAATTTTTTAAAAAGAAGAAACGTCATTTGGAATGAACTCATTTATTACTTGATCCTAAGAGAAGGGCCTTGAGAAAGGTCACCCCACTTACTATTAGGCAATCACACTTTTTCTCAAGGTCAACGAGAGTGGGAGGAGGGAATGAAAATGTGCATTTCTTCTAGTACAGAGTTATTTTTTCCATGCTTTCCAGCTCAATATTACTGCACCCCCACAAGAAACTCAGGAATAACTAAATGTGTTCCCACCCCTTGGTACCTGCCAATAACAGAGTTTAGGAAAATGGGCTGGCTAAGAGGGAGCCTTTGCATGCATGTTAACTTCTGAGAGCTGCGGTTGCCAGAAGGTATGGGAATACAGGTCTGAAGGACACTGTTATTAGACTTTAATGATGGCACCAAAGCTTTTTGTATTTGTCTGAACCTCTACTCATACCTGGCCTCTATCTACCCTACCTAAGTTGGGCCATCTTGACTTTTTTTTCACTTTATCTGGGCCTTAACCCTTTGGCCAGTCTTCATAATAGCTCTCTTTGTCTGAATATATTTCTCCTGTATGTAAAGGATCTATCTGAAATTTAGGTCAATGTGATGGCCAGACAAGGCTCTAGTACTTCCAGGTACTAACTTTGGGAAACCCACTTGATTTCTGACCATGTTTCCTTATCTGGAACATGAACCTGGAATGTTGAACTTGGAGCTCCAACCTTGACTTTGTCACTTGTTCTCTGTGTGACCTTGGAGAAGTCATGTCTGGGTCTCAGTTTCCTCAACTATAAAAGGAGTTGCGTCCAAATGAGCTCTAAAGTCCTGTCCAGTTCTAGAGCTGTGATCCTATGAGAACTCAAGGGTTTTTCTAACTCTAAAGTTCTAGAATTTTTTTAAGTTATCTCAGTCTATACTTGGCGTCAGGGCAGCTGAACAGCTGAACTTCTTGACTCTTCACTCAAATAACATGGAATCTAGTCTTTCTGGTGATAGACATTTGCATTTCTATCAAAATTAAATCATGTTACCCAAACAACTCCCATTCATAAAGTGCTTCTTTCCCCTGCATTTTACCAGGATAAAATAGTCCTAATCAAGGGTCTGTCTGCCTAACTGCCTTCATTGAATATCTATAAATCACACAGGGATGCTGTTGTGTCCAAAGAAATGAACCAAGGAATGGTTTCAGTAAAACTTTAGAAAACATGTATGGTCTGATACAGAGTAAAATGAGAAGAACTAGAAGAATAATATATATAATATCAACAACACTGTAATGACAAACAACTTTAAAAGATTTTTGGAGGTGGCTGTGATAGAGCAGCAACAGCTTTGGGAGCTTCCAGCCCAGAGATGAAACCTCTGCTGGCACTGAGCACAGCTGATGCAGACTGGCTACTCTCTTGCCTATAAGCATTCTGGGGCACAGTTCCAGGGTGGAGAGGAACATTTGTGAGGGGTCACAAGGGAGAAGGGGAAGAGAAGAGCACTAGCATTTGTGGCTGCTGGACAGCAAGAGCCCTTCCTGGTTAAAGACCAAAGCACAGACCAGGAAGGCAGTGACCACACCTCTTCCCAGATCACATCACCTTGGAAGCACTGAAAACTTACAGCTCCCCACAACTGGCTCTGAAAACAGCAGCATGACAAAGCCTGAAGCTTGGGACAGTACCTTCCCATCCACAGGTAAGTACAGTCCAATTTTAACATTAATTTCCAAGTCAAGAAATAGACTGGCAAATCACAACAAAAAAGAACTCAACTATAAAAGATACTGTGGTGACAAAGAAGAATAAATACAAACTCAGAAAACAATAATGTGAAAACAGCAATAAGCAAAGCCTCAAAAGAAACAATGCTGATTGGGCACATGCCCAACAAGAATTTCTAGGAGAGTTAAACAAAGAAATAAGAATAGTAGAGGAAAAAAATAGGAGAAGAAATGAGAGTGCTACAAAAAAAAATAAAAGGAAACTAACAGCTTGTTAAAAAGAGGCACAAAAAATAATGAAGAAAATAACACCCTAAAAAAGTAAAATTGTCCAAATGAAAGAGAAAGTACAAATATTCACTGAAAATAATTCCTTAAAAATTAGAACTGGTCAAGCTAATGACTCCATGAGACATAAAGTCAAAAGAATGGAAAAAAATATCACATTGGAAAAACTGACTTAGAAAACAGATCAAGGAGAAACAATTTAAGAATTGTTAGACTCTCTGAAAGTCATGATCAATAAAAGAGCCTAGACATCATATTTCAAGAAGTTATTAAGGAAAATTGCCCTAATATCCTAGAACTAGAGGGTAAAATAGAAATCAAAGCAAGTCACTGATCACCTCCTAAAAGAAACCACAAAAGGAAAACTTCCAAGAATATTATAGCCAAATTCGAGAGCTCCCATGTCAAGGAAAAATATTGAAGAAGTCAGAAAGAAAAAATATTATGGAGTCACAGTCAGGATCACATAAGATTTAGCAGCTTCCACATTAAAGGAGCAAAGGGTTTGGAATATGATATTCCAAAGGAGCTAGGATTGCAATGAAAAATAGCCTACCCAGGAAAACTGATTATAATCCTTCAGAGTAAAAAATGGATATTTAATGAAATATAAGACTTTTAAATAATCCTGATGAAAAAACCAGAGCTGAATAGAAAATGACATTCAAACAGAAGATTCAAAAGAAATTTTAAAAGGTAAACATGAAAGAAAAATCTTAAGGGACTCAATAAGCTTAACCTGTTTATATTCTTTATGGGAAGATGGTACATGTAACTCCTAAGATATTTATCATTATTAGGGCAGTTAGAGAGAGTCTACATAGACAAACAACATAGGTGTATCTGATTATGTTGACAAAAAAAATCAAGGGATGAGGAAGAGGAATATACTGGGAGAAAGCAGAAGGGAGAGGTAGAATGGGGAAAATTTTCTTAAATAAAAGAAGTTCACAAGGAAGAACTTTTATAATGAAGGGGAAAAATGGAAGAGGTGACAGAAAATGCTTGAACCTCACTCTCACTGGAATTGCTTCAAAGAGAGGATTATAAATACACACACACACACACACACACACACACACACACACTTAGTTTGGTATAGAAATCTGTCTTACTCAATAGGGAAACAGAAGAGGAAGAGGATAAGAGAAGGGAGTGGGAAAGGCGGAATGATAAACATGAGGGTGAATTAAGAGAGGCAGTAGTTAGAAGCAAAAAAGACTTTTGGGAAAGGACAGGATAAAAAGAGAGAAAGATAGACAGAAGAAAATGAGATGCAGGGAAATACACAGTTTAATAATCATAACTGTGATTGTGAGTGAGATGAGCTCATCCATAAAACAGAAGTGGATAGCAAAACAAATTAGGAACTAGAATTCGACTTATGTTGTTTAAAAGAGACACACTTGAAACAGAAAGACACAAGAGTTAAAGTGATGGAGCAGAATCAATTATGTTTCAGCTGAAGTAAAAAAGGCAGGTGTAACAATTATAATCTCTGACAAAGCAAAATCAAAAACAATAAAAAGAGATAATCAGGAAAACTACACTTTGCTAAAAAGCAACATAAATAATGAAATGATAGAAAAATGTTTTACAGAAAATGTCTCTCATAAAGGTCACATTTCCTAAATAGATTGGGAATTGAGTCAAATTTTATAAAAATAAGAGCCATTTCTCAGTTGATAAATGGACAAAGAATAAAAACAGGAAGCTTCCATGAGAAGAAATCAAAGCTGTCTATAATCATATGAAAAATGCTCTAAATACAAATGATTAGAGAAATGCAAATTAAAACAACTCTGAGATACCACCTCATATCTCACACAGAAATGACAAATGCTGCAGGGATAAGGGAAAATAAGTACACTAATAAACAGTGATAGAGAATTAAACTTGTCTAACCATTCTGGAGAACAATTTATTACTATAGCCAAAGGACACACCCTTTGATCCAGTAATATCATTAGTAGGTCTATACTCCAAAGAGATCAAGGAAAAATAAAAAGGACCTATATGTACAAAAATATTTATAGCAGCTCTTTTTTTGTGATGGTAAAGAAATGGAAACTAAGGGAATACTCATTAATTGGGAGTGGTTGAAGAAGATGTGGCTAGGATTTCGACGGAGTTCTATTGTGCTACAGAAATGACCAGGAGGACAGTTTCAGAAAATCACAGGAAGACCTATATGAACTGAAGCAAAGTGAAGTGAGCAAAAACAGAAAGTCATTGTATACAGTAACAGCAATATTGTAATGATGATCAACCATGAAGGACTGAGTTGCTCTGAAAGGACTCATGATGAAAAAATGCTAACCTCCTCTGAGTGTAAATTGAAGCAAAATTTTTCACTTTATTTTTCTTCCCTTTTTTGTGATATAGATAATATAGGAATATGTTTTGTATGATTTCAGGTATATAACTGATATATTGCTTGCCTTTTCAGTGGGCGAGAGAGGTGTGGGAGGGAGGAAGAAAATTTGGAATTAAAAAAAATGTTAAAAATAAATAATAACTTTAGAAATAAAATAAAAGAGTTTAAGTCTGATCAGTGTAATGACCAACAAAAATACCAGAGGAGTGATAATGAAGCATGCTACCTACCTCCCAATAGAGAGATGATGAATTTAAGATGCAGAATGAGACATTTTTGGATATAGCCAAGGGGGAAGTCTGCTTACCTTGACAATATACATTTATTACAAGAGTTTTGTGGATTATCTTTTTTTTTGATGAGGTGACATGGTAGGGAGCTTATTCACTGAAAACATTTTTATTATGTCATAATCCAGGGTACCAGTTTCAGTTTTTCTATTGCTGCTGTTCATGATATCCCTCTATAGCTCATACCTCATTGGCGGTTCCAGAGGTTAGCTGCATCTGAAACAGGCTGGCCAGTCCTCTCTTGATATTCCGTACGCCCACAGGTTCATTTGGATGTGAGTAGTAGTCTGTAATCTGGAGGAATAGAGACAATCCAAAAGAAAGACAAGCATTATCAATAAGATCTCACTAAATCAATAGACAGTCAGATTCTTCCCCTTCCTCTCTGTTATCCTAGTGCCAAGCCTTTAACTTTTTGGTGAAGAGAAGCTACTTTTCATTCCACAGAAAACTTGAGATCAGAAGGATGATGGAAAGGGGAAATGTCCCTTTCCAGAGAGAGGATGAGCACAGTTGCAGGCTGTATCCCTTTCCTGATACAAACCCTATAGGTCAAAGTGATTGTCTAGGAGATCAATCTTTGAGATCCAGTGATTGATCCCACTCTATTGTGTGGGAACCTATAATCATTCTGCTGCACTAAATGAAGACATTTCAGGGAACCTCAAAATCCCTGAGTCAACCTGTCAAGCAGTAACAGCCAAAGGTCCATTTTCCACTGGCAGAGCATTTGAAAATTAACTAACTGCCAATCACCCAGGAATGCCACAAGCATGAATCAGAACCTCTCCAGGTCCAAGCTCTCTTCCCATAATGTCTGGACCTGCTTGACCCTAATAAGAAACCTATAAAAAAAAACTACCTCTTTTACTTGTCTTGTTGCCTAATTCCTTTAAGGGCACCAGCAGTGTGCCCAATTTCACTTAGGGCAGCAGAAGACTTATCTCATTCTCCCTGACTGTCCTTTATAATAAGTGCATCCCTTCAGTAAAGCTGACTAGCTAGACTGTCATGCTATGAGCTCCAAAGTACATACAAGGGATAGGCAAATGCACAGTTAGGGGAAAGGATGGAACAAGACACACATATTCATTAATAAAAATCACCTAATTTTATCTGATGGTAATCATACAGAAATGCCACCATCCCTCCTCATCACTTTCTCTCTCATATAAATGGTGGCTTCACAAAGTGAAGGAGAAAGTTGAGCAATTATCCAAAGAGCTGGACGAACATGCACAACTAACAGAAGTAATGCAGAGCTTTGCTGGGGAGCACAGGATCCTTTCCCCTACCCATTCAGATCATTACCTCAAGGTTCCACTTCTCTTTGTCAGTTTACTAATGGACATTTCATCGTCATTTAAATGACCCCTTTTCTTAGTTTCTGCGGTGGTTGAATCCATGGATGTCAGGCGAGTGTTTGCCCCAATTAAAAGGGCATTGGGACAATGACCTCAGTGTCTGAAAATGCATGGTATCATATTTTCTAACAAACCATTGGCAATCTATCAGCCCCAAACATAAGCTTCTAATGGGTCGTATCATAAACTGGGTCTTTCTCCATTTTTCAGCAGCATGACTGGCACACAGTCACATTTCCCAAGCCAAGCGTAGGTTGGGAAAATTTCCAGGAGTAAAATGAATCTAAGGTCTACTACTACTGCACCTGTGAGGAAACAGACCATGATTGATTTCTCACATGATGGAGTGCAGATTATGACTGACCATGAGATCACTGGCCTGGCCTTCTTCCTAGATGTTTCAAAAGGCAAGTGTTAGGATCTGGAAGAAAAAAATTCTGGAGTGTTATCATTATACAGCATAACCTTCCAACCTTCAAAATATGCCTTTTATTTTTATATTGTTAACCTTACTTTAATTACAAACTGGCTTTCTGATTCAACCTTTGGGTAACAAATGTTTGCCAACTTTAAGGCAGATTATCCATTTATTCTCATGGCCCCCAGGGAGAGGTGAGATGCCCAACGTACATGCAAAGTGTCCATGGACCTTCCTTCTTGTTACAGGGCTATGGTGTGTACGTGCTTTTAGTAGTTATCCTCAAAGATGAGATTTCGTAGACTTGGGTACCCAGATCTTAAGCCAAATATTAAACCTCCAGGGTCATGTTAGTTACCAAGGAGGGGTCCTGAATGGTCCCAGAACTCATTCTGACTTGAATCCCCCTTAGCACAAACCTCTTTTATACACAGGGTATCTCAAAAGTCTTTAATAGTTTAAAACTGCCCTAGAACCTTTGGGATACTATGTATCTACATGCCTCCACCACCATATATATCTGCATGTATTTGTATACATACATAAAACATATAAACGTGAATGTGCACATGCTTTTCTGTGCCTCTCCCTACAAAATGTAATACATGGAATGTAAAGCCTTCTATCTTTGTCTTTGTATTCTCAGTGTCTTCCTTGTATAGTACCTGGCACACAGCAGGTACTTTATAAATGCTTATTCATTGAATAAGTTGTACACCTACTGTATGCTCTTCCTTTATGCCCACTAGTAGATGTGAGATTTAATCTTTATCTAGGTGATTTCAGAAAACCCTGTTTAGTGGTGACTTTTCTCTCAAGCTAGAAAATGACAGAGTGTCTGCTTGGCAGAATGGAAAAGCCCATTGGCTCTGGGGTCCCAGGAACCAGGCTTACATTGCCACCCTGACACTGTGTGGGTTACCTTGGAGGAGGGCTGGAGGTCCCCTTCACATCCTTCAGCCTCAGGCTCTTTATCTAGAAAATGATGGGCCAGACTGGATGGCGTCAAAGGGTACTTTTGGCTCTAAATCAAAGATCCTGCATTTGAGATGAGATCTTAAGGGAGAATTTATACTTCTTTCCTTCCTTCATATCAACTTCTATTGTTACAATGGGACTGGCAAGGTGTGGAAACTCTGCATTTTGCTTGTCTATGCTACAATTACGGGAACACAGATTTAGAACTGAAGATCTTAAAAGACATTTGTCCAGCTCACACTTTACAGATGAGGAAATTGAGGCCCACTGAGGGTGAGGGCCTGCTTAGGTGGTAAGGAGCAGAGCTAGGATTTAAACACTGGTCCTGTGAATTCAAAATCCTAGCTCATGGACAAGTGTGCAGTTGGATCCCAGCAGATGTCAGCCAGCAGGACGCATTACTGTAGTAGGATGAAGGTCACAGTTTCACAATAGGAGGTGAGTCTGTTCAATCATATTCTGGCCATGGATGATGACTTCATGAATTTTGAAATGAGGGCTGGACAGGTAAGAGTCTAGAATGGTTGTCTGAAGACACTCCCCTGGGTCATTACACCATCAGGGACACATTGTTACCAACCTGTAAATAGGGAGAGGGTGAATGGGTGTTCACACATGAGAGGAGGGGCTGAGAGGAAGCTTTCAGGCTAAATCTGATAGGAAATTACACACCACTGAACCCAGTGGTAATTGTGTACAGGCCTTCCCCAGGAAAATCATGCTTCTGCTCAGATTCTCGGGCTTATATCATCTTTAAAGAGAACAAAAAGGAAGTTCCCCATCACTGAGAAACTCTTACTAGCTAAGAAAAAGACTCAAAACAACAATAGGAAGTGATGTAGCAAACATGAACCAGTTCTTTGAGCCCCTTGAATGGGGGAGGGAGGGGATGCTGGGGTGAGGGAAGGGGAAAAGGAGAGGGGAAGCTTTTCAAGCAAGAAGCAAAAACCTGGCAGAAAACAGAAAAAACTCAAAGGAAACTGAAGTGCCAATACATCTTCATATTTAAATCATAATTCAGCAGGTAGAGAGCTGGGCTCAGGCACACACTGGCTCGGCCAGGCTGGGCAAGTCACCGATGTTCCTCAGTGTTCTGTCTGTGGTGTCAAACTCAAATAGAAATGGATCCTTGCAAGCTGCACACTGCCTGATAGAGCCACAAACTAACATCTTCTATGTTGTATTATATTTTTATTTCTTTATTAAATATTTCCCAATACATGTTAATCTGGTTAGACAAGAGTCCAAGCTGACAGTGTGACACTTCTGCTCCAGGCAACTCTCTAAGACGAGAGGTGACAACCAGCATTGATAGAGGAGGGTGTCCTCACCTGAAGTTCCTTATCCTAGTGAAATTGCAGGTACTTTCTCCTCACTCTCACCCTCCACCACCTTCATTTCCTCCCTGCAAAGTCTGTTTGGTATGTAGCTGATACAGCATAGCATACAAAGAAGAAACAAAAATAGATAGATAGATAGATAGATTAGATAGATTAGATAGATAGACAGATAGACAGATAGATGGACAGATAGAAAGATAGATAGATGATAGACAGTTATATAGGTACAGACAGATAGACAGACAGACAGAAAGATAGACAAACCGATGGACAGACAGAAAGATAGAAAAACAGATAGATAATAGGTAGACAGATAGACAGAGAGGTAGATAGATAGATAGATAGATAGATAGATAGATAGATAGATAAAGCTCCCATGCTCCCTATTATCTCCAGCATCAAATATAAAATCCTGTGGATGGTTTGTAAAACCCTCCATAACCTTCTCAGTCTCCTCATACCTCCTCCCCTTCCTCGTAACCCCCACAATCCAGCAACATAGAGCTTGCTGCCCCTCACACAAGGCACTTCATCTCCCACTCTGGGCATTTTCACTGGCTGTTCCCCCATCCCTGGGATATTCTCCCTTCTCATCTCTGTTTGGACCTTTTGAAAGCAGCCTTTCCCGATTTCCCCTTCATTCTGGTGTCTTCCCTCTAAGATTATCTCTCATTTCCCCTGTCTGTAGCTTATTTGTACATAGTTTACATGTTGTCTTCCCCATTAGACTGGGAGCTCCTTGAGAACTGGATCCATCTTTGTATGCACACTGCCCAGCACCACGTAATAAATGACTATTGACTGGTCTTGACTCTGACACTTTAAAGTGTTCTTAGGGGTCCAGTGCAGGTACCTAGATCATGCTGAGAGTTTCTAAAAAATAAACATACAACATATGTTGCCAGCAGGAGAGTGAATTTCCACCAAGACAAAATGAACTAGCAAGTCTGTCTTACTTCATCAGGGGTAGAAAGTAAAATGAGATAGCCAATTTCCAGGATGAATTCTTTGACTCAAGATGAAAAACTGGTCATTATTCAATTGATTTGATCATCACAGATAGCCAAACTGGAAAATGTCACATCAAAATCAAATCAGTTCTGAGGCTTAGGCTGCACGACCAAAGCTTTATTTCCCCTTGGCCACACTTCCCGCAGGGACAGAGAGGGATGGAACATAAACCCACTCTGTCCTAGAAGCCCAGTCCTTTGATGGTGAACACCAAAGCCTAATGAGTAGGGACTAAGGTTAACATAGTGTCCCAGAGTTGAGGGAAATCTGAAGCAGCCATGGGGAATTTTAAACTTTTTTACAAACCTCTGAAGAGCTGGGACTTAGTGAGTCTACCCAGGCAATATTGTCACATTCACATTAAAATGAGATGCCCATGCAAGCATTCTTAAGGATGGTGACGTGGCCAAAAATCACACCAGGCTTCAACGTCACATTTCCTCTATAATTATTGCATTATATGCCTGGAAGATATCATTATGTACTTTAACCTGAGGCTACAGCAAGAAACTCCGCTGGAATTGAGGGTTCTGAGTTGCTGAAATAATGATGTGGCAAGCACACTGCAGCCTTTGACCTCCATAGGCTGATCTGTTTTTGTGAATACCAAAAGACTTTGCTCTCAGGTGGCACTTAAGATTATAAAGCCAATCAATATCATATTGGCACACGTGTCTTGCTAGGTTGGAAGAGGCAGAGAAGAAAAGTAGACAGTTCCATGTCATCAAGGACATGGCACTTGGGTCAGCAGATCTTTGAGGAGAATCAGAAGGGAGGATGTCACAACTCCACCAAAGAACATGGATTTTCCCAATAATAACCTTTCCAGGTCCCCATAGACTTCTTAGTCTATTTCTTTTTGTTACAGGAAAAATTTCAGCTACCCCTAGGTTTGTACAAATCTCAACTTCCCAGTTTAATTATGGTAGAAGATGATCATTCCTTTTATTGCTGTTGAGGTAGACACCAAACTGCACTGTTTCTGGCTCATTTTTTTTTTTTTTAATATTTAGGAAAATTGCTTTTTTTTTAACCAGGACTGTGATTCCATTGACACTGGGAACTCCCAAGGTGGAAATTCCCTCTTATCGATGCAAATCAGCATCTGTCTGCTACTGATGACTGTGGAGAGTTGCCTAGGGCACTGAGAGGTGGAGTCACTTACCATACCCAGTATGGAGGACTTGAACTTAGGTCTTAATGATTCTGAGACCCAGTTTCTATCCTCCATGCATGCTGGATCACACATTTAAATACAAAGATTATGTGAAATTCAGTTTCTTAAAAATTTTTTTTCTTCAATTCATTTCCATAAATGGGCATCATATCTTCTTTGATTTATTTTCTTTGGATATTCTAATTTCATCATATAAACTGTGGCTAAAAATATTGATTGCCATAATTTCTAGACTCCATTGTATCAAGACCATTTCTATAATACAGACTCAGAATGTAACTAGTGAATGCTTTGCAAATGAATTCATTAACTAACACTTAGAAAGAGTTAATTTATTATTACTACTAATAACATCCCTTTAAAGTTTGCAAAGCCCTTTACATATATCATCCCATTTAATCCTTACAACTCTATAAGGTGGGTGTTTTTATTATTCCCATTTTACATATGAGGAAACTGAGGCTGAGAGTGGCTAAGTGACTTGCCCAGGGTCACCAAAGCTAGTGAATGTCTGTGTCAGGGTTTGAGCTCTCAGCTCAGCAGTCTAGTCACCTTGACACCTAACTTTCAATACTACAATAGTACAGATTATTCTTTTTTTGTGAAAAGAGTACTGGACTTGAAATTGGAAGAGCCCTGTATTAAAAACCCACTTCTGACACTTATTAGCTGCATGACTGTGGGTAAGTCATATAACTTTTTTAAGCCTCAGTTTCCTCAATTGTAAAATAGAGATGTTATTCCCTGGCATTCTTATCTCACAGGGTAACTGTGAGGAATAAGAAAGAAAATGAAAGTGTTCCATACGTACCAACTAACATTATCATTTTTATTATTATTATATTTAATAATAATATTTTAGGTTGAAATGTTTTAAAATTTAGATTTAATCTCTGAATTCTCACAATCATAAAACTAAGCTGATCTTGGCAACACCGTAGGCTTTGAAAGTTTCGTTTTTCTATGTTTGCTTGAAATCAGTCATCTGTAATCAAATCTGTTTTTTAAATCTCATTTAATTCTCATTGTTCCGTTCATTCCTCTAAACTTGTGCGATCATCACATTCCACCATCTTTGCAAACTTTCTTCGTCTGTTACGTAATACAACTTCCCCAATGCTTATCTGTCACTGGTGAATAACATCTCCTATAGTCACATATGTTTCTTTATAAATATTTTCATAGAAATAGCAATCATAAGTGGATAAAAAATAAAAAGAAATCCAGTGCCCTGATTAATTGCATTGTTTTCTAGCAGATCAACTTGTGGACCTTGCTTTATTAGCTTTGTTTAAGATTCTGCATGTCCTCAACCATCACTAAACCATCTATTTGTGGACAACCTTGTCCACTTTTTTTTGACAGAGAGAGGGTATTCTCTCTGCAGAAGGGAAACAAAAGTGAGAAAAAGAAGAAACAGGAGAAAAAGGAGAAAAAGAAGACATAGTATTTTTAAAACTGCTTCTTACCTTTCCTCGAGTCAAGTGGAGAAGCACAGGTGTCTGCAAAGCCGCCAAATTATCTTTTCCTATGATTTGGGAGGTTTTTTTCCCCTTGAAGATGTTCTTTCCTCCTTCTCTTTGATTTGCATTTTCAACATTAACATCTTTCATCTGTAATCAAGCAAGAAGTATATTAGCTAAACATCCTGTACCTCTATCCCCAAAGAGCTATGGGAAGTGAAATGGGACAAGCTATTATAATCTAAACAAGAATGGAAGTAAACTCTTTGGGTTCCCCCCCACCAAGATTTGATTTCACCAAAGACTATAAGGTTTAAGGCGATAGTAAGATGATAATCTGAGATCAAATATCTATTTGATTGAAGGAATA
Organism: Notamacropus eugenii; assembly: GCF_028372415.1. Taxonomy (NCBI): domain Eukaryota; kingdom Metazoa; phylum Chordata; class Mammalia; order Diprotodontia; family Macropodidae; genus Notamacropus; species Notamacropus eugenii. The sequence continues at coordinate 137,523,174 of NC_092878.1, read as the reverse complement.
TTATTTTTAAGATGTCAGAGACTTTAGTAAAATCCATCTATGCTATTTTCACTTTCTTGATTAATTCAGGTAGATTCCCACCCCACCTTCCCAAAACATTCTTAATACTAATTTGTACATGATTCAGAAAACTAAAATATCATATGAAATCAGAGAATTTCAGAGTTGGAAAGGACTCTCTAGTTCTTTAAAGGAACATCTAGTCCAACCTATATGTGAAAAGAGTTCCCTCTACATTGTACATCTCAAAGTGGTATCCAGCCTTTGCTTAAAGCCACTCAGTGGAGGTTAGAAGTCACTGCTCTATTTGTGTTAGAGAGTTTGTCTTCACATCAATACTAAATAATTTGTTTCTTTTCATTCATTGTCCCTAGTTCTATTTGCTGTGGCTAAAGAGAACAATCTGTTCTCTCTATTCAAATGCCTGGAGTCAGCAGCATATTTTCCCCAGTCTTTAGTCCATGCAAAGCATCCCAGTCCCTTTCATGACTATATATGAGACCCTTCTCCATCCTGGTTGTCCTTCTCTGGATGTTTTCCACCCTATCAATAGTCTTCCTAAAATGTGTTGTCCAGAACTGAACATAGTGAATATAATATAAACTGCATATGATCAGTGTATAGAGACACTATCATCTCCCTGTTCTTACAAGTTACGATGCCATTGCAGCCCATGGAATGCCATACTGACCTTGCAGTCCACTGAACCCCCAGATTTCTATCTGATGAACTGCTATCTAGCCATGCTTTCCTCCTCCTGCACTTGTGAAGTTGAGCTTTTGAATTTGCATAAGGTTGTCCAATGGTCCCCATTATATTTAACATTGTCTAATGTGTCCCACTGTTCTTTCTTGTCCAACCAGATCTCTTAGAATTCTGACTATCATCCACTGTGTTAGCTATTCCTCCTGGCTTTATGTCATCTGAAGAACTGATGAGCATGCCATTTATGTTTTTATCCAAACACTGATCAAAATGTTAGAAAACACAAAGCCAAGCACAGTTACTCACAGAAGAGTTCCTTTGGAATTGACATCATACCACTAATAATCATTTTTGATTAGAGTCATTCAATCAGTTCTGAATCCTTAGAACTATACTATCATCTAGTCTGCACCTTTACATACTTTCCATAAGAGTAACACAAGTACAAATCCCTTTGCTTGGCATTCAAGACCCTTCCCAATCTGGAACCACCTTATTCTTCTAGAGTTATCTGATATCATCCCCTGTGTGGACTTGATGCTCAAGCCCACTTATTAAGCACTGTCCCTGCATACACTCTTGCTCTCTCGCCCTCTCTTGGTCTTTGTTCATGCTGTTCCCTAAGTCCCCCTTTAAAGCCCATCTCAGGGCCCTCTTCTCCATGGAGTTTACCCTGAGCCCCTGGGTCAGTAAGATCCTTCCCTCTTAGAACTCACAGTGATGCAGCACACTCTCAATGGTCTAGAATAGCTCTCTAGTGTAGCCCTCACGTAATACCGGGTGGGATCATTACCTGCCTGTGTCATCCCTATACCAGACTGTAAACTCCATAAAACCAAGATAAATAGCTCATTTAAACTTTACATTTCTTCCAATGACTAGCACCACTATCTGCAACTGGTCAGTGCTGAATAAATGCTTCTTCAATAAATGAGAGAATGAAGAAATAAGAACAATCTTTCTATGGAGTATGATAATAACCCAATGAGACACAACTCAAAAAATGAGAAGGACTACTGAGTTTTTAACTAGGCTAGGAAGATAGACAGAGGTTAGAATAAGGAAGCAAAAGTGACTTAAACCATATATCTCAGAGTAAACTTCATTTTTAAATATTTAATATTTCACGGATTCAGTTGCATTGGATCAAACAATTTTCCATGTAATATTATATATCTGTCGCCATATAATAAAAAGTTGCCGATCATAAGGGTGTTTTCCTTAGCCCTTCATGCCACCAGAGCTATACCCATCAAAGATTTGATAGGGCTCTACTATATTTGGGAAATAGGAAAGTTTCTAGTTCTAGAAAGTGACTCAGAAAACCATGAATTTTTAAAGTGGAAAAATATGTTAGCAGTCAGCCAACAACTCTAATTCGTGCTCAAGTCCCTTTTACAACATGCTAGATAGCTGGTCATTCAGCACTGGTTCAAATGCTTCTTGTGACGTGGATCCCTGTTTATTCTATTGCTGGACAGCGCCAATTGTTAAAATATTCTTCTGTATTTTGAGAGAATATCTGCTTCCTTACAACTTCTACCCACTAATCCTGCTCCTGCCCTCTGAAGCAACACACACTAAAGAGTTATAATAAGAGTGAACATAAGACTCCTCAAGGAGGTTAAAAAAAGAGGGAAAGGTCCCACATATTTTTTAAAGGTTGTACCAACACTTTTTATAATAGCAGAACTGGAAACAAAGTGGGTTTGTATCATTTGGGGAAAGCTTGAACAAATTGTGATACATAAATATTGTATCATATGGAATGATGAAAATGAAGAATTCAGAGAAACTTAGGAAGACTCGTACAAACTGATAGAAGCAAAATAAGCAGAACCAAGAAAACAATTTATACTTTAAAGGAAAACAGTGCTGAAAATCTTTGGAACTCTGACCAAGGGAGTGAAGAAGATGGATGGTAGGGCGTGCCTGCTGCTTCTCATAGAGGGTAGTGGACCAAAGGTGCTTGAAGAGGCATGTAAGCTATGACACGGTCAACATGTTGATTTGTTTGCTTGTCTGTACTGTACTTGATGGTTATAAGAGAGGGTTGTACAGTGTTACTGTGCGGAGTGATCAGTGAAAGACAGCATCAATAATTCTTAACAGAGGCAGATAGGTGTGCTGAATCCTGGGCTTGGGAATGAGGAATATCTGAGCTCAAGTCTTGCTTCAACCCTTACTTAGCTGCGTGACCTTGGGTGAGTCACTTAACCCTCTCTCAGTCTCAGTTTCCTCAATCTGTAAGATGAGAGGGTTGGACTCATTAGCCTCTAAGATTTTTTCCTGCTATCTCAGTGATCTTCTGACGAGCTTCTTTACAGAACTATTTCATAATTATTTGATGATGATTATTATGTCCTACTTTATTCCTCAAACCTACTCTTTTCCAGACTGAAAACCTCCAGATCCCCTAAGTTTTGTCCCTATGACATGCCTTATTTACCCGGTCACTCTCCCTTGCACATCCTCTGGTTTGTCAGTGTTTTCCTTAATGTGTGGTGCCAAGAAGAAGACACCTTTCTGCTGGGGCAGAATATAGTTACCCAAGTTCTGTCACAGGTAAAACCCATGGATCTACTTCAGTGTTTGGCTACAAACACATAAGAACACAGCCACTCACTCTGAGTGGCTGCCCATCTCTAGGTCTTTCCCTGACATGAAGGTTTTCTGCCCAAAGAAGGGAAAATGCTTACCGTGACTTTAATTAGCTGGTCATCATCCCCATCTGGATTCCTCCACACTAGGGCAACATCCACATCAGAAGATATTTTGTAGCCTGCACCTTCCTGGAGTGATTCTCCAACCTGGTTAACAAACACTTCAGTGGAGTATGTAAGCGTATACAGCCTGTCATTGTTCAGGGAGAGTCCAGTAGTGTGTCCTGGAAGAGAAACAGGAATGAAGACATAAAAAAGCATTTTTTAATTTTTTAAAAATTTCCCACAAAAGGTTGTTGACCCAGCTTCCCCATTCTCTAAATTTATTTTAGTTTGCAACAATTTTCTTCTGTAATAATATCATTTCTGATGTCTACATTTTATCTCTAGGCAACCAGGTATCTAGCTCAATGGAATTGGAATCAGGGAGACCTGAGTTTGGAGGCTAAATGTTTACAACCAGCTTTATGGGAGGGGGGTGAAAGTACATAGGGTACACTTTTAGGTCTAATCTTCATAATTAAGGTCTTTTTCCCATCACTCTCTTAAATCCAGACAATTAACAAAATAATAAATCAAGCTCTTATTTGTAGCCTTTGCCAATTTTCTAGCTATAAACGTTCACACTGAAAATTTAACAATCAGTTCTTGGGATCCCTAGGGACTAGCTCCAGCGATTACAATGACCTGAGTTCAAAATCTGCCTCAGATGCTTTAGTTTCCTGTATAATCCTGGAAAAGTCACTTAACCTTTCTCAGTCTCAGTCTTCTCCTTTATAGAGGGGGGAATAATAATAGCCCCTATCTCTCAAGGTTTTTGTGAGGCTTCAATGAGACAATATTTATAAAGTGCTCAGCACACTGCCTGGCATGTAGTAGGTGCTTAAACAATGCTTATTCCCTTCCTTTTCTCATCCCCCTTATGCATGATTCTCAGAAGGGTCCATGACACCCAAAAGGTGAAGATTGCCTGAGGTCAAGTGATTCCCCCATGGTCACACAGCGATGACTCTGCAAGCAGACTGCCCCAAGGTCTTCCTGACCACATTCTCCACAGGAGCACCTTTCTTTGTCTCAAGTACAAACAGCAAAATACATTAATTGAATAAATGGTACATAGTAGAGGTTCTAGCAAAAACGACATGAGTGAACTGATAAGAACTGCTTGTAATTACATTTTTTTGCAGGGAAAAGCTTAATCAAAACATTCAGTGTTTAAAAATAGTTTAACTAGGCTAAACTTTTCTCCATTCTAATTTGCTATGCCTATATGTTGAGAATATCTTTCTCATACATTGGAAGATTACTTTCATTGTGACTTGCCTTTGAAGAATCACTACCAGAGTCTAACCAAATGAGGTTCCCTGTAGTATCTTATCACAAAGTCAAGGAAGCAACTTTATGCAGTGGCAGGAACATGAGATTTAGAGAAATTTGAGCTGGGTTTGAGCCCCTGCTTTGTCACCCACTACCTCTGGGCTCTTGGGCAAAGTTACTTTCCAACTCTGGGCCTCATTTTTCTCCTCTGTTAAAGGAGCTCTCAGGTCTCCTTCAACACAAAAGTTATGAAGCAATGGTACCTGGGCAGGAGCAAATGAGTACCATGTTTTATCCAAAAGCTACACAGAGTCTAGAACTTAAAGCAATAAGAATAACAGTTCCCCCACTCCCCTCAAGAGAGAATTAGAAATAATTTATTTTAACTGTTCTTCAAATAACTTGGAACAGAGTAGATAATGATCAATTAAGGTACAACTTAAAAAATTGTTGTGTGAATGAAATGGAACATTACACTGTAAGAAATGATGACTGAGGAATTGGAAGAAGCTTGGGAAGACTGATATACATTGATGCAGAATGATGCAAGCAGAACCAGGAGAACACGATTGCAACAAAGTCAATGTAAAAAACCAAACCAAACCAATTATTATGTAATTATAAGGACCAAGTTTGGAGTCACAGAAGAGACAAGAAAATTGATCTTTTTTCCTTTTATGCAGAGATGGGAGACCATGGATGTGGAACTTTTTTTTTTTTTTTTGCCCAAACGGTTTTTTTCTCTCTTTTTTGATTCTTTGTTACATGGAATGACTCTGACTAGGGGGAAAGGCAGAGGACTTAATGTAGAAACAAAAGGTACAGATGTGAATTAAACTGATTTTTAAAACACTGTGCCACTGCTTGTGTGAAAGAAAGCAAATTGTTTCGCCTATCCAGGTTTCCTTATATGTCAAATGAAGGGGCTGTAACCAGATAGGTGATCCAACTTATCGCTAAGGTTCCTTTATCTCTAAAGTTCTAGGATTTCAGAGACCAAAAAAGGAGTCCCAATATAGCTTTACAATGGATCTAGGATTAAGGCTCAGCAGTCAGGGAGCCCTTCAGAGCATGCCACACGGGGGGCATAGTAGGGAGCACTTTTAATAGGATTTTTTAAATGCACATTTTAATTAATGCCAGAAAACTCTGATCTCCATGGAGGTGAGGTATTTATTTCATGATAAAATGCTACAAGGAAGACAAAGACTCCAGTAAACAAAAACATACTACAGCATAATTTTCAGAATAAAAAAAGGGGGGGATAAATTTTCAAATTGAGGGGTGGGAGAGCAATAATATTCAAGCCTTGGAAAATGAATTTCCCTGGCTTTCTTGACATGTTTTTCTTTTTTCTCTTAGTACCTCCCTCCATCTCGCTTTTTAATTTTTTTTTTACTTAAGACCTGTGATTATATCTGGGTCAGGAATTCCTAGGACACTTCTACCAACACAGATCAGCAGCTGCTCTGCAATTTACAGTCTGAAAAAAATTGTCTGGGGGCTATTGGAAGAGATATGACTTGCCCAGGGTCGCACTGTCAGTAGTATATCTATCCATTAAACCATCTTCTTAGTCCCTTACCTTAAAAATAGTCTCTCCAACACACACACACACACACACACACACACACACACACACACACAGAGACAGAGAGAGTAACAGAGAGTGAGAGAGAGAGAGAGAGAGAGAGAGAGAGAGAGAGAGAGAGAGAGAGAGAGAGAGAGAGAAGGGCATTTGCCTTTAAAGTACAAATGATGAACAGAAAATAAAGAAACCTGAAGTGTAACTTTAATTTTTTCTCTTTGGAAGAGCGATTAAATGAGGACAACCCTCCAGCTGTGCCAAGCAAGAGGGAGGAGATGGAGAGCTGACTCAGGAAGATGAGGGTTCTGGAATCCAGGCCCTTCTGGAGCCCAGAGCAAATCCCTTAAGTTCTCTGGGGTCATCACTACATCTGTAAAGTGAGGGAACTGAATTGGATGGTCTCCAAGGGGCCTTCCAACTTTAAATCAATGATCCCCTCATTTCTGATCCTTACCCCTATTCCTCCACCCTCAACATTTATACTAAAATTTTGAGTTCATGTTAAATGGAATACTTTAAAAGTTAGACCTTAATTTGATGGCCGTTTCAATCTTATATTATATGAGTGATTTTTTAAAACACTTTCTCCTTTTGGTGCCTTTCTGTATTTCAATAAGGCAAACCTCAAGTGGTCAAAATGCATTAACCAAAAAGGAAGAATGTCTGATGGTGGAATTATAAACATGGTTTCAGGCTTGCTTGGTAGACAAGCAACCCTTGAACTCTTCCTTTGAATAAGACTACTTTGTCAGAGGGTTACTTCTCATACACTATCATTATAACTGGTACCTATTCCATGCCCTCTTATCTTTTATTTCTTATTCATCCCAGGGTCTGAGGTGATGGTAATTTGGGTCACCATGCCCTACCCCACTCACCAAGTGTCTGTGAGGTAGGTCAAACTCGTAGTGAAAAACAAGGCCAACAAAGACCAGGAGATAGTGTGGATGGAGGTGAATAAGATTTCCCCTTCCTTTCTTTGCCCTTGAGAGAGGCTTAGTTTGGGGAGAAGTGAAGGGAGGAACAGGGAGCTCTGGGAGGAGGAACAGCAGCTCTGTTCACCATGTGACCTTAGCATGCAGTCTGCTATGTGAGTGCCACCACCGGACCCCAAGATGCTCCTGTGGGTCATTAGGAACAATGGACAGAAAAGCAGATATGGATGGGCATCATGAATGGGATCCTGAAAAGCAGGCAGGTTCCAGATTGGGAGATAAAGGAAGCCTCAACGGCTGGTGAAACTAGAGAAGGACACCTTCCTTCCACAATATTTCTTCTGGTTTGATTTCCTAACTCTGAGAGGAGTTACAAACATACAGCTCTGGAAAGCTGGGAGGACTAGAAAGAGGTTATAGGTTTAGGAGATGATTAGATGCAGTTTTCCCTTTATTTTTGATACATACAATACAGAGTGTAGCCATAGAATATTGATTTTCTGTTTTCTCTGAATGTGAGGAAAAAGAAGGAAAGAAAAATTCTAGATGTCAGATGGGTGAGTGGCAAGCTTCAACCTTTCCTAGACAGTCAGGTCTGCCTTAATTCCTGCTTTGAAAATGTGAATTTATTCCAACAGACTGATATATCAGAGAATAATCAGGATAATTTTAATTTGAGTTTGCTTATATGATTTGAGGCAGTTGGGGTTATGTGACTTGCTCAGGGTCACACAGCTTATAAGTGTCTGACGCTGGATTTGAATTCAGGTCTTCTTGAACCCAGGGTTGGAGTTCTATCCACTTCACTACCTATTCAGTATTAGTATCCCCTTTAAGGAGACTTTTATTTTCTAAACACCACTATTTCAGTTTCTCCTGAAATATGTTTCAATGCGCTTCTTCATGTATGAAAACTCTAATTAATCAGTCAACAAACAGATACCGTCTGATGTGTCCTGAGTAGTCACACATGGGCAATGCTTTACTTTCTAATTCATTAAGCACGAGGACAGAAGCTGATAATTCTCCACAAGAGCATTCCTTTATTACAGCCCATGGCTGTTCAAAATGGTCTGATAATAATGCCAGTAGGAAATGCTCAATCAATAAATTAGGGGCATGTGCTATTTGCTTCTCCCACCTAAGAGATATGCGTTTTATCTAAGAATACGCCAAAGTGAGAGCAACAGTGGTGGCTGTCATTAACCTGTCATTAACTTTTTTATTTCCTTAAAATCTCTGCCCTTTAAAACTTTGTCCAGGGGTTTGCCATTACGAAAATTTGCCTAAATTGTTAGAAGATTAGATTGTAAACTGCTCCCTTAGATAGGCAGGTTCTTTGGGGGCAGGGAGCTGTCCCTTTTTATTATTTGTATCCCAAGTGCCTAGTACTGCCTGGCATGTAGTAGGTGCTTAATAAATGTTTATTCCAATTGAATTGAAAGAAAAAATATATTTCACCAATTAGTAATTTAAAGAAAGATTAGGGGGACCAATAGAGGGTTAGGCTCCTAGGAAGGAAGTCCCTCCTGTGACACATGTAGGCAATGTTACACTGGACAAATAACTTTATCAGGGCCCCAGACAATTCTCCAAGACTAGAAGTTGTGGAACAACTGCTAGTCTACTATGGGAAAAGGAGTTTACCTGGACCTTGTGAAATCATAGGTACTGATTCCACTCCTTTCTACAAAAACAGAAATGGTCCCTCATTCAGCCTACACAATCATCGTTGTTTCTAGAAATAAATTAAAATATGATTAAAATAATATGAACACAAATATGATTTGAAAATAAAAATTTCCAAATGCTACTGACGTGTTCAATTGGTTTTTTCTAAAATTTGTTTTGCTCTGAAAATTTTCCTACTACTGATCAAAGTAATATGAAAACAATACTATGTAATAGAATAGCTTCTGACCACCACCACTGGCATGAAGAAGCTTAGAAAGCAAGACAAGTGAGGGGGACCTTTTTGGGGGAAATATGAGGTATAAATTTATTTGTAGAACAAGTCACCTTCCCTCAGTATTCTCCAACGATGGTTCATGCTTTCATTCCATCATGACTCTCTACTGTGGTTGTTTTTAACTTTTCTATTACTAACCAAAATAATATGAAAATAATACATGGTGGCAATAACTTTTGATCATTCCCATGGTCAGGCATTATTTTAAATAAGTACAGTATTTTATTTTTTAAATTTATTTTAAATAAGTACAGTAACAGAATATCTTTTTTTCCTCCAAATTTCTTTCCATGCTGTTGATAAAGAAATCATTTCAGAGGATCACAGATTTAAAATTGAAAGGAATGTCAAAGGCCACTTAATTCAACCCCTTTACTTTACAGATGAGGCAGCTGAGGCCCAGAGAGTTCATCTGATTAGCCCATGGTAGTAAATGGCAGATCAGACATTTGAACACAAGTTGGATGATTCCAAGTTCAGAACTTCCCACAATCAAAAAATAGAAATTTATGTACAAATCCAGACATTCCTAACTTGTACCCTAGAATTTAACAAGAATCTGTATAATCTCCTTAGTTTTGGGGACTTTCTTAGGAAATGGCTTTAAAATGAGTTCCCATCCTGTTTAGTCAAGTTCAAATGAAAAGAATAAGTGCTAATTGGCTGAAGCAAGAAGGTATAGCACAGGTAAGGCACAAGTGAGATCTGAAGGGAAGAAAAAAATGATTAAAAAATGGGTAGAGATTCGAAGTCAAACAGAAAGAGATCAGTGGGGGAAACTCCAGGGAATGAGAGAGGAGGGTATAAATAAAGGGAAGAAGGGATCAGGAACAGCTGGGTGCAGGAGAGAGATAATGAAGGATAAAGAACCAAAAACGATGTCTAGAGGTGACAAGATGTAGAGACTTAGGTGAAAAAGTACTAGAAGTTATCAAAGTTAATGTGTAGTAGGAAGAAAAAGATTTAGCAAGCAGAATATAAAGTGAGGTATGCTGCATTAATTAAACAATTTATTATATTCAAATACATTATTTATATAAGGTTAGGCTAATTTATTAAATAATAAATTAAATTAATTAAAAAGAAAGCTTGACATCAAAATCTAAAGGAAAGGAGGATGAAGGTGGAGTAAGTAGACAAAGGCCATGCAAAAAGCATGAGTGCCACACTTTGGGGGCAGGGCGTAGACCTAGAAACTGAGACACAAATTTTAAAAGAGGGAAGAAGGTAGTGTGAGAACTAACAGAGATAGGAAGGGAAAAGATAAAGGTCTGTATCAGCACTTCATGCTAAGTTCGAAGGAAGAATCCTATATGGCTGAAAGCTACCAATGACCAATAAATCAGCAAGCTGAGTGCCAGGGGGGAATCCAGTTTCAAAATGGGCAAGAAGGTGAAACAAATAAAAGATCAGCCACAAAAAATGTGAGCAAGAAAATTACAAAAAAATAAGAGAGGCTCCAAAGGAGAGATATGAAAAGATACACCCACCCTACCCCTTTGCAGAGGTGAAAGGTCCTTAGGTGCGGTACACTGCACATACTTTTTCAATGTATTGACCAATTTTGAACAAAGCTTTCTCTGGGAGGAGGAAAATTTTGGTTATGGTATGATCAAAAAAAATTAATAAATTTAAAAAGAAAAGAAAATGTGATCAGGACTTAGCAGCAGAATCAAAGAGAGAAAACTTAGGGGTACTGAAGGGGGAAGGAGGTCTTTGGAGCCCAAATTAGAAGGAATGAAATCAGAAAAGCATGCGGTCTGGACTGGAAGTAGATGGAATATTATTAACAAGTGTAAATAAGAAGAGATTGACAATTTAAAGCCTTTGATTCCTTTACCCTTGGAATATATTCTTGATATATCCCAGCCTCCACCCCAGTCCTTAATTCCTTCTCAGATCCTAAAAGTCCACCAGCATCTCCTGCCCCATCCACACTTTCTCCTACTCTTCTTCCACCCCCACCTCCACCCCCCCAAAAGTAGAGGCTTAATGGATAGTTTATTCAAACTTCAATAACTTATCCCAACAGGCCAATATTTTGAGATATTAGATTGGGGTCAAAAGTTGAACACAGACTGGTTTTCAGTTGGGACTATTAACAAATAGGTGTCAGTCATTAAAAGGGCCATGCCAATTCTATAATTAAATCATGATACTGTATAATACAGAAGGTTGCAGTGTCTGGGTAGGGACAGCTGTTAAGTCCTATGCTCTTTATTAATATACTTGGCACGCACAGTATGTGCATGTCAAACTATTAGTGATCCCAAACATCATACTTCCCATATTTTGTGACATTGGATATTTCATACTGGGGAGCAACACCTTAAAAAGTGCTTTGTTAGATGCTTCTAGAAATACATGTCCAGATCAACAGAAAGTGAAAAAGTGATAATTCAAAGCAATCCATTTCCCCAGGATTGCTCAAAGAATCATATAATTGAGCTTGAAGTTAGAAACTATTATCTGTGGTAGCTCTGTTTCCCCACAGATTGCTAGGCTGCAGGCTCAGCCACATGGACCTTTTACTGGACTTCTGAACATCTGCAGTATTGCCCAAGTACGCACTGATACCTTAGACTGGGCTTCTTAAAATGACACATAAAGAGGTTAAGGGACGCGTTCAAAGTCACAAAAGCTGTAAATGGTGAAGCTAGAATTTGAGCCCCAGACTGCTGAGTCCAAATCCATTATTCTTTACACTACCTCAGAACTGAAGAAAAAATGATTATAATCACTAAAATGTACTGTGATGAGTTTAGATTAATCACACATGTTGATTCTAACCCATCCCCTCTTGCTCAAGCAAAAAAGAATGGTATTTCATTCATAAATTGTTTTTTACTAAACAAAACAACCTCAAAAGACTACACTACCCTTTGAATTTTAAAAGCCATGAATGAATTAAATAAAATTCCCACCTAGAGAAAAGACGTCATCAAAGGGTTGCTTGTATTAATACCTAATGGGAAACTTTCGAAGTTACTTGGCCTCTTTTAAATATTTTAGCATGACTAGCCTAGGTAGTATTTGTTTCAAAACTTAACAAAGATCCTTTTTTTACTAAAATGTTTATGAAACTGCTCTACTGAGTCTTGTACAAAAGGTTATTTTAAGATTGTCCCCCACCAGAGACATATTACACTAAGTAGGGATCTTTTAAAATTGAGAATGTCTCTTACTCTTAATTAATATAATGTAATATAGCTCTACCAGTTAATTGTATCTTAAAACATAAAGTGTGAATTAGTCATTCGGTTTTTTCGAAGATGGCAAATTTCCCACTTAATAACATATAATTGTAATTCTTGCAAGTTGCTCATAGTATTATAGTTCCGGTACATAAAAAGAGCAACAAAATTTAATAGATTCTTCATGGTTCCCATTCCTCCTTCTCTGGCCAATGTTATGAGAAGTTAGGGAGAGAGGCCCACAAGTTCCATTCAAACTGGGGCCTGATTTTTCCGGAAGGCGAAGTGCTGGTAAGCATTGCATTGCTAAGCAACTCCAGGGGAAATCCTGGCTCTAGACCTCTTTTTACAAGTCAGATGAGGGAGAAACATTCTGAGAATGAACAGCTCCTTGAAACAAGAGCAGCCTTCTTTTTTTTTTCTTTTAAGGAAAGTATGAATGGGTGATTCAAGCGAAAAAGTCATTTGGTTTGGAAGACTAAAAACTCTGAGAAAGTCCAGTTTTGCTCAGTGAACGTCAGATTTCAAGTATGTTTTCCAGCCCCCCACCCCCACCCCCAGTTCTGTCTTCATAACCATTTTGGAAAAAGGCTTTATGCAAGACTTTTGTGGGCCTTTTTAAAAAATAAAATATGCCATTTTTACTCCCCAATGACTTAGTTTTTAAAAATTAATGGGCAGCACAAACTTACCTTTAACAGACGCAGAGTATGAGGAGATAAAGCAAAGGAAAAACACAGCCAGAAGAATCATGGTTGACTCTGGTCGGGTCCACAGCAGTGCATGCAGCTCAGGCAGGCTGGCCTGCACCCACCAGAGAGCTGCTCTGACTGCAGCCAAGGGAGCAGGAGAAAAGCCTCAGCACCTGGGACAAGCAGGTTTATCTTCAGGCAAAGGGCAGATTCCAAATTCCATCCTCAGGGCCTAAGGTCAATAAAGTACTTTCCATTAATCATTAAGCGCAGGGGGGTTGCAGATTTTACCCCCTTTTTACGGCTTCACTTCTTTCCACTTTCATTCTGGGGAACTAGGCCAGAGCAACCTCTCTCTAGAGCAGGGGTCCTTCACTTTTCTGCTCTCCCAGACTCCTTTGGAAGCTCATGGACCCCTTTCAGAATCATTTATGTAAGTGAATAAAATAACATAGCATTACAAAGCCAATCAGTCAACAAACACTTATTAAGCACTTACTACATGTCAGGTACCTACTAAGTACTGGAAATACAAAGAAAGAGGCAAAAGACTGGCCTTTCTCTCAAGGAGCTTACTTCCTAATGGGGAAGAAAATATGCAAATGTTTGAACTACACACACATACATATATGTGAGTGTGTATATACATGTACACACATGTATATCCATGTGTATATTTATACATGCATATATACATGCATATACATACATACATACATACACATATGTGATAAATTGGAAATAATAAACCAGGGAAAGCACTACTAGCATTAAGGGGGACCAAGAAAGGATTCTTATAAAAGGAGGGATTTTAGCTGAGCCTTGAAGGAAGACAAGAGTTAAGAGATGAAGAGGGAGAAAGTTCTAGGTGTGGGGACAGCCAGTGAAAATTCTCATAAACCAATTATATTGAAATACAGTTATCAAAAACATTATATATATATATATATATATATATATATATATGTGTGAATATGTATATATAAAAGGTCACAGATACCAAATTAACAATCCTAGAGAGAAAATGGGGCCAATATGGTGAAAAAGGGAGCTGTTTCAAAGGCAGCCAGAGTGGGCTTGAATTTGAATCATTTTGGTAAGACTCTACAAAAACCTGCTGGCCAGCAAACCCAAGGATAAGAAGCTATGCTAAATGGATCCTTTTCAGACGTTTGTGGGAATCACAGCATCAGAGCTAGAAAACAGACTTTAAAGATCATTGAGTCTAAGCTCCTTATTTTACCGATGAGGAAACCGAGGCACAGAGAGGTTTTCCCAAGGTCACAAAGTAAGTGTCTGAAGAAGGATCCTGCCCAGGTCTTCCTGACTTCTAGTCTAATGCTCTATCCATGACATCTCTTAGGTGCCTGGTGGGAAAGGGGAAAGAGGGAAGGAAAGAGGAGAGAAGGAAAAGAAGAGGGAAAAGTGGGAGAAGGGAAAGGAGGACTTGGAAAGGACAGTGCGGGAGAGCAGAGGGACAGGAGGAGAGTCCTTCGTATCTTTGAGATATCTGTAATTTGAGCTCCATAATTTTTGAAGCAATCCCAATTATACAATAGTAGGATTCTATATCTGTGAAAAAACAGTTACTGTACACACACACACACACACACACACACACACACACACACACACACACACACACACACACCCTTATCATGGCATGTGGCTGTTGCCCAAAACTGACTAAAAGGACCTGGATGCCTCCTGAATTCTCTTTCTGGCAGTCAGTGTACAGAGAAATACCAACAATGGTCACCTGTCCCTAAGGCAGAGGTAAGTTACCTGCAGACCATCCCTAGGGCTTTTGGGAATCTCTAACATGACTTTCACCATCCTAAGCTAGGCTAGGGAGCCTAGCAGCTGTCTTGATAAGTCCCAGGGTGAGGCAAAACTATGCACTTTCCTCTCCCTCTTCCTCCTTCCTCCCCCTTGTTATGACCTGCCATTCATCTCCATTCTGCACACCACTCAAGACTGAGTCTGGATGACATCTCCTCTTGCAGACTTCATGGTCTTTGAGGCCCCATCCCCATCAGAAGTGAACTCTCCCTCTAATGAAATCCCATAGCACTTTGCTCATATCTTTCTTATGATCTTTTCATTCTGTTCTTCTACTGATCTGAAATTATTTGCACCCTTGCCTTGCTCTTCTATTCCCCCGAGAGTTTCACTTATCTTTGTAACTATTCTAGGACCTTGCACATAGCAAGAACTCAATAACTACTTATTAGATGAATGAATGAATGAATGAATGAATGAATGAATGAATGGAGAGAGGGCTGACAACCACACCATGACCCAAACCAAACTAAAGTTAAAAGTTCCAAGAAAAGACTATTAAAATGTTTTGGTTTACTTTTCCTATAAGCAAGAGGAACCAAAGGACTAATCAGAATTTCCTAAATTAAAAAATAGGAGAGAAAAAAATTAAAAATATACATATATGTTTATACATACATATATACATATGTGTGTATATCTATCTATCTATATCTCTAGATTTAAAGAGAAAGATATTCACTACTTTCATTCACTTTTCTAGAATCTCAGTCTTGAGAGGGGGTCTCCTTATCAATCACTCACCTCAGCCACTGTCTGGAGCTCTGACTAACAGATACCCAGAATAATCTGGACAAAGCATGTCATAGAGTTATCTCACAGAACAAGAATATGAACATAATCATCTTCACATGTATTATATAAAAACTTAAAAGAAGACAACTGTTTGTCTCTAGCACTTTTATTCAGACTGAAAAAACTGCCCTCAAGTTTCACACATAAATTGTAGAGGTAGATGCCAAGTACAAACCGTTGCTGGTCCAGTTGCTCTGAAATGACCTAAGGTCAATGAGGTTAGGCAAAAATTCCAGTATTAAAATTTGTTTTCCCAAGGAACAGCATGACATAGGGGAGAGAGAGTCAACCTTGGAGCCAGGAAGACCTGAGTTAAAGCACCATTTTGGACTCAGGGTGGCTGTATGACTGTGGGCAAGTCACTTAAGCTCTAATTGTTTTGTAGAACTCTCTAACAATCAATTGCAAAGAAAGTGGTGACTGGCATTGGTAGAGGGAGTTTCTTCATTTGGGAGGTCCCTTTATCAATGAAATCACAGATTCAGCCCTTAGCCCTTCCCCAAATGACTATGGCCTGTTGGTTGTTAAATTTGACCACATTTTTGTGATTTTATAATTCAAATTCTTGAATCAGATAACACTAAGATACACAGTAGACATTCTAAGGGAACAGGACTTCATAAACCTATTTCACTTATTGAAAACTCTAGAATCCTTTGGTGACTCTCTATCTCAATAGCACTATTCTTTAATGTACTTCATGTTAGACTAAGTGGTATAGAATACGTGTCCCTCTGGTTAAAGTACTCCCACTTGTCATGCATTTCCAGAGTCCAACAAATAAAAGGGCATATCCTTATTGCCTAATCAAACTAATGATGTGTCTTTTGGACATTTGCTCTTCAATAAAAGATTCCTATTAGTCATTCCACTGAATGGAGAGGTTTTTCAAAATGGATATGAGGATCTTCCCCATAGCTATTTGATGGAAGTAAATGTTGTGGTCACCTATCTTGGTTTTACAAAAAGGTTGAGTTAAGGTAGCTTTTTTGAGACCACAAGAAAAATCCAATAGAATAAAAAATTGGGAGCCTCCCCATTCAGAGATCCAGTGCTCTGTGGTCTCAGATGCAGTTAATTAAACTGGCTTAAATATCTAACTCCAGGTGAGCCTTCTTGTCCTGGATTTCTATAAATGCTTGCGTAAATTCCACACTAAAATTTAAGAGAAATGTTCTGCATCTGATGATATCACAGAGACAAATCCCAGCATGGAAGTTTTTCTCCTTCCTTCCCTAGTTAAAGATGTAAATTTAGAAAGTTTTTTCTTCCTTAGCAATATTCCTGTCATGAAGAGTCCTTACAGATCTGGGCTACATGAAAAGGGACTGTTCCCCTGCTGTGGTCAAGACCAATCAAAAGGCAAAATAATCCCAAAGTAGAAATTAAGGAGCAGGGGATCAGAGACAGAATTTTGTCTGCCATTGAATTAAATGCTAGGAAATAAAGAGGGGGGACTGTGAGAAATGAGAACCAGAGACAGTATGCCAGAAGAGAGGATAAATTTAAGAAATGAACAATTAAACATATGCTACCACTCTACTGATAGACACGGAATTGGATATCCTCATGAAAGAACATGAGCCTGGATAATATACTTCCTGGGAAATTGAACTGGCTTATATTGAGAAAGGAGCAGTGGAAGTCAGTCATGTTTCACCCAGCTGGCTCGGGCACTGAAGTGGTACCAACGACCCAGACATATGTGAGACATTTATTTCCATATGAAGTCAAGCACAGTGTTTCTCTACTGAGCAGCTCTCAAAGATGGTAGGGGTTGATCACCTCCCTCGGAGGTAGTAGATCATCCAGGTGTAGCTTAGCAGAGTGCTTGTCCAATGCCCAGGTGCTATAAACTAGACTTTCATTATCCTCAAACTGCAAGTCAATTTTTTTTTTCAATTACAAAAGGAGCAATATTTATTTCAAGTTAAACTCACTCCCCTGCTTATCATCTTCTTCAGAAGTTCAATATTCCCAGAGAGGCACATAACAAATCTTGCACAATGCCATTATACCTGGGGATATAGGAATCTCCCCAAATTCACTGGTCCATGCAAGTATGATGGTAAATGCTCAGAAAAGCATGAAATCAGATCAATCTTCCCCTTCACAGGGAAGTTTCTTTTTAAAAAGCTGTTTATAAATAGTCCTATCACCCTCTTGTTTAATTCTTTGAAATCTGGCTCTTGTCCTCAGCACTCTACTGAAAGCGTTCCCTCAAAGGTCACAAATGAGCTTCTAAGAGACAAATCTAGAGATATGCTTTCCAGTCCTCATTCTTCTTAACTTCTCTGCAGCGCCCTCAGTGACTCTGTGAGCCAGACATTGACCTCCTTGAGGTTCCATCTCCTAACTCTGGGCACTTTCGCTAGCTGTCTCCTGAACCTAGAACACTCTCCCTCCTCATCCTTCTCCCTTGGCTTCCATCAAGTTCCAGCTAAAATTCTACCTTCTACAAGAAGCCATTCCCAATCTCCCTTAATGTCAGCTCTTTCCCTCTGTTGATTATCTGCATGTTGTCTCTCCCCTTAGACTGTGAGCTCCTTGGGAGTAAGGACAGTCTTTTGCCTTTCTTTGTTACCCAGTGCTCAGCACCATGAAGAGTATACAGTAGGCATCTAATAAATGCTTGCTGAGTGACTGACTAATGATTACTCCTTTTCTCTTCTTTTGCCTTCTGAAATACCCTCCTGCCTCTATAATAGCTCCTCCTCACAAAATGTCAAACTAGTAAGATCCCTTAGATCTCTACAAACCCCTCATTTTACAGAGTAGGAAAGCAAGATTCAGAAAAGGAAAGTGATTTCTCCAAGGTCATCCTTAGAAGAGCTGGGGCATGAACTTGAGTCTTTTGACTCTAAATCCTGTGTTCTTAATCTAGAGTCCATGGATTCCAAGGGTCTGTGGGTAGATTTCAGTAGGTCTGTGAGGCTAGATGGGAGAAATAACTTTTTTATTTTGATACAATTGGTTCATTTTGTAATCTTATGTTGTTGGGGCTTTTTTTGAAGCAACTGAGGTTAAATGACTTGCCTAGTGTCACACAGTTAGCAAGGGTCTGAGGCTGGATTTGAACTCAGGTCCTCCTGACTTCAGGGCCAGTGCTCTATCCACTGTGCCATCTAGCTGCCCCTCTATGCATTTTATTATATGCATTTAAAAACATTATTCTGAGAAGGGGTCTATGGGCAATCAACCAGATTGCCAGAGGGGTTCATGACATAAAAAGGTTCAGAGCCCTATGTCTCATCTCCATCCTGCTACACGATGCTGTTTCTCTCTCCTTTGCTGGTCCCTCTTTCTGCTTTTCTTTACCATGTAAGCTTAGTATTCACCAGTGCTTTACCTTCAGCCCTCTTCTCTTTGCACTTGCAAACTCATTTGGTCCCATGGATTCAACTGTCAACTCAATGTAGATAACCACATCTTGATGTTTAGCCCTGGCCCCTTTTCATGCTGTAGATACACATCTCCAAATATCTACGGCTCATCTCTACCTAGATGTACCTCTGGCACCTCAAATTCAACATATGCCAGAGTGGAAACATTTCTGATCTTAGAATCAGAAGACCTAACTCTGCTATTTTACTATCTGTGACCATGTCACTTTACCTCCTCATCCCCTCATTTTTTTCATCTGTAAAATGAGGGACTGAACAAAGTAATCTTTAAGATCCCTTCAATCTCTAAATCCTATGAGCTTACTGTCCAAAACCAAGCTCACTGTCTTTCTGAGTAACTGTTCCCCTTGATTTCATTGTTGGCTGGCAGTACCACTGCTGACCTCATCTTCCATGTTTGAAACCTGCTGTTATTTTTGACTTTTTTCTATCTGTCACCTCTCCTATCCAAACAGTTCCCCAAACCAGTTTATTTTTCATCTGCTCCTCCAATCTCACCACTTCCACCGTAGTCCAGGCCCTTACGGATACCTCTCTGGACTCTTCTCATTCCAACATTTCTTTGCCTCTCCAAACTCTCCTCACTTCAATCCACCCACTGGCACATTTGTCTAGCCCATGCAGAGATTCCTCTTCTGTGCAATACCACTGACCACCAAGGAAGGCTCAGTGTCTTTCTTTTAGTCCCTTTCATATGCTCTGATCTAGTATGGAGGTTCTTTACCATTTTTTTTTGTCTTGTACTGCAGATTACGAACCCCTTTTCGGAATAATGTTTTTAAATGCATAAAGTATATAGGATTTCAAAGGAAACCAATTATATTGAAGTAGTTGCCAAACTATTAAGAAAATAAATGGCTGAAAAAATTGTGGTATAATGATTGTGATAGAATATTATGGTACTACAAAAAATGATGAGCTCAGTTATCTTAGAAAAACATGGAAAGACTTGCATGAAATAATGAAGAGTGAAATGAGCTCAACCAAAGGAACACGGTATACAGTTATAGCAATATTGTTTTAAGAATGACCTTGAGTGAATAACTTATTTTGATTGTTATAAATACCCGAATTAACTATAAAGGACATTTGAAGAAAGATGCTATCTGCATCCAGAGAAAGAACTGATGACTAGAAGTACGTATAGAATAATTTTACATATATATATATATATATATACATATATATAATTTTACATATATACTTGTCTAATGGTGGCCATCTGGAGGGGGAGGGAAGAAAAAAGGAAAAAAAGAAATTTACATGATAACTTTGCTGTATATTTTAAAAGAATGGCAAGTTGTACATAGTAGATTTGCAGTTTCATGTGCAATCATCTTTTATTATACTACTTTATGGAAATTCTTTGTTATTCCATAAATTAAAAATAAAATAGATATTAAAAAAGAAAGCAAGCAAATTTGCAGACCCCAGGTCAAGAAGCCCTGCTCTGGTTAAATCTGAATACTCACTCTCCTCTACATCCAGTCTATCTCCCTCGTCCTATTACTACTCCTTTTTTCACCCTGTTGGCTATACTCTGAGTCACCTCTCTCTTTCCCCTTCCCCCAACACGTCCAATGAATTCCTACCTAGAATTTAATAAAATGCTACCTCTTTCTGTAATGAACTCAAATTCTACCTTCTTCCATAATTATCACCACTGAAGATGAGAAAGACATACGTTTTTCCCCAAAAGAATTATTATGCATTTACTATGTGCCAGTCACCATGTTCAGTGCTGGCAGTACAAACAAAAACAAGAGACATTCCCTGCCCCCCTTTAAGGAACTTAACACTAACAGGAGGGGACAGCACCTCTAAGGGCAGTGGTGGCCTTAGAGAGGGGAGTCATCAAGACTGCAGCTGGATTCATGGACCTGTACTTGGTAGGAATGGTGGTGTTCATCTGATGGCTCTTCTCAGTGAGAGCAGGAAGAGGGTGGGGAGTGGGGTAGAAGTGCAGGTAGCGAAGCACAGAGAGGTCCAGGAAGTGACAGTGATGGTCTTGAAACCAGGCAAGGTCCAGGGTCACTGGGGTGGGGCCTTCAGCTTCCAACAGAATTGAAGGCTTGAGTGCAGGAGGTTGGAGGCAGCTACAAAGAAGGCACCAGCCCTTTCACTGGCATGGTCTTTTACAGATTTTTTTTTTAACCTTAATAGATATTTTTGTGGTGAAAACTGTTCTAAGGTAAAAATGAAAACTACACAGATCTCCCTGGCTTTTTCAACAGAAAGACCTCAGAAAGATCTGGGGGCTCATTTAATTCTGTTCATATAAAGTCAAAAGCAAATACACGGTAAGAAGTCATGGCAATGAGATTCTTTCCTATTACCTAGCGCTGAAGAGTATCTCTTAGATCACCATACTAGGGAGGGTTTTGTAAGCAGCTCGGGAAATATCTAAAGATGGTTGACTCATTCTAAAGTACATTTTTCCTTCTATTCTTATCACTAGAGGTTGGCAGGAGTAAGACGTTTTGCTAGATTAGAAGATTAATGAACTTTAGCACATTAAAAGAGTTAACCTTGGACAGGAATATATCATAGACCTAGAAATGGATCAAGAAAATTAGGTGTATGATACCAAGTTGGGATAAGAGTAGCAGGGAAGGATCTGGAATGCAGAATCAAGATCTTTCTCCCGTATTGTCCTGGAGAAGTTGCATATAGTCTTAAATTTATAATATGCAGTCATAGCCCACTTTTTACAACAGGTATTCCTCAAAAGGTTTATATTGCATTTTTGTCAATCAAAATCCTATTTTCAATACTGTGAAGGGATTTTGTGTTTAAGGTCGGCCAGGTTCTCACAATGGTTTTTTGAGGCTGGCATTGAGATGGCAACTGCAGGAAGTCACTCTGGATGGTGTCCCCTACACTTACAGCTGATACAACTCCATTGTCTTAGTTGTTTCAGGCTACCTGGCAAAGAAACGCAACGATAGTGAGCTTCTTACCGTGTTAGTAACAAAAGACACTGAGACCAGTTACTATAAGATTGGAATCCATAAGGTCTCCAGCATTACATTTGTGCTTTGCTAAAGTACAGCTACTATATAAGCAAACCATTCTCAGCAGAACAATTGTAAACCATTAATAACCACATGAAAGATTTCTCCATATCACTGAGAAGAAAAATGCAAATTAAAACAACTCTGAACTTTTTACCTTATAACTAGCAAACTGGCAAAGATTTCAAAAAATAGAAACAGTATTGGAGGAACTGTGGAAAGATAGGTATACTAATACATTGTTGGTGGAGCTGTGAACTTGTCTAATTGTTCTGGAAAACATTTTAGAATTCTCACCCAAAAATCACTAAAATGTCCATTCTTTGACTCAGAGATCTCACTGCTAGGCATATATACCTGAAGGAGGACAAAGACAGTGGGATAGGATCAATTTCTAGTAGGGTTTCCTCTACCTGGCACATAGTAGGTGCTTAATTAATATTTATTTATCACTTAGGGAATAGCTAAACAAACTGTGATAGATGAATGTAATTATTGGACAAATGATGAATATGAAGGATTCAGAGAAACATGGGAAGGCATAAACTGATACAGAAGAAAGCAAGCAAAACTAAGAAAGCTATATAACAATGACTCCAACAATGTAAGCTCAGAGAATGGTAAAACAAAACAGAACATTTTATAACCCTAACAGACACAAGCTGTGAAGCTTACAAAAAGGGAGATGACAGACAGACAGACCTAAAGATAGACAGAACTTTTTTTTTAAACCACTATATGTCAGATACTGCGCTAAGTACTGGGTTACAAATATAAGAGAATAAGACAATCCCTACTCTCTGTGAGCTTATGGGGAGTGGGTACCGGAGAGCAGGAGAGCACTTGGCAATGGGTAGGGAGGTGATTCCAAGTCCAGAGAATGAGTTGAGCAGGGCTTGAATGAGCAGCATGCCTAGGACCTCTCAGAAATGGAAATCCATATCGGGAAGTCACTAACCAGGAAAGCAGGCTCCCAGGGACAGCCTGTAAAGACACACAGAGAGAAAACAGAATAATATAATGTTGTACAGAAATAAATGTCAGGTCTGGTGTATCCCCCAAATGGGTTAACAAGGTATGTTCTAGAAAGGAGGTCAGTGTATAAAATAAGATATAAGGCTGCTATTTATTCCTTCCACCAAAAAAGAAATATTTAAAACACAAAATACTCATAAACATGTTTTGACTCCTATTGTACTCTCCTAGGAGCTTAAAACTTAAAATGCCTAAATATGAATTATTTGGAGGGACTGCTGGTCAGCTATCTCACCTCATCTGGATTCTCTACTTCTGAAGCAACTCCCTGAACACCTATATCTGGAAAGCCAGGGCATGACTTGGGATTATCCTCCCTCTGATATTCATCCATTTCTCCACGAGGAGATGTAGTTGCTGCTGGGAGTATCACCTGAATCTTCCAATGACTCCAGACCTCTTGAGTCTATGAGGTATTGGCCAAGGTTGGAAACGTCCATCTCAGGACTGGTCACCTGCACTAAAGGAAAGAAACACAAAGTAAAAGAGGCAGCCAGGGTCTTAAGAACTAGTCTAAGGCCCATTTAGACAAGCATATGCTCTGCCTGCCAAGAATGAGTAACTGGGGCGGGGAGATATGGAGGTAGAGGAGGAAAGGGAATAAGTCCAAGAGCAAGCTGAGTTCCAAACCACACATTTAGAAGTGAGGAATGTCTGTGAGAGTAGATGTTGTTTCTCCCTTTAAAGTATACTGATTGAGGCAGCTAGGAATAGAGCACTGGCCCTGGAGTTCAAATCTGGTCTCAGACACTTGATACTTATTAGATGTGTGACCTTGGGCAAGTCATTTAACTCCAATTGCCTCATCCTGGGTCATTTCCAGTCATCCTGATGAATATCTGGTCACTGGATTCAGATGGCTCTGGAGGAGAAATGAGGCTGGTGACCTGCACAGCCCTCCCTCACTCAAAAAAACCAAAGCTAAGTGCAAGTCATGTCATCATTTCTCTGATTGCACGGTCTTCGTCAGCAACGAAGGACAAACACACTATCCAGACTGCTACTGAGAATAATACTGCTGAATGAGCTGTGAAGTCATAGTAATTGGGTTCAAATCCTGGACTGAATTCTTATTACCTGTGTGTCTTGGGAAAGTCACTCAACCTTCAGGTCTCAGTTTCCCTATCTGTAAAATAAGAGGGTTAAACTAGAAGGCCTCTGAGGTCCCTTCCCTTTCTAAATCTATGATGCTATAATCCAAGCTTCTAGGGCTCTTGTAAGGAACCAATTTATTTAATGTATATAAAAGCACTTTGTGACAATATACAAATGAAAGTGATGAAAAAAAGGAAGAAGAAAAACCTTTAAATCTTGACAAGAATAAGAAATTTATGAATCCACAGATGTGTTTAAGCACCTGTCATTTGCTAGACACCATGCTAGGCCTGAAGATATAAAGACAAAAGCAAAACAGAGAGATAAAAAGGGCCTCTGATTTTGGAAAGGAATACACAGCTCTCCATAAACTAGATCCCACATGGGCACTAGAACCTATCAGTTTTCCTCATGCAACTGAGCAGCTGTCAAAGGGAAACAGCTTTGGGGCACTACAGTTCCAGTCTGAATTCAGTGACCTACATATAAAAGGCTGGGTATCTGATTACTAATCCTCATTTAGCATTCCCTGTGCTGATCAAGGAGGCAGTTGAAGAAAGCCACCTACTAAGTGACTAGGAGTAAATCCAGGCCTGTGTTGCCACCTGCCAGTTAACTGAGGACATGCAAAACTACCTCACCTCCTCCTTTCTTCCTTTCCTAATTCTGCGTAGTGTCTAATAAAATTTACTCCAAATTAATGCCCAAAATCTAAATTCAGAAGACCATGCTATTTCTTAGCTATGGTTATAAAGTTTCAGTTAGAATTAAAGACAATATATATAATCAGTCATTTCTGAAATCTTGCACAATCACCCAGGGAAAACAAATTCCACCAACAAATAGATAAGCAATATGAACTATAAGAGGAAATAGTACAAACCATAAATTGCTTAGAAATGATAACTTCTTTAGAACATGGTATCCCAAAAGCCTTAGTGAAGCTTTAATAACTTAAAATTAATAGTTTTTTCTGTAAAGCAGTTAGACTTTTGGAAGTGTGTGTGTGTGTGTGTGTGTGTGTGTGTGTGTGTGTGTGTGTGTGTGTGTGTGTGTGTGTGTAAAGAGAGGAGGGGCAGAAAGGGAGAGAGAGAGACAGAGAGAGAGAGAGACAGACAGAGAGAGAGAGACAAAGAAAGAGAGAGAGAGAGAGACAGAGAGAGAGACAGAGAGAGACAAACAGAGAGAGACAGACAGAGAGAGAGAGACAGAGAGAGAGAGAGACAGAGAGAGAGAGAGACAGAGAGAGAGACAGAGAGAGATCTATTAGCTCTGTGACCCTGGGCAAGTCACTAAACCATGGTATGCCTCAGTCTCCTCATTTACAAAATTGAAGATAATAGCACTTATAAGGATAAAATGAGACCGTATCTGTAGAGCATTCTGCAAACCTTAAAGTCATATATACTAGGTAGCAATTATTACTGATTAGGTAGCACTTTTGCACAGGCATTCCCCCAGGCCTTAAGTATTTCCTCTTCATTTCTGTTAATAGAATCCCTACTTTCCTTTAAGGCACTACTCAAATTTTACCCCTTCTAGAAAGCCTATCCTTGTCACCAGTTGCTAATACCTCCTCTACAGAAATTACTTTGTATCTACATTGTATATATTTTATACGTAATTTTCATTGTACATGTTTTTCTCCAACAGAAGGGAACCTTCTAGAGGGCAGGAACACTTGCAGGTTTTGACATTGTATTGCCAGCATCTCTCACAGTACCTGGGATGTAGTAGGAGCCTGATGAATGCTTGTTCAATGAGTAGGGCTTCAATACATTTGGTTGATTGATAATATACATTCATGGATGCCCATACCTGTGAATGAATGCAGGCATCAACATAGGACAATGGGGTTTAGAACTGATAGTGGCACCATTGAGATTTGAAATTAGTTTTTACAGGGGAAGGAATTCTACATTTCTACTAAGCTCTGGGTCCAAATCCTGTCTCTCTGCTTTCCATGGGTGTGACCTTCCATGTCATTTTTACTTTTCGGGGCCTCAACTTCCTAGTCTGTAAACAAGGGAGTTTGACCCAATGATCTCTAAAGATCCTTCCAGCTCTAAATCTGATCCTGACTTTAAATCCAGTGTACCTTCTATTACAGCATACAGAAATGATGGTAAGACCTCAAGTCAACAGAGCTGAATTTGCATCCTGGCTTTAGTAACTCAGCTTTAGTAATCCACAGAGCATGAGGCATGCTTTGATGAGGAGACACTCCAACTTACAAGGAAGGGGATGTTGTGATTATTTAACCTAGCACATGCCTATTTGAGCTAGCACTACTGAACTGCATCCGAAAAGGAGTGCAAGGCCTTGAAAGGATGAAATAATAAGCTCCTGGCCCAGACGATTTGTCTGAAGCTAAGGGCGGGATTTGAATTTGAAACACGTGAATAAATAAGTAATTGTGCACTTTCTGTTGGGAACACAATGCAGCCTAATGGAGAAAGAGCTTCCTGGCTGTAAAGCCAAGACCAAGGTTCCAATGCTATCTCTGACCCGTAGTGGCTGTGACCCTGGACATTCCCCACCTTCTGGAAGCAGCCTCTCTCTGTACCTCTTTACTTAATTTATTTTAGTTTAATGAGTGCTTTTCTCTGAGCTTCCTCATCTGGGATTTCCTTGTACCAAAGGTCCAGGATTATTTATCCCTTATACTAAGAATTATTTTTGTTAATCCCTTATGGTATAAAATTAATATTATCGTAATAAAATACTAAGAAAATGATGCGTGCTGATGCTGATGTGCTTTCATGAAGTTTGGTCAGGACAATCTTTTTGTTAAAAATACATACATTGTAACTGTGTTTCATTTCATAAATGGGTTCAATAATTCAGTTAATAACGGAAATTGACAAGGAAATCTAAGGTGTGATCGTTACTTATTTTTCCCCTTATAAAGAACAGCGGACAAGACAGGTTTTGGCGTCAGACGACTTGGGTTCAAGCTCCGTCTGGGTGACCTCGGGTTACAGTGGAATGATACAAGTGTCCAAAGGGCCCCGCCTACTCCGGGGCAGCCACGCCCAATTACGTTCTTCAACCCTGCCCCGCTCCGGGACGCATGCGCGCAAAGAGCTTCCGGGGAACCAGGAAGAAGGACTAGAACCGGCGCACGGTGACGACGTCACGTACACGCACCCAGAGCGCCCGCCGCAGCTTTCCTACGTCAAGCCGCCGCCGCGGCCTTCGAGGCTTCTGCCTCTGGGAGTTGAAGTCCCTTCACAGAGAGAAGTGCAGGGGAAGCGAAACTCATCGTGAGGCGATCTGCGGGTCAGAGGAGGCTGCCGCCTGGCTCGGGTAAGATGGCTCGTAGTCAGGTTTCGGGGAGGGATGGGCGCCCTCCACACAGCTGTGCTCTACTACAACTGGCGCTTACTATAGGCCTAAGGCTTCTGGGAGGCCGGTGGGCGGGGCGTCCTGGGGGGGCGGGTCCGCTAATGGGAGGTGTGGCTTGGAGAGCGCGAGTTTCCTCTCGCCTAGTGCCTGGAGCGTAACGTACTCTTCGGCTCCGCCCCCTACAGGGGGTGGGACCGGCGATGGGGAGATGGTTTTAAGGGGCGTGCCCTGAAGGCCCCGCCCCCGGAGCGGACCGCACTCCGCGGTTCCACCTTCTACGTAAGGCAGGTTTTGCACGTTCCCTTTCGCCCCACCCCCTTTACGTGCTGCGCTCCGTGCCCCCCCAAACACATTGCGTAATGATTCGAGTCCACCAATGAGATGCGACTTTTCTCGCTCTGCCCTTTTCACGTAACGTGTCCCTGCAGGAAATGGGATAAGAGGCCGGCCGTGACTAGTGATTTTTCCAGAGGGCGTGTCATTCCGTCGCCCCGCCCTCTCCCGTACCACGTGCTCTCTGCCCTGCACGTGTGGCCGGGAATGGGCGTGTGGTTCCAGCGCCCACTTTATAGATCAGAATACTGAGGCCCGGAGGGGAAAAGAGACGTGAGGACCGGAGAAGGGGTTACATTCGACAGCTTGGGAAACTGAGGTTGGGGAGGATCCCTAGATCCAGAGTAGGGTCCTGCCCCTCTCATTTTACAGCTTGGGAAACTGAGGCCAGGGAGGTTGAGAGATGTTCCCAGCATCCCCGAGGCTGTCAGGATGAGGGCAGAGGTGGGTGCTCACACCCCGACTTCCAACCCCGCAGTCTCCTCCCCCTCCTCATCTCCGAATTAGAATCCCCCCTGCAGCTCCTCTGCGTTCTGGGGTCCACCCTCGTCATCTTTTCCTCTATTCCGTATTCCTTTGTACATTTTTATTGGCTTGTCCCCTCCCTTAGATTGGCATTGGTGATGTCCTCCCAGCCCAACCCACTGACCAGAGCAACCTGTGAGGGAAGAACGTGAAGGTACCCTTTCCTGTGTGGCTTTCTTCTGCTTCTGTGATGATGCAGAGCGGCAGGAAATGGGGCCAGGAATCGGTTTTATTTCTGGGTAGCTCATGGAATTATGAATTTGAGGTATTTGTCCAGGGCTTGCTGCGTACTTAGCCCCCCACCTCAGAGCCCCTTGCTCCCTCTTGTCTCCTCATCCCCACCATCTCCTCCTTCATGGGTCTCATCTGAAGAGGCAGAGGCTGCCCTTCTCTTTACCAGGGCAAACCCCTTTCTGCACCTCCCTTCTCCAGATTGTTCCCTCCATCCTCCTCACTTTCTCACTTAGCTGCATTGGTCTGACTGCTGCCTAGAAACATCCCTCCCCTGTCCTTAAAACGTCCTCTCACTTGCTTCAGCCATCCATCCTTGCTAGCCAACTCTAACCCTACCCCTGATCCTAAATGCCTCCTGCACTGTATCTTACATCTTTTCTTCCCTTCTTGGCTAAATTTGAGAAAGTCCGCCATACTCAGGACTTTTGCTTGCTGTGGTCTCAGGCTTTTCAGAAAATCCTTTTGAATCTGTCTTCTGACCTCAGCATTCAACTGAAGCTTTTCTCTTAAGATTACGAATTTGAATGGCCTTTTCTCAGTCTTCAGCTGGGTGGCAAGGTGAGTTAAGAATGCAGGAGTTGCAAGTGAGGAAGGTGGGAGTTCCAGTCCTGCCTCAGATACTTATTAGCTATG
Source organism: Notamacropus eugenii (assembly GCF_028372415.1). Lineage (NCBI taxonomy): Eukaryota > Metazoa > Chordata > Mammalia > Diprotodontia > Macropodidae > Notamacropus > Notamacropus eugenii. The sequence continues at coordinate 137,493,853 of NC_092878.1, read as the reverse complement.
TGACCTTGGGTAACTCAACCTCTCTCAGCCTGTTTCTTCATCTATAAAATGGGAGTAATAATAGAGCACCTACCTCCCAGGGTCATTGTGAGGATAAAAAAGAGATGACACTTCAGTGCTTGGCAAACCTCAAGGTACCATATTAATGTTATCCATGGTTGACACTGTGGATCACCTGATTCCCTGCCTATGCTTCTTCTCCATGTCTTTGTGATGCTCTGCTCTGCTTCTTTTCCTGTCTGACCACTGCTCAGGCTCTTTTGCTAGATCCTCATTCAGATCATGTCTGCTAAGGAATGGAAGGTAGCAGAGGGAAGCACTCTCTTCTCCCCAGATGTACTCTTTCGCTTGGAGATCTCAGTAACTCATGTGGATTCAATTAGCCTCTCTGCAGATAATTTCCAGTTCTGAATCATCTCCCTCCTGAACTTCATACCCACCTCTCAGACCAAATATTCAGTAAACATTGCAAACTACCTTGTATTTAACTACTCTCGATTTATATACTAAACTGGAAGCACCATGAGAAGTTTAGGTCTTGTCTAAACTTTGTATCTCTTTTAGCACAGAAATGTTTGGCAAATTAAATTCTTGCAAAAAAGTGGCATTTTTGACTTAACATCTTTTTGTCTCCTTAGCATTGATGAAAGATTACCTCTCAATTGTACAAAGACATCCACTAATAAATATGTCCACTGATGTGCTCCCGACACCTCCCGAGTCAGATTCTGTGCAAACAAAGCCAGGCCCCAGGGAAGATCAAGCAGAGCATCTGAAGCCAAGTTTTGACAAAGGAGAAGCACCAGAGCACATGTCCAAGCGGCAGATGAAAAAGCTAATGAGGCAGAAACAGTGGGAAGAGCAGCGAGAACTGCGCAAGTATGATTCTTGTGTCGCTTGAGAGTGCACTCGTAAGATTTGAGTGCTTCAGCCTACATGACCTGCTGATGCAAGCCCCAGGGAAATGAGGACTGCTACCAGATCGGATGTGGCAGCCATGCACACAGCAGTTCTGACACGCTGGCCCGCACTGATCCCCCGTGAGGACGGGCTGTGTTTGCTGTTTCTCTTCCCCCATAGTTTTGCACAGGCATCCACTTCCTGTCATCTGCCTCCAAATAGGCAGCTAGGTGGCCTAGTGGATAGAGTGCCAGGCTCAAACCTTGTCTCAGGAGCTTATTAGCCATGTAACCCTGGGCAAGAAACTTACTCTCACTCAGCCTCAGTTTGTTCATCTGTAAAATGGGGGTAATGAAAGTTCCTACCTGCCAGAGTTGTTGTGAGGATTAGGTGATGTAAATCGCTGTAACAAATAGTGCCCATTAAAATGTAATTAGGTGATATAAATATATGTAAAATGCTTTATATGTACTGCTTAAATACCACGGAGTAGCCCTAATCGCCCCTTTATGAAGTGACTGATGGAATTGGGCTGTATTCTGTTTGCATAAAATTAAATTTAATTGCCTTGCATGCAGGTCACACTTTTGATACAAGGCTTGTTTAGAACTTTTAGAGTCACATATTGGAGCTGGTAGTACACAATGCCGTGATATTTGGTTAGTTTGATAGAAGTCAGGAATCGGTCAGATAGCTTGGATGTAATTAAGAAAAAGACAGTTGTTTGAAAATCAGCCTTTCTCCTCCATTTCCAAATCACTATTTATCAAGATAATTTGGCCGCAAAACATTTGAAATGTAGCATTAAGAACATGTAAATTCTGGCTTAAGTAATCTGGGGGTATGGAGTGCCCCTGAGGGAATAGAGAACTGTGTGAAGTTTGGGCAATGGAATAAAAGAAGTAGAGCTCATTTTATGTCCTCCTAATGTAGTCACATGTAGTTATTTTTGACCTGAAATATATGTGATTTTATCTTTGATATCTTAGTTGGAAAGTATTATCATAAAAAATTTCTCCCATAAGCCCTGTACACATTATAGAGAATATCACTATTCTGCTGACTGGTGTGGGAAAACCACAACCTGAGGTGTCTGTAAGGGTAAAATGAAGAACATTTAATGTAGAATAGCCACTGAGCTAGTAGTATTAAGAAGAAACAAAATTTTAGACACAGATGGTATTTGTGTAGAAATATTTAGATTTCTTTCATCGCTTCACATCCTTGTCAACAAAAGCTCTCAAATGTTAGCTCACTTGTTTTCTTGTCCTTGCCTTATTTATTTACTTATATGACAAGAGAAATTGCTTTTCATTAACCAACTTTAGGCAAAAACGTAAGGAAAGACGCCAGAGAAGAAAACTGGAACGACAGTCTCACCTAGAGTCCATCTCAGATGGCCATGACAGGAAACGTTTTCGAAGTGAGGTTGTTCCCAGTCCACTCCGCCTTATTGTTGACTGCAGTTTTGACAACTTAATGGTCTCAAAGGTATTGTGAGCAGATGTCGGATTTGACATATACAAATCTTTGGAATTGACTTTTTTTTAGAATGTCTCTACATGAACTGTTCATCTCCTCCCCTCCCGTCTCCTCTAGGAGGCATTTGCCTTGGCAAGGAGAAAGGCCATCTCATTATGTGTACCAAGGGTGAGGGTGGATATGGTGGCACTGGAAGTCTGTGAGATGAGGCAAGGAGGAGAAGAGAAGAAAAAAGCTCTCAGAGCTTGGCCTTGATTTTTTTCAATGAAATGTGAGCCAAGGTGGGCAGGTGGGCAGGAGGGGCATAGGGAAGCTATGAGAGATCTGAGGGGAAGGGTGGACAGGTTTGGAAAACTTGATGTGGTGAGTAAGACAGCGAGTTAATTAGTGAGGTGTAAAAGGGACCTTGCTGTAGTTGAGATTGTGTAACGAGTCTGTGCATCTGGTCAGCACAGTTTTGTGATTTTCCCTGGCATTCTACAGCAGCATGTATGTAGGAGTGAAGGCTGAGGAGGTGATCTAGAGTACAGGCTTATCAGGGCAAGATTGGCGATAAAATAAAGGATTCGGGAGAAGAGGACTGCATAGTTCCTTGAAGGACCTACCAAGGTGTCAAGATGAAGAAGGGATGGGAACGTAGCTAATGCAGGGGTCATGGCCTGGCAAGAACTGAGGGGTCAGGGGTCAAGGGTTTGGACATCAAAGTGTGGAGGAAGATGTGGTTTTGGAGAGTTGGATTGACAGCAGGTCATGAATGGCTAAGGAAATTTCAGAGTTTATGAGCATGGCAGTGGAACATTTGGGGAGGGGGGCAAGGTGAAGATTATGAACATCTCTGTGTAGCTGTAGTAGGAGGGAGGAGGAGGTTAAGGGAAGTGAGCAAATGGAGGACTGAGAGGGTTAGGATGTTGGAGGAAATATTGGAAATAAAAAAATAAAGGAGAACTTTCCCACAGTGATACTTAAAGGAAGGGTAGAAAAGTTGGGGAAAAGTTAATGGTTAATTTTGTCTTAAATAGAAACAGACATAAATTAATACGGCTTTACAGAGTAGCATAACTTGTCTAGGGACTACCTAGGTAATATTGAGGGCATTTTGTGAGAATTATTTGGGTGAGTTCACATGCTGCCCCAACTCTTGTTTTGATGGTAGACTTTTCTCTTGCCCTAAAGCAAGGGTATGACCACAGTGGACAGCTGAATTTGGGAACTTTGTTGTGAAAATGAACATTTTTGTTCATAGGATATTAAGAAGCTTCATAAACAGATTCAGAGATGTTATGCAGAAAACCGTCGAGCATCACATCCTGTGCAGGTAAGGTCCAGTAATTTAAAATAAGCTTTCATCTTTTGTCGTGCCATTGTTGCTTTAATGTCAGAAGGGTCTGATGACATTTTCGTGCTATTTCTAGTCACTCTTGATGTAAGATGTATTTGGGCATATCCCCTCCAAATTTAAAATCTCATCTTTTTTGATGTCTGCTGTAGTTCGAAGGGAAAGATAAATTAAAGGACGTAGGTCCTTAGTGCTGCAAGCAGCAGGTAGAGGTGGTCCAGCTTCACAGGTTCAAACAATGCAATAAGGTTTTCTCACAATTCTCATAATTGAATAAAGTTTCTTTTCAAGATAGAACTCATAATTGAATGGAAAGGGAACTTAGGTAGCTCCAGCATTGAATCACAAGGTGGAGCCAGTGTGGTTCACTCAATTCCCAGAATTCCCTAGGGTGGGAGTACACATGGGTGGTAGTAGGCATCTATCAGGAGCATCCAAAAAATATTGAATGTGAAGAGGCATAATTCAGATTTTTTTCCCCTTTTACAAATAGGAATTTTTTCCTGTGTGTCCTTGATGGAGAAATATTTGCTTGAGAACTGTAATATGGAACCTAAATATTCACTCTGTTATTTTTCTGTTTCCTCTTTTTTTTCCAACCTGTTGTGTCTCATTCCACAATCTCCATCTAGTATTATTTGACCAGCCATGGAGGTCAACTGAAAAAGATCATGGATGAAAATGACAAAGGATGGGTCAACTGGAAGGTAATTCACCCAGGGTAAATGTCTTGCTTCATACATGAGTGTGTTTAAATTTCTACATTTTATTGCCTCAGTTGTTGTATACATCATGCTGGAGCTTAGCCTGATAACGGGATGAACTTTGTCTTTGGCAACCACATACTTAGTGATCAGGAATCACAGAATCAAAGATTTCAAGCTGGAACACCACTCATTTAGAGATGAGAAAATTGAGACATAGAGAAGTTACGTGATTTGCCCAGACACATAGGTTTTTAATGGCAGGGAAAGGTTTTGACTCCAGGTCTTTTGATTTCAAATCCAGTATTTTTTCTCCCCCGTCATCTTGCCTTTCTAGAACAAAGTGAGTAAGAGAGTAGAATTTAAAGCACGAGATATTTATTAAGTGCTTTATAGATGCGGCACATGCAGAGACAAAAACGAAACAAGTCCTGACAAGAACTATATTGAATCACAGAGATTACATTCCTCTGGAATAGACAGATGAGGGAGAGATCAGAGCAAGAGGATAGGTGTAATGCAGAGCAAGTATAACGGTGGGGGGGCCACTAGATGGCGATATCCCTGACCTTTTGGATGGAGGCCTCCCTTGGAAGCTGCAAGACCTTACTTTTAAACCTACCTCTTGCTGGGTAACTCTGAGTCAGCTATTTAACTTTTCTGTTTTTTTATATATAAATTATTTTACTTTAAAAGAATGTTTTGAATTCATTAGGTAATAAATGGGAGACTGATATATTATTTTCATACAAAATACCTACAAATTCATACAAAAATACTAAATCTAAAATAAATCCGGATTTGAGTAAAAATGCATTTCAAAGCTGAGTGACGTGAAAGCTGAAGTGACTTGCCCAAACTTACATAGATAGTAAGTGGCAAAGCCAGAACTGGATCCCAAATCTTCTGATTCCCAGTTAGAAAACTCCCTTCACCAAAATTCTACCGTATTTGTCAAATGAATCATGAAGGAATCTGCTTTGATTCTGCCTCTGGTCTCCAGTTTTTAATTCTTCTTCCTTTCCCCTTCATCTTTCCAAAACATTAACTGTGCGCCATGTGCACACACATGGCTGCGTTCTGGGCAACATACAAAGCAGATGTAATAAATATGATCTCTTTTTATGAGAAGTTTAAAATCAGTCATGTAAAACTAATACAGATCATTATCTCACAAAGAAGCGGATGCATGTGCAGGATAAAAGCCAGTACAAAAAGTAAGTCTGTAACCAAGTAAAGTAGACCTTCATGTAATGTTTGTCTAGGGCCACATTCAAGGGAGTTCATTCATCAAAAGATTCATTCTCAGAACACTTTGACCTGTGACACAGTTCCCCCAAGTTTATGGCTTCCATGTTATTTACGTTGTAGATAGTGAGACAAGTGAATTTAATGGATCCAAGGGATTTAAAAGGTCATGATTTATGAGTTAGTCATGAGAACTGTTGTGAGAAGCTATCTTTGAGCAGCTGGAGGGAGTTTGGCAAACTGGAAGTTGAATATTGTTCTAGGACAGATGTGAGAGAAGGCTCTCAAGAAGCTTTGTTTTTATCAGATTAAGGGGAAATTGAATAAATTTGCCAGTAAGGAACAGAGGCCAGGCTTAGTGCAGTGCCTGATTCACTTATTTGAGTGACTCAGGCCTTTTGATAATGATGATAGGCAGTGACAAGGAAATGAGTGAGACCATCTGGGGTGTCTGATGAAGAACCTCCAGCAGAGGCAGAAGATCTTGTTAAATTGACAGGATGTTACCAAGGGCTTATGGCATATTCACATTAATGGAAAGCACTTGCTCAAATTCCTGATTCCATGAAGACCTCCAGCAAGAAGCAGCCACCACCTCCCAAGGCAGTTCATTCCAATTTTATGCAGCTCTCTTCAGTACATTGAGCCAAAATCTGCCTCTGCAAATTCCACTTGTAATATGTAATTCTGCAGTTTGGGGCCAGCAGAAAACGGAGTCATTTTAGAGACATTGCTACAAACTTGTTGACATTGTCTATTGATGATTACTCTTTGGAGCCACTACTGGAGTGGCCCAGTCTGTTGTGCTTTCTTTTGGCCTGCATCTCCCCATCTTGTGCACAAGAATTGCCCTGAGTGACTTCATAAAACATTTTGTGGAGTTTGGGTATTCTATACATATGGCATTTTTTTCAGCAGAAACCTTTTTTTCATTAGTAAGTTGTGTGAGGAAGAGGTCACATCTAGACAAAAGGTGACAATAATGGACTAAGACTGAGCTTGTTAGAATTAAGAGGGAGAGGTAGAATCATAAAATGTTACATAGGAAAAAATGACAGATTTTAAGAGTTGACTATACATATACATATGTACATATATATATATATACATGTGTATATATATGTACATTTATGTATATATGTGTGTATATACATACACATACACACACATATGGAGAGAGAGAGAGAAACCAAAGGTAAGACCTTTCAGGACCTCATTCCCGTTATCTGTATTACAAAACTGAAGAAATATTCATATGGGATTCTTTTTTGTTTTCAGTTTCTCGAGGATTGAGGGAGCCAACCACTCTAGGTGTAGAACATGACTACAGACATTGAGGGCAGATGCAGAATTAGGGTTAAATTTAGTTATGAGGAAAAGATCATACATTAATTCTGAGGATGAAGAGAGCTGGCATGATCAGGAAAGGTGCCTGCAGAGGCCAGTACAGATGTAACAAGAGGCCCCAATTATCCTCCCTGGTGTCTCAGACTTAAAGTCTGTCCCCTCTTTTTACCCATTTATGGCTTTTAGCTTGCATAAATTTGTCCAAATCTTGTTGGATCATTCCATTTTTTTCCTGATAGCATAGCACTTTTCTGGAGGTAATGAATTGAAAAATGTATTGCTGTTCTCACTTCTACATCATGGAGGTATGGGGTGCAGCACTTCCATGATCTGGAAAATCTGCTTAAAATTTTTTGACCCTCCTTTTGTACCAGAGAAGGAAGTCTGAATTATTATGGTATTAAAAGACAAAATATGTTGATATTATACAATACTAGACATATATTTTATGCATTTCCAAGTTTAAACTTCCTCTGTGTTATCTGCCGACCTTTGTGTGTTGTCTGTGGCATCTGCAAAACTTCCCCCAAATTCCCATTGAATTTCTTATGCTGACCTGCATTATTCTGAAACCTAAGTGGGGAAAGTTGCATTGTGGAAAGGATACTGTACTAGCATCTACCGAAGTCCTCCTTCAGTGCCTCTTTATGGCATGGCGCTGAATTTCTGAAGGCTATACTAGCAGAGCATGAGCACTACTAGCCTGAAAACCTTCAAGGAGAAGCCTCACAAGTGGACTCTGTGATGTCTGTTTAACAAGGACTGGCCTTGCTGTGTTTGGAGAAGCTCATCGCTGAGCTCATCCTGAAGACTGTCTTCTAAATTACGGTGTGATGGATGTCTGGTAGAGGGAATGCTCACACTGATAATAATTACACAGCTTAAAGCCTTAGGGGAGGAAGAAGCATCATGCCTTATTTTATCTCTCCCAAATTCAGCTCAGACAAATTTTAGAAGGTGATCCCTTTAGCCTCCTAGCAGTTTGGACACATTTTGAACATGTCAAAACTTTAAATTTTCTGCCCACTGGCACAGGTTCGTATTTGGAAGGATTTACAAGATCTTAAGGGCTTGTATAGGGAACTAATGGAGGATGAGAGTGGAAAGACCCATTCCTGCTGTGAATGCTAAGTTAAAAGGCTTGAACTTTACCCTGCAGATAATGGGGAGCCATTGGAAGTTTTTGAGTGGGAGAGTGAAACAATGAAAGAATTAGATCCGAAGGTTATTGGGCCATCAGGATACAGGATAGCTTAGAGTAGGAAGCAGCTAGAAGTCTGTAGTGTTCATTTAGATGTTTGGGACTTGAATGGAATGTGACCTACATTTTATAAGGACTTTCATCTCACTGTGACAGGAATTGTTTTAATCATAAAGCAAGTTTTAGATTTTAGGACAGGAAGGAGAAGACAACACTCACTCCCAGGTTCTCGTTAGATGACTTTTTGGTTAATGGTTCTCCAACTTTGTGTCTTCCAGGATATCCATATCAAACCAGAGCATTATAGTGAACTGATGAAGAAAGAAGACCTGGTGTACCTTACATCAGACTCACCTAACATACTAAAGGAACTGGATGAATCCAAGGCCTATGTGATTGGAGGCCTGGTCGATCACAATCATCACAAGGTGATTATGCCCGTGGCCGGGTGGCCAGCGGCAGCCCTGCCCCCATAGGAGCCCTCAGATGGGGAGAGGAGAGGGAGTGCAGAGTTGTCAGCACTGTTCTCTTCAGCAGAAGCTCCCCTTACCCCATTGTGAGATCACAGATGTAGGGTCTGCCAAATCTGCTTCTAGAACTTGATGATGAAAGAGAGAAGATGGGTCTGGTAGAGGACAGCGTCCGTCTCATCTTGGAGTCCTTGGTTTTGTTGGCATGATCTAGTGCATTTTCCTCTCTCTTGCTTTGTCCTGATCTAACTGTGTCTTCTATCGGAATGATTACTTACTTGTAGAGCTGCTTTTTTCCAGAGGGAGTCATACAGTACTTTCCCAATATACCAAAATTCATTTAACTGAGAAAAAGTATTTGTTTATTGACTGAGGAATGTATGTACAGAAAGTGAAAGTAACCTGTCAAGGCCATGTGTCCAAAAAATTAGGAAACAGTTACTTCTGTGTAACTTTTCAACAGGTGTGTACAGTGAGCTTCTTCAGACTCTCTCACACCTTCCCGTGCTGTCTCCTTAAGCATAAATTAAAATAATCCTTGTTATTCTTCTGTGACCATATTTATTTGTTACATCTTCTTCAGTTAAGAAATGCTTGAATCCGTCTATTTATAGCATATGTTATAACAGACTACCAAGTTAATTCTCAATAATTTCTATGCTGGTTATCCAGTACGTGGATAATTCAGGGACTTGGCTTCAATTTTCCATCTGCTCTGTCTTTTTGACCATTTTAATACTTTTCAGACTCCTGCCTCAAGGGTTATCAGGGAGGAGAGAAGAGTTGGAATTCGTATCAGTGAGTTTGGCCAGTAGTTTTGATAAAATTTTCTTGGGGAAGAAAACAAAAAGATAAAAAAATTTTTTTTGGATCCAAAGTGATTTGTATATTTCATTCTTTCATGCTATTTTTTTTTCTCCTCCTTGCGACATACAGGGTGTCCCAAAAGTCTTAGTCCTATTTTAAGTTTTACTAGCTATACTATTATTTTAATATCTATTAAAACTTTCATAGGTTAAAACCACACTAAAACTTTCTTGGGACATCCTATATAATTGAACTATAGCTGTTTGCCTCTTACATCATATTCTACATCTTATTTCTCTAATAAAAGGTTAAAGTTCATTTTGTATTCCAAATACGTATTATCTCCATATCCTCTTTTAGGGAAAGTTAATGATGCTTCTGTAGAAATCCAGTATGCTAGACTATGTAGCAAGTATCCCCAACATCTTGGTGAAGTTTTCAGCTTTCACACTAATTAATAACTAGGAGGGTACAGAAGAAGGAAGCGATCTGATTTGTTCTCTTAGAGACACAGGTCTGATCAGAGCTTGGGAGGCACATGACCTTCTAAAAAGGATGGTTATAGGAAGGAAGAGTATTCCAACCACATTAAAAGAAAATCATGACAAGTTTTCCCAGAAAGCCTTCTTTTTAGTCTGCATTAAGGCCTTATTTGTTTGCTTAGGGTCTACTTAGGGTCCTCCCCTAACTCTCTCCAGTATCACAGACCTTGCTTTGAAGTAGCTTATTCTAATGCCAATTACAGTGTCCTTTTTACAGGGTATCACGTATAAACAAGCATCAGAGCATGGAATTCATCATGCACAGCTTCCCCTTGGGGATTTTGTGAAAATGAATAGTCGAAAAGTTTTAGCTGTTAATCATGGTAAGTTCTGAAATGATTAAGCAGAAAACATTCCAGTGTTGACAGACCTATGGGAAAAAACTTAGCCCTATCAGGGCTAAGTTTCTTTCAGTCTGGGTTCTGATATCCTTGGCATGCATTTCTTAGCTCTGAGACCCAGTTTATTACCCAGTGTCTTTTTAAGAGAGAGCTCTCCAGGGTATAAAAGCATGTGCCAGGGTCGAGTGACTGTTAACAAGACTGGGCTGTGGAGGTGATAACCCCATTTTCTTTTTTGGTGTCACATTGGGAGAAACATAGACAACTGCTTCCTGTCAGTTTTTGTTCCACAATAAATCTAATTTGTTATGGCATGTCAAGAAATGTGATGGGAACAGAAGGAGGAAGGGAAAGAAAGAAAAGGGAACTGTTTTTATATTAGTTTAATTGATAGGGGAAGAGGATTAACTTCTGGAAAAACTGCTTGAATTCAGTAATAGAGAAGAAAAGGGAGGGTCCCATGCTGTATTTGGACCCTGACTTGGAGGTTATAGAAGTCAGCATATCCTGACAGAGTACAGTAGAAGAAATGCATTTCTACAGAGTGTGGGAGATATTCTAGATCACTCTAAGAAACTTGTGGGTTCTTTTCTTCCTTTATAGTTTTTGAGATCGTGTTGGAGTATCTTGAGACAAGAGACTGGCAGGAAGCATTTTTCAGCATCCTTCCTCAGCGGAAAGGTGCCGTCCCTGCAGACAAAGTCTGCAAAAGCTCCTCACAAGAGTGCGCCAGCACCAAGGATGAAGAGGAGAGCGACTCTAGTGCAGAGGAAAGCCCTGAAAATGTACAGGACCCACCACAAGGAGAGGCCCTGGGCACATAACCCTGAACAGTGGCAACTGGCATCCGGCATCAGAAAGGAAGCCTGCATTTCTGTTACACTCTTTATTTAGTTATACTACTGATTCTAAATTGGAAAGTTCTTTGAAGATTAACTGAAAGATGGCACATTTTTCCCTTTATCTTCAACAGTTCAGAAAATGAGTGCCTAAAGAATTAATACTTAATGATTGATCATTATACAAACGGAGCATACAGGAATAGACGAGTCTGTATCCTGCCTCAGACCCTTACTGATTCTGTGACCCTGGGCAAGTCCTCTGACCTTGGTCTGGTTCTGTTTCCTCATCTGTCAAATGGCTGTAGCAGTGGCTCCTGTGCCACAGATGTAAAGTGCTTTGTAAACCTTCAAGCTCTGTATAAATGTCAGCTGTGACTGTTGTTATCACTCCCTCAGTGCTCAGTGATCGTTTTGTCTGTCGTCTAAGTTCTGCCATGGCAGCAGAGTAATCTGGGAACCCTCGGGAAGCCCCCGGATGCTCTGCTTGGGGGATGGGCTTAGGTTCATCTGGGATCTTGTATGTCCTTGGGTTACTTTTTAGAATTTTTGAGTTTCCCTTTCTCTCCATCAAATCCTGATGTAATTATTCTTCTCTTCCCTTCTTCCTCCCACCCTTTTTCAAAGGGAAAAAAATTGTCCCCAGGTCTTTATAGTGTTTGTGGCTTGGGATGATAGGTCGCAGGCTGCTCCTCTTCCTCTCCCATCACTGATGCGGCTCCTCACGTTCGGCGCTTTTTATTCTTTCTTTAACCTATCCTCGGTATCTTCTAACCTATGTTTAAAACCCTCCCCCTCCCCTTGCCTGACCCAACCCACTGCCACACTTCCCTCCTTTTCTTTGTACCACACTGGTCTTTTTAGTATCATTTTTTAAATTGTTGTTTGACCAGCCCAGTGAAGAGGGGGGCTCGTGGGATCCCTACTCAATCTACCCCTCGCCTCAGTGTCTGAATAGCTTTATTCCATCTTCTTCCTTGAGGAATTTTTTTTTTTTTAATGCTTTTTCAATCTGCAATCCAGTTTGACTTCTTTCTCTCCCTTATTTGATCCCAGAGATACTGGGGCTCTGAAGGGTCCTAGGTCTTTTCTTCCTCTGCCTTGTGATCTTGCCCTTTTGAAGTCCAATTGAGTTTCCTTTGCTGGGTTTGCCTTTGAAAGGCCCTAAACAACCTTGGATTCCTCAGGAAGAATGCTTGCAAGTTGTCAGTTTCTGAACACTCATCTGGATAGGATAACTAATTATTGGGTGTGGTCTTTTTCTTAGGTTTTTAGTTGATGTTTTTTAATCCCTTTCTTTTCTTATTGATAAATCCTGACATTACAAGTGGAGTTCTTTATCATATGCCCTATTTCATTTTGTAGTTGTTTGTAAGATTTCTTCTTTGACCTGGGAATTCTGGGGAGCTTCACAGTCACAGATTCAGGGTATGTTCACACAGATACACACATACACATGCATGTGAAAAAGGAATTTTTTTCCCACCACCAAATCATGTTGAAATAGCTCTAATAATTCTCTCTAATGGTGCTAACTCTGTTTCTAACCTGTGGCTTCTCTGTAGGTACTTTGCACTTTGGTGCCAATACTTGTGGGAAGCTTTCACCTGGGATTTCATGAAATATCACGTTCAGATTTTTTGGTTTCATTGTGCCTTTTGGAGCATACATCTATTCTTATATCACGTCTTCTCATCCCATTTTCCAGTTCAACTCTTTCTGACTAGTTCTCACATATTCTTCTAATTTTTCTGTCCTATGACTTTGTACGTTTTGTTGTGTTCATGTTTTTGAATCCCATTGCTTCCATGGTATTTTTCAGTGACCACTGCTTTGTTAGGTTTCCTGGCTTTTCTCCTAAGGGGCCCTGTTTTTGAGGTGTTGAGTAGAGGTGGAAGTGCAGGGTTTCCCTGGAAGCTTCACTCAGACATCTTCCTCAGAAGTCTACAAGACATTTAGCAAAAAGTGCCAGGTTGGCAGGTCAAAAGGCTCACAGTTTATTTGGTTTGTTTTTTCAAATGAGTAACAGAGCTATCTCAGGTCTCCTCATTCTTGCTACAAGTGAGAATTACTAGGGTACATTTGGTTATTACTTAAATTTATTCAGATGTGGCTGTGAGTTTTGACATCTGTCTTCAAAAGGTTCATTTTGACTTTGACTTGGTTTACCAGATTTAGAAAGTAAAGGATCTTCTGCTGGCAGCTTTTCTACCATCTTTGCTTCCCTCCATTGTATCTTCTTATAAATTCTGCCACCAAGTTCTGGTCACATTTGAAATGGGTATGGGACACATGTCATGTTTAGACACATTTAGATACACATGTGTCTAAATAGAGATCACCTTGTCAGCGTTGCTGGCTAATATAAATATATGTATATACAGACAACATATGAAGGATAATACACAAATAACCGTTTATACACCTAATTATACAATTATATTTTATAACCTTATTAATATAATGAAGGTGTTGTATTACATACAAAGACAATAGTTACGTGTGTATATGCCATACATATAATTCACAATTAAAAACTAACTTGTATGTCTCTACTAAAATCTATGAAATAATCTCCTAGTGTTCCAGATATAAATAGCTAAAACATGCTTGTTTATGTGGGAGAGCCGCTTTTTTTTTTTGAGGATGAAATTAAACAAGCTGCATCAGTAGAAGTTCCCATTATTGAGGACAAAAGTGGACAGTTCAAACATTTAAAGTGCTCATCTTCCTCACAGGTGATGCTGGATGACACTAATCCCATATAATATAGTTGCCCTTTCTACTCATTGCTCTCTTAAACTATATACAACACTTTGAAAGAGAAAAAAAATTAATGAGATTTGGTGTTTGTTTTTATAGTTTTCCCTTCTGGTTGACTTGATAATCCTTCCCATATATTGGATCTGCTTTTTTTCAGATCTTTTAGTGTCGAGTTTCTTAACCTGGGATTCATAAACTTGAAGGTTTTTTAAAAAGTAACTTTGAATATAATAAGTTTCTTTTGTAATGCAATATATTTTATTTTATGCATTTAAGAACATTATTCTGAGAAGGAGCCCATAGGGTTCAACAGTCTGCCCAAAGGGTCCATGATACTCAAAGAGTTTAAGAATCCTTGTATTTAATGGGCCTTAACTAGAAAGGAAAGGGAGAGGGAAAGAAGAAGGCTAAAATTGCATTCTGCTTTCGCATTACTTCATTTCCTACTAGATTATACATTCCTTGAGGATAGGGACTGTCTTTTCCCTGTTTTTGTATCTCCAGCACTTAGCACAGCATCTGTAACATAGAAGGCTTAATGAAGGTTGATTGGTTATTGATTGATGTGTCCTCCTTTCCCCAGTGAGCTAACCCTTGTACAAAGAGGGGAAAAGAAAGTTCAGCCATACTTTACCACCAGCACTAAAAGTCCTGGTCAGGTTAGTATTCAGATTCATAGACACTCCCTTCTGCAGTCTGTCCAGCATTTCTGTTGTTCTTTGTTTTTGAAGAGGACTGATGACATCAGAGGGGTGATAACATGGCTTGCAAGTGAATTGGATTTAAGTGAGGTAGGCCTGTCATCTGGGTCCAGTGGAAGGACATCGCTCAAGATGACTGGAGATGGCCGCAGATGCAGTGAGAGACCTTGGCCTTTTTAAGCTAAGGTCTTTCCTGAGGCAACACCCATTAACCCAGATCTAGCCACTCTTACTTTCCCAAATGAGTTGGGGTTACATCCCAATGTAGGAAAATAACTGTGGGGAGCCAGTTACGTAGCAGTTTATGTCTTAACTTTTCCCCAAGCAAGACTCCAACACTTTGGCCTTTGAACAGCTCATTGACTTGGTAGATTTTTGCCCAAAACTATTTCAAAAGTTAACAGTTTGTCAGCTCCATCCTTTTGTTTCTTTCCATAGTATTTATTGGTGTTGGGGAGGAAAAGGGAAGGGAGATCATGATTCATGAATCACTCCCCAGTTGTTTCCTCTATAAATTCTATGTAGACCTAGTTTTGCTCCTAACTAGCAGTGTGACCTTAGAAAAGTCTCTTTACTTCTTAATCATCTCTAGAGTGAATGAAGCCACATCGATTAAGCATGATGTGCCCAGACTATATGTTCAGCCTTGGGTATGAAAACATGAAAAAAGACAGCCTCTTCTCTGAGGACCTTATGTTGGAATAGGAAAAGACTAGACATACAGGTAAGGTGTGGTCAGGGAAGGGAGTTTGGGTCTGCATTTGACAGTGTATCGAACATTCTATAGTTCCCATCTTTTTACCAAAAGGAGGGAAATATGTTTCACCATCTGTTCTCCAGGATAAAGCTTGATCACTGAAATTAATCTCAGTTCACCTGCCTATTCGTGATTTTCTTTCATGTACGTCATTATACTTATTATTTATATATGGTTCTGGTTCTACCTGATTCGTGCTGTATCAGTGCAATAGAAGTCTTTCTATGCTTCTCTGAGTTTAGGACCATAGAAATACAGATTCAGAACTGGTAGAGACCTCAGGCCATCTCATTTTACAGAGAAGAAAACAGGGCAAGAAAGGTTACGTAACTTGGCCGATGTCTCACAAATAGTAAATATTCACGATGTGATTGGAACTCAGATCCATTAACTCCAAAACCTTTCCACACTACCTCCTCCCTTATATTTACACACCAGCAGTTAATCAGACATTCCCCATTCAGTGGATTTCTGCTTTGTTTCCAGTTCTTAGCTACCACAAAACATGCTGCCATCAATATTTTTGGTATAGATGGAATTTTTCTGCTTTCAACCTCTTGGTAATACGTTACCTAGTAGTAGAATCACCAAGTCAAACATGTTTTCTCACTAATTCCAAATTGTCTTCCAGAATCTTTGGACCATTTGACAGCTCTATATCTTTTCATGGAACCTTCAACGACTTCCAACTTTTACCATCATTGCCAATTTGATGAGTGTAGGGTAAAATCTCAGAGTTTGTTTTAATTATCATTCCTCTTCATTAGTAACTTAGAATATTATTTTCATGTGATTTTGATAGTTTGCAATTCTTTTGAAAACTATTCACTCTTGAAAACTTTCACCACTTTACTGGGAAAATGTTTTTGATTTTATATATTTGTAACAATTCTCAATCTTGGATATCACATTTTTATAAAAGATATTTGATGAAAATATTTCCCCCATTCAAAAATTTCTTGTCCTATTTTAACCGCATTTATTTTGTTTATACAAAGTCTTTTTAAATTTTGTATAACCAAGGTGACCTTTTGTGATCCCCTATATATTTTGTTATAAGTTGCCCCCAGCCATAGATCCAAAAGGTACCACTTCCTTTCTTAAAAAGTGGTATCTTATGTTTGAGTCACTTAGTCATTTTCAGCTTCATGTGCTGTAAGAAGTTGTTCTTACTCTATTTTCTGCTAACCTGCTTTTCTCCCAGTTTTCCCAATAGTTCTTGTAGATAAGAAATTCTCACAGTTGTTTGGTCTCTAGTTTTATCAAATAGTGAGCTTTTGTGTTGAGTTGCTTCTGGGTCTTGTTTATCTAATTTATTACACTGATCACTTCTCTTTTTTAACCAGTAGGAAAAAATTTTGATGGAGTGAAAACAATTCAGTAGGCATTTGTTAAGAACCTACTGGGTATCAGGATCTGTACTTGGGACCGGGGGTACAGAGACAAAAATAAAACAGTCCCTGACTGTCCTCAAGGAAGTTCTATTCCACCGGGGTGGAAAACTGAAAAAGGAGAACATGGTGAAATAAAAGTAATTTGTGGGTGCTAACAACTGGGGAATGAAAAAGGTCTCTTCTAAGGAGGTGGTATGAGTTCAGCCATGAAGAGAACTGAGAATTCCAAGAAGTGATTGAGTTTTCCAGGCGTGGGGGATAGCCAATGCAAGTGAAGGGACAAAGGAAGTGTAACATCATGCAGAGAATGTTGCTCCCCACTTTGATTGGAATAGAGAATATGTGTGCGTCAACAATATGGAATCAGTCTGGAGAGATAGCCAGACTGTGGAAGGTTTGAAATGCCAGAGGAGTTTGTATTTTACCTGGGGTAATAAGAAGCCACTGAGACTTAAAACAGCAGAGAAACAGGCTCATACTTGTGCCTTAGGAATGTCAGCTTCTGTCTATGAGAAAGATGTAGAGTGGAGAGATTAGATAGAGTTTGAAATGTGGTGCATTTCTTTTTTCCCATATTATTTCCCTTGGGATTTTCTAGACCTTTTGTTACTCTAAATGAATTGTGTTATTTAACAATTATTTAACAATTTGAGTGATAGAGTCTCTAAATTACATTAGATAATCATATTTTTTTAAAATTCTATGGGAGTGATTCAACCATGAATAAGCAAAAATCTTTCAAATTCTTTGTTTCTGAAAGGGATGATTTGGAGTTTTCCAGACAGGTCAGTGTGGTAGATCAGGTTTGAGAGAGACATGAAATGAGTTAATCAAAGGAAGTTTACTTACCTGAGAAGAGAAAGGACTATTCAGCAAAGGTACAGAATTGATTCTATTGGCCATAACTTCCTGGCCCTTTGTTGGCCATGCTCATCTGCCAATCAAAAGCCTGAAGGAAAAGCCAATGACTCAGAGTGCTGACATTTTTCATTAGGCCAACAGGAATTTTAGTCCCTGCACCATTTAAATCTCAGGGATGACTTCAATGCCTTTTTAAAGGGAAAACTAGCCTATCCTGTATATCAGATGTTACTCCTACACACCACTCTTCTTGGAGACAACTTACTTCCACCATTTTAGCGGCTCTGGTACCATTATTGGACCAACCCTAACCTTGCAGCAATGGTGTAATGAAAACAACAGAAATAACTAAAACAATCCAAAAAAAGAAAACAAGCAATGTAAGGAGTGACAGAGTATGGAGAACAAAGACCAGGAACCTCAGACTCTGCCACCCCACTTCAGAAAGAGAGAATCTTCAGTCTTATCAGATCCATGTAGTGAGTGGCATCAGATCTTTGTAATTCACTAAGTATAAAGGGAGGATTAGCAGGAGTGGGAGCAGCACCAGGGTTGCAGTACAGATGATTGGACTTTTGACCCATTCCCCAGTCATCATAGGTAGGGTCCTTTTCCTCTTGCATATATCCTGTCCATGCCAGGGTCAAAACCAAGAATCACTCTGTTCTGAGCCACCAGCCTGAGCTCCTCTCTCCCTGAGAGTTCCATAATTGGTGGGGTGGGGGAATAGGAGATGTTAAATCTGCCGAGGGCCTGCCGTCTTGTAGAGATGGGTAAGCAATTTTATCTCCCTCTGTCACTGAAAAGCAATAGCACTGCCTTTTGGCCCCCATAACTTCTTTGCGAGTGTCCAATGACCACTGTGTACTCTACTGGTGACAATGAGTGACCACCTCATTAGTTCCATATTACGGTAAGCAGACCTACCTTCTCAGTTGTCCAGGGCCGTCCTTACTCTGCTGGGGTCTACATCTATATATACTATGCTGCCCCCTGATTCCCTACTATGGTATTCCAGTGCTAGTGCTTAGTTTTTGATAGATTCTTTTGATTATATTCAGAAAAGGCCCTCTTAAATAAATGTTCTATTTTGCCTAATAGTTCTTTCACATCTATTGTTAGAAACGTGATTTTTATTTTGTTATTAATATGTGATGATAATTTTCCTAATATTAAAGCATTCTTACATGCTGGATATAAGTCCAATTGAGCTAAAGCAATTTTTAAAAATACATTAGTTTATTTGCTTTTATTTGCTAATTTTGTATCAATATTCCTTAAGGATGGTGATCCATAGATTTCTTGCAGTAATAGCTATTGTCTTGCTTGATATGAAGCAATTACTGTTGATGTGGTCTTATTGTGTACCTCCCAGTTGGGAGGAAGTGAGAAGTATGATGGAAGTGAATCAGAATGTTGACTTTGGAGACAGAGGGCCTGGATTCCTACTTTTAAGGTTGGCAAAGCACTCAACAAATATCTCACTTTATCCTTTCAACAACCCTGGGAAATAGTTACTCTAATTATCCCCATAATGACAGATGAGGAAACTGAGGTAGACAGTTTAAGTCACTTACTCAGGGTCATACAGCTATTAAGTGTCTGAGGCAGAATTTGGTCCATTGTGCCACCTAGCTGCCTCTCTCACTGACCTTGCATGACCTTGGACAAGTCATAACTTCAGTGAGTTTTATTTACTTGTAAAATGAGGGGATTAGACAAAATGTCCTCTAGAGCCCCTGCTAGCTCCCCTTGTATGATAGCATGATGCCAAGTCTGAGGCCTAGGGTATCAGCAAGATGGTACAGCTCAAATACTTAAGAAAACTATTTCTACTTTCTCTGATAAATGATTTAACCCTTGAGGGAAGGAAGGATGAGAGGGAGAGAGGAAGAAAGAATAGGGAAGGAAGGATTAAGTGTCTATGTGCTTAAGTACTAATACAAACATCTCATTTGCTCCTCCAAATCTCCCTGGGAAGTACGCATGTTGAATAGTTCTATTGAGCCTTAAAAGAACCTGGTTTGGGCCAACATAGGAGAGGCCTAGGCAGATAAAAAGATGTTTTCCTAGAGTTGTTTAATAGAAGACTACTTTGATCTGCCAAAGATATTTTATTAATTTCAAAGGTCACTTTATATTTACACCCTATAACTTGCTACATTATAGGTGTGTGAAAATTAAAGATTATGGAGAGCAGATAACCAAGTAATTGTTATCAAGCTATGTCTCATTGTACTTTATTATCCACTTAATCTGAGAAAAACTGAAAAATGGTCATTGACTTGAGGAGGGTGGGTTGTGCCCTTATTATGCTCCGATTGTGCTCTTAATCAATCAATATGCAACGTCTCCAATGATATGCAGTTCAAAGGGGGGAGGAAAGGGTTGGGAAAGAAACCCTTTGTGACCAATCAACCCCATGAGATTCCTCACCATTTCTTTTTCATGAAGGCACTGAGCATAGGTAGGTCTGTGGAACTGATTCA
The DNA here is from genome assembly GCF_028372415.1 of Notamacropus eugenii. Lineage (NCBI taxonomy): Eukaryota > Metazoa > Chordata > Mammalia > Diprotodontia > Macropodidae > Notamacropus > Notamacropus eugenii. The sequence continues at coordinate 137,473,671 of NC_092878.1, read as the reverse complement.
GACCTGGTTCTAATGGGCCTGCCTCTTGCTGCATGGATCAGTGTCCTCTTTCTGTGCAGTGAGGCTGCAAACCATGAAAATAGAGCATGCATGCATATATAAGCTTTATTTCATACACATTCAAAATTAACCAACTAAAAATAATAAATGTTCAATATTCAGATTTATCTATAAGTATAATTTGCTAGTGTTTGAGAACTAAAATTTGTTACTCTAGGAACTAATTCGTGCTTGGTTCTTACAGGCTACCTTGAAAACTTTTTGAATAAGAGTAAGAATGGATGAGTCTGGCGTTTCTGATAAGGAAAGAAAGAACAGATCTTCTTAATATTTAATTCTGTAGAGTTTCCTTGACTTAAAACTTAAAAGATTATAATTAGTGGGTCTTTGGGAACATAGGCTGGCTGTTTCCTTGTTGATTTCTCTTCCCCATTGACTTTGCTACTGAGTGAGGGCAGTAATTTCTCTCCCAAATCTTCAGGTTCTTGGCAGGAGGCTTTGTTTTGCTGAAATATTTTGCAATGGCCTCTTCAAGTTTGTCTCTTTCTTTAGTCAATCCAGACTTATCCTCAGCCTCTGAAATAGAACAGCCCAAATAAGATGACATGGGAATTGAGACTTTGTAAATTCAGTTTTGAGCTTCTAATATGGAACTACACAGTATAGAACTCCATGAAACTGAGCTAAATGGGAATTCCCTGGAGAATTAGTGTTAAGTGTTTAACGACTGACTCTCCAAAAAAAAAAAAAAAAACAAAACACTAAAACTTTTGCATGATGCATTTTTAAGTTCAATCTGCATTGTTAACATTTTCTTCATCACTTTCTTAAGTCTAGAAAATCCATAAATCAAGCCCTGATTTATTGCAGCTTTTGCTGATTTCCAAAGTGTAAATGCTCATACTGAAAACTTGTCAGCTTTTCTGAGTTAATAAGAGCTGGCTTTTTTTTTTTTTTGCCAACTGTCTCTCTCCAACGTAATGTTGATATAAAACAATTATGTTTTTATAATTTAGCAAATAATGTTGCTGGTTTTTATTATGAAATTTTCTGGTCCATGTGCTTGACTTTACTTAGAATTTTTCAGTTTTATTAAGCATTCCAGAAAGTCTAGTGGTGACTTTGATTTCCAACTATATTGAAAAGATTTCTATGTTATGTGAATCACTCATCTAATTGCTTTTATTTCAACTGAGTTTAGAATGAAAGAACAGAGTATAGAATCACAGATTTTGATTTAGGAGAGACCTTAAAAACCATTAAAGTCAATCTGGATTTTACATATGTGAGGAAACTTGAGTCCCGGAGGAGTTAAGTGACTTACCCTAGGTCACACAGATAATGTCCTCTGTAAGATTTAAACCTAGGTCTTCTGCCTCCAATATTGTCTCTAAAGTTGACAGACTCATCAGTTGGGTTATACCTTGTAAGGCTACTTCCACTTATGGAAATAGCTGATTGGGGATGGATCTCAGGGATTGATCTGAGTGTATTCCGGTAACATTTGGAATATAATATATGGAACATGGGTCAAACCTGGGATGGTCCAAGAAAATCTGGATTGAGACAGATCCAAGGAGATATTAATTTGGGCCTTGTGACATCTTTGATATTAGTATAAAGGACCTTATGAAAATTGGAGTCCATTCTCTTGGGTGTGGACTATGAAACAAAACATATCTTCTGGTACATGGGTTTATCTTGTTATTTTATCATCATACAAGTTTGTTCAGAGTTAGAACCCACTACACCTCTGTGAGAATCAGAGCTGGATTTCTTTGACAATTCTGCTGGACTTCTTTATTCTTTCCTATGCCTTGGTTCAGAATATACCCTTAAGTGGGATTTAAAATTGAGCTGGTCTCTGGATGGGAGCCAGGGGAGGCACAAGCCTCTGCTTTTCTCACTTTATTCTGTTCTTTGTGCTCCATTTCATGGTACTTCTGGAGTTTTCTGAATCATAGTCATGGGAATCACAGAACATTAGCCCCAGAAGGCACCCTTGGAGGTCCATTTATTGAGTAAAGGAGAATCTTTTAAATCCCTGCCATTCATCATCTTTCTTGAGAGAGAAAAATCAAATATATATTTTTTGGACATGACCAAAGTGGGTATTTGTTCAGCTTAAAAATGCATATTTGTTACAGGATTTTGCCTTCTTTTTATTTATTTTTTAAAAGGGAAGTGGAGTGGGAAGGAGAGAAAATAGATTTTTGTTCATTGAAAAAGTTAAATTCTGAAGCTTAGCTCTACTGTCTTTTATTAATTTATCAATATTTAATTAATAAGGCCCATTTATTAATATCCTCATTATACAGTCGATGAAACTGAAACAGGTTAAGTGACTTGCTTAGCTAGTAAGTGTCTGAGACTGGATTCGAACTCAGATCTTCCTGACTCCAGGTCCAGAGCTCCAGACACCTTCAATTCTCCTGACACTCCCTGTGTGATTTTGTGCACATAGGTATTAACCTTCATGGGCCTGTGTTCATCTATAAAATGAAGAGATTAGACCTGTTAGAAAGCTCAAGTTCTTTCCAGTTCTAAATCTTTGATCTTAAGACTAAACCTATAGCCTTTGCTGTCTCCCCAAGGCCTATTTTAAGGTTTGCCTTTGAAAATAATCAATGCAACATTTTTATTTATGGCAAATTCGATGGATGATTGTATCTGCAACTCTTTACTTCTTGAAATAGTATTGTATTTCAGTGTCTGTCTCTTCAAAACTAAGTATTAAAAATGGTTCTGCTTTGCATTGATAGGACTCATGTGTCTTTATCATTAATATGCACAAATTATACTTAACCTTGTCTTGGTTCTTTATTTTTTTCCAGTTTTTGGCTTGGAACTCTAAATCAGATAGAGGAAAAGGACAGTGAATTTCACACACATCTTACGTTGCTTACACAAGCATCCTCTATTGATTAAATCATCACCAAAAGTCTCAGTGTTTACAAAACATAGCAATACCGTCTTTAGGGTCTTTGTCCTAGATGGACTCATATCTGCTTTCTAGTCAGAAAATCTAATAGTTTTGCAGTGAATAAATGGTTATATAGGATGAAGGTGAAAGTGTTTTAATATGTTTCCAAAACCTCTGATATTCATAGGAATCTCAACTTATGATAATATCAATTTATTACTTAAGAGGATTCAGGATAGAAAGCTTAGAGCAAGGTGTAACTGAATGGTGACAGTACTGTTTTATACAAAGAAAAAAATCTGCATCATTAGATAATTTTTCCCTTAAAAAAAGCAACCTTGTCATGAGGCAAGCAGCAATACAAAAAAGGAACTCTCACATACCCTCACTTCATTTTCCTTTGCCTTTCTGAATCACACATTATCTTATTTTTCCATTGGTATCTTTCCCATAAAGCTTCTAAAACCTCATTTTTTTAAAGTATATGTCCTATTTGTATAAGTAATTCCTGCAGTTGGATTTTGGATAGATGTGGTTTTCCTACTGTACCACTTTACCCATGTGGAATGTGGAATGTTTTCTTAGGCTGAAGGGGTGCTCCTTCTAATTAATAATGTATCCAACATCTTTGGCAAGTCACTTAACCATTCAATATGTTAAACACTTCTCTGAGACTCTAAATTGCAGAGAAATTGCCAACCCAAGAGAGAATTTCTTCAACTGGGAACTCCTTCTATAAATGAAATCACAGATCTAATCTATTCTTCGTCCTCCATCTACTCTCCATTCCCTTACTTACTTTATGTTTTTTGCAGAATGTAGCACCTCCTTGTGTGGGAATAATTTAAACCATATCTAGGCCTTCAACTAAGTCGTTTTTATGTTCCCTTTTCTTCATTTTTAGAGCGATGTGCATTTTTTTGTTCCCCTTTTCAGGTCTTCTTTTGCCTATCAACTTAGGAAAGCGATGATAGAAAATGAAATGCTGCTGGATTAGATAATTTAGTAAAAAGATTGTTCCCTAAATATTGGGGAGAGGGAATTCAAGAATTTTTAATATAAAAACCCTGTTATTTAAAATCTATTAAGTAAAGTCTTTTTTTCTGAGTTTAAGATGTCTAGTGGACACCTTAGTTTTTCTTTTTTTTTAAATATAATTAATTTTAGTTTTCAATACTCACTTCCATGACATTTTGAGTTTTAAATTTTCTCCTCCTTCTTCTCCTCCCCCATCCCCAAGACAGCATGCAATCTGTTCTGGCTCTGCTTACACATTCATATTAAACATTTTCACATTAGTCATGATGTAAAGAAGAATTAGAACTTATGGAAGGAACCATAAGAAAGAAGGAACAAAACAAAACGACAAAAGAAAAGAGCAAATACTATGCTTCCATCTGTGTTCTGACTCCCAGGTTCTTTCTCTGGATGTGGATAGCATTTTCCTTTGTGAGTCTTTTGGAGTTGTCTTAGATCGTTGCATTGTTGAGAAGAGCGTACAATGTTCTCTTGGTTCTTCTCCTGCTTATCTTATAGCACAATAGTATTCCATTACATTTGTGTACTACAACTTGTTCAGCCATTTTCCCGTTTATGAACATCTCATCAATTTCCAATTCTTTGCCACCACTAAAAGAGCTGCTATAAATATTTTTGTATATCTGGATCCTTTTCCCATTTTTATGACCTCTTTGGGATATAGACCTAGAAGTGGTATTGCTGGGTCAAAGGGTATGTACAGTTTTTACTGATATGAGTGCGTGTGTTCGTCTTTCATTGCTTAAGAAGACCATGCCATCAGAGAAATAATGACATGATTTGCACTTTACTTTGTTTTGAGTGAGGGAGGGCTGTGCAGGTCACCAGCCTCACTTCTCCTCCAGAGTCATCTGAATCCAGTGACCAGATATTCATCAGGATGACTGGAGATGACCCAGGATGAGACAACTGGGGTTAAGTGACTTGCCCAAGGTCATACAGCTAGTGAGTGTCAAGTGTCTAGGTGAGATTTGAACTCAGGTCCTCCTGACTCCTGCACTGGTGCTCTATCCACTGCTCCACTTAGCTGCCCCATGCACAGTTTTATAGCCCTTTGGGAAGGAGAGTCTTTTAAACCCTTGACTTTCATCCTTCTTGAAAGATAAAGTCCAATATATATGTACATGTACACACATATACATATACACATGTATGTGTATATAAATATGTACATATATACATATATGTTGCACATGATCAACGTTGGGTATTTGTTTTGCTTAACTATGCTTATTTGTTATAGGATTTTTTTTTCTTTTTATTTTTTTTTTAAATCGGGGGGTAGAAAGGAGAGAAAATAGATTTTTTTCATTTAGAAAAGTTAAATTAAAACCTAAAGAAAAATCATGATCAAGCTATTAAATGGAATCAGTAACCCCTTTTTAGTTAACAGAAGTTCATGCTGTGAAATAAGTAACAAATATTACTATTTTTTTTTGAGACAACTGAGTCTCAGAGTGGCCCATAATTTTGAAGTCCATAGCTTTTGTGATCCATAACTAAGTGGTCCGTGTCTTTGGACTCTGATTTCTACTCCAGACTTCCCCTGGATGTTCATCATCTGGTAATCAAGGTTCTCTATGATGGAGCATTAATTACCTGTTGACTTTAGGCACCTCTTCCTTGGCTCGGGCTTTGACAGCGGAAGATGATTTTTCTTTCTCTTTTCCAGATCTCTTTTGGGGAGTGTGCTCTCGGTTTTTCAACAAGTTGATCTCAGAGAGCTCAGAATGGATCAAAGCTGATACCCACTCTTTTTCTGATTTGAAAGGGGAAATAAAGCTGCAGTTATAATTCAGCTGTAGACCCAAACCGTATTAGCTATTTCTACCTAATCCCTGGTGCAAACTGTTTTCCGGACCACCATACCAAACCTTAAGTTTTTGTGGATCTGTATTGTAGTAGTGTGCGGAGAGTGGTTCACGCTCCAAAATCATTTGTTACTGTTAGATCTAGAAGAAGATCCTAGATTTAAAATGGAAGAGGTCTTGGTGTTCATGGAGGCCAACTGCTTCATTTTACAAATGAGGAAACTGAGGTTTAGAAATATTAAGTGGCTTGCTCAGTATCCCACAGCCAGTAAACGTCTAGAATAAGATTTGATCTTCGGTCTTTTAGACTCCGAGTCCAGCATTCTCCTCATGATTCATGCTACCTCACATAATATATTAATGCGACACTTGTGTTACGTGAAGCACATCTAAAGGTGCCTCCTGTCCCCAAATATCTCCCCTAAAGTCTACCATTTTGTTTGAAATTCCCATAGAGGGACTGGGCAAGAGTTAATGAGAAGCCCAGGGCCTGTAGGTCATTGAACCAGGATCCAAATGGATGATGCAGTTGAGATCAGGAATCCAGAAAGTTGAGTCTAAAAGATGAATCTAAAATGAGTCTAATACCTACCTGAGGTACAGAGAGATCACCAGAAAAACTAACTCTGATACCAAAGTAAATTTTCTTTCTCATGTATTCCCTGAGTAGGGCTGGAAATGAAGTTAGCACATGAGTGGGAGCAAGTTTATAGGTCAGGGCAAATAGTTACACCCAAATGGATGAGTAAGGGGCCAGGCAATTCCTGACATGGTCTCAACCACCCAATTCAGTTGTATTGTAAACATTTCCACTTGTCTCTCAGTTTCCTGTTATCATCGAATGCTTCAGCTACAAGAGAAGTTTGAGATCATGGAGTCTGATCTTCCAATTCTTATATATGAGGAATCTGAGGACCAGAGAGCTTCAGAGATTTGCTAATGGCTGCAGGCCCAGTGACTGTTCTATAACATGTTGCCTTTCTTTGTGTGTGCGTATGTCTCTAAGTAAGAATATTATCTTAGAAATCTTTTATATTCCCCCAAAGCACCCAATAGATAAGAGTTATGAACATTTGACTTGCTATGTTGTTTGCTGAATGATTAATCTATGCTTAAAGCATAGACCAGATGTGCCCAGGTATGCAAGCACAACTGGCCTACGATCCTATGGATGCCATATTGTGAAGTGTATATCAAACCATTTCAGGACATGCCTGCCTTGTTTCTTGACTCATATGTGACTCCAAGAAATGAGGTAAAAACAATAGGGTAACCATTGTTACTTTAGGTGATTGGAAATGACTTTGGTAGAGTTAGGTCAGAGTCAAGTATTGGTTTAGAAAATCTGTAGCATCCAATAAGGTGACCAGAAATTGAGTAATGTCTATATGGTCATCAACTTGACCTTAGAAGTGGGAAACAAATACAAAATATAAAAAAAGGGAGTAGTATTCATATGATAATTCCTAACACTAAACACAGTCTTTAAATACCTAATAGGTACTTAATAAATGCTTGCTCTTTATTTATGGAATAGAAAAGGGAGAATCAGTATCCAAGAGGCCAGCCATAAAGCTATTGCAGTAACTAAGGTTTGAGGTAGTGATCTCCTGGATTAGAATGACATCATTGTGAATGGAAGAGAAAAGTGGAATTCAAACTTTTTAGAAGGAAGAATCAATAGGAAATGATGACTGCATGTCAGGGGATGAAGGAGAGGGGCTAGTCAAATCCGGATGATTGGGAGAGTAGTGACAAAGACAGTGACAGTGAGAGGGAAATTTGATTTGAGGAGAAGATGCTCATTTTGGACATGTTCAGTAGAAGTTAGCAACAGGAGGGAACATCATTTAAGCAGATATACATGTGATTCTGGAATTATCTCTGACACTCCACTGAGAAGAAAGTTCATTGATACAGGTTGCCCTGGGAACCCCTTACCAGCATCCAGCCTTTATAAAGCCATGGTATAGAAGCCAAGCTGGGCTCAGGACAGAAAGCAGCCCGAGCTTTCCGAAGAACTACCCTGAGGCATTATAATGTTCCTGCCTCTTACCTTTCACACTTGCATGGAGTAGCCACTTGAGGAGTTCTGCCAGTGAGTCTGTTTGTAGAATTTCACACAGCTTGGACAGAATCTGAAAGAATTACATTTGGGATGGGGTGAGGAATATTCAGCCTGTCCTCACATAATTCATCCTTGGCTGTTCTACCAGTAAGAAAAGCCATCGAATTTCACATACCTGACAGAATGTAAGTCTTTGGAAGGGATTGTTTCATTTTTGTCTTTGTATTGTCAGTGCCTCGCACATTTGCTCTTAACCTGGAGTCTGGAAACTTGCTCTTTTGATATTTTGATAGCTTTATTTCAATATAATTAGTTTTATGGTACGCTTTTAAGAACATTATTGTGACAAAGGCTCTGTTAGCTTTGCTGACAAAGGGATCCATGACACAAAAAAAGACTAAGTACTCCTGGCCTACTACATAGTAGGTTATTAATAACTACTTGCTGATTAATTTTGATAGTATTTTATTCTCCCCAATTACAGGTAAAGACAATTTTTGACTTTCATTATTTATACAATTTTGAATTCCAAACTTTCTCCCTCCCAGTTTAAGAAATGCTGTGATTTAGATCACAGTATTGCTGAGAGAAGACACTTGCTTCAGTTCTGACCAGGGAAAAGTAAAGATTTTGATCATTTACAAATGAAAAGTTTCAGTGGAGAAAAAGAAAAATAGTTTTGTAGATGGGTTGGGAGATGGTTGGGAAATAAAGATATTAGGGATTGAGAAAGCAGTGAAGGAAAGTAGTAACTGAATTAGAAAGTGGAAAGAGAGGTGTCATTTTGAAGGCTGTTAATCTAAAACCCATAAGAAGAAAATGAAAGAAATTATTAAAAGATGACTGGTGACTGGATGTAAAGCTTAATTAGAAGGTAAGGAGTAGTAAGAGTTTGGATTTCTTGAAGAGCAGGAATGTGAACTAGTGATTTTCTTTTACCCACATTGACATAATACAAGATTCTCATCTTTGCCAGCTTTCAAAAGGTCTAGAATAAGTCAAAAGAAAAGCCTAAAGCTTAGTACATTATTATAAAAATGTTGAAATACTTAGATAGAAGCATTTAGATTTGTCATACCTATCAAATTATTCTTCTATATTGGAGAAGTATTTGTTTTCTCCTCACAAGAGTACAGTGAATTCTGAGATTCCTCATGCTCCCTGAGCCTTATTTTTTAAAGCAATTTTAATACTATTATTGTTTCTTACATAAAAGTTACATAAAAATGTAACAAAATTTAATATTGGAAAAATTAAGAATTCGATTTGTATTGAGTTTTAATAAATTAATCAGAGAAATCACTATGTACAACATGGTTAATATATGTTCTGAATAGTGACTCGTCATGTCATTTTTTGAAACTATAATACTGTTTCATTTTAATTACTCTATACGGGTTGCTGAATGCCACTAGTATAGAATCAAAATTGATAAAATGATGACATTATTTTTATGTACAGCAATTCATAAATTCACCCAACAAAATCAATCATTTGATTGGCAATAAATAGTTTTGTCTTTCATAGTTTGAGTTAATAATATTGTTACATATTATTATTGTGCGCCTAATGGTTTTTTTTATTGTAATTTTGGTAAGCTATTGTGTAAAAATTGTTAATTTTGAAATGATACCTAGAATCTACCGTATTTATATTAGATGAACTTCTCTTATGATCTGAATTAAATTATCAGTTTGGGCTGTCATTTATTAAAGACTTTTCTCATTATGATTAACAAACTATCTTAAGGAGTTATTTGGGTATATTTTGCTTTTAAATTAATAATAATGATAAATACTTAGTGTTTGGCAAAAAAGTCCAAAAGACAATGTAAATTCTCATTTTATGTAAAATTCTTTGGGGCTTTCCCAGGTTCCTTGGAATTTTCTACTTGGACAAAGTCAGAAAGTCTCATCAGCTCAGTGGGAGAAGTAACTAAAAAATGTATGACTGATGAGAGGCTGAGAGCCTTGTATGCTCTATGATAGTAAATTAGAATACTAATTGATTATGAAAATCAAACTAGATATTAATGGTGATGATAATCATTAACATTTATATAACACTTAACTGTGTTCCAGGAACTGTGCTAAGTACTTTACAATTATTATCTCATTTGTCACAACATTGCAAAGTAGGTGCTATTATTATGACAATTTATAGATGAGGAAACTGAAGTTCAGTGATTTGCCCAGGGTCACACAACTAGTGAGTGTCTGAGGTCAGATCGAATTCAGATCTTCCTAGCTCTGGGCCCAGCACTCTATCCATTGTGCTACCTAGCTAAAATAGTATGCACTGAAATTTAGTTCAAAATATTTTTCTTCTTGCATTAGAACTTAATATGATACCTTAAGCTATCCAGGCTACCAGGAGCTACTGTCTTTCTGAATTTTGACTGAACCATCATATACTTTTTTGTATGAAATCTCAGCAAGTGATTATTTTCTTAATCTTTGCTAATTATTATATCAGAATATCTGAAGGCAATATATATATACATGAACAATGTATACGTATGTACACATACACACTCACAAATGAAAGGGTTTTTTTTGCTTTATAGCAAGGTCTTTTATGTATTTGGTGAGTACTAAGGATAAATGTTTCATTTTTTGAAATTAATTGTGGTTTAACTGAATGCTATTGCAACAACAAAAAAATAACTATATTAAGATATAGTTAAAATGCGATAGTGAAATTTCCTTTGTGAGGCAAAATTTCTTGATACTGTAGTTTGATTTTTTCTGAGTTTTGCATTCAGATATAACTGTTTAAATTATTGTTAAGCTAGAAATCCATTATTCAAGGGAAATGTTATAAGTTGCTCAGAGGGAGTGATCTCTGAGAGTTGCTACAGGTGGTTATAGATATCTAAGAAGGTTGAAAAGGCCTTAACGGTAAAGATAAGATTCTCTTGATTCAGTTTCCCCATTTGCTATTTGCCTTCCAAAAAGGAAGGTTTCCCACTTGGATAATATTGAGCCTGGCTATGATACCCTGTGAATGATATGGAACTTTGCTATTTGATTGGCTGCTCTGAAAAGTTCATTGTTACTCTTACTTAGAATCAAGCACAATTAAAGAAGTTTTATCCTGTTACATCTATGGTAGGTCAGTCTATGCCTTTAGGATTAGGTCTAAGAGAACAGTCTTGATGTTATTACAATTATGTCTCTTCTCTATAATAATAATGACAGGTAAATTATAAAGATTTATAGCAATACTTATAACAATACTCAGACATCTCTTAGACACAATAATTGGATGCATATAGAAACATAAAGCTTTTATTTTTACCATTCTGAATTTCTAGCTACTTCTTGTTTCAATTTCTCAACTTAAGCAATCAGGGATAAATCGGTTCTTATGCTTGACATCTCTTTGCTCATTGATTTAGTAGTTTTATATTTATTTATAAGATTATGTTCTTAAAGCATCACATGTTTTCTGAGTGATATGAGGATAACATATATCCCCCAAAGGGAGAATTATGCCATAAGGATGTAAAAGTTTTAATTTTTAATAAAGTAGTAATCTTTACTTTGAGAAAACCAACAAGATTAAACTTTTCACTTGAGAACTAGGATATATATGATTGGTTCCCAAATGTTACCTATTAAAATTAGTGACCAAATGTTCAAGTAAAAATGATGTTCCTAGATAATATATTAAAGTATTTGGTCCTAGAGATAATATAGAACAAGAGTGAAAAAGAAAGAGCAAAGAAAGAACTTCCTTCAGGTCCATTTGAATATCCCCAGATGAATTTTATTTTAAAATGGCTAAGATACATAAATTTTGATTAAGTTTTAGTGACTGCATAAATTCACTAATTGGATTAAGGATTTTACATATAAAATTGTTTTAATACTTACAAAGAAACTTTATATAATTTTATAAACTTTATATACTTTTATAAACTTATTTTTCCTGTTTGAAGTTTCTCTCTGACAATATCAAAAGAAAAGAGACATCATTTTATATCAAGGATGTTTGCATTTTTTTCCTGTAGTAAATAAACTACATTATTTGTGCTACTTACAGTGTTCAAGCAAGGTAGAAAATGCAAATGGTATGTGAATATTAAAAACTCTCTAAATCCTCAGATGAATTATAGGTGATCTAGTCTGATATTGTTCCTGTATATATAGTCTTGATGTTCATAAGGTTGACTCTGTAAGACTTGTACTACTACTTTCATTGCATGAACTAATTTTGGAAGGTCAAATGTAAAGAGGTTTTTCTCAGACCTTACTAAATAGTAGTAAGTCTTATCCCTAGCAGGGCAATGATAATGTTGCCTAGAGAATCACCACAAGTGATCTGGAAACTTGACATGGTAAAGGGGATACTTCTGCAAACTTGCCCTAGAAATAATGTGAAAAGGCCCATTCCAGGTACTGCTAACAACTGACACCTAGATTAAAGACACCAAGATCTTGACTGAAGGATACATATTTTTGAATTTAAGAATATTGGACTGGCATATGAAAGAAATGCTCTAAATCACTATTGATTTAGTGATTTGATTGATCACAAAAATGCAAAATAGACAACTCTGAGGTCTCACACCTATCAGAGTGGCTAATATGACAAAAAAGAAAAATGTTGGATATTGGAGGGGAACTTGGAAAACTGGGACTCTAATGCACTGTTGGTGGAGTTGTGAACTGATACAACCATTCTGGAGAAAAATACCCTTTGATACATCAGTACCACTGCTAGATCTACATTCCAAAGATATCCAAAAAAGGGAGAAGGACCTATTTGTACAAAAATATTTACAGCAGCTTTTTTTGTGGTGGATAAGAATTGGAAATCAAAAAGACACCCATCAATTGGAGAGTGGCTAAATAAGCTTCAGTGTATGATTGTAATGGAATATTATTGTGCTATAAGAAATGACAAGTAGGATGATTTCAGAAAAACCTGGAAAGACTTACATGAACTGTTACATAGTGAAGTTAATAGAATCAGGAGAACATTGTACACAATGACAGCAATTTTATCAATGAAGAATCATGAATGACTTAGCTATTCTCAGTAATACAATGATCAAAGGCAATCCCAAAGGACTAATCTTAAGGACTTACCCCAAAGCATACTATCCAGAGAAAGAACTGATATTGTTTGAATACAGACTAAAGCGTGCTATTTTCACTTTTTTCTTTCATTTTTTTCTTTTATTAAGGTCTTCTTAAACAAAATGAATAATATGGAAATGTTTTACATAATTATATCTGATTGCTTACTGGCTAAGGGAGGAGGGATAGAATTTGGAACTCAAAACTTTCCATAAAGGTGTTAAGGAATTTTTAAAAAAAAGAATATTAGACTGGATAATTTGTGAATACTAATCAAGGATGGACCCTTTCAACACAGAATTTCCTAGGAAAAATGTTTCCCAGAAGCAAAAAGCTCCATGAATTAGATGACTAAACCCAATGTGATAGAATAAGAAATATATTGTCTAAATGGACACTAAATGCACTCCCCATTTCTTTTTCTTAGTCTCCTGAAAATAGTTATGTGTTCAGTATTTTCCATTGTCTCTTAAAGTGTTCCAGCCCTTTTTGGAAATTATTACGACTCTTCAACTTTGCTAAGTTGGTTTCTGATATTATTATTTTTTTAGATTTGATTGATTTAATTGATTGAAATAAAAAAACTTTAATTTATTTCTTAATATTCTTTTCTGTTTAAATTTTGAGTTCTAGATTCTGTCTTTCCCTCCTACTTCTCTCCTGCTCACTGAGAAGAAAAAAAAAAACAATTAATACGTGTGGTGTCATGCAAAACACATTTTCATATTAGCCACATCAAAAAAAAAAATTGAGATTATACTTCATTTGCACTCACAATTCATCAGTTCTCTCTCTGAAGGTGGATAGCATTTTTTTTTCATCATGAGTCCTTTGGAATTATCTTGAATCATTATATTAATCAGAGTAACTGAGTCTTTCACAGTTGATCATCATTACAACATTGCTGTTACTGCGCACAACGACCTCCCAGTTCTCATTTTATTTTGCATCAGTTCATATGGGTCTTGCCAAGGTTTTTGGAAACCACCCTCCTCCTCATTTCATGTAGCATAATCATATGCCACATCTCATTCAGCCATGCCGTAATTGATAAGCATATGCTCAATTTCCATTTCTTTGCCACCACAAAATGATCTGCTATACATATTTTTGTATATATAGATTCTTTTCTTATTTCTTTGATCTCTATGGGGTAGTAGTAGTAGTAGTAGTAGTAGTAGTAGTAGTAGTAATAGTAGTAGTAGTAGTAGCAGCAGCAGCAGCACCAGCAGTAGTAGTAGTACTGAACCTCTTTCTTAGTCCCTCAAAGTGGGAGAATTCATTGGCTCAGTGTTTTCTGATATATCCTAATAAGCAGAACTTCCCTGATTTCTGTTTGCTATTGTAAATAGGCTTATTTGTAAATGGGCTTATTCACGTTTCATGATTTGTGATGATCTTTTGTGTAAATAACATTTGGAAAAGAGTCAAGCCTATGGGGTATAAGCTGGGGTTACTCCTTGAATGTCCTTAGGACAGCAATTCATTTTCTACCTGTAGTTCTGCTGATTTTGGTGCCAGTACCATCATGCCTCTTCCAAAATGAACTTATCACCTGAAATCTCGTCATGCAGATTGACTCAACTTTTGATGCTCAACATTTCCTTAGTATCTCAATTGCCTCTACCCTCCAGTTGGAGGACTACAGAGCAGAGCAGTGAACTGCTTCTATAGCCTTCCTTTATAAAGGGCTCTGAACTTTTCAGGTAATTCCTCATTCTTCATCAGTGGCCCTTCTTGGTTTCATCTCCACAAACATCATGCTTTTCTATTCACCCTTTCATTTTCCTTTTGTGTATTGTCTTTCCTCCATTAGGGGGAGGCAGAGGCTTTTTTTTTTCTTTTTTGTATCCCCAGTACTTAGCACAGGGTCTTGCACATACTTAACAAATGTTTATTGAATTATTGACTTGAATATTTAGAGGGACAGATGGATGTTATTCTAGTCTAGTAACCTTTCTCTCAGAGTGCCAACCTTACAGTCTCAGTTTCCTCTCCCCTGCAGGAAAGAATTAAAGTCTCCTATGGATAGAGGTGGAGATTGTTCATTGACATTATCCATTATTCTTGTCATTTGGACAACCCATGTGGATGTATCATCTCATATGGGCAGTAGAGATCATAGAATCGGAGCTGGAAGGGAATTTCAGAGACCATCTTGTCAAACCTTTTCATTTTACAGACAAGGAAATTGAGACCCATAGTCCCTCCTGAGTGATTCCTATAGGATAACTGTGTGCACTATGACTATAAATTATTTGCCCAATCTAAACTTATGTTGTTACCTTGAGGAAACTATGCATCAATGAGTAGGTAGGGTCTCCCGAAAGATCCCCTCCTCACAAAGAATGTTCCTGAAAACTGCTAGTTTTATAACTTCCTATTTCTTTTCCTTCCCTATCTGATTTGCTCCCAATCCTGCTAAAAAGTGTTAGTTAGGAAGAAGCATATCACTTGAGTCTGTCAGCCACACTGAACCAATCTTCCAACATATTCATATAGACAGCAACTCCCAGAATCTTTCTCTTCACAAACTTCAATGCGCATAGTAAAGAATATTATAAGCAACATTCTATTACTGTTTTTCCTTGTTTCTATTACTTTTAATTTCTTACTGTTTTTTATAGATGGAGTTTAATGTCCTGTCTCTGTATCTTTACACTGGTTATGCCCCATTCCTAAAATATACTCCCTCCTCATCTTTGCCCCTTAGAATGTCTGCTTTCCTTCATGAAAGTCAAGCACCACCTCCTACTTGAACCTTTTCTTGATTCCCCCTAAATGTGATTGCCTCTCCAAAGAGCTTTGTATGTATTGGTATCTAGTTTATAGATTCCTGTATAGATACATAAAATGTCTCCTCTCTTAGAATATAAGCTTCTTGAGGTCAGGGAGTATGGTTCTGGCAAATAGCAGGCACCTAATAAATACTGTTGATAGAATAATTAATTTATTTATAATTGATATTTATAATTGATTTATTTATACCTTCTTATAATTGATTTACTTATACCTTCTTATAGTTGATTTATTTATACCTTCTTTGATTACAATAACAATACTAAATATGGCTCTTACATTTATTTCCTGGTCCAAGTAGTTCGGTATGCAAATTGTCTTGCCTCTCACTTCCCTTTCGGGATTAATGTGTTCAGAGACCACAGGAACTTGGTTTGCCTTTGGGTTTGAAATGTGACCTCTGCCCCGAAGCTCTTCCTAAATCAGACATAATGCAATCATTACATTTTTCCTCCAGTTAGAATTCATACTAAGACTAAAGAAAACATCGCTGATAAACAACATACACATGTATGAATACACGTACACACAGCTAAGGTGTGAGGTGGATAGAATGCTGCATTATTTGGACACGAGTTTGAATTTAGCTACAAGACTCTTGGCAAGTTGGCCTCAGTTTCCCCCTCTGTAAAATGGGAATAATAATAGCACCTACCTGCCAAGGTTATTGTGAGGATAAAATGAGTTAATATTTGTAAAGTGGTTTGCAAACCTTAAAGCACTATACAAAGGCTAGTGATGGTGATTATTACTAAAGTTTCCTATTTCTGAAGTCCAAGAGTCTACTCAACCAATAACCATTTATGCTGGAGAAGAACCAAGCAAAATTTCAGAAAACAGCTACAGCACACTAATCAGCAGAATGAATTAATGACCCATGTAAATAGGCTGTGCTATTGGAGAATAGAAGGAAATAGGGATGATATCTGTGTTTTCACCTATATAGGGAATTCTCAGGTGAGAAAATTCCTTCTACCAATATAGTTCTGCACTTTCTCTTCAACTTTTAGTCTTAGAGAGTTGTTTAGAACACTGAGAGACCAAATGACTTGCTCAGAGTCACAGAGCCAGTATGTAATTAGAAGGAAGACTTCTTAAAATAAGGAAAGAAAGTAGGCACTGGGAGCATGGGTGGGGACTATGTAGACTATGGAGATAATGAGACAGACCATGGAGTCCTCTGGCTCTGGACTTAGTGTTATTTCCGAATAAACCATGCCACTTCTCTCTTTCTGTTTGATAGCTTTATTCTCCGGTCTCCAAAGCCCAAATTCAGTCTTACTCCTTAGTTCTTCAATAATGCAGTAATAGTCCTTGTTATGTTTGTCCTTTGTTGCCAAAGAAGACCATGCCATCAGAGAAATGATGACATGACTTGCACTTGACTTTGTTTTGAGTGAGAGAGGGCTGTCCCAGTCACCAGCATCACTTCTCCTTCAGAGTCATCTGAATCCAATGACCAGATATTCAATAGGATGACTGGAGATGACCCAGGATGCAATGGACCCTTTAGGCCAAGGTCTATTTACTTAGGGTGAGGTAATGCCCATTCAGCGAATAGGCCTGTTTAAGAAGTAGCCAGGGCATGGCCCCTTTAATGAGGCAAAGAAAAATCACAATACCAGGCAGCATTCTGAATGGAAGTATGAAATCTAATCTGCCTCTCCCAACTTCCAAGGCTCAACTGCAGCAATGCACTCAAGCAAATCACATGATTGTCCTACCAAGACAGAGAAGTATAATGGCTGTATGTTTGGAAGGCAAAGTCTTTGGAGCAAATGCTCCTTGTTCAATAATGTTGATGAGGGCCTGGTTGAATGAAGTTTTAAAATATATGACCTTTTAAGTGTTTATCAGGCGATTCCTATGTCTAGCTGATAATTTATATGTGGCAATGACTGCTGTTCTACAAATTATAATTAGAAAAGTACCTTTTTCATAAGAATAAAGAATATGCTGGGTATCTCCTTTATACTTTCATCCATATGGCAGTTTGGTGATGAGTAGTGGGCTAGAAGTTAAAAAATATGAGTTCCTACAATCTACTCTTGACCTAAATAGCTATGGGGACTTGAGTAAGTGCATTTATAAAAAGATTAAGCATGTAAACATAAGTTAATTTTGTAACTCTTATTATCACCATTACTGTATCATGCATTCCTTTGTTAAATTTTGAAAAAGATACGTGAGAGCAAATGAAAGGCTAATAACCCAGAGAGAGATAATTGGACATAGATACCTGATAATATTTTCTTACCTTTTTAATCTTTAAAACACCTTCACAGTGATCTTCACGGAAGGTTTTTATTTGTTTACAGGGCTCTGAAATTGAATTGAGGGAAAACAGTTTTAGGTCAATCTGAGCAAGAACTTTGCTCAAATATGACATTGTTTTCATTTCTATATCTTGGCAGGTGAACTACAAAATCAAGTACCTAATTGCTATGGTTATAATGGAGTCTATAAGTAGCACCTTGGGCTTCTACGCAACACTCATGGTAGGTCCTCCTAATAGACAACTACCCCCAGGTTCAAAGTTCTTTTTGCGTTCATTCCCTTAAAATCCATAGCTCATGAGCCCCCACTGATATGTTTACCTTTAGTATTCAGCCAGAAGACACAATATAGCTTCTAAATATACCATGTGACTAAAGCTACTCTCTCTGAGGACAGGAATGATACCTTATTTTACAGCTGAGGAAAGTGAGACTCAGGGAGATTAACTAACCTAGCCAACATCACATAAATAGTAAACATGTTGGGGGATTTTTTGGAGTAATTATTATTTTAAAAATTTCTGTTATTATGAAGTTCACACAATCATCAACAAACATAAAGATTTTCTTATGCAAACCAGAACAGAAAAAGGTTTTATATGGTTCTGTTTCTTATAGCTTTTTTTTAAAATTATGTTTCTATATTAAATATTAAAACTATAAATTGTCATTCTAACATTGCCCTGTGTGTCTGTGTTCCCTTTGGTCCTTCTTTCTGCTCTCTTCTGTGTATTTTTAAAATATTTCATTACCATTCTTTTCTTTTTTTTCCAGCTATTTGGAATGTATCTCCTCTTCCCAAATAAAAGCTCATCCTTGTAGCAAATATGTATATTTAAGCAAAACAAATCTGGAAATTAGCTGAAAATGTCCTAAAGCAATCTGAAAATGTACGTCTCATTCAGGAAATATATTCTATTAATAGTAGCTGACAAGCACATGGGGCTTTGCTGATGCAGAATATACTGAATCTTAGACCTAACAGGAAAGGGATCATCCTCATAAACCGCTAAAGAGTCTATTTCTAACCTGGCAAAGTATTAAAAAAAAGATTTTATTCTTTTTCTTATTCTCTTGAGTTCCATCATCTATCACATCATCAAGTCTTTCGTGACTTACCAGAGTTAGGCCGAGGGGGCGTTTTCATTTTATTCGACCCTGGGTCACTGGAAGAGTTGGTGTTGTTAGCATAGATGATTTTGCTGAGTGGTGGTATGTCCTTATCTGGGGTGGTCATGTGGCTAACATCATACAGTGCTTTAAAGAAACTCTCATCATTCACAGCACAGATAGGTGTGTTGTTTAAACCTGGATGAGTGGAAAGAAAAAATAAATCTGTCACTTTTTAAGATGCAGATTTTCAGGCTTTCTCTGGAGGGGGATAATGCCATATAGTAATATTCTAACCAAAACAAACAAATGAAAAGAATGTAGGCTTAAGTAAACAAATAAGTTCCTTACTTCAAAGATAATAACAGCAGCAATTATTAATAGTTATATTAATAATTATTAGTATGATAGCTTCCAAAGTGCTTCATAAATCTCATGTTATCTTCACAACAACCCTGAAAAATAGGTGCTATTATTATTCACATTTTACAGATGAAAAAACTGAGGCACACAGAGGTTAAGTGACTTGCTCAGAGTCCCACAATAAATGTCTGAGTAGGATTTAAACTTGGGTCTTCCTGACTCCAGGTTAAGAGCTTCATCCACTGGGTCACTTAAAGCCTGTAAATTGTATCTATGTGACTCTTTTTCCAACATAGATCACATCCACTCTATACCTTAGTTGGTGTTCTTAATGAGGTCCTATGGCTAAAATATTTCACTTCTTGGTGGCAAGCTTTGGGATGATTCTTTCTTTCAACTTACCTGAGGACTACATCAAATGAAAGAAATGCATTCTATCATCAGGCCCGTACAAAAATAATTAGACAGCTATCTAGACTACCTAATGCTACATTGGGAGTTCTGGAGTATATATATACAACCAACCAATCAACTAATCTATCAGCCAATCAACAAGGATTTATTAAGCAATTATTATTTGCTAGGAGTTGTGCTAAATGCTAGAGACACAAAGATAAACACAAAGACACAAAGATACAAAGATGCCCTCAAGTAGCATTATCTTGTTAAGACTAACCTGCCAATGCATCACACATGAAAACTAGACACTTTAGTTGCTTTTTAGTCTTAAAGGAATGGACACCTTGAGAAGAAAGCTGGATCAACTCAAGCAACAATGTCCTCATAGCTTCATCTTTAACAATTCTGAGATGCACATGGAATCTTCCTTTTCCTAGGAAGATCATAAATCACAGGCTTGGGTTGGTAGCTAGGTGGTATAGTGGACAGAGCACTGGCCCTCGAGTCTGGAGGACCTGAATTCACATCTGGCCTCAGACACTTATCAGCTGTGTGACCCAGGCAACTCATTTAACCCTGATTGCCTCCAAAAAAGAAAGAAACACATAGGCTCAGAGCTGGAAGAGACTTTAGAGATCATTCCAACACCTTCATTTTATAGTAAACTGAACCCCATATTAGGGGAAGTGACTTACCCAAGGTCATGCAGAGAATGAATGATCCAGAATTTAAACCCAAATATGAAAATTAAAAGTCAATACTTTTGAAACTATGCCTTGCTAGAAGACGACAGCTATGAAACCAGGGAAAGCTTAGTGATTTTGGACTGTCCTGGCTGCTTTGTTCAAATCCCATTTTCCATCCTCCATTGCCCATTTCCTTATTCCCATCCCCTTCAATCCAACCTCCCCCAACCTTCCATGGAATGAAAACAAGGGCACACGTATTAGTCATAGTGAGGAGGACAATATGTCTTATTTTATGTGACCAGAGGAAAGTAGCAAATTGGTTGATGTTGAGACACTATAAGGAATGTTTCAACATTTGAATGGACCTTACATCAGATGACCTTCATCCTCTTAATGATATAGGAGGTGAAGGCATTTGTTCTAAGTGCAAATGTTGTGATCGTGGGTGGTGACATCAGCTTGATTTTGTAACTCAAAGGATCATAGATCTAGACCTAGAAAGGACCTCAGAGGCTGACTAGAACCTTATTGTATATTTGAGGAAGCTGAAGTTCAAAGAAGTTAAGGCACTTGAGTCAGAGGTTGGATCAGAACCCAGGTCCTTTATCTCAAGTCAAGTGCTCATCAGTCTTTGAAACCAGTTTTTTCATATGCTTCTGTCTTCCCCAAGTGTTTCCTCACAACATATTAGGAACTAGTCAATATTTGTCCCATTGAAACAAATTGGGTAAAAAGTACTGGTTTTAGCCAAGAAAATCTGTGTGGATTCCTGAGTTCGTGCTGCATGTTCACATTTCTTCTTAGTGTGGTTGGCATTTAACTGCTTTCTTTTGTCTTGAAAGTCAAATCAAAATCATCAAGCTACCAAAACCCAAACAAATGGAGGAGAGAGTGAGGCTGGTGATTTTGCATAGCCCTGCCTCACTTAAATCCAATTCACTTTCAAGTCATAGCATCACCTTCCTGATGTCATGGGTCCTCTTCAAGAGTAAAGGACAATCAGCAGTCTCTGAGTAGTAGTAGTTTCCCCACTGGGGACCCAAGTGGTCAGTTCTAGTTGAGCAATGAAGCTCACTCCTTCCTTCTTTCCCTTCCTCCTCTCCCTCTCTTCCCTCTGTCCGCATAGGGAATCATACCCTTACCTGTGGGTGCTCTGCCCAAAAGAATATAAATTTTAATTGCTGAAACTTCACAAGATATCTTGGGATTTACAGGCTAGATTTCTTTTTTTTCTCTTCCCTACTTATTTATTCTATCACTAAAAAAAAGTAGAACAATTAACTTTTTTGCCCCATGTAGTTTTATTTATGATTTCTTGAAATAAGAACTGGAATATCATGTTTTGATAAAGCCCACTGGGATTCAAATGAAGCTAGTTGACTATACCTTGAACCCAAATCACTCTGGCTCTTATGGATTGACCAACAATAGGTCCCAGCCCAAGCTTCACTTGCTTATTGTTTGGATTTTGATCCCTCAGAGTGAGTATGAAATAGCAATTGTTTCTGTTTTGGTCAGAAACCCCAAGGATCTTTCCCTTCCAGATTAATTTTTTTTTTTTTGACTAGGTAAGAGAAGCCATTTTTCACCTCATTTTTTAACCAGGCTTAATCACTGAATGGGTGTTGCCTCAGTCAAACTAAGACCATTACCGGTCTTCCACTGTATCTGGGGCCATCTCCAATCATCCTGATCTATATCTTGTCACTGGACCCAGATGATTCCAGGGGAGAGTGAGGCTGGTGACTTTGCACAGCCCTGCTTCACTTAAATTCAATTTACTTGCAAGTCAAGATATCACCTTCCTGGTATCATGGTCCTCTTTGAAGATTAAAGGCAAACAACAGTAAAAGACATAGTTTTGCTCGCAGAATTATCAGGCAGCTAAAATGAAAAATTTGTAGTCAGATTCCATGGCATCAAGTCACTTACCTTTAATGTGACAGACTCTCCGGGGATGGGGGGTGTGTCTCACTAGAAAACAATTTGCATTTCTGCTCACAGAAGAAGTTTCATGGCCAATTAATGGGTCAGGCTGGGATTTGAAGTTGATGTTCATGGTGTCTCTTTTGCTTTCTCCAAGTCAACACCAAACTTCTGGGGCTACACACCCTGGATCAGCCCCACTGGGAAAGGATTTCCATGTTGGATGGATCAGACACTGAAATCACAGAATGCCAACAGTCATCATAACTGGAAGATGCATGATATGTCCTAATTCCTTTTCCACATTTCTGTCATTATTAGTTTGATGACTGATACCCCACATTGTGTGGAACAGGAACGTTGCAGTTGCACTTAGCTCTCTGACAATTTCATTGACAATCCTCATCTGAGAAGTAAAATTTCTGGGAAGTTTAGAACAATAAGAAAACTTTGCCCTGGGAAATTTGGAAATTTGGAAGGAAAACAGAAATATATGCGATGCTTGTCTTTAAAGCATGCTTTGTAGATTTAGTCAATTTGCAAACAATTATATTTTAGTGTTACATAATCAGAAGGGAAATGATCCAGTGGAAAGATACTGACTAAATAAAAAGGACTTATATTTAAATCCTGCCTCTGAGGAATATTATCTGCGACTTTGGACATATTACTTAACTTCTCTCTGAACTTCAATGTCCTTATCTGGAAAATGAAGATGCTGAACTAAGTCGTTTCTGAGATCTTTTTTATCTATGTTGAAACACCTATGATCCTGTGAATTCCCATAACTATTCTGACTCGAAAGATCATAAAGTCTGATCTTCCCATTTAACAGATGAGTAAATGGAGGTCCAGAGGAGTAATTTATCTTAGGTTACCCATCTCATAAGTAGAAACACCAGAGCTCAAGCTCAGGCTTTCCAACTACAAGCCCAATATTCGTTATGTAAAATGCCCTGCTTCTTACTTCTTTCTTTATGAAATGATGATTTGGGGTATATTATGTTTAAAAGTATGGTTTATTTAGATAATTACATATTTGCCCAAGTGGCCTTTGTAAAGTTTGTGTTGGACCTGGATCTACAAGTTTCTGCCTGGCAGGTGATACATGTGCAGACTATTCCCTAAAGAGAACTAGATATCAATGCATGCTCTTCAAATTCCTGAGTTGCCTCAGGCATATGAGTTGTTTTTGTTTTTTTTTAAACTCATGTGTCTGCTAAATTTCTGTAATTTGTGTGTCTATTTTCCTCCGTTGTGTGCATTAATGGGAGAATGTGATCCTAGTTTAGTGGACAGTTATCTTTTTATTATTCGTTTTTGCTTTCTTCTGAGTAAATGTAATTATGATTGCTTCTGCCTTATCGTTTACTCTTTAAAAGTTAATGATGTCGATGGCTGGAGGCTCAGGAGCTACAGGGACAAGTAGTACACACCAGCTTTACCCCAAAAGTTCAAGAGGCGTAGTCTCTGGTAAATTAATCATTTTATTAATCATGCTAGCATAGAATTAACAAAAGGGTCAATTGTACTCGCGAATGCCAGAGACCCCTCCTGACATCCACTCAATGCTTATATGCCTTTGGAGGAGTAGGTACTGCTGAGGGTGGAAGTCAGCTCTGATTGGTTAACAGTTAACGAGAAGAATGAATATTATAATGTGAGGCGGGGTTATTCTAATGAAGGGCTAGGGAAAGTGACTCTGGTCAGAGAGGCTTATCTATTAGACCCATATTCCCTCATCTATTCTAGGGTAATCTAGACAAAAGGGGAATCCATTTTTACCCAGACTGGTCTGAGTAAAATGGGCTGGAATCTATCAATTTACCTAAACTAAAATTGCCTTACTTTTTGAACAGATCTGAGTTTTCTCTCCCATTATCAAACTTTCACTTCAAAGATTGCCTGAAAACCTTGCAGGGGTTGATTTCTAAATGGGGAGATAGGAAAGGGAAAAAACTTTGGTCCTAATTCAATAACTGGTGGTTAATATGAGAGAAAAAGTCATTTTTCTTCTCCAGGATCCTGAGAGTGAGCAGTGGAGGGAGTCATAGTCATATGGTTGTGGTCTGTACCGTCCTCCGCTCCCCTGTCCCCACTCTGGGCAGAAAAAAAAAAAGGAACCTGGATCTGATTTGAGGAGCGGACTGAAGGCCAATCCAGTGAGAAAAAGAAGGTACTGGCAGACCTTATCTGTCACATCCATGGGATTAAAGTATAAAGGTGATCGCCTGAAAAGAAAGCTTACATGAAAAGCTTATCATATTGGATGGTACCTAAGCTATGCCTTGAAGAAAGTTTAGTCACCAAAGAATTAACAAAAGAAATTCTCCAGTAAAGAAGTCACTGAAACTCTTTTCCTTGTCCTGTGAAAATGGTAGTGTTCCCCTTGAAAGACGATACGCATTTTCTTTTTCTATTGTACTGTTTGTCCTCATTATACAAGAATTATAAGGATACAATTCTATGCATGGTGTGAAATTAAAGCAACTTACTGAATTATTTTTAGGAATTGTTCCACAAGTAAAAATTGAGAGAAATGGTTATTAAATAATCAATTGTTATTATTGGGAAGATCCAGGATTTTCTCCTTTCCTATTTCCTCATTCTCTACTACGTCAAATGGCTCCTGAAGAATAGGGATGATAATGAGATTGGATTTAACACTCTCTTCAATCTGTTCAGATCCCACCCAACTGGGAAAGTTTAGAGTAGAAGTGGATCCTCTTTGTCTAGATTGCCCTAGGCAGAGGTGCTCTGGGCACATGTGAGTCTTTTTGTCCAAGACCGAATGATCGCAGTTAAGTCAGCTTGTTGGTAACACTCACTCTTTCAAGGTTATTTATAAGGTCAAGACCTCCAGGAGGGGTCTTTTGGTTTGCAAGACCAATTGACTATCCTTTTATTATTTGCTAGCCATAATTAATAAAATTATTAATTACTCAGAAACTAAGATTTTCAAACTCACCAAACAATATTTGAACACTGCTTGAAGTATTTTAGTTATTACTCTGATATGTTAATAAATTTGTGGCCTCAGCCAAGCAGATGCCCCTTCCAACAGAGCAGGCTAGAACCAATCCATGCCTTATCCTGGATTGCTGTTGTCCATGTTCTCCTACAAATTCCTATAAAGGAGATCTTTATCTCCTTTGAACTCTTATCAGGAGAGCTAATCAGACTGGGGTGGGGTTGGGGAACATTCTGGCACAGAGGGACAGCACAAGGGAGGACAGCACTAGGGTGGGTAATCATTACAAGGGCCATCTAGTAGCTTTGTCTCTCAGGTGACAGATCCAGGACGGAGAGAAGCTGTCTCAGCTCTGAGCATCCTCTCCCATAACTGTGTACACAGCAAGGATCAAGTTCCAGAAACTTTGCTGATTAGATCTGCGTCCAGGAGCAGAGTGGCAGCTTGGTTCCAACCTTTAGCCTCCCACATGGAATTACCAGGGCAGGAGACCAAGGACAAAGGAGAGTCAGCCACTCAATCATTCTGAATCCTAAGGACCTCCCAGTGAGCTAAGATTGATTGAGTTCAGCAGCAATCTGCTGAAACACAACCACACACCAACCAACAGACCCCAGCCTGAGTCAGGAGCCTGCTGAGTTCAGACCAGGAGGATAGAAGAAGGACATAAAGAGACAGATGTCCCTTAGCAGAGGGGAAAGTTAGGTGGCACAGTAGATAGAGCACTGGCCCTGGAGTCAGGAGAACCTGAGTTCAAATGTGACTTCAGAAACTTACTAGCTGTGTGATCTTGGTCCAGATTCACTTAAAAGAGAAAGAGACAGACAGATCCCTGAGCAATTTTTCCTTTACAAAGTAGACTCAGAAAATGATCAGGACCTTCCCTACAAAGGATAACACACCAGAACCATCTATCTGCTGTTGGGGAGTTAGCTTCTTGATGAGAAAGGGAAAAGTAATGACAAAGAATCAGGTAATAAGACTGAGAAAATGGGCCTACTTATCTGTTGCAGAGGGATTGACAGAGGTAGATAGGAAGAAAACAAGCATTTATGAAACTCTTACTATACGTGAGATACTATGCTAAGTACTTCACAAATATTTCATTCAGTACTCCCAACAACACTGCATAGTAGGTGCTAGTACTATCCCAATTTTATAGTTGAGGAAACTAAGGCAAACAAAGGTTAAGTGACTTGCTCAGGTCACACAGTTATTAAGTGTCTGAGGCAGGATCCAAATTCAGTTTTTCCTAACTCAAGACCCAGTGTCACCTAGCTGCCTAGGAAGGAAATAAAAATAGCTCAGGAGATATTAATTGTAATAAGGATAGAGTAGGATATTGGTGGTTGTTTGTTCTCTGTTCTAGAAGAGGACCATGACATCAGGAAGGTGACACCATTACATGCAAGTGAATTGGATTTAAGTGAGGGAGGGCTGGATATTGGTACCCACCAAAGGGTCAGGAAACTCAAGTGTATTCCAGTCACATGGGAACTTCTCTGCAGGATGATGAGAGAGAACCAAACCCAGAGGCAATACTTTCCATAACCTCATTGTAGAACCTCCAAAGGTAATGGAGACTATTCCCTCCCACAGGAGACTATGATAGCCAGCCTGGGTCATCTACAAGCTCAGAATTGGTGCTATAGGTTATTATTATATTGCCACCTATTCACAAGCTCAGGAGATCTTGGTAGAAGTATTGGGACCATTTGACCAGTGACCCAATGTATAATTCATCAGGAAAAACACAGGGCTACTCATCTTCTCTGGGGAAAGAAGAAATCATGAATTTCCAGAGTTATGAGTTGTTTTGGTCACATGCACCTACTACATCTATATTTTATTTGTACCTATTCTCCCCTCAGTCAGTCAACGAATATTTATTAAGTGCCTACTATGTGCCAGGCACTAAATGCTAGAGACACAAAAGCAAAAGATAGTCCTCACCCTTGAGGAGCTCACAAGGGGGGAAAGGCAGTATGTAATAAGAAACTGAAAAGTGAGAGTGAGGGCTAGGAAGGGACATCTTCTGGGGGGGTGATGATGAAGTCCAGAAGAATGAAGCCAGTTGGGAAATGAAGAGCTGTTTATCCTCAATATTCTTCTTCAATGGAAGATCTAGGGGGAACTCTTCACTGTCTATCTTCTCCAATCAGAGGGAAGTAGATGGACCAGGGACAGGGGGTACCCAGGAAATATAGTTGATTTTATCTTGTAGGATTAGGATGATGAGACTCCAGAGAGCATTATGAAGTTCAGAGGTGTTCAGCTGAGTGGGAAATGAAGAGATGACCACTCCTTAAATGAGGGTCTGAGAGGAACTCTCTTATTCCCACCAACTCTTATGTTTTTGTAGGAGAGTTAATGGGACACCCAGTGGTAGTAGCATTAGGAGTCATCCTGAGAACCTGAAGGAACAATTACCCTTATGGAGGTCCAACCTATCGATACAAATGTGGATTGGGGGAGTGAGCCCAAAGTGGGGTGATGATACATCTGTAATATCTAATATCTCTCTTTGAACTTGATGTTTTATGAAGACTACTCATTAAATGGAAGGTGTTAGAAGGTGGTAGCTGTAGTCCCCACCTTATGAAAGCATATATATGTATATATGCATATATATACACACATATAAATATATATACATATATGTGTATATACATACACACAAATATAAAAATATATATATATGTGTATATATAATACACCCATATAAGTATATATACATATGCACACATATAAATATAAATAAATGAATGAATGAATATATATACATACATATGTATATTATGTATATACATACGCATATATATAAAGAGGGGACAGGAAAGGCAACCTTCAATTTCTCATCACTTTCCCTACTTCCTTGTCCCCCACCTGTAACTGCAGATTGATTCCAATTCAGAACACTTAGGGAGTGATTGACTTAGATATTCTCTTATGCAAACATGGAGAGTTTAATAGGTTATTGGTGCCCAGAAGTACTCATGCTACCTTTTTCTCTCCCCTGCTCACAGCATATTCCATCTCTGCTATGCTGAAACAGAACCTGCTACTACTGTAAATGGGACAGATGTGTGTATATGGGTGTGGGGGGAGAGTTGTGATGGAACTTCAAATTCATTTCTCCATAGAAATGTCAGAAATAGTGGTTAATCTTCCTTCAAACACTATAAATGGTTCTCTGTTTCCAATTTCTTATGGACAAAAATCTTTTGTGAATTGGCTATTTATGACATTCTTTCTATAGGAAAATACATTCTGTATTCCAAGCAACTCAATCTTAAATAGCCTTTTGGACCACAACCCAAAGTTTGTGCAGAGGGGATTTCCTGCATTACTCTTCCCCACTCATGTATAATGTAATTCTAAATAGTTTAAAATGATAAGTGGATGATATTGGGAATACTCAGGAATGTAAAAACAAATTTCTTGTACAGAGAATGGGTACGAAAATATTCTTCCTACAGAATGAATTCTCTTTCCCTCCAACGTAATCACCTTCCAGTAAAGTATGTTCTTTCTAAAGGTGAATTTTTATGGAGACCACCTCTTACCTTCTTATAATGAAATTATTTCACTTTCCTCCCTCTTCTGTTGGAATAAAATCTGTCCCTTTAGATCAGCCACTTAACTGCATCTAAACAATTTCCAAAACAAGTTTTAATGGGAAAGGAGTTTCAAAAAGTACCTGAGGACAATCCTTAAAGCAGATGGGAATCCCAGCTTGCACTTTTCTTCTGGTCACTCTATGAAAATAGCCTGAGATTCATAAATCTTTATGTCTCTCAGAGTTCAGGCTCTTTAAATAGTAGGGACAGCCCAGAGGCAGCTGCTTCCAGAGAAATATAGGTGTCTCTCAATGAACTGTTTCTTCCAAGTTACCCTCTTGGCTCTCACTGCATAAAGCCTGTTTGGCTCTGTAGTTGAGAGGATACCTTAGCAACAAGCTAACATTCTTGGGGGAGGACACTTAGAACCTGTTTACTTGACGTTCTGAGAACTCTCTATCACTCGACATTCTGAGAACCCTTTGTCACTTGAGACATGGAACATGATAGATAAACAGTGTGACCTACTGGGTCTTCCCTAAAGATGGTCCTGGGAAATGGCCAGGGGAGGACCTGATGGGTGAGCACAGCAAAGGTAGTCCCCATGGCTCTGGTGTCCAGGTGCCTTAGCCTGGACACCTGGAACAAGAGGTCTTTTGTGTCAGCTCCCTTGGAACTCATTCCCAGCAATATAATCATACTTTTGAATAGATGGCAGTCACTCCATTATCCTTAGTGAATTCATGGAAGACAAGTGGAGAGATTGTTGATTGAGGAGTGACAAATAGCATCCTCCTCCTTCCCCCAATTAATACAGTCTACCCAGCAGATCTACCATCACTATCAGCTACAACATTTCGTAAGGTCACAGAATGTTAAAGTTGAAACAGATAGACATTAGGGATCATTTAATCCACTCCCCCCCATCCCCTTAGAGATGGGGAAGCCTTCAAGAGGCTTGCCATTGGGATGAATAAAAACCAAATTTTAATCCTAGTTTACTCCTAGTGATAAATAATAAAAGCAGAATAGAGTCAGAGGGGCTAGAGTCATGAAAGTATATGGTGAGAATATAATGGAGAAATGAAGTGATGGATCACTTAGCAGGACAAGGAACCAGGAGCAGAGATCTGGAGAAAGGAGGGTCCAGAGATTATTCTGCCTGAACAAGGACAGAAATAAGAGAATGAAACCAAGAGAACCTCTCAGTAAGAGCTCAATAATCAAGGGAATGAGAAGGGACTGTATCTGGGAATACAAGTGGAAGCAGGAAAGAGAAGACAGAGAACAGCCCTGGGCTGGGCTGGGCTGGATTTAGGGGAGATCACAAAGGGATCCAGAAGGAAGAAAAGCTTTAAGATTTCCTGCACGGGACAGGTCTTAACTTCTGAACTGGATTATATAAAGTTTGTATTAAAATCATTTCTTGACTTCAGAAACCTAGGCTTTTAGACTCTAGCAGCTTGGGTATGCGGTACCGTTGATGATTGCTGCTGAGGAAGTCACAACAGGTCATTGCTCTTCCTTCCTCCCTCCCTCCCTTCCTTCCTCCCTACCTCCCTCCCTTCCTTCTTCCTCCCTCCCTTCCTTCCTTCCTTCCTTTCTTCCTTCCTTCCTTCCTTCCTTCCTTCCTTCCTTCCTTCCTTCCTTCCTTCCTTCCTTCCTTCCTTCCTTCCTTCCTTCCTTCCTTCCTTCCTCCCTCCCTCCCTCTCTCCCTTCCTTCCTTCCTTCCTTCCTTCCTTCCTTCCTTCCTTCCTTCCTTCCTTCCTTCCTTCCTTCCTTCCTTCCTTCCTTCCTTCCTTCCTTAGCAATGGAGCTAAATTCTTTGTCCCAGGCATTATTTCTTTGGTACTTTCGGGTTTAATTCTATTTTTATCACTGTATTTCCTGGACATTCAGGCCTGTGTCTCAGAAATCCTTCTTTAGCTTAGGACTAGAATGTTTACTTGACTTCCTGCTTAATCCCTCAGTGGGGATCTTATGCCCTTACATTCGTTTTAAGGGAAATCTGCTAAAGAAACTCTATAGAACTGTGAATCTAATACCTTACCCTACCTATCTGTGGAGATTCAACTTCTTTTTTTTTTTGATTCAACTTCTGGTATTCCAGTGAATCTAACACAGCTCATTAGCTAAGGCCTAGGTCAACAAGGGAGGTAATAATATTATCCCCATTTTGCAGATGAAGAAACCAAGGTTGAGTGACATGGCCACAATCACATAGCTAGTAAGTATCAAAGGCAGTACTTAACTCTAGGTATTGCAGGTCCAGCACTAGTTGTCTTCTCTTCATTCGAATTACTGCTATATGAAACTACGTAAACCCTGATTATATATTTTAGCTAGAGAAAATAAACCCAGATTACATATTTTAGTTAGCTAGAGCTAGAATTTTTTTAAGAAAGAATTTTTGTATGGAAAAAACACACAGAAAGATATTATGAGGTCTTCTATTACATGTGTTCTCATGCATATGTTCTCAATACATTTTTCCTGGTCATGTGAGCTTTCTGCATGAGAACCAGATATCAGAACAGCTTAGAAACTAGAATCCACCCACTAGTGGTGGCAGAGTATACCTTGGGTAGGCATGGGAGGAATTTTCTCTTGACAAGTTATTTGCTAATCCTTAGACTGGCTAGTAAAAAAAAAAAATAGGCATAGCTCATTGACCATGAGCAGAGAGACTGTCTGAGGTTCGTAGTTGTTCAGAATACAGGGACTTATAGAATTATAAGCTATTGTTTGAGTGGTTACCCACCCACAGCTGACCTGGAACTTGGAGTACTTTTTTTCCTGGGGAGCTCATACCTTCAGGGCAACATTTTTAAATAAGGATATATATCCAGGAGTGTGCTAATAAATGTTAACAAGTGACTCTTAAAAAAAAAAGAATGTAGGACCCATTTTCAAGTTTAATGCACATTATTAATATGTCTCCATCACATGAAGTCTAGACAACCCACAAAACAATAAATCCAGTCCTGATTTGTAGTGTTTGCCAATTTCCAAGGTATAAATGCTCACAGAGAAAATTGAACAATCTATGAGCTGGCTCCAGCATACCCCTTGGTATACCCTTTTAGAGCCAGAATCCAGCCTTTGGCATCATTCTGCATTGTTCTGTGATATCTACGACAGGAGGTCAAACGCCTCCTGAACATCTCTGAATGAATTTGACAGTTGTCAATAAGAAAGGATGATGTAGATAGCCCCACCGGTACTCTTGTGATGTTGGGAGAAAATAAGAAAAGCTTAGATCTGCAGAAGTGAACTTTTGGGAGGATATAGATGAGAGTAGGAATAGATATGTGTAGGTTTTGATCTTCAAGCTTTGGAGGGAACTTCCAAATTAGTGAGATCCTAGAAGCATTTGAGTATTTGAGAGAGTTCAACCTGCTTCTTACTTGTATAAAGACAAGTGAGACCATGAGTTTCATTGCTGATTCTTTTCTTGCGTTTTGTCTCCCAGGAATTTCTAATTGGGTATTTGTCTTCTCCTTGAATGTTTTCGACAGCCACATCACACTATTGAAATGAGATAATGATAAAAGAAGTGCTTTATAAACTGTGGCATGCTACTATGTCAATTACCATTGTCTTTTGGAAGGTAAGCAAAGCTTCCTTCAAAGGATGGACCGAGATGGTAGCTAAGGAAATATTCCGTTCCTTAAGGCGATCCTATAGTCAAGGTCTAAAATACATTAGATAAAAGGATAGAATTATTCTACCCCTTCTGTCCCCTACCTTCCAATCTCACAGAGAGCTTCAGGTCATGTGCTCTAAATGGGTGTGATGGAAAAAAGATGACTAGGTTCTTAATCTGTTAGCATGGAAACGTGGGTAATTTTAGGTGTGGTGAGATATTTACAAGAGTGGGCAATTACTGAACAAATAAAAGTTTTGTTAGTTGCAAAGATTTTTTAAATCTTCCAAGTCACTCTAAGACAATGAATGAATGTTTATACCAGGTTCTTCTTCAATCACTGAAAATACTTCATTTAAAAAAAAATTTTAAATTGTTGTATTTTTCAATTAGCCAAAGTCCACCTTCTCTCCCTCTACCATTTCTTCTCCCTACCCCGCAACACGATTAAGAATGAAAGAAAAACAAAATCCTTGTTACAAATACATATGATCATGATGTGATGCTCCTTTCCCACTACACTCAAGAAGTCAGACTGTCTCTGATAACTGTGGTTAGTATGTGTTTATTGTGTTAGAAGGACCTCAAAATAAATTTCTGCATTGACTATGTAAAATGCTTTTTTAAAAAGCTATATATACAACTCAGCAAAATCTGGGACCTACAGTTACGTATCCATCCCTTTTCTGCTGCATAGAAACTTGCCTTTTTATTTAATAGCTTGCTTTTCATTAAATTGAACTTAAGAAACAAAATTCTTTGCAAAAATCTATTCTAAATAATCACAGCTGACATTTAGTTAGGACTTTAAGGTTTGCAAATCACCTTATATGTATTGTCTCAACATATCCTCTAAACAGCCCTGGATGTAGATTCTACAGGTATTATTATCCCCATTTCACAGATGAGGAAACATGTTCAGAGAGGTTAATGACATACCCATAGTGGCACAATTAAGAAAGCAGCAGACGTGGCTTCCTGACTCTGAGTCCAGCATTTTGTCCTTTAAATAACATCATATAGTTTTACTTTTACAACAATGAATATAATTTTCAGATGATGACAAAAAAAGGAAAGAGAAAAGATATAAAGGAACATATTATAAAGATATAAAAGATATAAAGGAACATATTTCTCATTTTAAAGAGAGAATGTTATAGTATTTTAATAAATTAAAATGAAAAGTTTGTTTTTTAAGTAGTTTCTAAATTGATCTGCTTTATAAATAATGTACTAGGAAATTACTAAAAAAAAACTTTCCCATATAATCTGTAAAAACAAATCCTTCCAAAAATCACCGATAGAAGGGAAAATACTTGCAGGTAAAATGTTATTTCAAGAAAACCCATCATTTCAGCAAGGTGGCTGAGTAGATAGAGTACTGGCTCTGGAGTTAGGAGGACCTGAGTTCAAATCCAGCATCAGCTACTTACTACCTGTGTGACCCTGGGCAAGGCATTTAACCCCAATTGCCTCAACAAAAAAAAAAAAAAAAAAAGAAAAGAAAAGAAAAGAAAAAGAAAGGAAAGAAAAGAAAAGAAGAGGAAAGAAGAGAAAAGAAATTCCACCACTGAGAAAGTATGCTTCTATAGGTCGGGTCCTATGCTTTCATCTGTTAGGGACCTGCCTTCACCAAGGCAGAGAAGTACAGTCTTGAAACCTTGCTTAAAGACATTCAAAGCTGAAGTGATTTGCTCAGGGTCATTTAGTACTTAGTATTTATCTATCACAGATTGGAAACCACAAATTCCTATCTATTATGTGACTACTATGCCATACTACCTCTCATGATTTTAACCTATCCCATTTCATGTCCTTGCGGGTAATAATCACACCTTATCTTTCCCTAGGCTGTTCATGCTGTACAAAGAATTTTCACATAGATCATGTTATTTGAAATTCCTAACAGCTCACTCAATAAAGTAGAATAGGGGAGGTATTCTTATACCTGTTCTAAAGATAAGGAAACTGAGGCTCATATTAGTGAATCACTTCCCCAAGATCACATAGTGCTAGAGGAGTGTAGTATGAACTAGGGATCCCAGATCTCTTAGCATAGTTCCTGGAACATAGTAGGCATTCAGTAAATATTTGTTCTCTCCCCTCCCCTGACTCCTGAATTACTCCTCTGCTCCCCCACTCTATATTTTTAAATTTTACTTTATATTTTGAATTTAAACATCAAAACGGCATTTCCATGTACTCAACAGAATGAAACAAGATTATATATGATTCTATTTCATACTACTTGTTTTATTTTTTAAAATATATAATAAATTCCACACATGACTTTCAAAACTATATCATCTGTGCTTTCTTCTGAAGTTCCCCTCTCCCCCCATTCCTGCCCCCCATTCCTGCCCATGAAGGAGATTCTTAATAACGGCCATTTGTACCTGTGTACAATTAATTTTCTACAAAGAAAAATCTGAGCCAAGATGTTTGCACTGGTATCTATAAAGGTAACAGTCACCTTTTAAAAAATGATGGAACTTAGTTGTTTTGAGAGTATTTCGTGGGTTTCTGTGTAGAGGTTTACCATAAACCAACTTCCATAGCTTGCTCCATTGAGATAATGACCACCTTCAAATTGATAAAGACCATAGAGGATTCTAGATAGACCCAGAGCTTAAAGGAAACTCAGAGGCCATCTAATCTAGTCTTCTCATTTAACAGATGAGGAAACTAAGTGCGAGGGACATGAACAATTTGGGATAGAGAAGGCAAATTGGAATTGAGGGAGAGGGGACAGCCCTTGGGAGTAGAGGAAAATCCAAGTAGCACAAGCAAAACTAACCAGAGGAACAATGTACTGAATCAAAAAGGGAAGGAGATAAAAAAAGCAAAGCAAAAAACCACACATTGTATTCTTACAAGGGGTATCTGTCAGGTAGTGATTTTCCTAGATTTTCTGAGAGTCAGGAGAAGTGAGACATCCATCAAAGTGAACCTGAACTATTCCTTGGGGAGTCTGTAACATAAGGGTTAACAAATGGACAGCAAATTATTTGGAAAACACATTGTCAACCCTATTCCCTTGTCTAACCACTGAGAGGGAGTAGTAGAATTGCTTTTTTCTTAGCCTAGAGGATTCTCATTTTGGTGGACTGTTTAGTCTACCTTTTCCTCCACTAGATGGTGACAAAGTGCTGCGTATAGTAGATGATGCTACTTGCTCATCCTATAGGGCAGAATACAATTGATGCTTTTGAGGACAGAAACTGCCCTTACTCCTTTTCACTAATCTCTAAGAAAGAAAACAGCATAGAAGACTGTCACTGGAATTCAGCAGATTGTTCATTCCAGAACATCTTTTAAACCACTTGTTGACCCCTGAAAATGGAATAGGGATTTGGAGTTCTTATTAGCTCTGGGGAGCCTTACTCTAACTCCTACTCTCACTGATGAATCAGGTCCCTGAGCTAAGCTACATCTTCTCCTTCGGAATTCTAGGGGTGCTACTGAGGGACTGGGGTAATTCTTCTTTAATGACATTAACTCAAGCCCCCATTCTCAGGTACCTTCCCCAATATTAATTACCAGTGATTAGTTCTTCAATATTATTTAACCAATTAACATCAATTAGCTGTTACAAAGGGATACTTGCTGAAAAGATATAGGAAGGATAGACACACAAATAATTCTCCCCAACACCTGGGGCCATACTTTATTCCTATACTACTTCTGCTCCTGAGGAGAGTTGACTCAGATATGAAAGCATTTTCTACAAAGCATTCACCCCACCAACTATAACATAGCTGATGTTTGATTCACTATGAGTCCTTCTTGGCTGCCTTTAATCCTCTTCTATAGAAGTCAAGGAGGATGCTCATGACTTTGTTCCCTGTTAGGCTTGGCTGTCCTGAAAATCAGGGATGGCTTCTAACTTCCTTGTGTCTGACAGGTCACTCTGATGATCTATCAAAGACTATATGATCATAGCCCCTTCTGATACTCTTATACTGAAAAACAGGAATGAAAATATGCAAAACAGAGATACCAGTATTCATGAACCTCATCTTGAAGGCTGGGCTGAGGAGATAAAGGCAGGAGGCCTTATTTACACTCCAAAGTCTTACAACATTCTTTGCCTCCATACCCAAAAGCATACTGGGGCCATCTCCAGTTGTCCTGATGAGTATCTGTCCACTGGACCCAGATGGCTCTGGAGGTCAAAGTAAGGCTGGTGACCCTGCACAGCCCTCCCTCACTTAAATCCAATTCACTTGCAAGTCATGGCATCATATTCCTGATGTCATGGTCCTCTTCAAGAACGAAGGATAAACAGCCAAAGGTATACAGCAAGGAAAGAGGGGCAAATCCTTTCGTTAGGATCTTTCATAAGTATTTGCTGTTCTACCTTAGCAACCAGTCTAAAGGCTCTTCTTCATGTGGTAACCAGGATACTGGTACACTCTCTGAATTGGGGAGTAGGACTATTGCATTACTTGCTATTATACCTTTACAGAACCAGGTTCCCCCAATTTCTTCCACAAGAAGAGAGCTTTCTGTGCATGTTTAAAATGACTGGAATCATTGGCCCGCTCTCTAGTGAGAAATAAAAGAACAGACATTGGCACAGACTATGACCATTTCCTAAGGAAGTTTTAACAAACATAAATTAAGTCAATCACCACAAGATACTAAAAGAGGCTACAATGTATCTCCACCAACAAAGACTTGATGTCCTCAAACAAGCTTTGAACAGGCTTCCTTGTATAGAGTAAATAAAACTTGTAACATAGATGGATATGGATTTTTCCTCTGATGACATATGTACTTTTTGGTGGAGTGAATCCTATATTCATGCTAATTTTCTTTCTCTCTCAGCTCAGGTCCTGACTCAAACTTGTCCACTCCAGTACTAGCAACCTCCTCACCCTGGGGAGGCCTCTTCCTTTGCAGGCCCCTCCTCTAATTGGTGATTTGCTGTTAAGGACAATCCCTTCAGTAAGTGTTCAAGTCCTCTATGCTCACTTTTCTCCCAACTCCATTCCTGACCAAACCCTGATCCTGTAAGGGTATCCTTCCCCTCTACCAGAGTCCATCTCCATTATATGAGCAGTCTTTATTCCGTTAGAATATAAGCTTCTCGAGGGTAGAGGCTGTGTTTTTTCTTATATTTGTAGCCCCATCACTAAGTTCAGTTTCCAGCACATAGTAAGTGCTAAATAAATGTTTATCTATCTCTTTATGGGGCTTATTTCTATGCTGCTTATTTTGCCATTTCACAAAATGCCTTTATATTGAAATAATTGTGTCCCCTGACTGAGAATTGAAGGTAAAAACATCAATGGGGGCTCATAAGGTTGCATGATTTCAAGAATGTGGGCCCACAGAGTACCTTGAACCATATATGTATATATATGTATGTATGTATATAAGGTGGAGTAGTTCCCCTGGGGTACTACTCATTTTAAAAAAATAGAACTAAACAGATAAAAAAACCAAAAAAGACCTATAAAGATTTTTATACCAAACTTTTTAATGACGGTGGAGCTGCTACTTTAGAATTCTGAAATCATAGGCCCTTCCATGTTATAGGAGGAAGCAGAAATAGGAGGGGAAAAAAAAACCAACCCAAGCGTGGGATGAAGAGAGGAAGTCTGTGCTGGAGGCAACTCAATTTCAAGAGCACTGAGGGATCAATTCTATGGTATCTAAAGGGAAGAATTAGTAGCCACTAGGGGAAAAATATTTCAGGGTTCATTTTCTTTTCCTTTTGAAAACATTTTACTGTTACTTTTTGGTCTTATACCGTAGTAATTTCCTCTTAGCTAATTCTCTTTCTTGAAACTTCTTTGTAAAAATAGCAGAAGCCATTAAAGCAAAGTTCAAAGCATAGTGACCACATTGAATGGCATTTACAACATTATACATACAGACTCTTGTTCTACTGTATGGTCTCTCACTGTTCACACATACCCATCTCTTTATTAGGGAGGGTGGGAAATGCATTTCATTATCAACCTCAAACTTTGTTTTAAACTAAAATAATGTGGTTGAAAGAATATTAACTTATAACCAAACTGCAGACCTACTTTTCCTTCTCTACCAACATTTCATGGGAATAATTTACATAAATGCCGAGCATCCTTGATGAGTATTTTTTGTTATTTTCCTTTATTTCTCTCTACACCAATGAAACCATAGGTAATAAATAAATAAGACTTTCGTTTTAAAATCTCCTTCAATTCTAAGCAGTCACATTTCTGCAGAGGGAAGCACCAGCCTCTTAGTGGAGTATATTCATAATCCTAATTTCGACCTTGACTTCTCCCCATCCCTCACTATCCTGCCAATCAATTGCCAAATCCTGCCTATGCTTTTTTTCACAATAAATTTTATTGACATATATTTTTATATCATCTAGATTCCCCTCCCCAAATATATATATGTACATTATATGTATAATGTACATATATACACATACATCACTCTTTTAAAGAAAAAGAGGATGAAGAGGGGGGGAAATCAACAAACACAATTTAGATATTCAAAAATTCAGTTAACTCAATCAAAATAAAGGTTGAAAAAATCTATTAACTATTCCACACTTGTGGAACCTGCCACCTCTGCTGAGGAATAAGGGGAGATATCTTCTCATATTTCTTTTTTCGGGCCAGTCTTGTTCTTTTTAATTTTGTAGTATTCATTTTCAATTATTTCATAATTCTTTCTGTTTCCATTGTTGTAATCACTGTGTATTATTTTTTCAGTTCTACTTGCTTCACTTTGTATCAGTTCATGTCTTTCTGTGCTTTTCTATATTCATCATATTTGTCATTTCTTATAACACAATAATATTTTGTTATATTCACATATCATAATTTGTTTATTCATTTCCCAATTGATACATCTCCTTTATTTTCAGTTCTTTGCTACTACAAAGAGTGCTACTATAAATATTTTGACGTATATAGGGATTATCCTTTAATCAGTCTCTTGGTCAAAGGGTATGGATGTTTACTCACTTTATTTGCAAAATTCCAAATTGCTTTCCAGAATGGTTAATTTACAGCTTTATGAACATTTCATTACTGAATTTATCTTTTCATAATCTCTCCAATATTTACTACTCCCATCTTTGCCAAATGTCCTGGGTATGAGGTAAAACCTCAAGGTCATTTTGATCTCCATTTATTTTACTATTAATGATTTAGAGTATTCTTTCATATGGTTGTCAACAGTTTATAATCCTTCTTTTGAGAACTGACCATTTCTCTTTTGAGGGATGGCTTTTCCTGTTAGTTGTCTATATATCTTTGATACCATATCTTTATCTGAGAAATTTGATACAAAGATATTTTCTCAGTTTTTTGCCTCTCTTCTTATCCTAGATACGCTAGTTTTGTCTGTGGAGGAGCATTTCAACTTCACGCGATCGAAATGATCTATTTTAGCTTTTGTAAATGCCTCTATCCTTTGATTTATTAAGAATATATCCCCTAGCCATAACTGTGAGAGGCATATGACCCATTTCCCTAATTTTTTTATGGTGTATTCTTTAATATTCAGGCTGTGTAATTTTGAATTTACTTGTGGAACATGGTGTAAGATAGTGGTCAAAACTTCATTTTGCTTTATTGTTTTCCTGTTTTCCAGCAGTTATTACTAAATGAGAATTTCTTTCCTAAGTACTGTTTTGTTCTCAGGTTTATATAACACTGAATTCTGAAGTTCCATTGTTTTTGATTCTTACTTGTCTAGTTTATTCCCTTCTCTTTTTTAGCCAACACCAAATGGCTTAGATTACTGTGGCTTTATGATATAGTTTGAAGTCTGGAAGTATTTCAATATTACCTTTTTTCATTATTTCTCTTAATATTCTAAATGTTTTATTCCCCCAAATGATTTTCTTATTGAGTTCTACAAAGTATTCCTTTCATAATTTAATTTTCATGGCATTAAAACTGTAAATTAACTTGAACTAATATTTATTTTGACACAGACCAGCCACGAACACCAATTATTCATCTTTACATTGCTCATGAGTTTTAAAGAAGCACTTTTGATTTAACTTCTACAACTATTTTAGTAGATTTCCCTTTTTAATATTACCTCTTGGGTTTGTTGTTATTATATATCAATTTTGTTGATTTTTCTAGGTTAATTTTGTAGCTTGCAACATTGCTGAAACTATAGTTTTAATTAATATTTTTGCTGATTCTTTAGCATTTATAAGTAAATTGTCATGTCATCAGCAAATATTGTTTGAACTTTTTGTCTATCTCTACACCTTTAGTTTCTTTCTTGTCTTGTTGCTATTGCTAGCATTTCTAGATCTATATAAAATAATGGCAGGGAACCTGGACATCCTTGCTTTATTCCTGGAAAACTTCTAGGGTATCTCCTTTGCATTTGATGTTCATTTTTGGTTTTAAATACATTTATTATATTTTAAAAGGTCTTTCTAGGATTATTCTTTTTAGGACTTTTTATCATAAATAAGTATTGTACTTTGTCAAAGTATTTTTTCTACATCTTTTAAAGTAATCATATAGGTTTTTGTGTTTGTATTTTTAATATGATTATGTTGTCAATTTCCCTAATGTTGAATCATCTTTGGATCCTTGATATAGACGCAACTTGGTCATAATGAATGATTTTATAGATGAATGGCTGTAGTCTGCTGGGCAAGATTTTAATTAGAATTTTCAATCTATATCATTAATAACTTTGTTGTAGGTTTCTCTTTCTTGTCTTTTCTTTCATCAGTTTTCTGGAGTCATGACTAGTCATTACATTGATCAAAGTTATAATATATTTCATAGTTATTTTCCTTCACATTATGATGATCATCATGTAAATTGCTTTTCTGATTATTCCTTTTTGCTCTGCATCCATTCTTTTCCCATCACTTTCCTTTGTAAGAAAACATTTTGTCTTCATCAGTCAAGACCTGCTTTCTCACTCCCTCACTCTATCTACTCCTACAAGAAAAAACCATTACAGTCAATCAAAACAAATTTCCACACTGGTCACATAAATAAAAAACCTCATTTGGCATTCTGAGTCCCTTCATCTCTCTGTCAGGACATATGTAACATATTTCATCATTAGTCATTACGCTGTTAAGAGCTCAGCATGATAGTATTCCATCATATTGATATACTGTAACTTGTTCATTCATTACCCAATTTATGGGCACCCCCTCTCATTCCTATTCTTTGCTATCTCAAACAGAATTATAAATATCTATACATCTTTAGGATTTATTTTGCTTAGGACTAATCTCCCACTTAAATTATCTTTTCTTCAATCTCTCACCCTTCTTCTCCCTTTTCCTTTCTATTTCTCTGTTGAATGAAAGGTATTTCTGTATCTCTCTCTCTCTCTCTCTCTCTCTCTCTCTCTCTCTCTCTCTCTCTCTCTCTCTCTCTCAGTGTATGTGCGTGTGTGTGTATGTGCATGTGTGTATGTGTGTGTATTCTTCCTTCTTTTGACTAATTTAGATCAGAGTGAGATTCAAGCATCACCCACTTTCCCCACCCTCTACTCCTAGTCTAGATGTTTACTTGTACATCCTGATTATGTGAGATGATTTTCCTCAACCCTTTCTTTCTTTTCTTCCCCTCAGCGTATTGTTCTTTTCCATTTCTTAAGATTACCAAAGACAACAGAACCACTCCCAGGCTTTGTTTAATTGAACTCCCTTTATGAATCCAATAATGATGGCGTTCTGAAGGTTCATGTACCATCTCCCCATATTTGATGTAAGCCGTTTATCCTTGTTAAGTTTTTTGTCATTGTTCATTCAACTTTATCTTTCCACACTTTTTTTCACTTCCATGTTTGAATTTAAAATTTCTCTACAGCTCTGGTCTTTTCATCAGAAATGTTTGTAAATCCTCTGTTTTATTAAAGATCCTTTTTCCTCCCTG
Organism: Notamacropus eugenii; assembly: GCF_028372415.1. Taxonomy (NCBI): domain Eukaryota; kingdom Metazoa; phylum Chordata; class Mammalia; order Diprotodontia; family Macropodidae; genus Notamacropus; species Notamacropus eugenii. The sequence continues at coordinate 137,431,121 of NC_092878.1, read as the reverse complement.
GAGCACTATTTTCAGTTGGGCTGGGTAAGTTATGGTTGTCTGTAAGCCCATACATATCCTTTGTCTTCTGGAATCATATTCTACACATATCAGGTGTAAACTTGATATTTGAATTCCTTTCTATCTGGCTTCTTGCAATATTTTTTTTCTTTTGACCTAAAAGTTCTGAATTTTGAATGAGATATTCCTGGGATTTTAAATTTTGAATTTTGTTCAGGGAGTGACTGGCAGATTTTTTTTATTTCTGCTTTCCCCTTGTTTCTAAGAGCTAAGAGATCTGAACAATTTTCTTTTAAGATTTATTGAAATATGATATCTAAGTTCCTTTTTTTGGTCATGACTTCCACATAATTAAATGATTCTTAATTTTTTTCTTGATTTATTTTTCTGGTCAGTTGTTTTTGTTATGAGAAAACATTTTCTTCTATTTTTTTTTTTAGCCTTTTGACTTTTTAAAAATACTTCTGGTTGCCTCATGGAGTCATTGGCTTCTCCTCAGTCCATTCTAATTTCCAGGGAGCTTATGGATGGGCAAGGTTTTATACCTCTTGTGTCAAACTTTCATCCATAGCTCTTGTTTATTTTCATATTTTCCCCTCAAGAGTTCTCATTCTATTGATTAAAACTTTTAAACTTTTTCTTTTTTTCTTATTTTATTTTCAAAATTTAAATGCACAATAAGAGAAGAAAAAGAAGCATATTATAAACTTAAATACAAAATAAGAAAGAATCATTGCCATGTACACAGCAGAACATAAGACAGGATTCAAAATATAGAGCAATAAATTTCCATTTCAAAAAAGTGTACATAATAAATACTATATATTGTGTTCAGAGCTGTCTATCTTTGCATTCTTGGAAGTTTTCTTTTGTTCTCTGCTGTGCACTTTTTAACTTTATTCTTCTATTAACTCTTAAAAAAAATTTCTTGCTTCATCTATTCCAGAAATTATAGTTGAGTTTGTGCCCAAGCTGCATTTTTCTCTGAGGCAATGCTTGTAGATGTTTGGGAATCATTCTCTTCTTCTGTACTTTTGTTGTCAGTGTTCCTGCCAGTATAATGGTTATGTTGGTATTCTCTTCTGTTTGCTCATTCTTGTAGCTTGCTTCCTAATTTTTGACCTGATGCTAGGGCTAGGCTCTATCACACTTCCAGAGGGATCCTCTGGGCTGGTGTTGTTGCTGCTTTCTTGGATTCTAAGTGTTATTCTAAGATCTTAGGGACAGGCTGGAGAACTTTCAGTGCTTCTAAAGTGGTCTGATCATGGGCAAAGCCTGATTGCTGGCTCCAACTATGGTTTGAACTCTGCAAGTTCCTGACCTGGTGCAAAAGAAGATTGCTACAAGTCTCTACTCCTATCAATCAGCTGGAAGGCTCTGTTGTTTCAAAGTGGCAGAACTATAGACTCCCCTTTGGTGTTGGATGCTTGCATCAGTTATTCCTCTGCAGGCTGGAGTTGATGCCAGAAGTAAGACCCTGTGCAGCCTGGGAATGCCATTTCTTTGTACATTTGTACATTTCTTCTCAGTCTGCCCTGTATCTGTGACCCAAAACTGGTTAGGAAACAACAAAGCTATTGGTTTGCACTTATCCTCATTGCAGAACTCTAGTATTGGTTTGGAGGTACCCCAATATGGGTTTGCGACCTCTTCTTACTCTAGGGTACAACTCCCTATGTACTGGCGTGCTCCCACACAACATGTTCCTGGCTTGACTCAGTCCCCAGCGTCTAGGGAATTCCTTATGTTTCCCTATGCTGAACTGGGCTAGATAAATGGCTCATTTTTTCTCAATCTCTCCACCAGGATTCAGGCTGGTACATTTTATAGATCTATTTGGAAGAGTTTGTGGAGGGAACTTCACCTCCCACCTTCCTATCACTCTACCATCTTAGTTTCACTTCCTCTATCATTCCTCTGCCTACATTCTTCCAAGTCTTCTAAAGTTTCTCTGAAGTCATCACATTCATAATGTCTTATAGTGTGATAACATTCCATTTTATTCCAAATTATTCCCGAATTTGTCTCTTCTTCTTTGTTACCATAAAAAATGCTTTTATACTTATAGGTCTTTTCCCTTTGCCTTTCACTTTTTTGCATTATAGAACTAGTAGGTGTATTGTTGGGTTAAAGGATATGTAGTTTAGTGGCTTTTGGGATATGTTTCCAAATTTCTTTCCCATACTACTGGACCTGTTCTCAACTTTACCAGCAATAGCTTACTTAACCTCTCCAACATTTGTCATTTTCATTCTATGTCTTCTTTTTTCATCTGAGGTAAAAGTTGTCTTCAAATTTTCCCAGAGTATTTTGGTCTTTTTTTTCTCCTTTACTTCCTACTTTGCATTATATTTAGCTCCTTAGAGGAGGGACTCTTTCATTTGTAATTCAATTCAATATCTTATTGTTATAATATTAGAAAGAACATTTAATGGAAGGGAAAAACACATAGAACCTGTAAACACATAGAAGATGTAAATTGTGCAGCTGGGTATTAAGCAATTGAAAGATCAGTTCAAATAACCTTTTTAAAGACATGCAACTTGTCTAATAGGACTGTACCTCAAGAAAGGGCAAATCTTACCATTGTACCCACTGCCTTAGGCCTCATATGTCAAGGATATTTGATGAAATGGAATGTAGCCATTGACTGAAGATTAAAGACTTGACTGAAGATTAGGAGATTTTAGTCCAAACTTTGGCATTACTAGTTTGTTTGGACAAGTTGTTTTGCCTCTTTGTCATTTAATTTCCAAACCTGTAAAACAAGAGTTATATCCAACTCTAACTATCTTATATGGATGTTAAAGGTAATTGAAAGTGGCATGTTTGAAAATGCTCAACTGTTTTTGTAACTAGGTAATCAAGGACATCCTTGATTTGTACATACTATAGGACACACCATTGGAGCATGCATGGAAATGATTTGGGCTTTCTTACCATATCTGTTACATGCAACTCAGCCTTGAAATATTTGACTGAAAGGGGTGTCCATGTGTCAAGTAGGATTGGCTAGCTGTTGAGCCAGGAAAAACTGCCTCCTCAGTAGACTTTGAAGGGAGAAACAATATCTGTTCTTGCTCTTGTCCTACTCTCTCCGTAACTGGTGATATGGAACTCTCTTCCTGGGACTTTACATGAGTGGGGTAGTTTTCCCTTTCAAAATGGCACCTGTGATGGGTGCTTGAATATGGTTATCAGAGCACCTGAGTGGAACTCTGGTCCTTGGCTGTCACTTGTGCTTTGAAATTCTTTTCCTGAATGTAAATGATTGATTAGTGATTATGAAAGATGGACTTTGCAGAGGGGATTACCTCGAGAGTTCAGCAATTCCTGAATTCATCAGTTGGTGCTGGCTATTTTGTGAATGGGCTACCCTTCAATTTCTATAAGCTTCTTGGAGGAACAGATGGCTACCAATAGGCAGATGACCCCAAAGAATAGCCTGGTTTGCCAGAAGACGTGTACACTGAGGGAGGTGTTCAGAAGATATAGAGGTGAGGTAAAATGCCTACTTAACAGTACTACCAAGTGATCCATGCTTTTAAAAAGAGATGTTTTTAATGATATATATGATTTTTATGTCATCTAAATTTTCCCCTGTATTGCTCTCCTTATCACATCCCAGAGAACCAAAAATTTAAGAGAAAGGAAAAAAATTCAATAAAACCAATCAAAATATTGAAAAGACTGACGTCATACACAATGTTCCAAAACCACTCTAAAGGAGCAGGAAGAGGCATCTTCTTCTCATTTCCCTCTTTTGGGGTCAAAAATTTTGCAACATTCTTTCTTTCCACGTCCTTTGTTGTAGTCATCGTGAATATTTTTCCTGACTTTGCTTAATTCACTTTGCATCAGTTCATATAAGTGTCTTCATGCTTCTCTGTATGCATTATATCCATCATTCCTAATGACACATTGTTCCACTACATTACTGTATCAACACTTTTTTTAACCATTCCTCTATCAATAGGCATTTGCTTTGTTTCTAGTTCTTTGCTGCCACATTTCATGTCTAGTTCTTTTTTCCTGTTCTTTACATAAAAATGACACTGTAAATGTTTGGGTGTATATGGAGCCTTTCTTTTTGTCAATAACCTTCTTGGGGTATATGCCTAGATGGACTCTCTGAGTCAAAGAGTATAGGTATTTTAGTCACTTTATTTACGTAACTCTAGATTACTATACAAAATAATTGTCCCAATTCATAGCTCCACCAATAATGTGTTTGCACGTACTTTCTTTCCATAATCTGATTTCCAATACTGATCAGTATTTCCAATACTGATTATTTCTGTATTTTGTCCTCTTTGCCACTTTGCAGGATATACGGTAGAACCACACATTTCTTATATTATTAGTGATTTGGAACATATTTTCATAGGGTTATTGATAGTTTGCCATTTTTGGAGGGATGTTTATTTGTGTCGACTATTTATTGATTGGAGAATGGTTCTTGCTCTTACATATTTCTAATAATTATATTCTCAGATATCAATTTTTATCACATATATATTTTATAAAGATATTTTCCTAACCAAGTTACATCCCTTCTTATACTAGAAGAATAATTAATTTGTGAGTTTAATTATTTCTGATTCTGCCTTGTCTGTTTCATTGATCTACTTCTCTAGTTTTAAAAATCTAATGTCAAATGGTTTTGATGATTGTTGCTTTACAATATAGATGAGATCTGGAAATGTTATTTCCCCTTCAATACTACCTTTTTTGATTATGTCCATTGACATTTTAGGTATTTTGTTCCAAATGAATTTTGTTGCTATTTTATGAAATTCCATAAAGTATTCCTTTGATTGATGTAGCATTAAAACTGTAAATCAACTTTGGTAGCATTATCATTTTTATTATTTTCAGGTATTCCATATGTCAATATGATAATCATCAACTTCCCAGGAGAGTAAAACAGGAATTATGAATTATTGTATTATATCTGTCAGTATTCACTTTGGATTTTTTTTCTTTTTTAAGCTTTTCAGGTTGTGTGTGTGTGTGTGTGTGTGTGTGTGTGTGTGTGCATGCACGCATGCATGTATAGGAAGTAAATAGCTACCTCATACTTAATTTATACTACACCTTGAATATTTTTCTAATTCCTTTCTTTTTAAATTTAAAACTCACCAGCCAAACCTGAACATTTAAAAGTCATTCTGGGAGCTGTGAGGTGGAGAGAAGGGAGTTTAAAGATCCAGATAGTATAAGAAAAGAGCCTGGTCCTTCTCTTTAGATTCTCCCAAGACTTCTCCCAGTTCCATGCTTATGTCCAGTGTTAGGGTGAGATTAGTAAGAGTTCTCATTGACTGCTTCTTGGCTTAGCTCTGATCTGTTGTCATATTTTATTTCCTTAATATTGCTTTTGTTATCTTTGCTAAGAGAATAATAGATAAGCTTACCACTGACCTCTGGTACTTATGGGTTATAGTCCATATTTAGACTATTTGCAGATAAGTATTTCATGATGAGAGGCATGATGATGGCAAGGAAAGCATTTAGTTTGATTTTTCCTCTTTGCTCCAGGATTTAGACTTGAAAAACCCACCCAGAGACCCCAAAGCCTGATGTAGCTATGCATATGGAATCATTACTTTGACATTATTTTCAGGTATGAGTATAGCTGCTCATTATCATCATGGATACTATCTCCTCTCCTAACTGATTCTTAGATTCATAAAATGTTAGACTGGCAAGGAACATCGGATATTATTTAGTCTAAAACCCTCTCCAGATCATAAATTCTATCCAGTCTTTTCTTGAAGACTCCAGTGGTAGGGAGTTCACAATGCCATTCCCACCTTTCTCTCCCTCCTCTGAAACCTTCAGTTTACTGCCATTTCTCTTTCCTTCCTTCTTTTTCTTTTTGAGGTAATCAGGATTACGTAATTTGTCTAGGGTCACACAGCTAGTAAGTGACTGAGGTCAAATTTGAACTCAGGTCCTCCTGACTCCAGGGCCGATGCTCTATCCACTGTACCACCCAGCTGTTCTAACTGTCATTTTCAGTAGCTCTGATTTTTAAGAGAAAAGCACTGGAGTATGGCGAAAAGAACCAGCCTCAGCTTCAGGAAAACCTTAGTTCACAAATCCTGCTTTTGACCCAGGCAACTCGCCGAGACCGGAAGTCTCCAAAACAGATGTCAATCTACATTAGTAGAAGTTTTATCACTAGGAATTCTCCACACCAATGAAATCACAAGTTAGGTCCAAAGAATAGATTAGGAAACCTCCCTCCCTCCCTCCCTTCCTTCCTTCCTTCCTTTCTTCCTCCCTCCCCCCCTCAGTTTTTACTATCTGATTTCATGTTTGTCTTCTTGAGAACCCACCAGAACTTGAGAGGAAATTAAAGGAAAGAGTGCTGGATCTGAGACAACATAGGTTCAGATATCACCTGTGTTATATTTATGACCTTGGGCAGGTAACTTAATTCCTTCTGGGCCTCAGTTTCCTCATCTATTAAATGTCAAGGTTGGATTTATTGATGTAACATTACGCTGCATCTATGCTCCAGGGTTCCTAGTTCCATAGTATGATCCAATGATTCTAACACTAATCTTTCTTCCAACATATAAGCCTTTTACATATTTGAAGGCTGCTGCATTGCTTTCCCCTTCGCCTCTCCTCAATCCCTCTCAACTTTCTCTTTTCCAAGACAAATAGCACTAATTCCTTTCACATGTGACAATCTGGTGTGAATTGAATAGTAAGAGCACTGGTCTTGGAATCAGAAGAAATGAGTTCAAGTTCTATTATACTTAATAGCTGTGTAACTTTGGGCGAGTCATTTAATATCTCTAAGTTTATTTGCTCGCCTATAAAACTGAGATAATAACACTTTTATTGCTTACTTTGAAGGATTTTGGAAAGGAAAATGTTTTGGAAACCATTACAAGAGATATAGATTTGAATTATAATGTACCCTTTACAAATTATTAATAAATTTTGTTTCACACATTACAAAAAAACCCCCAGTATACTGCTAATTGACTCTTACAACAATATGTTCTCTCTCAAAATGGATAATTAAAAGAATATTAAAAAGTTATTGTGACTGATAGTACAGGTAATCTTAAGCTTTAATAGTTTTCCATCCCTTAAAAGGTTGTTCATTGTCCTTCCTTCTTGAAGAGGACCATGACATCAGGAAGGTGATGTCATGACTTGCAAGTGAATTGGATTTAAGTGAGGAAGGGAGGACTGTGCAAAGTCACCAGCCTCACTTCCTCCTCTGGAGCCATCTGGGTTCAGTGGTCAGATATAATCAAGATGACTGGAGATAACGGGAGAATTGGGCCTTTTTTAAGCTAAGGCCTTTCCCAGGTCTCATTTTGACTGAGGCAGCACCCATTCAGTGATTGACTATATAAGAAAATGAGAGAGAAAATGACCCCTTTTACGTAGTCAAAAAAAAAAAAAAATCAATCTGGGAGGGGAAGACTCTCAGGATTTCTGGCCAAAACAGAAATAATTGTTAGTTACACTCACTGAGCCATTAAACCCCAAATGATGACCAAGTGAGGCTTGGGCTGGGGACTATTGTTGGCCAATCAATGAGAGCCAAAGTGCAGGAGTGTTTTGGGTTTAAGGAATGACTGAGTAGCCAGGAGATCTGGGTTATACAGCCTGGGTTCCAATATTAAAACATTAAGACAGTGGTGTCAAACTGAAATAGAAATAGATACCTACAAGTAGCATATTAGTAAAATTAATATTATCTATCAATAAAATAATTAAATGTATTAATTAAAATAATTTTATTAATTAATTCACTGAAATTAATATGTATTAACAAATTAATATTATCCATTTTATTTATTTTGTGAAACAGTTCTTCTTTACATTTTCATCTGGATCTGTTCAAACCAAGGAGTATTAGTATCAATTTGACACCTCTGAAATAAGAGCTCTTAGCCAAGTCATTTATTGCTTTAGGCCTCAGATTCCTCATCTGTAGTATGAAAAGATGAGACTATTTCTAAGGTCCTTGCCACTTTAAATTTCTCACTACAGGAAAACGTGGACTATATGGAAGACTCAGGGAATTAGAATGTTCTATTTATCTCAACTTTCTTACTAATTGACTAAAGAATAATTTTATATAGGCAAATATAGGATCATAGAAAGTCACATCTATAAAAAAGAACTTAGAATAGGAGTTCTTAATGAGTCTATGGAGAGATTTCAGGAAATCCATGATCTTGGATGGAAAAAAATTGCATTTTTATTTTTTCACTAATCTCTATCTGAAATTTAACATTTCCTTCACTTATTTAAAAGCATTGCTCTGAGGAGGGGTCCAAATAGTGAAAAAAAAAAAAAAAGGTTGGGCACTCCAAGCTAAGAGGTTACCAATTCCAACACTCCCATTATATATATGAAGAAACTGAGATCCAGAAAAGTTAAAGCTCAAACGAATTTCATGATATCAGGTCTTGTAGTGCCCTAGAGTGGCCAATGAAAACAGCCCTCAGTTTTTAGGATTGTATATATGTACAATGTAATTGAATTGCATATGCCTACAAGTTCTCTTTTCTTTTGTTTTATTAAAATGGCTAACCTCAATTTATCTTATAATTTGTTCCTCTTTTCCTGAAATTTTATTAATGTCAATAAACATTTGTGAAAGAGGAAAAATATGAATAACTTAAGACTCAAATTAGCTGGAAATTTTATTTGCTCACAAGATGTAAAAAAATATTTACAATGGAAATTAAGCTTTAAAAAGTGCCACACATTTGCATCAATCCAGTCTATGTCTGCCGCTATTGGCTAAATTTTCTGCACATGTACTTTTATTTGAAATTGTATTAATGGAGAGAATTTGATCTTAGAGTGAGATTCCCATGGAAAAATAATTTTATTTTTGCAGCTATGGGAAGATAAAAAGGAAGCAGTTAGTTAAACCAGTCTCAGTAATTTTTTGAATAATATTGCCTCTTAGAAAAACCATGGTGGTATCTTCTGCATTTCTCATGCATAAAAAATAACACAGAAGACTCCTTATATACCTAAAATTTGCTATTTTATGATTCAGACATGTAGAGAAATATTTCGAGGTTTACATTTCACTTAGGTCAGAAAAATAAAATAAACCTTAGCATATCAGATACTCCTTGTGCTACAGATGACAGTATATTTATATGTATGTTTGTAATTCTTTGAAATGTTTCCATTTTTCAAAGAATAGTTCTTAATTCTTAGAAGCTAATAATTTCATCACGAAATGAGCAAAGAAATTTCCAATCCAAAACACTTGTTTTGGATAAATTATGAGTAGGAATATCCCTGTTTTATAGAGAAACTGATTTGTGTTAATTCTATTACAAAGTGACTACTCTTTTATACTCCCTTACATAAATCTTTTCCACATATTCCTTGAGATTTTGTTTTGTTTTATTTGAAGAGTGAAGAATCAGTTTTCAAAGAAACATAACGAAAGATATGAGAAGCATAATTTTATTGTAAGCAGAAATTTGCTGAATTTTATCCCTAAAAAGAAAGGATGACTGGTTGTTTTATCTGAATTTTGCTGCAATTTAAAGTTGTTTACATTTATTTCAATGGCACCTAGGAGGCATGGTGGATAGAGGGCCAGACCTGGAATCAGCAAGACTCTTCTTCTTTAGTTCAAATTTGACCTCAGACAATACTAACTTTGTGATGCTGAGCAAGTCACTTAAGCCTCAGTTTCCTCATCTGTAAAATGAGCTGGAGAAGAAATGATCTGGGGCAGCTAGGTCTGTGTTCATCCTTTGTTTTTGAAGTATACCATGACATTAGAGAAATGATGACATGACTTGTACTTGACTTGGCTTTGAGTGAGGGAGGGCTGTGCAAGGTCACCAACCTCACTTTCTCTTCCTGAGCCATCTGGGTCCACTGACCAGATAATCATCAGGAAGACTGGAGACGGCCCAGGATGCAATGGGAGACCTTGGCCTATTCAGGTACTCACTTAGAGTGAGGTAAGGCCATTCAGTGAATCAGCCTCTCGAAGAAGTAATCAGGGAATGACCCCTTTAATGAGGAAAAGAAAAAAATAAGTACATTAAGCTGGGAGGGAAAGAGCAACAGTTACTATTGATAATCACTCTGAAGTCAGGAGCGTCTGAGTCATTAAGTGGCGTTTGGGCAGGGACCTATTGGTGTGCAATCTATAGACTTCAGAGTGCAATGGGCTTAAGGTTTTGGAAAAGACGAGAAAGAAAAAGAGAAAGAGAGAGAAAGAGACAGAGGAAAAGGAAGGAAGGAAGGAAGGAAGCAAGGAAGGAAGGAAGGAAGGAAGGAAGGAAGGAAAGAAGGAAGGAAGGAAGGAAAGGAAGGAAATTTACCTTCCTTTGGAGAGGAGAAGGAAGGGGGGCTGGACAGAAGGGAGTGGATGAGCTGAGTTACCCAGGTAGCAGGGGCCCCATTCAGGCAGCTCAGTCTACTCACAGGTCTGTGTTCGTGCTTCTTTTTCAAAGAAGATCATGACATCAGAGAAATGATGACATGACTTGCACTTGACTAGGTGGTGTGGTGGATAGAGTGCTGGGCCTGGAGTCAAGCAGACCTGAGTTCAAATCCAGTTTCAGACATTTACTAGCTGTGTGATCCTGGGTTAAGTCACTTAATCCTGTTTGCCTCAGGTTCCTCATCTGTAAAATGAACTAGAGAAGGAAATAGCAAACTACTCCCGTATTTTTTGTCAAGAAAACCCCAAATGTGATCACATGACTGAAATGACTGAACTAACATTTATTTCATTTTAATAATTCTTTATATTGTTCCTTCAATTCTGCTTTTGAATGAATGAAGAAATGGGGAAAAAAAATTTATTAAATGCTTACCAGCATTGGGCTAAGTGCTAAGCATACAAATAGATAGCAAAGATAGTATACCATCTCAAAGAGCTTATAACATGCAAATGAAGAAAGATTATCAGGGAGGAATCCTTTGATATGGAAAGGTGTGTGTGTGTGTGTGTGTGTGTGTGTGTGCGGCGCGCGCGTGCACATGTGTATAAGAGTAAACTGACTCACCCCACCAATTGAAAGAGTTGTAGGCCAGGGAGAATAAGGAATGATGGGCAGCACAAGGGTTACCAAGGAAGGCATGGTCATAACATAGGGAGTGGAGTGAAGGCTGACTGAGACTTTTTTTTTTGTATTTAAATTTATTTATTTAAGTTTTCAACATTCATTTCTACAAAATTTTGGGTTCCAAATTTTCTCCCTATTTCTCCCCTCCCCCCACTCCAAAACACCAAGCATTCTAATTACTCCTATCACCAATCTGTTCTCCCTTCTAACATCCCTCCCTTCCCTTATCCCCATCTTCTCTTTTGTCCTGCAGGGCAAGATAAATTTCTATACCCCATTATCTGTATTTCTTCTTTCCTAGTTGCAAGAACAATACTCAACAGTTGTTCCTAAAACTTTGAGTTCCAGTTTCTCTTCCTCCCTCCCTCCCCACCCATTGCCTTTGGGAAGGCAAGCAATTCAATATAGGCCATATCTGTGTAGTTTTGCAAATAACTTCCATAATAGTCATGTTATGTAAGACTAACTATATTTCTCTCCATCCTATCCTGCCCCCTGTTTCTTCTATTCTCTCTTTTGATCCTATCCCTCCCCAAGAGTGCTACCTCCTCTCACTGCCCTCCCTTCCCTTATCCTCCCCACCCTGCTTATCCCCTTCTCCCCCACTATCCTGTATTGTAAGTTAGGTTTTCCTACCAAAATGAGTGTGCATTTTATTTCTTCCTTTAGTTGAATGTGATGAGAGTAAGCTTCATGTTTTTTCTCTCACCTCCCCCCTTTTTCCCTCTGCTGAAAAGTCTTTTACTTGCCTCTTTTATGAGAGATAATTTGCCCCATTCCATTTCTCCCTTTCTCTTCCCAATATATTTCTCTCTCACTGTTTAATTTCATTATTTTAAGATATGATCCCATCCTATTCAATTCACCCTGTGCTCTCTGTCTCCGTGTATGTGTGTGTGTGTGTGTGTGTGTGTGTGTTGTGTAATCTCACCAACTACTCAGATACTGAAAAAATTTTCAAGAGTTACAAATATTGTCTTTCCATGTAGGAATGTAAACAGTTCAACTTTTGTAAGTCCCTTATGACTTCTCTTTGCTGTTTACCTTTTCATTCTTCTCTTCATTCTTGTGTTTAAAAGTCAAATTTTCTTTTCAGCTCTGGTTTTTTCATCAAGAATGCTTGAAAGTCCTCTATTTCATTGAAAGACCATTCTTTCCCCTGATGTATTATACTCAGTTTTGCTGGGTAGGTGATTCTTGGTTTTAGTCCTAGTTCCTTTGACGTCTGGAATATCCTATTCCATGCCCTTCGATCCCTTGATGTAGAAGCTGCTAGATCTTGTGTTATCCTGATTGTATTTCCACAATACTTGAATTGTTTCTTTCTAGCTGCTTGCAATATTTTCTCCTTGACCAGGAAACTCTGGAATTTGGCCACAATGTTCCTAGGAGTTTCTCTTTTTGGATCTCTTTCAGGAAGTGATCGGTGGATTCTTTCAATATTTATTTTGCCCCCTGGTTCTAGAATACCAGGGCAGTTTTCCTTGATAATTTCATGAAGGATGATGTCTAGGCTCTTTTTTTGATCAAAGCTTTCAGATAGTCCCATAATTTTTAAATTGTCTCTCCTGGATCTATTTTCCAGGTCAGTCGTTTTTCCAATGAGATATTTCACATTATCTTCCATTTTGTCATTCTTTTGGTTTTGTTTTGTGATTTCTTGGTTTCTCATAAAGTCATTAGGCTCCATCTGTTCCATTCTAATTTTTAAAGAACTATTTTCTTCAGTGAGCTTTTGAACCTCCTTTTTCCATTTGGCTAATTCTAGTTTTTAAAGCATTCTTCTCCTCATTGTCTTTTTGAACCTCTTTTGCCATTGAGTTAGCCTATTAGGTTATTTTCTTCAGCATTTTTGGGGGTCTCCTTTAGAAAGGTGTTGACCTGCTTTTCATGCTTTTCTTGCATCTCTCTCATTTCTCTTCCCAATTTTTCCTCCACATCTCTTACTTGATTTTCAAAATCCTTTTTGAACTCTTCCATGGCCTGAACCCATTGAATATTTATTTTGGATGTTTGAGATACAGAAGCCTTGACTTTTATGTCTTTCCCTGATGGTAAGCATTGTTCTTCCTCATCAGAAAGGATGGGAGAAGATATCTGTTCACCAAGAAAATAACCTTCTATAGTCTTATTTTTTTCCCTGTTTTGGGCATATTCCCAACCAGTTACTTGACTTTTGGATCCTTTGTCAAGAGTAGGGTATACTCTGGGAATCTGTAAGATTTCAGTTCCTTCAAGGTGGCACAATCAAGTGTGTACTGGTCTGGGCGCAGAAAGGAATTTTTGTGCCCAGAATTTTAGCAAAGTTTCCTTTTCACATCCACCTGGCCTCCAGTTTTACCAAGTCAGCACTGGGGGTTGATTTTCAGATAAGCTGGATGGGCAAGGCCGCCATTCAGTGAGGGACAAAGACCAGCTCCCCCAGGGCCTCCACACAGGACCCAGGCAAGAGTCAGTTCCTCAGTGACCCCAGGACTTTTATGCTCCAACAATGGATCAGCTGCTGCGCCTGCCAATGTGGCCTCTTCGATGGCTACCTAAGGCCCGAGCTATGGGAAGGCCCTTCTCCCTTACTGGCTAGCTGAAAAGACCCCGTCACTGATCTTTGGCACCTGTGGGTTGAGGGATCTGTGAATCCACTGCTGCTGGGACTGGGGATTCCACGACTGGAGATTCTGCCCCCAAGGAATGTTCACTGAGTTGTGCACCATGGGGCCAAGGCTGGGCTGGGCTGCACTCTGCATCCAGTGCAACGTCATTTCCCATGGGCCTGTCAGGTCAGCCTGGGCTGGAAATCTCCTCCATTCTGTTGTTCTCCACTTCTGCTGCTCCAGAATTTGTTGAGAGTTCCTCTCTACAGGTATTTTATGGGCTGTGTGGGGAGACCCTGCGTATGTGTATCTTTCTACTCCACCATCTTGGCTTCGCCTCCCCTAAAACTTTCTTGAAACCAAAGTTCAGAAGAGATAGTCACATCTTTTCATGCAAATCTTCTCCTATTTCTTTGATTTCTTCACATTGTCATCTTTGATGGCACAATGATATGCTGCTGCACTAATGTAACTCCTTTTTTGTAGCTATTTTTCAGTTGTTGGGCTTTCTGGATCCTTGTCCTCTTCAGTATCTTTAAAAAAAAATAAACATTACCTAAGTTACCATCCCTTTACCCTTTCTGTTCTTCTGATATATAGTATAATATGATATATGATATAGTGTGATACAATTTAATGCAGTACAATTATAATATGATATAGATATGATATGACATGATATACTATAACACAACATAATATAGTAATATCATACAGGGCCTGAATATATACTAATATAATTACATTATGTTATATATTCTTTATGTTATATCATGTCATGTTTTATTTATATCATACTATATTATGTTGTTTTATATATATTATATATATATGTATATGTTATTCTTGTACATGAATATAAAGATTCTGTCAAAATGACCTATGGCTTATGATTGGCCCTAGCATTCTCTAGGCTTGTTCTCCCAACTCCCACAGAGAAAGGTTGGGATTAAAGGGACAGAAAATGAATCTTGTTTTGCCTTATGATGGGGATGATGGGCCAAAAGAGGGCCTTCCTTCAGTGGAACAGATTTATAATTAGGTGATATGTCCTGAAATTCTTCTAGTGAGTTCATCTACCCCTCCCACGTTATATAGCTGTTTCATAACATCCCACCTGCTTTGACCATTTTCCAGTAACGCTGCCTACAATTTTTTTTGGCATGATCTGACATGGAGATTGTTACATAGTCTTCTTTCCAAAATATTTTCCTTTCTTCCTTTCAGGTAAGCCTCTATCTTCTCCCACACCATCTTAGATAGGCTCTATTTACTCCAGTATCCTGGTCCCAGTCTATGCTCCTTGTTTCTCATCCCTGAATGCTACTCCTGTCCAACAGAAGTAAGAAGAACATTCAATCAGTCAGTCAATCATTGAGAATGTATTTAGCTCCACTAGCCAGCGCTCCTCCTCACTCCAGGTCCACCACTCAAGGCTGAGGTCCTTAAGCTCTAAAAACAGATGCTGCCACTACAGTGGTTGCTACTGACGGGGCCAAACCACGTTTGCTTCTCATCCAGGTGAAAGAACTTTTTCACTGACCTTTGAAGCTGTCTTTGACATTTGTGGGTTGAGCAGTCTGGGAACTGCTGATTGCAGTGGTGCACTGAAGTCTGTTCTGGTCCTGTCCCTGAAGCGTGGTCAAGGCCAGGCTGCACTCTGCTCCCAGCCTGGTGTGATAGACCTTTCCTGTTGGCCTTCCATGCTGTCTAGGGCTGGATATCTCTTCCATTCTGTTGTTTTGTGGCTTCTGCTGCTCTAGAATTTGTTTAGTCATTTTTACAGGTATTTTATGGGCTATGGGGGGAAGCTTCTACAGGTCATCCTTCTACTCCACCATCTTGGCTCTGCCCCTCAACTCTTGGCTTTTTCACTGGTTTTTCCCCATGCCTGTAATTCTCTTCCTTCTTGTCTCTGCTTCCTTGGCTTCTTTCAAGTCCCAGTTAAAATCCTACCTTCCCCAGGAAGCTTTTCCCAGTTTACTTTAAATCTTCATTTCTGCCCTCTGAGATCATCTCCAATTTACCCTGCATATATCTTGTTTGAACATAGCTGTTTTTATGTTCCTTAGACTGTGAGTTCCTTGAGAGCAAGGACTATCTTTTGCCTTTTTTTGTATCCCTAGCACTTATTATGCTTCCTGGCATATGGTATGTGGTTAATAAATGTTTGACTGACTTAATAGTATATTTGTTAGCCTTGACATCCACAATCAATAACAATGTCTTTGATTCTTCTTCATGGTAGACTCAGTGGTTCAGGAGAGCTTAATAATGCCATACTGATCAAGTGAGGAGACATAATGACTACCAGAATATGGGTTGGGCAATAAATTTGAATTTCATGAAGCCCAAAGTCAAGTTGTTGAAAGATCACAATATAGGGAAAGTCTGTACATTGCAATGGGGAAGAAAACATATTCTATCTTCCCCAAAGAGATCTGTAAGTCAGGATGCACCCAGTGCTGGAAAGGGTGACTAGGAATGTTGGGAGGGAGGGAATCTCAGCAAGTGTCACAACATGGAAAGAGGAAGAGAGAAAATGGTACAATTACCATTTAATATGAGAAATATTACTCTTAATATGAGAAGTTTGTAAATTATGAAGCAGATATTCCAGGGGGCATAGTGGGAGAGATGGGTAGAACCAAAGTGGCACATTGTGAGGGTGGGGTGAGGTGGATAGGAATAAGGGAGTGGGATGAAAGGAATAATCACAAAAAGAGAGTCAAAATCTTGTTATCCTGTCCTTTTTTTCACAGAGAAAT
Source organism: Notamacropus eugenii (assembly GCF_028372415.1). NCBI lineage: Eukaryota > Metazoa > Chordata > Mammalia > Diprotodontia > Macropodidae > Notamacropus > Notamacropus eugenii. The sequence continues at coordinate 137,414,666 of NC_092878.1, read as the reverse complement.
TAGAGCACTCTAGGAGTATTTTAATTTTGTGGAGATGGTTTCCAAATCTTCTCCACCTGCCCCTTCTTGAATCACTTCTGGTCTTCGGAAAAATTTAAAGGAACAGGAAAATAAAGTTGAGTCCTGCCATGTTAGACTTCCAATAAGGGGGAACCTACCACCTCTCACAGCGCTCCATTCCACTTTTTTTAGAATATTTTACTTTTTCCCATGTCACAATTTTTTACATTCATCTTCAAAAATTTTGAGTTCCAAATTCTCTCACATGAGAATTTCCCCTCCATGAGATGGTAAGCAATTTGATATAGGTTGTACATGTATAATCATGCAAAACATACTTCTATATTAGTCATGTTGTGAAAAGAAACACCCTCCCCAAAACAAGCACCAAGAAAAAAATAAAATGAACAATAAAATGCTTCAATCTATGTTCAGACTTCTCTGGAGGTAGACTGCATTTTGTTTTTCATTATGAGCCCTTCATTATTGACTTGGATCATTGTGTTCATGAGAATAACTAAGTCAAAATGAGGCAGACTATTTTCCTTTGTATTATGTTTTGTTTTGTTTTCTGGTTTCTCCCATTCATTTTAATTCTTCTATTCAACATGACTAAGGTGAAAATGTATTTAATAAGAATGTATGTTTACTATATAAGATTGTATGCCATCTCAGGGAGGAAGTGGGGAGGGAGGGGGGAAGCCAGGGAGGGAGGAGAAAAAATCTAAGATATGTGGAAGTGATTGTAGAACACTGAAAACAAAGAAAATATTTTTTTTAAAAAAAGAGAATAACTAAGTCATTCATAGTTGATCATCATACAATCTTGCTGTTACTGTGCATAGGGTTACAACAGTTACAGCAAATGGAGAAGTTTTGAATGCTGTGGATAAGTTCACTTACCTTGGTAGTGTACTTTCCAGGGATGTATACATTGACAATGAGGTTGATGCATGCATTGCCAGAGCTAGATCAGTGTTTGGGAGACTCCAAAGAAAGGTTTGGGAGAGAAGAGGTATTAGACTGACTTGAAGGTCTACAGAACTGTTGTGCTGACCTCATTATTATATGTCTGTGAAACATGGACTATCTACGAGCGCCATGCCAGGAAACTGAATCGCTTCCATGTGAACTGTCTTAGGAAGATTCTGAGGATTTCCTGGCAGGATAAGGTACCAGACACTAAAGTTCTTGCTTGAGCTGAACTGCCAAGTATTCAAACTACGCTTCAGAGAGTGCAGCTCTGATGGGCTGGCCACATTGTTTGAATGCAAAATGTTTGCCTGCCAAAAAGACTGTTTTATAGAGAACTCACATAGGGCAGGTGATTACATGGTGGCCAGAAGAAGTGATACAAGGACACTCTCAAGGTCTCTCTTAAGAGCTTTGGATTTGACTGTGCAACATGAGAGACACTGGCACAGAACCACTCAACATACATAAGAAAAGATTCTGTACTCTTTGAGCAAAGCAGAATTGAGACAGCACAAAGTAAATGCAGGATGCACAAATTTGGCATATCCACCCCAAATATTCATATGGACTCTCTGTGCCCAACTTGTGGTAGAGCATTCTGAGATTATATTGGTCTCATTAGCCAGTCAGACACACTGAAATTTCACTTTACAAAGGTAATGTAGTTTTGGTCCTCTTTGAAGACAAAGGACAACAACCAATTAACAACCAACTACTGTGTACAATATTGTTCTGGTCCTGCTCACTTCACTTTGTATCAATTCATGTAAGTCATTCCAGGTTTTTCTGCAATCATCCTACTTGTCGTTTCTTATAGCTCAATAGTATTCCATTACATTACATTCATATACCACAACTTGTTCAGCCATTCCCCAGCTGATGGGCATCCCCTCAATTTTCAATTCTTGGCCACCACAAAAAGAGCTGCTATATTTATTTTTGTATATATGGGTTCTGTTCCTCTTTCTTTTGGATCTCTTTGGGATACAGACCTAGTAGTGGTATTGCTGGATCAAAGAGTATTCACAGTTTTTTAACTCTTTGGGTATAGTTCCAAATTACTCTCCAGAATAGTTGCATCAGTTCACAATTCCATCAAAGTGTATTAATGTCCCACTTTTCCCACATCCCTTCTCACATCTATCATCTTGTTTTTCTGTATATTAAGCAATCTCATAGGTGTGAGGTTGCACCTCAGAGTTGTTTTAATTTACATCTCTAATCAATAGTGATTTAGAATATTTTTTCCCATGTTACTATAGATAGCTGTGATTTCTTCATTTGAAAACTACCTGTTTAAATTTTTTGACCATTTATCAACTGGGGAATGAGTTTATTTTTATAAATTTGACTCAGTTCTGTATATATTTGAGAAATTAGGCCTTTACCAGAGAGATTTGCTGTAAAATTATTTCCCAGATTTCTATTTTCCTTCCAATCTTGATTGTGTTGGTCTTGTTTGTACAAAACCTCTTTAATTTAATATGACCATTCAATATATTATATGTAGTGTCAGCATAATTATATATTATATCATAATATAATAAAATTATCCACACTATTTGTAGTGCTTTCTATCTCTTGTTTGGTCATAAATTCTTCACTTCTCCATGGATCTGACAAGTAAACTATTAAATGCTCCCCTAATTTGCTTATGGTATCACCCTTTATGTCATGTACCCATTTTGACCTTATCTTGGTATATGGTGTAAGGTGCTGGTCTATAACTGTTTTCCAGTTTTCCTTGCAGTTTTTGTCAAATATTGAATTTTTATCTCAAAGTCTTTGGATTTATCGAACACTAGATAGTCATCTACTACTGCGTATTAATCACCTAATCTATTCCACCAATCTTAGCCGGTACCAGATTGCTTTTATAATTCTCGCTTTATAATACAATTTGAAAGCTGGTACAGCCCTATTCCACTTTTGAATAGCTTTCATTGTCAGAAAGGTTTTCCTTGCCTAACTCTTCCTCTCTTCAACATCTAATGATCCTAATTCTGCCCACTTGAGATGAACAGAACATGGTGAATCTTATTTTCTTATGACAACTGAGAACTTGACCACTGCTGTTATGCCCCTGAGTCTTCTCATCTTTAAGCTAAATATCCCCATTTCTTCTGGTCAATCCCAACGTTGCATGGACTCTACACCTTTCCCTATGCTGGTTGTCCTTTACTGGATTACCTTCAGATAATCAATGTCCTTCTTAAAATGAGCAGTTAGAACAGAACACAATCCTCTGAAAAGATATGGTCTGACCTTAGGAGAGTACAGAGAGACTATCATTTTTTTTTTAATTTCTGAAAGTTATGTCTCTTTGAATGACTGATCCAAAGAAGTCACATTTATTTGCTTTTATTTAGCTTCTCTTTCTATGACAAGGAAGTTGATAATTAAGTGGGTAGAAGAAAAATGACACATAGGAATTAAAGATAAGTAAAAAGAAGATAACAACCAACTTCTCCATAGGGATAGAATTAGATTTTCTTAGGCAGCAACACTTAGGGAAGGAACATTCCTTTACCTCCCAACCCAGAAGGGTGACAGATCCAACCTCTATCTTCCCTTGTTTCTGAAGCTGCTGTCGTGTGATGCTTTGTTACTTTCAGGACTTTCTTTTGAATTTCTTCTCAGTTAGGTCCCCAGGAATCCACACCAAGTAGCAGACATTCTCTTATTCCCCATGAATACCATTATGGCACCTGTACTCCAAAAGTTGACCTGTGAAGCAGCTCCTCCCTAGAGCACATCCTTCCTGAAATCTTCAATCATATTTTAAAGTAGTAGCTTTCAGAGTCAGGGTCATACACTGAAATGGTCCATGGTGTGATTCTAAGGAGCCCTGAGATCAATGAATCAGAGAATAGAAAGATGGGTTGCATCCTACCCTGCCCACAGCACCAAAAAGCCAGTCACGTGGCTTGACTCCAACACAGCCACACTCTTCCTTCACCCACTTCCTCCAATTCTCTCCCACTTCTCCCTCTCCCTGTTACTGTTCAGCCTCAGTCCTTTTGACTTAGAATGATTCCCTCAGGATAATTACAGCCTTATTATTGCCTGAACATCAACAGCAGCAGCTGCACATGCACCATTGGGAAATTTTCCTTTCCTACTGTATAGAACCCCAATGTCTGGATCACCTTGCAGTCTAGAGACAATAATTTTGGGGCCCTATGTTCCTGAATTGTGACCAGTGAGGCAGAGCTTTCCTTTTTCATTTTGGAAGGAACAAAGTGATTCACACAAGATAAACAGACATGAAGAGATTGTGATCTATCTGCAATAGAAGATATCATTACATTATCTTTCCTCCCCAAACTCAGCCTCCTTCTAAACACCATTTCTGTTTCTTTATTATCACCATGCTACTTGGTACCAAAGCTTAAAACCTCAGTGTCATTCTCAACTTCTCACTTTTACTCACCCAAAATATTCAAGTAGATGCTAAATTTTGTTATTTATATGTCTACCACATTTCTCAAATACATCCCTTTCTGTCCACTCGTGTCACCAGTCTGGCTGGTAGGCTAGTATAATGTCTCCACTGGATTATTGTCCTAGCCTCCTATTCTGTCTTCCTGGCTAACATCTTTTCCATCCTACCTCTACAATGTATTCTCTACCCAATTGCCCAACAGATTTTCCTTGAGTGTGAACCTATTAATTTATTTATTTATATTTCAAACTAAGTATGAAATCTCTTTAATTTTTTTAGATACATGTTTTCTTTTTTTTAATTATTTTTTAATGTTTAACAATCACTGCCATACAATTGAGATTTTATCCCCCCCACACCTATCCCCCACTACCCCCCTCCCTCCCCACAACTGCATACAGTTCTGTATAGGTTCTACATATACTTTCCTATTGAGTACATTTTCACTATAGTCATGCTATGTAGTTGGACTAAAATAAATGGAAGAAATCTTATAACAAATCAAAACATGATACACAAAAACATACACATACACAAACATGATCTGCTACATTCTGCGAATGACTTCCATATTTCTTTCTCTGAGTGTGGAAGGCATTTTGCCTTAGAGAACCACCATTGGGATTTTATTATTTTTTTAAAAGAAGTTCTTGCGTTATTACAAAATTCCAAGTCTACCAGAAAAAACTCTTGCACACTGTGGTCGTTGCTGTGCACAGAGTTCTCCTGGTTCTGCTCCTTTCACTCAGCATCAGGTCATATAAGTCCTTCCAGGCCTCTCTGAAGTCTTCTTGTTCATCATTTCTTATGGCACAATAGTACTCCATTACATTCTTATACCATAATTTATTCAGCCATTCCCCAATTGATGGACATCCCCTTGACTTCCAGTTTTTGGCAACTACAAAAAGTGCTGCTATAAATATTTTTGTACATGTGGGACCCTTTCCCATTTTTATGATCTCTTGGGGATACAGTCCTAGTAGCGATATTGCTGGGTCAAAGGGTATGCACATTTTTGTAGCCCTTTGGGCATAGTTCCAAATTGCTCTCCAGAATGGTTGGATGTGCTCGCAGCTCCACCAACAATGAATTAGTGTTCCAACTCTCCCACATTCTCTCCAGCATTTATCATTTTCTTGTTCTGTCATGTTTGCCAATCTTATAGGTGTGATGTGGTACCTCAGAGTTGTTTTGATTTGCATCTCTCTAATCAACAGTGATTTAGAGCATTTTTTCATATGATTGTAGATATCTTAAATTTCTTCTTCCGAAAATTGCCTGTTCATATCCTTTGACCATTTATCAATTGCAGAATGACTTATAAGATTATACATTTGAGTCAGTTCTCTACATATTCTAGAAATGAGGCCTTTATCCCCGAGCTTAGCTGTAAAAATTCTTTCCCAATTTACTACATCCCTCCGGATTTTGGTTGCATTGGGTTTGGTTGTGCAAAAACTTCTCAGTTTAATGTAATCAAAATTATCCATTTTGCATTTCATAATGCTTTCTATCTCTTCTTTAGTAAAAAATTCTTCCCTTCTCCATAAATCTGATAAATACACTATTCCTTGCTTCTCCAGTTTATTCATGGTATCAATCTTTATATCTGAATCATGTACCCATTTGGACTTTATTCTTGTGTGCGGTGTCAGGTATGGGTCTATGCTTAATTTCCGCCACACTGTTATCCAGTTTTCCCAGCAATTTTTGTCAAACAGTGAGTTCTTATCCCAGAAGCTGGGGTCCTTGGGTTTATCAAACAGAAGGTTGCTCTATTCCTTGCCTACTGCGTCTTGAGTGCCAAGTCTATTCCACTTGTCTACTTCTCTGTTTCTTAGCCAATACCAAATGGTTTGATAACTGCTGCTTTATAGTACAATTTGAGGTCTGGTAGGGCTAGGCCACCTTCCCAAGCATTTCTTTTCATTAGTCCCTTTGATATTCTGGACCTTTTGTTTTTCCAAACAAATTTTGATATTATTTTATCCAGCTCTAGAAAATAATTGTCTGATAGTTTAATTGGTATGGCACTAAATAAGTAAATCAATTTAGGTAGAATTGTCATTTTTATTATATTAGCATGGCCTACCCATGAGCAACTAATGTTTTTCCACTTACTTAAATCTGACTTTATTTGTGCAAAAAGTGTCTTGTAATTGTGTTCATATAATCCCTGGGTTTGTTTTGGCAGGTAAACTCCTAAGTATTTTACACTGTCTGCCCTAGCTTTAAATGGGATTTCTCTTTCTATCTCTTGCTGTTGGACTTTGTTGCTAATATGTAGGAATGAAGAAGATTTGTGTGGGTTTATTTCGTAACCTGCAACTTTGCCAAAGTTGTTTATTATTTCAAGTAATTTTTTACTTGAATCTCTGGGATTCTCTAAATAAATCATCATATCATCTGCAAAGAGTGATAACTTAGTTTCTTCTTTGGCTATTCTTATTACTTCAATATCTTTATCTTGTCTAATTGCTACAGCTAACATTTCTAGTACCATATTGAATAATAGTGGTGATAATGGGCATCTGTTGGGATTGGAAGTTCAAATCCGTGTGGACGGTCTCGGGCGGGTAAAAGTGGGACTTCTAAATCTTAGAGTCTTACGAGGCCCTCCATGAACAGCAGGGATTCGAGAAGGTCAGACTGAGCTAGCTCGGCCCCGGGAGATACGTGATGGGTGGAGTCTCCCTGCCCTCGAGGTCGTCCCGGATCTGGGCACACTATTGTTACCTAACAGCACGGTATTTAGATGCAAGCTGTGTGGCTGAAGGTTAAGTAGGATTGAGGAAGCCTGAAAACACTCTTAGCACATGAGGAGCCAAGAGGACAGTAGGCTCCGCTTTTCTCTTCTTTCCTCTCTCCCCTCCGCCTCTCTCCCCGCTTGTACTTCTACTTCCAATCCCTTAAGATCTTAGCCTCCTTAGGAAATCTCCCCCTCTTGCTCCTAAGGAAGACCCCCCTGCACTTGTAACTAGACCCTGAAATAAAGCTCAACCCTTGTTCGACTCTGGAACGTCCTTTCTCTCATATGAGCATCCGGTTTTGGCCAACCGAAGACCTCGGAGGTGAGGTAAGAAGACTCGGGTAGCCCACACAGGCCTCTAGGCCTGGCAGGCATCCTTGTTTCACCCCTGATCTTATTGGGAATACATCTAGCTTGTCCCCATTGCATATAATGCTTGCTGAAGGTTTTAGATAGATATTGCTTATTATTTTATGGAAAGTTGCCTTTATCCCTACGTTCTCCAGTGTTTTTAGTAGGAATGGGTGTTGTATTTTGTCAAAAGCTTTTTCTGCATCTATTGAGATAATCATGTGGTTTTTGTTAGCTTTGTTGTTGATGTGATCGATAATGCTAATAGTTTTCCTAATATTGAACCAGCCCTGTAATCCTGGTATGAATCCTACCTGATCATAATGTATTAATCTCGTGATAAGATGCTGTATGGATTTTGCTAAAATCTTATTTAAAATTTTTACATCTATATTCATTAGGGAAATTGGTCTATAATTTTCTTTCTCTGTTTTGTCTCTTCCTGGTTTGGGTATCAAAACCATATTTGTGTCATAGAAAGAATTTGGGAGGACTCCTTCTTCCCCAATTTTCAAAAATAGTCTATATAGTATTGGAATTAACTATTCTTTAAATGTTTGATAGAATTCACTTGTGAATCCATCTGGCCCTGGAGATTTTTTCCTAGGGAGTTCATTGATGGCTTGTTCAATTTCTTTTTCTGAGATGGGGTTGTTTAGGTATTCTACTTCCTCTTCTGTTAATCTGGGCAATTTGTATTTTTTAAAATATTCATCCATCTCGTTTAGATTATCGAATTTGTGGGCATAAAGTTGGGCAAAATAGTTTCTAATTATTGTTTTAAGTTCCTCCTCATTGGAGATGAGTTCACCCCTTTCATTTTTAATATTAGTAATTTGATTTTTTTTTCTTTTTTTTAATCAGATTGACCAAAGGTTTATCAATTTTATTAGTTTTTTCATAAAACCAACTATTTGTTTTATTTATCAATTCAATAGTTTTCTTTATTTCAATTTTATTAATCTCTCCTTTGGTTTTCAGTATTTCTAATTTGGTATTTACTTGGGGATTTTCAATTTGTTCTTTTTCTAGCTTTTTCAACTGCAAGCCCAAGTCATTGATCTCTTCTTTCTCTATTTTATTTATGTAAGCATTCAAAGATATAAAACTTCCCCTAATAACTGCTTTTTCAGTATCCCATAAGATTTGGTATATTGTCTCACTATTGTCATTCTCTTGAATGAAATTGTTGATTGTTTCTATGATTTCTTCTTTAACCCAACCCTTCTTTAGGATTAGATTATTTAGTTTCCAATTGATTTTTGGTTTGTCTTTCCATGGCCTTTTATTACATGTAATTTTTAATGCATTATGATCTGAGAAGGATGCATTGATTATCTCTACCTTTCTGCACTGGATTGTGAGATTTTTATGTCCTAGTACATGGTCAATTTTTGTAAATGTTCCATGTACCGCTGAGAAAAAGGTATATTCCTTTCTATTCCCATTCAATTTTCTCCAAAGATCTATCATATCTACCTTATCCAGAGTTTTATTTACCTTCTTAACCTCTTTCTTGTTTATTTTGAGGTTAGATTTATCAAGTTCAGAGAGGGGGAGGTTGAGGTCCCCCACTAGTATAGTTTTGCTGTCAGTTTCTTCCTTCAACTCCCCCAACCTCTCCTCTAAGAATTTGGATGCTATACCACTTGGAGCATACATGTTTAGTAATGATATTGCTTCATTGTCTATGGTGTCTTTTAGCAGGATATAGTTTCCATCCTTATCCCTTTTGATTAGATTTATTTCTGCTTTTGCTTTGTCTGAGATTAGGATTGCTACTCCTGCCTTTCTTACATGAGCTGAAGCACAATGTATTCTGCTCCATCCTTTGACCTTTATCCTATGTGTATCCCCCCGTTTCAAATGTGTTTCTTGTAAGCAGCATATTGTTGGATTATGGCTTTTAATCCATTCTGCTATCCATCTCCGTTTTATGGGAGAGTTCATTCCATTCACATTCACAGTTATGATTACAATCTGTGTATTTCCCTCCATCCTCTTTCCCACCATTTGTGCTTTTAGCTCTCCTGTCTCCCTTCTCCTCCTCAATAGTATTCACTTTTCACCCCTTCCTCCTGCAGCCTTCCCCTCCTTCTTTTAGCCCCCCTCCCTTTTACTCCCCTTTACTCTTATTGCTTCTTCCCTCCCTTTTAGCCTCCCTCCCCTTTCTTCCCTCTTCCCCTCCTACTACCTATAGAGCTAGTTAGGATTATCTACTTAAGATTATTGTTCCCTCCTTTAAACAAATCAGATGAGAGTACCTCTCAAACAATGTTCATCTCCCTCCCCTCCTTCCCTCTACTATAGTTTTGTACTTCTTCCTGTGATGTAATTTGCCATTTTCTGCTTCCCCCTTTTCACACCTCCTATTACAATCCCTTCTCATACTTAAATCATATTTTTGACATGACATCATTTACTTTATACCCGTTCCCTCTGTGTATATCCCTTTTATCATAATAGCTGCACAGTTCTCAAGATTAACAGGTATCATCTTCCCTTATAGGGAGGTAAACAGTTTGCCCTAATTGAGTAACAAGTTTTTGTTTTTGTTTTTTCACCCCTGTTTACCTTTTTATGATTCTCTTGAGACCTGCATTTGAAGATCAAATTGTCTACTGAGTTCTGGCGTTTTGGTCAGGAAGCTCTGGAAATCCCTTATTTCATTGAATGACTTTCTCCTTGCCTGAAATGTTATGCTGAGATTTGCTGGGTAGTTGATCCTTGGTTGAAGTCCCAACTCCTTTGCCTTATGGAATATTGGGTTCCAATTCTTTCGATCTTTTAATGTAGAAGCTGCAAGGTCCTGTGTGATCCTGACTGTATGTCCTTGATATTTGAATTGTTTCTTTCTGGCTGCTTGTAGTATTTTCTCCCTCACTTGATAGCTCTGGAATTTGGCAACGATATTTCTTGGGGTTTTGAGTGTGGGATCCCTTTCGGGAGGGGAACGGTGGTTTCTTTCGATGACTATTTTACCCTCTGAGTCTAGTACTTCTGGGCAGTTTTCCTTGATGATTTCCTGGAAGATATTGTCCAGACTCTTTTCTTCATCATGGGTTTCTGGCAGGCCAATAATTCTTAAATTTTCTCTCCTGGATCTATTTTCCAGGTCAGTTGTTTTTCCAATTAAATATTTTACATTTTCTTCTATCTTTTCATTCTTTAGATTTTGTTTGAGTGATTCTTGCTGCCTCATTGAGTCATTAGTTTCTACTTGCCCAATTCTAATCTTCATCGTATTGTTTTCTTCAGTTAACTTTTGCATCTCCTTTTCCATCTGACCAATTTTTCCCTTTAAGGAGCTATTTTCTCCATTTAATTTTTGTACTTCCTTTTCCATTCGACCAATTTTCCCAGTTAGGTTTTGTGTTTCCTTTTCCATTTGATCAATTCTCCCACTTAGGTTTTGGGTTTCCTTTTCTGTTTGATTAACTCTTTCTTTTAGGGAATTATTTTCTCCAGTTAACTTTTGAACTTCCTTTTCCGTTTGTTCAATTTTCCTTTTCAAAGTGATGTTCTCATCAGTGAATTCTTTTTTTATAATTTTAAAATTGTTGGCCAGGTTTTCTTCTATTTCCTTCTTCAGCTGTTCCAGTAAAGCTAGTTGTGCTTGTGAGAGGTTCATAGTCCCTTCTGAAGTTTCAGATGGAAGTACAGTCTGAGCTCTAACCTCTTTGGTGTTTGTGTTTTGGTCCTTATCCCCATAGAAAGATTCTATGGTTTTTTCTCCCTTCTGCTTTTTCCTATTCATGATGTTGGCTGAGTGTTGTAGCTTCTGGTTCTTTCAGTCAGAAGGTATAGAACTTTGTGTTGAGCTGATGTGTGAAAAAGCTAAAAGCAGGTTTTTGTTTTTTGTTTCCCAGATCAACCCTGGGGTTAGCTTGTTAAGTGTGTGGGAGGGGTGGTCTGGTCACAGGAGATCTCCTCAGCTGAACTGAGGCAAAGGCAAGCTCTGGGGATAGTGATCCCAGCTTCCCTATTGTCTTCCCTTTTCCCCTGGAGGGCTGAGGCATGCCTAGAAGCTAACGTGTGTTCCCACCCCTCCTGGGGCTCCTCTCCCAGGGCTGAGGCTTGCCTGCGTCTCAGTGCGAATTTTCTCTGCCGTGGGTCCTCTGTCCTTCCGGATCGCCTCCGCCACAGTAGGAAGAATCCCCCTTTGCTATTTTCCTAGCCTCTGGTATTATGAGACTATTTGCCCCCTTCTGCTCTTCCCGCTGATCCAGGATTTTTCTGGGGAAATATTTTCTGGTCCTTTCACGGCCATCAGGAGGGAGGAGAGAACATTTACTGATCACTCCACCATCCTGGCTCCCAGAAGTTCAAGTAGCAGTGTGAACCTATTTAATAAATTCCAGTGGTTCCCTATTAGTTATTTGACAGTATCAAATAGGACCCCTCTTACTGGCATACAAAACATTTCACAACTTGGTCTCAACCTATTTCTCCAAAATATTAGACATTGCTCTCTTTCTCACTACATCTCTACTTCCCATCCATCATCTCACAGGTACCTTGTTGCAGGAAGTTTTAACCCTTTAATTTCCAAAACTTCCCACCTGGGGCTCTATTAATTGTTGAATGCCTCTCCTAGTCCACTACTGCAGGAGGGTCCAAACCATCCTTCACTCCATCCTCCTCAGCCAGGTTCTCACTAGCCATGCTTCATACCCTGCCCCCTCCTCACTAGTTTTGAAGCCAGGATCAACTCTGCTCTTGCACCTGGAAGGGGTATGTTAATCATATCTCACTCAATTTTCCTGTAACTTTCTGGATCAACATGTCCCTCCCTAGCTACCCCTACACTATATAAAATGCCAACTCTGTGAAGGCAGGCACTATCTTTGCTTTCATATTTCTGTCATCAACATTTAGCACATAGCTTTGTCCATAGTAAGCACTTAATAAATCCTTTCCCATTCATTCACTCATTGTTTTGCTCCATGGTCCCACCAAACTCACCTCCTTACTGTTTCTCATATTCATATAAAGATAAACCTAAAATGCTTAAGACAATACATACAGAGATGGGAAGGATGAGTGGTGTCATGGGGCAACCAACAATGCTGGCACATAGTAGACATTTAATAAATGTTTACTGATTGAAAAAAAAAAGAATGACTTTGAGTGAATAAGTCATTTTAACTATTATAAATATCCAAATTAACTATACAGGACATATATAGAAAGACACTATTTTCATCCAGAGGAAGAACTGATAAATAGAAGTATTTGTGTCTAATGGTGGCCAAATTTAGGGTTGGGGAGGAGAGAAAAAAAAGCAATTTACACGACAACTTTATTTAAAAGTAATAATAAATTGTACGAAACAGATTTGCAATTTCATGTGCAATCATTTTTTTTATTATACTGTGTTATGGAAATGTTTATTTTATTCCATAAATTACAGATAAAATAAATTTAAACTTTTTTTAAAAAACTGAGTAAATGCTGACAGACTGGGGATGCATGCTTAGAACTTAAAAAAAAAATTTTAACCTATAGGGATGTTTAATCCAGAAAGTTTGGACATCACTTTCTTAAATGCTCTAAACTTAATGACTCTGTATCTTACTCCCTCAGAGCTCTGCTTTCTACTAGGGCTTATCTGATCAATTATTTGGAGCTAAGATATTAATGACCAATAATATCTTACTGTATTATCCTTCCTGAATGACATTTGCATATAGCAACAGCTTTTAGTGCCTTACTCCAAAGGAATGGGTAATGGAAGGAATTTTAGATCCATGAGGGAGATATTTTAACTGAAGAACAAATGACAACTATGCTTAATATTATTTGCAGAAGGAGGGTCACAATCTTTGTGCTGCTCACCTCCCAAGGATGTTGTGAGGAATCAGGTGAGGACTCACCTCAAAGTGCTACAGAGATGTGAATTATTAGAGAAAATTTGGCCTTATTAAGCAATGCTTAGAAGTCAATCTCTTCCTTGACCTCTGTGAAGAGTCCTGGGCCTTGTGCCCAATTGGGAGCATGAATCATGAGAAGGCTTGTGAGGAGAAGTTGGGAAACTTTCTGCTTGTTTTGGAATATTTGCTTTGGTTTTTCTGCATGGGCCAGGTTTGCATATCAAAGGAAGGTTTTTGAGGAATGTCAGAGTTTAAGCATAACCTTATGATTTGGATCTCAACATTGGCAGTCCTTTCTTAAAGCTGGATTAACAGAAATTTGACTGTTGGAGTAGAGCTTTACTGATTCCCTTTTGAATTTTGCCTTCTTAGTGAAGACAACCTTGTTTTGGGGTCATGGGGGAGAATAGCAGAGATCATGAGACTGTAACAGAGATATTTTAGTTCAGCCCCTCATTTTGTGCAGGAAGGAAGAAACAGGAACAAAGAGTTCAAATGACTTACAGTCATCACCAAATGTGAGATCTGAATGCAGGGCTAATGCTCTTTCCATGGTACCATGACATCAATCACAGGGAGCCATCTCCATTCATCCAGATCCATATTTGCCACTGGACTCAGATGACTCGAGAGGAGAAAGTGAGGCTGATGACCCTGCACAGCCCTCCCTCACTTAAATTCAATTCATGTGCAAGTCATGACATCACCTCCCCGATGTCATGATCCTCTTTGAGAAGGAAGGACAAACAACAGAAACAACCCGTGACATCAATCACAAATTACTAGATTTTTTCTTGGAAATTAGAGAATAAGACTAGCCCTGTGGTGGGAAATAGTTTTCTTTGGTGGCTCTCAATCATTTATTCTATGTCTTCCATTCAACAGTTGGATTCCCTCATGGGGAAGAAGGGAGGGAAAAAAAAAGACATTTGGAGCCAGTGCCAAGATGTCAACCCCACCCTCCCTCTGTGCCATTGTTGTTGCCATAGTCACAAAGTAGTTCTACAATTCTACCAAACTCAGACATTTCAGCAACATTATTGTTCAGAATGACTTATCAAAATTGTACCTAACCAACACTACTTTCATTGGGACAACAAAGGAGAGTCCTTTCTCATCAGCTTACCTTTAAAGATAATGTTTGTTGTGTGGGGATGGAGGATATAAGATAACATCTGACTAGGGGGCGGAGGAGAAGTAGGGAGAAATGGTGGATCGGTTTTAACTTCATATAAACAAATAGCAATTTTCGACATGCCCAGATTAGTTAAAATGAAGGCACTCTGTTTGACGTGAAGACATCTGGCTACCACATGGGTAGCAACAGTTTCTTTCCATTGGCTTAGTAGCCAGAATATATTGTCTTTAAAACTAAGAGAGTGAGATAGTGAATCTTTTTCCCCAATGATGTCCAGAAAGGTTGAAGATTCAAGTTCACGCACAGTATGGGTATCATGAACTGAGCTGGTGAAGTGAGATGGGATACCTTCCCTTTCCCCAAGAAATGGACTTAAGTTTGGAATTTTATTTTGGTCTGTTTCATGTGTCCTTTTAGGTGCTGGGCACAGATGGTGGAATTCCCACTGGACCTGGGAACCAGAGCTGTGGTTACTGTGGAGACAGGAATCCAGGTCAAATGTGTAGCCATCCAGCCCAGAGGAGCATAGTAGGATTGTGCTATATAGAAAAAGAACAAAGCCCTGAACTTAAACCCCTCTCCTCTGCCCCAGAGTATGAGGTACTTAAAAGAGAATTGAATGTAGAGAGAGAACAGTGTCATGGAAGCCAAGGGAGGAGAGAAACCATGGGAAGAGGGGGTGTTTGTCTATCAGAAGTGGGAAAAGGCTTAAGAAAAAAAACAACTAGATTTAAGGAAAATAAATATGCTACCTAAGGAAGCAGTGGGAGGTAGAACCTCATTTAAAAGCCTGCAAGCAAAGGCTTCATGACTAGTTGTTAGATGTGTGTGGGGGGGGGGGGCGGGGGGGGATTTCCTTTGGATATGGCTTCCCTTCCAACTGTGGATCACTGAAAAGGGAGAGAGATGCAAGAGAGTAGTTTGAGGGGATGACAAGAACAAGAGAAGTGTATTGTGTTGTTGATGGGTTTTGTTTGTTTGTTTAAGAAGACTGAGATCAAGGTGTGGGGTTGCGGGCAGTAGAAAAGGAGCCAGTAAGTAAAAAGTGATCAATAATGAGAGCCAAAGAGCCAATGACCAGAAAGGCAAGCTCCCAGAGGAGACAGGAAAGGATGAGAGAAGGACCTAGGTAGAAGAGTTGCCTTTGGCAATGAGAAAGACTGCCTCATTCTCAAAGACTAGAAATAAGGAGTAGAGAAGTGGGGTAGATTCAAAGAAAATTATTTTGATGTGTGGTGTAGGGATGAAGAAGGCATATGGAACGGAAACCCTCAATTTTCCTCGGTAAAGTACGAAGCAGAAGCTTCATCTGAGAGGGAGAGGAAAGAAGGGAAGTGGCGTGGCACAGGGTCTTCACAGGGAAAAAATCTAGAACTGCTGCAGCTGGTACTGTGATGGAGGCAGGAAAAAATGAAAGAATTGTCATGTAGCAAAAAGGGTCTTGGTGAGATTGGATAATGTGAATTTGTAGTGGATCAAGTTAGACAAGTTCCCTTGATTTTCGCCGGTGGTATTCTGCAGCATCAGAATAGGAGCAGAAAATATTTGTGGTACAATTACCACAGGCCTGAGATTTGGCAGACTTTGAGTGGTCATTGGCCAATGGTACAAATGACCGGAGGGCCCAGTAGAATATATAATTGAACCAGTCTTCTCTAAGGTCACAACAGGGAAGGGAAGCCAAGACAAGGATGGCTGGACAGAATGAACCTTTCACGTCTTTCAACCTAGCCTTTAACTGATTCTCTTAATGCAAGAGTTCTTATATTTTTTTGTGTCATGGAACTGTCTAGCAGTTTAGGAAAGCCTCTGGTCCCCTTATTTTCAAATGCATGAAATAAAATGTACAATAATACAAAGGAAACCAATTATATTGAAATACAGTTATTATATGTCATATAGATATATAGATAGAGATATCTCTACAGATAGATATCTCTATCTACATATCTTGGCAGTGTCAAATGGTACAACATTAGAAACTAATATGAACATGAAAGAAGAGACATTGCCATCAGCTTGCCTCCTGCACCCTAAGAACCATGAGATCTTTACATCTGACTTGCAGCTGGAATTCCCATACAACTGTCTCCCCCTGACCTCCCTGACATCAGGGATTCTCTGACTTTCTTATTTGTATCTCCAGCATTTAGCATAGCTCTACATACTAAGTGCTTAATTATTGTTTCAGTTATTAATTCATTCCCCAGATTTACAGGATATCCTTGTTAACAGAATAAATTATTGCAGTGTAGAAGAATTATTCTGTAGAAAGGCTAAATATTGTCTCTACACCATTCACCCCTCCCCATTTTTTGTATTTGACCTAAAGCCTTCAATGTGCTAGTTAGGTTTGTCAACAGAAAATATCTTAATTAAATCTTTCTTTGTTTGTGTTAGCAGCCACCCATGCTGGCACTACAGCACCTTTGCTCATAAACAAAGAATTTTCAGTTGCTAAGATTAATTTTTATTTCCAAGTTAGTAAAGTAACTCCCTTCTTGTATTTTTCTCTCTGTCTCTGTTTCTGTCTTTCTTTCTCCCTCTCTGTCTCTCTCCCTGTCTCTCTCTCACTCTGTCTGTCTCTCTCTGTCTTTGTCTCTCCCTCTCTCCCTGCAAGAAACTTTGGGCTTGGGCTGCCATTATTTTTAAAATATTGTTGCTCACACATAAAAGCAGCTAGTCTATTTCTACAAAATGCATGTAGCTTGGCTTAAGCATTAGTATGATCACATATGTAACACAAGAGTATAAGTTTCCTAAAGCTCAGGTCTGATCATTTCACTCTCCTAACGAAATAAACTCCAAGGAATAGGGAAGTAGATCATAAAGTTAAGAAGACTGAGGATTGGTAATAATTGAGAGAACACCAACAGGTACTTTGGGGTCCCCTAACATAAGGCAAGAGCTAGAGTGGAAAAGGAGGGCAGGCAGAATAGGCCTTGAACTCTTTTGAGGAGGTTCCTAGACTCAAGGGAGTTTGCTAGCAGAGTTTGTACTGATAAGATGTTGCTGTGTTGGCAGATAAGGCCTTGTAAACCTCAGTGTAACCCATCCTGAATATTTACCAATGGAGTCAAAAATCACAGAAGGTTTATCAGTGGATCCTAGCAATAATGTGGAGATGGCCTGAATTGTTGTTCAGTTGTTTTCAGACTCTTTGTGACCCCATTTCAGATTTTCTTTGCAAAAATGCTGGTCTGGTTGCCATTTTCTTCTCCAGTTCATTTTTCAGATGAGGAAACTGAGGCAAACAAGGTTAAGTGACTTGCTCAGGTCTGAGGTCAGATTTGAACTCAGAAAGCTGAATCTTCCTGACTTCAGTCCTGGTACTCTACCCACTGTGCCATCTAACTGCCAGAGCTAGATACCACCAAACAGATCTAAATTCCAGATGAGCCTCGATAATATATCATAGGGCATCCCACTGACTCTTTCTCCAACCCTAATGGGATTGGTGGCAGCTAGGTGGCACTGTAAATAGAGAACCAGCCTAGAGTCAGGTAGACCTGAGTTCAAATTTAACCTCAGACACTTACTAGCTGTGTGACCCTGGACAAGTCACTTAACCTTTGTCTCAGTTTGCTCACGTGTAAAATGGGGATAATATCATCTAACCTCCTAGGGTTGACACATATTGACCACTATATAAATATTAATTAGTTATTATTATTGTTATTTATTAGGTTCAAATGTGCAGACTTAAACAGAATCTTTTCTTTTTGACTGACATGTCTTCACACCTAAGTTTTACAAACTTAGGAAGACCTGAAGTGACATTACACGTTTGTGAGATTTACTTTGTAAGTCATGGGTACAGAAGAATACTGAACACTGAAATAGTCAAATATATAAACAGGGTAGGCATGGTTTATAAAGTTTCAGGAGGAACAGTATTGGCCCCCCCACACCTTCCTGAGTAAGCATGGTTTCAACTCCATTCCCCTCTATCCGGAGAATCATTTGAGAGACAAACTCATCCTTTACCACAATGGTGGACATGGCTTGGGGAATTCTTGATGTGCCTTAGGTCAAAAGAAATCCATTGTTCACACATCACTGGACACAGCACATCCATCTTGAAGATAACGGCTCTTATCTTTTTTCCAATTTAATCATCTTCCTCTGTTGAGCAGAATTTCCCTATGTGGTCCCCTTTTCCTATTTGGGAAAACATGTTATAGTCATATGTCCCCATATAGTTAGGTTCCATAGACCTATAGGTCCATATGTTATAGTCATGTGTTCACATATAGTTAGGTTCCATAGACCTATAGTTCCATGTGTTATAGCTGTATGTTCACGTCTAGTTATACGTTCATATCCTATGTAGATCTATATGTTATAGTCATGTGTTCACATACAGCTGTGTGTTTGTATAGTCATGTAGGTTCATATATAGTCATGTGTTCATATAGTCCATATATTACAGTCAATGGGGGCCACTGAAGAAAATGCCAGCATTTAAATTCTCAGGGTGTGGTCTGAACTGTTTTTGCTTTATGTAGCTACAAAGGCAAAAAGGATATGTCCACCATTGTCCACTATTGTGGTTAAAGACTCTGTTCCCTTAGATGCATCACATCTTTGTGGGTTTGTTTATTTCTTTCTTTTCAAAACTCCAACATTTCAAGGGGTGGGGCCAGATGGTGAAAGGAAGGGCTGCAAGGCTCTGAGTCATATTTTTGAAGGCGTTTCTTTGAAACAGGATGTTTATCTGAAGGAGTGCTAGCTCACGCACAACGGAGTGGAGACTTTGGTCAGAGGACTTCAGAAGGCCAGAACGAAGACAGCGGAATGAGCACCACAGGAAAAGTAAGCAAAATATTTCTGTATCTTCATCACCAACCAGGGAGATGAGTAACTCTGCAACCTTCCAGCATCTAAATTATTTATTTAGGGAAGTAAATTTTCAGGAGAAGAAAGGTTTGCCAAGGCAGGCAAACACTTAGCATGTATATGATGTGATACGATATGACATGATATATCATATTATATCCTATTATAATGGTATATGTGTTTTATATATACATATACACACACATGTATCTGTATATGTGTATATATACACATACATACATATACATATATGACAGAACTTTGCATTGCTACAAGATGAAAATGGAAACTATAAACAGAATGACCTTGGGGAAGGCAGTTTTTCCTCTAGAACTTTGGCAGTGACTGAGGGAACATACTTTAAGTTGTTTTCACTAGAATGTCAACATCTTCTGCTCTGACTGTTGTATTTTGATCCAGTTAAGTGATGGAATGCGAAAAGTAGAGATAAAATCTATAACAGCACCAAAAGACTGGGCATGCCCATTCAGTTACTTAAGAATATGATTTTTGTCAATTGCTTATGTAAGGATAAGAAGTAAGGATAGCTCT
Organism: Notamacropus eugenii; assembly: GCF_028372415.1. NCBI lineage: Eukaryota > Metazoa > Chordata > Mammalia > Diprotodontia > Macropodidae > Notamacropus > Notamacropus eugenii. The sequence continues at coordinate 137,394,741 of NC_092878.1, read as the reverse complement.
CATTAAAGACTTGTTTATGTGGACAAAAAAAATAGCTGAGTCTGGATAGAGAAGAGGTTCTTAAGCTTTTTTGTGTATCATGGACACTTTAGCTGTCCAAGAACTTCTCAAAATGATGTTTTAAAATGTATAACGTATGTTATATGTTATATATGTGTAACATATATTATGGGATGTTTTTAAATGCACAGCATAAAAATGCAAAGAAAAACAAAGGAAACCAATTAGTTTGTAATACAGTTATTGAAATACAAAATAAAAACCATGATTACAGATGCCCAAATTGAGAACCATTGGTAGAGTTTTAAAGTTTGCAAAGCTTTCTTGGACATCAAATATAGATCTAAAAACGACCATGTAAAGCCAGTAGGGAAAGTTCTATTTATCTCACTTCACACGTGTGCAGCTCAGGGAGTTTAAGTGACTTTTCTAAAGCAAGGTTGGATGTTTTTTCTACCATCCTATGCTGCTGCTTGCACATTTCTTATAATTGAAGAAAAAGGTGCTTAAAATTCTTTAAATATCAGAGATTGGGTCCAGTTTAAGATTTCCTTCATTTGGCAAAATGACTCAAAGAGGTGTAGAAGAACCAGAACATAAAAATACCTCAAAGGACCTAATAATTTTGTATGCATTATTTTAACACCCATTTTTATCACCAAAGCTATAATTAAAGCACAATCAGCATAATTAAATTATTTTCTCATTTTGACATGGATCTATTATTTGCAAAAGTAACTTTTATTTCTTCACGAATGCTTTTTATGTTATAGATGACGTTTGAAATTCAGACATATTGGCAAATATAATCCTAACCTTAGGGTCTGAAATGTTGATAATGGCTTTAAATGGAGGATGTACTGGGAGCATTTGAATTTGGTTAATTTTGAGACAAGCTGGTTCATGTAAAGATTAAATGAATCTGGCAACTGCACCCTTAACTCCTATGCTAACTTTCATGAGTTAACTTAAGATGTTCTGAATTCCATTTTTCTGTTAATGAATGACTAACATGAAGTCTATGGACTTGTGAGCAGATCTCGTGATGGCCCTTAAATCTCACGTAATCTTAAACATTGGTCACTTCTGCCCAAGGTTACATACAAACTAATGAGACATTTTTCCCCAGAGTACAGGTGATAAGGTTCCCATGGGCTTAGCTCCCTAGGGGCCAGCGCAGAAAGCAAATCATGGTGATTGCTGAGACTTCCTCCCATGAGGAATATTTATGTGAATCCTTAAGATGCCCATTTTTTCCACATTTTGCTATCTACCACTAAGGTGGATCCAATATACATGGTTCATAACCTCTGCTTTCTCCTTCCACTCTCTTTCATTTCTTTGGGAAATTTCCTTCCAGGGGCTCTGAATTATGAAGGATTGTTTCTTGTTTGTTTGTTTTTGTTCATTTATTTGTCTTTATAGCCCAAAATTTCCTTGTAGCTCCTTCCCTATAAAAACTAGTCTGAAGGGCACTAAAATTGGGCCTAAGGATTCTTTAGTACACCTGCAATTTCCCCTATATTTTTCCAGGAATGTATCTTCTTGTGGTCACTCAGCACAACTTGTCTCTTTATGTATGTCTCACTGCATACATTTCATGGGAACAAATATCACTTATGGCAGGAAGAGACCAGGGGACAAATTGGAGGGGGCCTTATTTAAGTGGATCAGGGGACTGAAGAAGTAGAAAAAATAGATGAAGTTGAGGACCAGAGATTTAGACTTCTACCAACACTACTCAGCCCACCATCTCAAGGACAAGAAAGGAGAATTAGTATATTAAGTGACCAGCTATCTGCCCTAACATCAGCCAGATTGCACCAGATTCTGGCTTCAAAATAGTGTGATAATCATCATTTTTCCTCTAGAGCCTATGCCAGGGGCACTTCCCACACTCGACCAGGCTGGCCTTGGTAGAATTCCAAAGCAGACAAAGCAGATGAGACTCCTGTAACCATTTCTCTCACATTGCTGACCTTATGTACCCAAAAGAGTAACCCATCTAGGTCACCCTATACTACACAATGTTCCAGGGTGCAAAAGCAGTCATCAATGATCTGCAATCCAAAACCCAGTTCCTTCGAGGCTGCTGACCTTAACTGGGAGCTAGGAGGCAAGAAAGCTGATTGAGTGAATTCACTGCACTACACTATATTGGGACTTCTCTGACTTTACCCCAAGGGCCCAAGAAGCTCATTTTGATGATGCAAGATCCTGTCAGCCTTGGGATTCCACCTCACTATCATCCTCTGTCCCTCTTATTGGGGAGTAGAGCCATGAACTTTTAGCCTTCCATTTAAAGAGGGTGGTACAGTTTAGAACATTTCTTCATTTCTCATCTAGCTGCACTATCTTTGAACTTCTCTTGACTTTTCCAGCTCACCCCACCCAACTTGCTTTTCAGCTCCTTTTATGTGTTTTCTTCCCTCCCACCCCACGCTCCATAAGGGCAGATACTGTCTTTCTTTTTTTCTTATTTCTATCCCTAGTATTTACCACAGCACTGGACACATGGTAGGCACTTAAATGCTTATTGACTGGCCAACTCTAATATGAGTGACCGAAGGTCAGAATTTGCACTTTAAAAAGTAGTTTCCACTTAACCCAGTTGAATCCCTAATTGGTGAAATACTATATCAGGTAAGAGGACTCAAAAAAGCGAGAAAATGCTGGCTCTGTGGGGGCAAAGGGTGGAGGTGGCCAGCTGGTAAACCAGTCCCCCTTGGGAGTCAGCTCATGCTTCCTATCCTCTAAGGCATTTCTGATTTGTGTAATCTCTTTCTCTACTCTACTTCTGGACCCAGAATTTCACTGAAATCTACAAGTTCATTTTTCCTTTCTTCCAATGTTTTTCTTGACAATGTCTCCAGTCTTCAGAGGGACAGGTATTTCTACAAACGTAGTAGTTTTTCAACTTAAACTTGCAAATGCATGGAAAAAGTCCTGATCTTAGAGAAGATTAGATGAGTAACCCACCCTCATAGAATGCTTCTTTTACAATTTTTAAAAAGTTTTTTTAAATTTTAAATTTATGAAATAAAACAAGCATTTCCATAACATAGTATAAGAAAAAAAGATGTGCATAAAACCACTAATCTATCATGGACAACTTGCTGTTCTTTTAAACTCTATAACAAAGTTATTATATAAATTTCTTCTTTTTTCCTTCCTCCCCTGGAAATGGTTACATTAGACACAGATGTGTGTATGTGCATGTTCATGTATATATATATATATATATATATATACATATATATATGCATACACATACATATATGTAAAATCATTCTATACAAACTTCTATTTACTAGTTCTTTCTCTGGATGCAGATAGCTCATATCTTCCTCCATATGTCATTTGTAGTTAATATGGGTATTGATGATAGTCAAAATGGCTTAGTCACTCAAAGTTCTTAAAGCAATATTGCTGTTACTACACACAACATTCTCTGGTTTTGCTCATTTCACTCTTTGCTTTGTACAAGGCTATCCATGCCTTTCTAAGATCACTGAGATCATCATTTCTTATAGCATGGCAGGATTTCATCACAACCACATACCACAATTTCTTCAGCCATGTGCTTCTTGCAGTAAAGTTTCCCATGCTTCTATTAGATGCCAAGGTTTATGGGTTCATTTGTCACATGAATATGTCCTTGTTCTCTCTCCAGGTGATAAAATGCAAAGCTGCAGTGTTATGGGGTCTGAAGCAACCCTTTTCCATTGAGGAGGTGGAAGTTGCCCCACCAAAAGCCTATGAAGTTCGAATTAAGGTACTGACATTCCTAATGTTTTTTTTTTTTTTTTTTTTTTTTTTTTTTTTTAAGGAAGGCCTGAGATTTATTTCTTATGGGGAACTGTCAAAGAAGAAACTCTTCAAATGTAGATCAACACCTGTTCTGCAACCTAGAGACTTAGAGTTGGCTGGCACCATTAATCAGTTCAGTTACCTGCCCTGACTCAAATAGTCAATATGGGTCAAAGGTGGAACTTGACTCCAAGTCAGTCATATGTGTGTGTGTGTGCATACACATATATGTATATATGTATGTATGTATGTATGTGTATATGTGTGTATATATGTATATGTAAAAATTTATTTTCAGTTTTCAACATTCACTTCCACAAGATTTTAAATTCCAAATTTTCTCTCCATCTCTCCCCACCCACCCTCCAAGACAGCGTACACTCCATCCACCCCTTTCCCCAATCTGTCCTCCCTTCCATCACCACCTCTTTCTCCCATCCTCTTCCTCTCTATTTTTCTATAGGGCAAGATAGATTTCTATACTCCATTGCCTGTATGTCTTATTTCTCAGTTGTATGCAAAAACAATTTGATTCCAAGTCTTGTGATATTTTATCAGTGAACACTTAAGTTAGCACCCTTTTAAACACTTACTCTGTCTATAATCCCATGATGATAAGAGGTCCCAGATGTAAAGGAACAGCTACACCACTGGCATTGCTAATCAGTTGAATAGCTCAGAGACACATTCTTTCCTTCATGACATTAGCTATGACCTCAATTATAGAAGCTGTTGTTTCTACTCAAGGTGCTTTTCAAAGACTCCTTTCTGTACAGTTCCCTTAGAAAACTGTGTAGAACTCCAGAGCTGAATACAGAAAACCAGAACCTATGGCATCATCACTCCCACAAGGACTATTGTAGAAGTGCATTAGGAAGAGAATGCAAGGATCACCCAGAGCTAGACGTCTTTGATATTGTATCATCTCTAGATAGTCACATTCAGAAGGCTCTAGATGAGTGCCTCCTAACCTATTAATTCTATGCCAATTTCATTTTATGTCAATTTGTAGTTTTGTAAGATTTATCTTTGGAATTCTGACTCCCAGTTAGGTGCTCCCTTCACTTCCCTTCCCATCCCTTCCCTTCCCTTCCCTTGCCTTGCCTTCCCTTCCCTTGCCTTGCCTTGCCTTGCCTTGCCTTCCCTTCCCTTCCCTTCCCTTCCCTTCCCTTCCCTTCCCTTCCCTTCCCTTCCCTTCCCTTCTCTTCTCTTCTCTTTTCTCTTCTCTTCTCTTCTCTCCTCTCCTCCTCCTCTTCTTCTTCTTCTCCTCTTCTTTCTCTCTCTCTCTCTCACTCACAATGCAGTCTTATCATTAATATCAAGTAGACCATAAAACAGACAGATGTATGCTTCCCAAGAGTGATGGTTGTTGTCACAATGGAGATCCTGTATGTTGCTCAAGTCGAAGGTTCAAGGAAATGTCTGAAGATGATAAAGTCTTCCAAATGTTTGTCTCTCTCTGTCTGTCTCTCTGTCTCTGTCTTTCTCTGTCTCTCTATATCTGTCTCTCTCTGTGTCTCTCTGTGTCTCTTTGTCTGTATCTCTCCCTCTCTGTATTTCTGTCTCTGTGTCTGTCTCTGTATCTATTTCTCTGTCTCTGTCTCTCTGTCTCTGTCTCTGTCTCTGTCTCTGTCTCTGTCTCTCCTCCTTTTCATAGTCTGTTGACATTTGTTGTTTCCATTTCCTCATCTCCTTCTTATTTCAGTTCTTCACACTCTGACTCCAGTACAGTACCAACGATCTTTTTTAAAAAAAAACTTTGTTTTTCAATATTGATCTTCTATTTTCAAATAGATTTCATTAATGTTGTTTGTTTCTATAACACCTTCATTTCTCCTGTATCCCTTTCTGCTGGGGATGGAAGCTCAATTCCATGTGGACAGTCTCGGGTGGGTAAAGGTGGGAACTTCTAAATCTTAGAGTTCTCATGAGGCCCCCCAGATAACAGCAGGGAATCGAGGAGTGAGACCCAGCAATCTCGTGTATTTCTGCCTCTTCCCGTGAGAAACGTGATGGGAGGAGCATCCCCCTCGAGACTGTCCCGGATCTGGGCACACCTATTGTTATCTAACAAACAGGCACGGTATTCAGGTGCAAACTATGCGGCCGGAGAGCTTAATTAGGATCAGGAAAGCCTGAAGGCTCTCTTAGCTCGGGAGGGGTCATTACAGGACAGAAGGCTCCATTTTTCCTCTCTTCGCTCTCCCCTCCCCCTCTCTCCCCACTTACACTTCTGCTTCCAATCTCTTATTATAAGATCTTTACCTCCTTGGGAGATTTTCTCTCTCCCTCCTAAGGAAGAATTCCCCCTGCACTTGTAACCAGGACCCTGAATAAAGCTTAACCCTTGTTCGACTCCAGAAAGTCTCTTCTCTCATACGTTTATCCGTTTTGGCCAGCCGAAGAGCTGCGATACAGGTAAGGTAAGACTCGGGTAGCCCACAGGCCTCTAGGCCTGGCACCTTTCTTCACTGTACAAGAATGCTTTCTTATTGCAAAGAATTTTTTAAAAATAGCAAGAGAAAGTATTTAGCAGAACAGATTCATCTTTGAAAAAAATTCAATCATACATGCAATGTTCTACATTCAAGGAGCCCCCAACTCTGCAAAGGAATTGGGGGTAGGAGGGAGATGTTTATTCATATCTCTTTTCACCAAGCTTGTCCTTTATTATTTTGTCATGTTAATTTTCTATTATTCAAAGGTGGTTAGTCTCTTTACTAATAAATCGAGTTGTCGCTTCTGGTCCCTAGTTTTCGTGACTTCTCAGTAATATTTGATACCGCTGACCACCTCTACATTCTGGATACATTCTCTCTTCCTGGGTTTTCCTGATGATTGCTTCCTCCTGATTCCCCTGTAATTGCTCCTGATCAGTCTTCTGTGGAAGTTCATTACTCATTCTCACTCTGGATCTAGGAGCTGTACTCTATCATAACTCTACTCTAGGACCTGTTCCCTCATTTCTCTACAACCTCATTCTGTGACTTCATCACCTCCTGTGTGTTCAGTTATCATCTGTTCACAAATCTGTGTGCAAATCATGTGAAAACTCATTTACTGTACTCACTCTCATTTCACTTCTGAGCTCCATTCCTATAGACCAATGACATCTCTCCATTTGGATATCACGTTAACCTCTGAAATTCAACATGTCCAAATCTAAATCCAAATCTATTATCTCCCCCCATCCTAATACCATCCCTCTTCTTAATGCGTTTTTTTCTAACAAGGACACCACCTTCCTTCCAGTCATTCAGAGGTGCAAACTCAAAGACATGCACATTCCTCCCTTTTCCTTATCCCTTATGAACAAGCCTCAATTTTCCCTCAATAACATCCCTCAAAATTATCCCCTTGTCTCCTTTCACATGCACCACATAATTGTTCAGGCTTTTTTCACCTTCTGCTTGTACTATTTCTATAGTCTCGTTCTAGAGACAGTTTCTCCCTTGTCTTGTTCATCCACCAAACAGATGCTGAATCTACATTTCTACAGTCTAACTATATCACTGTCTTGAAGAAGTTTTAGCCTTTATGATAAAATATAGCATTCTTCTGATTGACATTTGAATCCCTTCATCATTTGGTTCCAAACAATCAATCCAGATTGATTTTCCATTGTTATCTTCAATATATGCTATGTTTCAGCCAGAGTGACATACTTTCTGTCCTCTTTACATAATATTACATCTCTACCATGTATTTGCACTGGACCTAGATCTGAAATACCCTTCTTCCTCATCTCCTCCTTTTGGAATCTTAAGCCCCCTTCAAGATTCAGCTCAAGTATTACCTTTCCTGATCACCCCTCCCCAGTTAATGTTGGCCTCTCCATCACCTTAAATATTTTATATTCACTTTGTGTTTTGTTTTCACTCATTTATATTTACTCATTTCCTCTCAGTGGAGTGTAAGCTCCTTGAGACCAGGGACAGTTTGGTTTTATTTTTATATCCCTAGTACTTGGCATTTTGTCTTGCATACCTTAATAAATTCTTATTGATTGAATTGGAATTTATAAAATAATAAAATAAATTTGCCCTTATAGTTAAAGATATTTGCATTTTTACAGTAAAAAGAAATTGAAATACAATCATATGAATTTATACTATTTTTCTCATATATAAAATATTTCAGAATCCTGTGAGTCTTGAGTAATGACCAATTTCCTAAAAGCTTTTCTTATTTCCTTTCCTGGCCACTTCCCAGGTTCATTCTCCAATAATCAAATCCAAGCCCTTTGAATTTTCTCTAGTGTTTAGAATCACTGTAAATTTCAATTTAACTTTTTTGTTACCTTAAAACAATGTATGAGGTCAAAGAATTTTTTGTAACTTGCAAATTTTGTGACAAACAGCTCCTCATGCCTAGCACTGGGGTAAGTGATACTTGTAGGAACTTTTAGGAAAAGCTTACTTTCCTCTGACCTATCTCTTGAGATCACCCCAAGGGAAAATATTTTGTGAGATGTAAAAAGCTAAAAAACTTCCAAATCATGTACCTTTGGTGAGAAGATCACACCTGCTTTGGTTCTTTCATCTGAGCCCTGTGTGTCACTTCATATGATATGTCTCTGACCAGCTGGGTCATACTGCCTCATGATGAAAGCTCCCTCAGGACCAGACCCTTAGACTTTGCAACACACCCAACACAATGGAAAGCACTGATGTGTGTGTGTATATATATATATATATATATATATATATATATATATATATATATATATATATATATATATATATATACACATATATATATGTATGTGTGTATGGATATGGATATGTATATGTGTATATATATATGATATATATTATAATAAAAGCATCATGTTTAAATATAAACTGCATTTCATTTAAGAGTGATCTAAGTCATCCCTTCCAAGATGTCCTGTTACCCCCAGGATTCAGTCTTCTTTGTCTTTCCATGTAGATCTTGGCCACAGGAATCTGTCGTACAGATGAACATGTCATCAGTGGAGCAATAAGTACTAAGTTTCCAGTCATTGTGGGACATGAAGCAAGTGGGATTGTAGAGAGTATTGGAGAAGGGGTAACGACAGTGAAACCAGGTGAGACAAGAGTCTTTAATCAAGACCTATGAATTTGTTTTTCAAAAATGATTTTTAGAACTATATTTCTTTTCTTTTCTTCTTAACTTGTGGAATAAAACTAGCATTTCCCTAACATAGTATAGTTTAAAAAGGGTTGCACATGAAACTGTATTTCATTATAATTGGTTTCCTTCATAATCCTACATGTATTTTATTTTATGCACTTTAGAATACTATTCTGAGAAGAGACCCACGGGCTTTATCAGACTACTCAAGAGATCCAAGATAGATAAAAAGATTAAGAGCCTTCTGAGGTAGAGGAATATTGAGAAAGGCAACTACTCAAATGTCAGAGCAAGAAAAGTTAATATAATATATCCTTCCTCAGCCAGTAAACCTGGGGAACACTTTCATGAATAGACACAGTGCTGTCCATGGTAACAGAGGGTTCTATATATAATGCAGATAGATAGATAGATAGATAGATAGATAGATAGATAGATAGATAGATAGATAGATATAATAGCAATGAGGCACACATATAGGATGAACATGTGACAAAGTCAGTTCTTAACTCTTGACACTGTAGAACCTGGAAGGCCTTTCTTCATGGTCCTCATACACTTCCTTTTGTGTTCTCACCTTTGTTGGGCAGATAATTTGGCTTGGTTCTCAGGGACTGGTTCTCATCTTGCTCCTCTTTTCTTTTTCCTGCTGATGGGGTCACAATCCTTGAAACTGCTCTCTCCCTACCCCACCTAGGTGACTATATCCCTGTATCCACATCTGTTGAGAATGTGTGTCTCTTCAGAGACAGACTCAGGCAATTCTCTTTCTTCTTTTTTCTCCACCCACTAGTATCTACTCCTTAAGCAACTTCTGGCTAAGGAGAAGGAAGGAAGGAAGAAAGGAAGGAAGGAGGGAGAGAGGGAAGAAGGAAAGAAGGGAGGGAAGGAGGAAGAAAGGAAGGAGGGAGGGAGAAAAGAGGGAAGAGAGAAAGGAAAAGAGGGAGGAAGGGAAGAAGGAAGGAAAGCAAAGGGAAGGAAGGAAGGGAGGGAGGAAGCAAGGAAAGGAAAGGGAAGGAACAAGGAGGGAAGGAATGGAGGGAGAGAGGAGAAGAAGAGAGGGTGAAAGGGAATAACCATTTGTTAAGCACTTACTACGAACCAGGATCTGTGATTAGTGCTTTACAAATATTATCTCATTTGATCCTTGAAGGGTAGAGTCTATTATTATCCATTTTAAAGCTGAGGAAATATAGACAAATTAAAGTTAATTGATCCATTTCAATATCTCTCCGCCTCAGTGTGATGGATTTGTTTGTTCATTCAGTCACTTTATTCCCCTCTAGACTCAGTAAGACATGTGTTCACGTATCATAAAGAGATTAGGGTGTAGACTCATCTCTAAAGTCTAGGCAACATATCATTAACACTTTGTAATTACATTCTGAGCCATCAGCTGAGGTTTGGGGGTTTTTTGGTGTTATTTTCTTGAGGAGGAGATTCCCTTCTCTCACATAGATGTTTCCATTTTTTTCTAAATCCCTCATATCCTCACTTCTTGAAGCATTATTAAGTTTCATTATATTCACATACCATACTTTGCTTAACCGCCACAATCAAAGGATATAGAATTTGTGCCAGTTTTTTTTGCTATGACAAAAAGTGCTACTATCCCTATGAGAAATGGTAGATAGAAGTGTAGTTGATAGATGGCCAGCCCCTGCATCAGGATGTCCTGCATTCACATCCTGTCTCTGATATATATTTGCTGTGTGATCCTATGTAGATAACTTAACCTCCCAAATTCTCTAAAAATATAAGTCGTAGAATAGTTTTCTCTAATTGTGTAACATCCCTCAGGACTACTCTCCAAACTCACATTCGCATGTAATTTCAGATGCTCAGAGTATGTTTATCTATCTATCTATCTATCTATCTATCTATCTATCTATCTATCTATCTATCTATCTAATCATCTATCTGCCTGAATACATTTTATTATTTAGCTGATTAAGCCACACATTAGTTATTAGAGCATTGTTTAAAAGTTATTTCCATTATTGGAAATACTATATATATACATACATATATATCTCCCAAATATAAAAATATATATGTTATATATATAGACATATATGTGTATATATGTCTCTCTATATACATATACATATATGTATATATATGAAGAGAGAGAAAGCATTTTTGATCATTTGTATTTAAGCATTTGTTTATATGCTTTGTTCTATGGAATGACCAGGACCCTGTGGTTCAGAGCATCAGGTCAGAGGACCTGAGTGTTAAATACAAGTTCTGCTGATTACCTAAATTTTATTTATTTTATCCCAAACTTAAAGAAATAAAATAAGCATTTTCCATAACATAGTAGCATGGTCTATACACAGAGTAGGGTTTTTTATAGACAGAGCCCACATTTTGTACTTCTTTATATCATACCAAACACAAACACACAATCCTCAAGCACCTAAAATGGGTGTCTGGCATATGGTTTATCCCCCAATACACACACACACACACACACACACACACACACACACACACACACATATACAGAGAGAGGGAGACAGACAGAGAGAGACAGAGAGAGAGAGAGGCAATCAAGTTTAGTGCCTTGCATAGGGGTCATACAGCTAGTGAATGTCAAGTGTCAGAGGTCAGATTTGAACTCAGTACTCTTGTCTGGAGTCCTCCTGATTCCAGAGCTGGTGCTACATCCACCCCTGTGCCACCTAGCTGTGCCTCCCACCACATTTCTTAATTTGGCTGTCTAAAAAGGTGGTTCCTATGCCGCGTTTCGTATCATAATCTTTTCTCTTCTAGGAGATAAAGTCATTCCCCTCTTACTGCCACAGTGTGGAAAATGCTCCTCCTGCATAAATCCAAATGCCAATTGCTGTGTGAAGGCAGAGTGAGTGTCCTTTCTACTGAGATTTCATTTTAATTGTCCCATTACTAATGAATAGTTAAGCTGCATTCATTTACTGGTGCCTTTAATGTCTTGAATAGTTTGACCGGTAAGGGCGTATTGTCTGATGGCACTACCAGATTTACCTGCAAAGGGCAGCCCATCTACCACTTCGTGAACGTCAGTAGCTTCAGTGAGTACACAGTGGTGGAAGAAACTTCAGTAGCTAAAATCGATGCTGCTGCTCCTCTGGAGAAGGTGTGTTTGATGGGTTGTGGATTCTCCACTGGCTATGGAGCTGCCATGAAGACTGCCAAGGTGAGGGTATCAGTGACTTAGTTCTCATGAAAGATGCTTTTCTTAGCAGAGTAAAGATTTGGACAGATGCTAAAAGTTTCAAAACACAAGCTACATTCAGGTACTGTCTATATCACACCAGACACCTGAAAGAACAATGAAATATTCAGTTCATTATCCAAAAGCCTCTGTTTCTAGAAATACAAAGCAATAAAGACAAAAACTTTCAGGCAATCTGAAATTCTTATTCTTTATTCAGATGATTTTGGCATTAGGAACAGTATCTAATATGCTATATCAATGATTTGGATGAATTCCCATTTGTCACAAAAACAAAACAAAACTCATGCATGCATGGGAGAATGAAGGAGTGAATAAATGAAAATAATATTTATTAAGCAGTCTCTATGAACAAAATATGGGGAACAAAGAGAAAAGAAAGCTAATTCCTGTCCCACAGGAGCTCGTATTCTAATGGGGGAGTCAACAAATTTCTGTAACTCAGAAATACGGCTTAGAAAACGAAAAGAATACACAATAAAATCTCCTCTATTTGGGTCTCACTAAGCTATATTTTGTGTAGATCAGGCACAGTGGGCATAAATTTTTTAAACAAAATTTCTTCCACCAAGACTCTTCCAAGATTTCTCCTTAATTTGGAGGTGACTGTAGGTTTCAGCAGAACCCAAGGTCTAGTAGGTTTTGTCATAGAGGAAACGTTTCTAGTATGGTTCTAGCAACACATTGATTATCCTTTCAAAAACCTGCCCATCTAGGTACAGAAAAATCTCCTCATCAGTAGGCTGACCATTTGCCCTAGTAAAAACTGAAAAACAATTAATACAAAATGGTGATTATCCTAGTATGGTAGCTATCTGTTTTCTGTAGTGATGGTGTGACAGTGCTGAATACTAGAACAGAGGGTGCTGAGCAACACATAGCTTTTAAATACCCTAAAAATCTCAATTTGGAAATTGGTATATGACATTCTGATTAAATGAACAATAAAGAAAGCATTTTGAAGCACCTACTATGTGCTAGACATCATTCTAAGCACTTTACAAATATTATTTAATCCTTGCAACAACTCAGAGAGGTGGGTGCTATGATGATCCCTATTTTACAGTTGGGAAAACTGAGACAGACAGTGGTTAAATGACTTGCCTAGGTTCACACAGCTAGTAAGTGTCTGAGGTCAGATGTGAGCTCAGATCTTCCTGACTCCAGGCCCAGGGCTCTAACTACTGCTCCACCTAGCTGCCTTAGTTAGGATAAATGGATATACTACTAGACTTACTGAATCTGAACTTTTCAGTGTCAATGAAACCAGAAAAAGAAGAAAGCTCCCTCTAAATAGAAGAATGAATTTCGCATTCTCCTTGGAAAGACAAATGAAGGAATTTGTGGAGTTGGTTCTAGAGTGAATCCAAAGGCAGCATGAAACATCACTTTGGGGTATCCTGATTTTAAAAATATTTCTGTGTTTGCCTAGTGCAATATCAGTGGATATTCATAGTCTGATGAGGAAATGGCAGAGAGAAGCTTACTTCTTTACTAGGAGGTATGAAATTTGAGGAGTGGTGCCATTCAGAGCACTGCAAAATGGAATTGCCTCAACTTCAAAGTAGCAAATTAGGTACCTCATGAAGTTCTCATTGGGGTAAGAAGATGGATGGCCCTGGATATTCTTGTTTGTTTTTGTTTATAAAATATAAAAAGTATTTTTTTTAATAACATTCGAGTAAGTGTCAAATCCTCAGGATGTTGCTTTTGGCATCCGGACAACCTTTTCAACATATTTATCAGTGTGTTGTACTGTGCCTTTCTTAGAAATATATATGTCATCCAGAAGTTTTCTGATATCCTTATTTTTTTTTTTTTTTTTGCTGTTATGACCTGTTAGAACAGGGCAGCTGAGTTTGAAACAAATTCAATATCATTTCCTTCATGAGTTAACTCATCTTTTGGGAATTGAGAAACAGTACAAACCAAACCTAGTCTCAAGAAAATTCTGATTTCAAGAAGTGAGCCATTACCTTGAATAATAGTTTGAATGAGGAAGCATTTAGAGCTCATTTAGGGTTAGGGTTGTTTATCAGTCACTCAGGGTAGTGCCTTTGATTGCGTTTTGCACATGACAACCGATGTTGCAAAGTGTGGAGAGTTCTTTCCCAACATTTGTCCATCTGGAGCAATTTTTATTCTTTTTTCCAAGGATACAGGACTCAACATTGTTATGGTTGGAATCGCTTTGTAGGATGTTTCATTCCTCTGGAGTCCTTCACAATAACGGCCCAGCTTTGCAGAAAGAAGTCTAGGATGTTGACTGTGTGATTGCTTAAAATAATCTTCATTCTGGCCATGAATGGGCCAAAGATCTAACACTGGTTTTTCAAAGTCCATGCCACAAACCCTAGAAGTTTCGGGTCTGAACCAAATCTGTGACAGGGTGTGTTCAGGACTGGAATGAAATAGGACACTTGCAGAACATCTAACAGTTAACAAAAAGAGGTTTATTAAGCCAGAACAGGGAAAAACTAGTTTTTCAAGGATACAGCATGGTTCAATTGGGTATTGCTTCCCTCTTCCTATCTGCTAATCAGAACCACAAGGGAAGGGCTGGTAAGTGCTTATGCCTTCTTTATTTTGTGCCTTCTGTAGGACACCAAGAATCTGTTAGCTGTCTCAGGCTTAATCTCCTGAATTAATTAACTCTTAAAGTCATATTCAATATCTTTTAAATAATAGCTGTCCCAGTCTGCATGGGATAAAACTTTAAGATATTTCTCCTATCACACAGGTCCTACCAATGAAACTCCACCTTTTAAAATATTCTGTAATTATTATTTGCATTCATTCAGATGGGACTTCTTCTCTCCTCCTCTATACATTTAAAGTAATAAGGCTATGAAGCATATTAATGAAGTAGAACATTATGGTGAATGATAGTAGCTAGTATGTAATCCACTGAACTGGGGTCTTGACCTGGTTGGTGTTCGGGAATGAGGTTCGAAAGAACTGTATTTTGTGGGTTTCTCAGCACATCTCCTCTGGCCAGTGATCCAGTTTGGCCAGACCAGCACAAACTGCAGCCTGTGGGCAGTAAGTGGCCTGTGGGCACACCAAAGGATTTTGCGCTGCCCACAAAAAAATTTAGAAAATACTTTCCTCTACATTTTTCTCAGGCCATCCACAATCCTTTGGTGAGCCACAGGTTGTGCAGTCCCAAGTTAGGCTAAGACAGTGCCAGCAGAAAATGACTTCTGAGGTACAATTTTGTTTCAAAACTTCCTGAAATACATTCTAAAAAGTATAATATATGGTTAAGAATTTTTTTTTAAATTCCCATTTATTAGGTTTTTTTGGAGCTGTTCTCAAAATTTTTGGTCCTATACATATATTAATTGTTATTTCAAAACCGTCTTTTATGAACGGTCCAATGTTAATGTCTATTCACTCCTTAATTCTATAAAGAACAGCTTGAAAATCATCTTAGAATAACGAAACTCCCTTGCTTTCCATTTTCCCAAATTGTCTCTTTGTTGCCTTCCATGTAATCGATGCTTAATTAATGTTAGTTGTATTTGAATTTGTTGGATTTTGTTCAGTTATGTCCAATACCAGCGTAAAAAGATGACAATGAGAACATTTATGATTGGCAAAGAAGGTAGTTCAGTTACATGATGAGAATGGTTGATTACAGACAATTGAAGAATGAGTCTCCACTAAATGTGAAGAGACCTAGAAACAATCCTTTAGAGCACTGGGTAGATTTTTCCATACAGACTCTGAAAAAATATGGGCAAGAACATGGCAGAATGATCACAGCTCTGCTGTGATTTGCACCATAAGAGTACCATTATGACTGAGTTCATGGATCCATTGAAATATTGGGACAAGTAGGAATCATTCAATCAATCAGTAATCATCTATTTTAAGGCCTACTGTATGCCAGGCACCAAGTTAGAGCCTGGGGATATAAAGAGAAGTGAAATTATCCCTGCCTTGAAGGAGTTTACCTTCTATTAGGAGAAATAATATATTCAGAGGAAATATCAAGGTTTGGATGGGGGAGGGGCAGGGAAACATTGGGATAGGGGAATCAAGGAATGTCTGATAAAGATATAAGTAAAGTTACTTGTGATAACAATATGGCTATGAATTCTTCCTCCATAAGCACCAACATGTGTTCCCTTTCATGAAAGTTTCTGAGGTGTCAGAAGACAGCAGAGTGCTCTGTCTCTGAAATTTAAACTTCCTATGTTTTTAATCCTTTCAAAGTATCAGTTTACTAGTGGCTACAATAAGCTAGTTGTGCTCGAGAGTTTATGTTTCCCAAGATTCCAGACTTACTACAATCCCACTTTTCTGGGTACAATTGCTAATGGCTAAGGCCCTATATTTTTTTCATCACCATAGGTCACCCCTGGATCTACTTGTGTTGTCTTTGGGCTGGGAGGAGTTGGCCTCTCTGTTATAATGGGCTGTAAATCAGCTGGTGCTTCCCGGATCATTGGAATTGACCTTAACAAAGACAAATTTGATAAAGCCAAGTCTGTAGGAGCCACTGAATGCATCAACCCTAAGGACTACACAAAGCCCATCCATGAAGTATTGAGTGAAATGACTGACAATTCTGTTGGGTATACCTTCGAGGTTGTTGGGAGCCTTGAAACCATGGTAAGTAGTAAGCAGGTATAAAGGATTTGGTGGGAGCCACAGCTAAATGGCCAATAATCATAGAATTCGCCTTTCAATAATCTGACTTATTTAAGCGTGATTTATTACCTAGACAAAAGCTATAACTGTAGAAACCAGTTTCGATTATCCAATGAGAATTGAGTAAATATGCACAAGTATTGGATTAGTTTCTAGAATTCTAAATCCAGAAGTGAGACAGTGTCTGTCCTCAAGGAACTTATATTCTACTAGAAGCAGATAAGACACATGTATAAGAGTGAGAGAAATCATAAGGATTAAGAATGGAGCCATAGATTGTCACACCATTTCCAGTGCCAATAGTAGTATTGATACGATGGCTGTTCTTAGAACAAGAGGCTTAAAGCTGGAGATATGGGTAAGGGTGGATTCTTGGGGGCAGGGCAAATGCCAGGATACCTGTGCCAAATGGCCCTTGGTGTCCTGGTGAGGGTTTCATACAATTTGAAGCATGGTCTGAGGCTGACTAAGATATAGTAGTGTAGGGTCATTTTCATTCATTTTACCCGACAGAGGCTATTTGAAGTGTAAGAACAGGTTTATATTACTGAAGTTAAATAGAGAGCTACAACATTATCTTCTTTTTAAAAATTAAATTAAATTTATTTTGATGGAAATAGTATTTTATTTTTCTAATTACATGGAAAATTAGTTTTCAACATTCATTTTTCAGAAGATTTTGAGTTCTAAAGACAACGAGCAATCTGATATAGATTATATATGTGCAATCATGTAAATATATTTCCACATTAGTCTTGCTACATTATTTTATATGAGTTAGAGGAGACATTAGTCATCAGTAATTCAACGAAAATATGTACTTTGTTGAATAACCATAATAGCTAACATTTATATAGTGTTTACTATGTATCAGGTACTGCGCTAAGCACTTTACAATTACTATGTCATTTGATCCTCACAACAACCCTAGGAGGTAGGTGGTATTATCATCTCTATTTTATAGAAAGGAAATTGAGCCAGCCAGGTTAAGTGACTTGTGCTGGATCACACAGCTAATAAATGTCAGAGGCTAAATTTGAACTCAGGTCTTTCTGACTCAAGGACCAATACAAATAACTTTTAAAATACTATTGCCTCCTTTTATCCTCACAACCACCCTGCCAAGAAGGTGCTATTTCATTCCCATTTTACAGATGAGGAAACTGAGGCTGAGAGATTAAGTGATTTTTTTTTCCTGGGTCACACAGCTAGTAACAGGCTAGATTTGAACTCAAGTCGTCCTCACTTCAGGTGCAGCAATCTATCAATTGTACCATAAAACTATCTAATGAGGAGAGAAGCAGAGCCATTCATGTGACTTGAAAGAGCTCAACCTGCCCCTGTGTTCTACCTAAAAGGCAGAGGAGGGGACAGGGGAAGCCAGGGGGCCCCCAAAGACTATTTTGGTGGTAACCTATTTTTCCCAAGGAATCCTTGCCCTTTCACTCCTCCTTACTTTCCTTATTTTCTGAGATTTCTGCTTGTTGTGTAAATCAGCCTCAGGAAACAGACCTTCAGATGAGCACAGTGGGCCCTGCCCTCACATTACCAAGAAGAAACTGAAACCTCCTTGAAGTTCTTCAGCAAATATGTGTGTTATGACTCTAGTGAAGGGGCTACAGTGTTGGACGAAAGGTAGAATTTAAAGGGAAGACAGGAATTTAGAGGAGGTGAGCTAAAGTCCCTACTGGTTATTGTTGGCTAGGGAATCAATTTGCAGTCTCACTTGTTGAGGCCTTTCATTGACCTAGGTGTAAGTAACTTCTAATTAATGATGATTGCCTGTCATCGATGGACTTTGCTTCAATCATACCTAATATCATGTAGTTTTATTGTGAGGGCAACCAATAGCATGCTTAATTGAACTTTTACAATAGTAATATGTTTGCACTAGGTATTATTAGTATTGAAAATAAATCTAAACAAAACTTCTGCATAGTCCCTAATGAGCACTGAAAAGGATGATATTACTAAGCTCAGTAACCTAGATTTGGCAAACACCTGGAGAGAGAGAGAGAGAGAGAGAGAGAGAGAGAGAGAGAGAGAGAGAGAGGCAGAGACAGACACAGAGGAGACAGAGACAGAGAGAGAGAGAGAGAGAGAGAAGCAGAGACTGACACAGAGGAGACAGAGAGAGAGAGAGACAGATGGATGAAGAGGAGAAGAAGAAGAATGAAGAAGATAAAGAAGAAGGAGAAGAAGAAAGGGAGGAATAAAGCAAAACAAAGGAAGGAAGAAAGGAGAGAATGCAGGAAGGAAGGAAGGAAGGAAGGAAGGAAGGAAGGAAGGAAGGAAGGAAGGAAGGAAGGAAGGAAGGAAGGAAGGAAGGAAGAAAAAAGGGAAAAAGAACTAATAAATGGTCTACATTAATCTCAGTTTCTTTATAGAAAGCAAGAAATTTCCTCTCTCAGGCACATATTGCTTCCTATTTCTTTTAAAATCTTGCATGAAAAATCAACAGTGAGTATTACTCAGTTTCAGCACTACTTTACTGTTGGTTCCTCTTAGGCATTGTGATTAGTGGTGCTTGTCTGAGAATATTTCAGTGCTGAAACTACCGTGAAAATGAAATATTTTTTAAAAATCCCAGCCCAGTGATACAGAAAAAGGACCAAACTTTGGTCCACCACACCTGAGTTTAAATCCTGGCTGTGCCACTTGCTGCCTTTGGACCTTGAGAGAGCTGCTTCCCTCTCTGAACCTCAGTCTCTTCATCTGTAAAATGAAGAGCTTACTCTCAAATGATCTAAAAGTCTTTTCTAGTTCTAAATCATATGACTCTACTTTCTTTTTCCTGCCTTCGGGGGAAAGTGTCTATATCAAGAAGACCAAGAACTGTGAGTTCTTTACAATATTAAAAATGGTATTCATTACACAAGAAATCAAAGTTATGTAAGCACGAGGGGGCATGCCTCAATTTTTTAACAGATGATTCCTTATGCCTGGTACAAGCTTCCTCTTTGCCTCTGCCTCATAGAAATGCAAGTTTCCCTTAAATATCAGCTTAATTGCATCATTTTTCATGTAGCTTTTCCTGATCCCCCAGCTACTAGCTCCTTTTCCCTCCCCACACATGGAAATTATCTCAAATTACTGAGTTTCTAGATTTTTTATGCTTATAAGTGAACATGTCAACCAACCCCCTCTGCCACACACATACTCTTCATCCCCACACATGCACCTTGAATGTAGGATCCTGAAAGGCAGGCACCATTTCATGTTTGGTATAATCATTTTTAGCACTGCACCTGGCCAGTAGTGAGCTCTGAAAAGAAACTTGTAGAGTCATAAATTTGGGGGACTGCGCTTATTGGTGGTGAAGGAATAAGTCACAGAGCCCTTTCCATTCTAATAGATACTACATTGTCACTTTCATTTGAAAATCAGATTGATGCCCTGACTTCCTGTCATCCGAGCTATGGGACCAGTGTAGTTGTAGGAGCTCCTCCATCCTCTAAAATGCTCACCTATGATCCCATGCTGCTGTTCACTGGACGCACCTGGAAAGGATGTATTTTGGGAGGTATGTGGTCAAGAAATGGGAGGTATTCATTCAGACATGTGTCAGAACTTTACTGAGCACTGGGATACAAATACAAGGAGAAAAGGGAAGAGAAGGGAAGACAGTACCTTCTCTCAAGGAATTTATATTCTAATAGGAACCCTTCCCTTATCTTTTAATTTTTATTGAATTCTTTTACGTGTGGTTGGGAAATTCACCAAATTCTCCAGTGGATCAAGGCAAACAGAGGTTAAGTGATGTGCCAACAATCACACAGCTGGTAAGTATCTGAGGCCAGATTTGAACTCAAATCTTCCTGATTTCAGCCTCAACACTCTATCCACTGAGCCATCTAGCTCTCTCAATACCCATAGTCCACTACAAAGAGGAAAGAGAGCTATGTTTTCACACCTTTCTTTTGGAACCAAGCTTAAGCATTTTAATTATAAGGTATTCCATTTTGTGTGTGTATATCTGGGATGGAGTGAAGGGCATTCTTTTTATTTATGTTTTATCATTGTATATTGTTTTCTTGGTTTTGCTTATTTTACATTAGTTTATATAAGTCTTGACATGATTCTCTATAGTCTTCATATTTATGATTTCTTACAGTGCTGTAACATTTCATTGCATTTATGTTCATAGCTGGAAGTTCTGGTTTACTCTAACATTCTGTGCAATGTCTACAGGGTCATGCATATATATTTCCTAGACTGTTAAACAGCACTTTCAGTTCCTGAATTAATATAAATAAGAAATTACAAGATCCCAAAAGGAAAATTCCTAGGAATATTGTAGCCAAATTCCAGAGTTCCCTGGTCAAGGAGAAAATATTACAAGCAGCCAGAAAGAAACAATTCAAGTATTGTGGAAATACAATCAGGGTAACACAGAATCTAGCAGCTTCTACACTAAAGGATTGGAAGGCTTGCAATATGAAATTATAGATGTCAAAGGAGATAGGATTAAAACCAAGAATCACCTACCCAGAAAAACTGAGTATAATACTTCAGGGAAAAAATGGAATTTCAATGAAATAGAGGACTTCCAAACATTCTTGTTGAAAACAGCAGAGCTGAATAGAAATTTTGACTTTCAAATACAAGAATCAAGAGAAACATGAAAATGTAAACAGGAAATAGAAGTCATAAGGAACTCATTAAGGTTGAACTGTTTACATTCCTACATGAAAAGATGACATTTGTAGCCCATTAAACCTTTCTAGGTATTGAGTAGTTAGAGGGAATATATATGTACATGTGGTTATCTATGTGTATGCATGTGCATATTATATATGTGTAGGTGTATGTGTATGTGTGTATATGTATATATATGTGTGTGTGCATATGTATGTATATAGATATACACAGACGGCACAAGGTGATCAGAATATGAAGGGAGGATACTTAAAAAGTAAAATTAAGTGTTGAGAGGAATGTACTGGGAGAAAGAGAAAGGGAGAAGCATAGTGTAGTAAATCATCTCACATAAAAGAGGCAAGAAAGAGTTTTACAATGGAGGGGAAGAGGGGGAAAGTGAAAGGGAATAAGTGAGCTTTACTCTCATCAGCATCCCTTGACTTAAGGAGAGAATAATACACATTCAGTTGGATATGGAAATCTATTTTACCTTGCAGGAAGGGAAGGGGATAGGAGAAGTAGGATAATAGAAGGGACAGCAGATTGGGGGAGGGGGTAGTCAGTAGCAAACACTATTGTGGGGATACAGGTCAAGGGAGAGAATGGAATAAATGGAGGGCAAGATAGGACAGAAGGAAATGTGGTTAATCTTTTGCAGCATGACTATTATGAAAGTATTTTGCAAGGCTTTACATGTATAACCTATGCTGAATTGCTTGCTGCTCAATGAGGGTGGGTGGGGAGCAAGGAAGGGAGAGAATGTGGAACTCAAAGCTTTAAAAATGAATGTTAAAAATTATTTTTGCATGCAAGTGGGAAATACATTGTATAGGCAATGGGGTATTGACATCTGTCTTGCCTTACAGAAAAATAGAGGGAAGGGAGAGGGGAGAAAGGGGGTGATAGAAGGGGAGGGCAGATTTGGGGAAAGGTGTAGTTGGGGTGCACACTGTCCTGTGGTAGGGAGAGGGGAGGGATGGGAAGAAAATTTGGAATTAAAAATCTTGTGGAAGTGAATGTTGAAAACAGGAAATAAATAAATTATACTAAATTGGGAGGGAAAAAAAGAAATTACAGAAGGCTATAAATTCATACTAAGGGAGCTGGGTTGACCTTCACAATATTAACTCTTGGTTTTACAGTGTTTAAAAGTTGCAAATCACGATCCCATGAGAGAACTAATATTAGCTTTATTGACTTTTTTAAAATGACACAATTGTAGGTCACAGAGGTTAAGCAACTGGTCCATTGTTATTTTCATAAATAATAGGTCCTATGTTCAAAACTAGTCTTCTGTCTCAAAGACTACAATTTTTTTTCTACTTTTCTCTTCTGTTGTTCTCTGATAGAGCAGTACAGGCTAAACTTTACATTGCTTCTGGTGAAAGGGGCAGGAGGGTAGGGTGGGACTGAGAGGAGGTGTCATTTCAGAAGGAGCAGGCCACATTATAAAGTCCCTAAGTTCGTGATCTCTGTTAAGTACAGTTATCATTATCTCCCTCATCAAAGGTACCACCTCTCCTATCTTCTCTATTTCTATTAATTAATTTCTATTAATATAGGTAATAACCCTCACTTGAAGTCTCAGAGAGGCAACTTCATGTAGGGGATGAAACACTGCACCTATTTTGAAAAGATTTTGGTCCCAGTTCTTACTTTTCTAATAATTAGTCAAGTCATTTTCACCTTTAACCTCCAAGAGGCCCCAGTTTTTGTTTTTTTTTTTGTTTTTGTTTTTGTTTTTGTTTTGTTTTGTTTTTTTAGCTTTTACAAAGGGATGTTTATTAAGAAGATATGGCAACAACACAAGTACAGAAACGACTACTACAAATATTCCTCCCACCGAGTTCAACTCCAAATGTGATGTAGACAATGGAGATCACTTCTTTTTTCCCAGAAATTGATGACTTGGCTGCCAGGTTGATTGATTGCTGGGCTGAGTCATGGTGGCCAGTCATCAGGGATGCTCTGGCTTTTTCTCTGGCTCAGCTATAGTGGCTATTGAAATGTCTTGTTTTTGTTTTTGTTTTTAATAGGATATAGCTACTTTTTTTTCTTTTTTATTATTTTGTTTGTTTTCAGTGTTCTACAATCACTTCCATATATCTTAGATTTTTACCCTTTCCCTACCTTCCCCCCTCCCTCCCCATTCCCTCCATGAGATGGCATACAGATTTATATAGGTTCTACACATACATTCCCATTAAATACATTTTCACCTTAGTCAAGTTGTATAGAAGAATTAAAATGAATGGGAGAAATCATAAAACAAATCAAAACATAATAGAAAAGAAAATGATCTGCTTCATTCTGCAATTGAATTTCATAGTTCTTTCTCTGGATGTGGAAGGCATTTTGCCTTAAGAGACCATTGGGAATTATTTAAGTCCTTGCATTGCAATGAAGTACTAAGTCTACCACAAAAATTCCTTATGCACTGTGGTTGTTAGAGTGTACAAAGTTCTTCTGGTTCTGCTCCTTTCACTCAGCATCAGTTCATATAAGTCTTTCCAGGCTTCTCTGAAGTCTTCCTGTTCATCATTTCTTATAGCAAAATAGTATTCCATTCCATTCATATTTTATTTATTCAGCCATTCCCCAATTGATGGGCATCCCCTTGATTTCCAGGTTTTGGCCACCATAAAGAGAGCTGCTATAAATATTTTTGTACATGTGGGACCCCTTCCCATTTTTATGATCTCTTGGCAATACAGTCCTAGAAGTGGCATTGCTGGGTCAAAGGGTATGCACATTTTTGTAACCCTTTGGGCATAGTTCCAAAATTGCTCTCCAGAATGGTTGGATCAACTCACAGCTCCACCAACAATGAATTAGTGTTCCAACTCTCCCACATGTTCTAAAAAATTTATCATCTTCCTGTTGTTAGTCAATCTGATAGGTGTGATGTGGTATCTCAGAGTTGTTTTGATTTACATCTCTCTAATCAATAGTGATTTAGAGCATTTTTTCATTTGACTATAGATAGCTTTAATTTCTTCCTCTGTGAGCTGCTCGTTCATATCCTTTGACCATTTATCAATTGGGGAATGACTTGTATTCTTGTACATTTGATTCAGTTCTCTATATATTTTAGAAATAAGGCCTTTATCACAGACATTAGCTGCAAAAATATTGTCCCAGTTTTCTGCTTCCCTCCTAATTTTGGTTGCATTGGATCTGTTTGTGCAAAAACTTTTCAATTTAGTGTAATGAAAATTATCCATTTTCACTTCATAATGTTCTCTATCTCTGGTTGGGTCATAAATTTCTCCATTCTCCATAAATCTGACTAATATACTATTCCTTGCCCCCTTAATTGGTTTACAGTATCAATCTTTATACCTAGATCATGTATCCATTTGGACTTTATTCTTGTGTACATTGTCACTCATTGATCTATGCCTAGTTTCCACCACATTGTTATCCAATTTTCCCAGCAATTTTTGTCAGACACTGAGTTCTTATCCCAGAAGTTGGGATCCTTGGGTTTATCAAACAGTAGATTGCTATATTCATTGACTACTGTCTTGAGTACCTAACCTATTCCACTGGTCTACCCTTCTGTTTCTTAGCCAGTACGAAGTGGTTTTGCTAATTGCTGCTTTATAATACAATTTGAGATCTGGTAGAGCTAGACCACCTTCCCTGGCATTTCTTTTCATTAGTTCCCTTGATATTCTGGATCTTTTGTTCTTCCAGATGAATTTTGATATTATTTTTTCTATCTTTAGAAAATAATTATCTGATAAGTTTGATTGGTATGACACTGAATAAGTAAATTAATTTAGGTAGAATTGTCATTTTTATTATATTGGCTCAACCTACCCACTAGTAACTGATGTTTTTTCTACTTACTTGAATCTGACTTTATTTGTGCTAGAAGTGTTTTGTAATTGTGTTCATATAGTCCCTGGATTTGTTTTGGCAGGTAGACTCCCAAATATTTTATAGTGTTTACCCTTACGTTAAATGGGATTTCTCTATCACTTGCTGTTGGGCTTTGTTAGTAATATGTAGAGATGCAAAAGATTTGTGTGGGTTTATTTTGTAACCTGCAACTTTGTGAAAGCTGTTTATTATTTCAAGTAGTATTTTACTTGAATCTCTGGAATTCTCTAAGTATATATTATCATATCCTCTGCAAAGAGTGATAAGTTAGTTTCTTCTTTGCCTATTCTAATTCCTTCAATTTCTTTTTCTTCTCTTATTGCCACAGCTAATATTTCTAGTACCATATTGAATAACGGTGGTGATAATGGACACCCTTGTTTCACCCCTGATCTTATTGGAAATGCATCTAGTTTATCTCCATTACATATAATGCTTCCTGAAGGTTTTAGGTAGATGCTGCTTATTATTTTATGGAAAGTTCCATTTATTCCTATGCTCCCCAGTGTTTTCAATAGGAATGGGTGTTGTACTTTGTCAAAAGCTTTTCCTGCATCTATTGAGGTAAATCATGTGGTTTCTGTTAGTTTTGTTGTTCATATGATCGATAATGCTAATAATTTTCCTAATACTGAACCAGCCCTGCATTCTTGGTATAAATCCTACCTGATCATAATGTATTATTCTCATGATAAATTGCTGTATTCTTTTTGCTAAAATCTTATTTAAAATTTTTGCATCTATATTCATTAGAGAAATTGGTCTATACTTTTCTTTCTGTTTTGGCTCTTCCTGGTTTAGGTATCAAAGCCATATTTGTATCATAAAAAGAATTTGGGAGGACTCCTTCTTCCCCAATTTTCCCAAATAGTCCATATATTATTGAAATTAACGGTTCTTTAAATGTTTGATAGAATTTACTTGTAAATCCATCCAGCCCTGGAGATTTTTTCCTAAGGAGTCCAATGATGGTTTCTTCAGTCTTTTTTTCTGCGATGGGGTTATTTAAGTATTCAAATTCCTCTTCTGTTAATCTGGGCAATTTATATTTTTTAAAATAATCATCCATCTCATTTGGATTGTCGAATTTATGGGCATACAGTTAGGCAAAGTAATTCCTAATTATTGTTTTAATTTCCTCCTCATTGGAGGTAAGTTCACCCTTTTCATGTTTGATATTGGTAATTTGGTTTTCTTCTTTCTTTTTTTAAATCAAATTGACCAAAGGTTTATCAATTTCATTGCTTTTTTCATAAAACTAACTCTTAGTTTTATTAGTTCAATGGTTTTCTTAATTTAAATTTTATTAATCTCTCCTTTGGTTTTCAGTATTCCTAATTTGGCATTTACTTAGGGATTTTCAATTTGTTCTTTTTCTAGCTTTTTCAGCTGCATGCCCAATTCATTGATATCATCTTTCTCTATTTTATTTAAGTAGGCATTTAAAGATATAAAACTTCCTCTAAGAGCTGCTTTTACAGTATCTCATAAGATTTGGTAGTTGTCTCATTATTGTCATTCTCTTGAATGAAGTTGTTGATTGTTTCTATGATTTATTGTTTAACTCACTCATTCTTTAGGATTAGATTATTTAGTTTCCAATTAATTTTTGGTCTGTCTTTCCATGACTTTTTATTACATATAATTTTTATTGCATTATGATCTGAGAAGGATGCATTCACTATCTCTGCCTTTCTGCACTGGATTGTGAGGTTTTTATACCATAGTACATGGTCAATTTTTGCATATGTGCCATGTACCACTGAGAAAAATGTATATTCCTTTCTATGTCCATTCAGTTTTCTCCAGAAATCTATCATATCTACCTAATCCAGAGTTTTATTCACCTCTTTAACTTCTTGTTTATTTTGAGGTTAGATTTATCAAGTTCATAGAGGGGGAGGTTGAGGTCCCCCACTAGTATAGTTCTGTTGTCTATTTCTTCCTGTAACTCCCTTAACTTCTCCTCTAAGGATTTGTATGCTATACTACTTGGAGCATATATGTTTAGTAATGATATTGCTTCATTTTCTATGGTGCCTTTTAGCAGGATATAGTTTCCTTCCTTATCTGTTTTGATTAGATCTATTTCTGCTCTTGCTTTGTCTGAGATTAAGATTGCTACCCCTACTTTTTTTACATCAGATGAAGCACAATACATTCTGCTCCAATCTTTTACCTTTACCCTTTGTGTATGCCCTTGTTTCAGATGTGTTTCTTGTAAGCAATGTGTGATTGGATTATAGCTTTTAATCCATTCTGCTATCCATCTCCATTTCATGGGAGAGTTCATCCCATTCACATTGACAGTTATGATTACTATCTGTGTCTTTCCCTCCACCCTCTTTCCTACCATTTGTGCTTTTAGTTCTCCCTTCTCCCTTCCCCTCCACAATAGAGTTTTAATTTTTGACCACCACCCCCTGCAGTCTTCCCTTCCTTCTTTCATCCTTTCTCCCTTTTACTCCCCTTTACCCTTACTACTTCTTCCCTCCCTTTTAGCCTCCCCTCCCTTTCTTTTCCCCCTTCCCCTCCTACTGCTTGTAGAGCTAGTTAGATTTATATATTTAATTAAGTTTGTTGTTCCCTCCTTGAACCAAATCAGGTGAGAGTAAATATCAAACAATGCTCACCTTCCTCTCCTCTTTCCCTCTACTGTAATATAATTTTATGTCTCTTCCTGTGATGTAGTTTACCATTTTCTGCCTCCTCCTTTTCACATCTCCTGTTATAATCTTTTCACATCCTTAAATCACATTTTTATCCTCACATTGTTTACTTTATACCAACTCCCTCTGTCTATGTATATCACTTTTATATTTCATAATAATTAAACAGTTCTCAAGATTACCAAGTATCATCTTCCCTTATGGAGATGTAAACAGTTTGCCCATATTGAATAACAAGTTTCCTCCCCCTCCCCCTGTTTACCTTTTTATGCCTTTCTTGAGACCTGAATTTGAAGATCTAATTTTCTACTGAGTTCTGGCCTTTTCATCAGAAAGGTCTGAAATCCCTTATTTCATTGAATGTCCATCTTCTTGTCTGAAATATTATGCTCAGTTTTGCTGGGTAATTGATCCTTGGTTGTAGTCACAGCTCCTTTGCCTTATGGAATATCATATTCCAATTCCTTTGATCTTTTAATGTAGAAGCTGCAAGGTCCTGTGTGATCCTGAGCATAGCTCCTCAATATTTGAATGGTTTCTTTCTGACTGCCTGTAGTATTTTTTCCTTCACTTGTTAGTTCTGAAATGTGACAACAATATTCGTTGCTGTTTCTAGTTTGGGATCCCTTTCAGGAGGTGAATGGTGAATTCTTTCAATGATTATTTCACCCTCTGGGTCTAGGACTTCTGGGCTGATTTCCTTGATGATTTCTTGGAAGATATTTTCCAGGCTCTTTTTTTTTCATCATGGCTTTCTGCTAGGCCAATAATTCTTAGGTCTTTTTCCACTGGATCTATTCTTCAGGTCAGTTGCTTTTCCAATCAGATATTTTGCATTTTCTTCTATTTTTTCATTCTTTAGATTTTGTTTGACTGATTCTTGATGTCTCATAGAGTCATTAGCTTCTACTTGCCCAATTCTAATTTTTATCAATTTGTTTTCTTCAGGTAAATTTTGCATTTCCTTTTCCATCTGTCCAATTATTCCTTTTAAAGAATTATTTCCTCCAGTTAGTTTTTGTACTTCCTTTTCCATTTTTCCAATTTTCCCAGTTAGGTCTTGTGCTTCCTTTTCTGTTTATCCAATTTTCCCATTTAGGTTTTGTGCTTCCTTTTCCATTTCTCCAATTTTTCTTTTTAACGAGTTGTTCAGTGAATTGTTTTTTCATACTTTTAAGATCATTGGCCAGTTTTTCTTGTGTTTCTCTAAGTTGGTTTTTAAAATCCTTCTTCAGCTCTTCCAAGAGTTGTTCTTTGTGGTAGTGACCAATTCATATTCCCTTCTGAAATTTCAGATGGGAGTACAGTCTCAATGCTGACCTCTTTGGCATTCATATTTTTGGTCCTTGTCCACATAGAAAGATTCTATGGTCTTTTCTTTCCTGCTTTGCTTCTTACTCATGATGATGAGGCTTTGTGTGTTGTGGCCTCTGATTCTTTCAGCTAGAAGCTAAAAAATCTAGTGCTGAGCTGGCTGATATGAGAAAGCAGAGGCCAAACGAAGTCTTTTTGTGTTTCCCTGGCTTTCCCCTGGAGCTAGCTTGTTATGTGTGGGGGAGGAGTGGTCTGGCCACAGTAGGTCTCCTCAGCTGAGCTGGAGCAAAGGTAAGCTCAGTGGTTGGTGATCCAGGCTGCCCTAGTGTCTTCCTGTTTCGCCTGGAGTTCTGAGGCACGCCTGTTGGTGGTTGTGAGGCTCCACCCCTCTGTTCACTGAGGTGGGGTTGTCTGGGATAGCTTCAGTCCTGTACTGGTCCCCTTTAGCCACAGTAAGAGGAATCTTCCTTAGCAATCTTCTTAGCCTCACATGCTAAGAGATGCTTTGCTCCTTCTGCTGATCCCACTGATCCAGGATTTTTCTGGGGAAATATTTTATGAGTCTTTTAAGGTCAACATGGGAGGGGGAGAGAGCATTTACTGATCACTCTGCCATTTTGGCTTCGGGAAGTTCAAGTAGGTGACTTACAGACATTTAATATGCGAGCTGATAGTCTCAGTAGCAGGCACTGCAGATACCTGGGGCTCCATGGCTCAGTGTGGCCTCTGCCTCAGGGCACCTGGAGCTTCCTGTTCAGCCCTGCTGCACTTGTGCTGTGTGCTGTGTGCACCTTTACCCCTGCATAATAGATCCTTTCCAGCGACCTTTCAGTCTGTCCTGGGCTGTGAATCTGCCACAGTCTGTCTCCTATTGGATTCTGCCCCTCCAAAATTTGGTCAGATTCTCTTTCTAGAAGTATCTGAAGGAATTTGTCTAAGAGCTTAGGTGAGTAATTGCTCTCACTCTGCCATCTTGGCTCCACCCCAAGGCCCCAGTTTCTTTGTCAGTAAAATGAGAGAGATGACCTCTCAATTCTGTTTAATTTTTTAGAAACTCTATGATTCTACTCAATATTTTGTACCATACATAAAAAGTTTCCAAAAATTTTTTTTACTTCCTTGAAATAAACTATAAAATGGAAAAGTAAAATACATGAAATTTTAGCCAACAATACTCCTTAATTAATTACCTGTCCTTGTTATTAAGGGTCTGACATCTCTGAGTTCAATATATAGCAAAGTGAAACATTTATGGCATTCAAATCCTTGAGAAACTTACCAATTCAACTTGTATCAATTTCCCTAGACACAAGGTTCCTGGTGATCCTGGTCCTGGTCCTTCAGGGCTCTCTGTGACTCAACTCACCACCTGAATACTCTGGAAATTTAGCATATGATATGCCCAAAGGGTAAAGTCACATAGGTTTGCAAACTTCAGACATTAATAATTTTGCTTGTTTTTTACAAATCAATGAAAATTTAAGGACTTGCATCTGAGACCAAAGAGTAGAACCAAAGTGCATAATCTTCTCCCTTAAGAGATTTGTATAGCTCTGTACTCAGCCAGGATCACCAGTAACTTCTTTCCATCAGTGTTTCCAGCTTCTGTCTTTCTGTTGCAGCTCTCCTAAGCTTCCAGCAGGTAACAGTCATTTCATCATTGGTGCATAGTTCCTAGTGCTTAGTTTTCATTCTATTAGCTCACTACCCTCTATAGTTTAGCAGGTCTGTTGTGTTTCAGCAGATGGCACTGGTCTCCTTTCCTAGGGGATCAACTCTACAACATTGGCTTGCAAAAAATGTCTTAAAATTTGACTTAACAGCTCAAAAAACTCTTGCCCTCCATTATTCTTAAGTTTTCATTTTTACTCAGTTTCCATAGTGCTAAATATCACATAAGAAAGCTCTGGTGATTGTAACTGATAGAAGAACTCTTTATTCTTCTGTTTCATGAGTGCATCTTTACCTTCAGCCCCCAGGTAGACTTACTAAAACAGTTACTGCTGTTTGATTCCTCTCTCCTTTATCATCCAAGCAATGTCTCTCCTCATCCTGTTTGCATTTCTTACTTGGATTTCAAGGTTTAGGGTAGTATCTTACTTTCTCCCCAATTGACCCTATATTTTCCCACCTTTTAGGTTAGCTGGTGGCATAGTGAATTAAAACACCAGACCTAGAGACAAAGATCTGCATTCAAATATGGCCTCAGATACTTACTAACTCTATGACCCTGGGTAAATCATTTAACTTCTGGTTGCCTCAATTCCTCAACAATAAAATGAATAGCACAATAGCACCTGCCTCACAGGATTATTGTAAGGATCAAATGAGACAGCATTTGTAAAAAGCACTTAGTACAGTGCCTGACACATAGTGGGTTTAGTCTAAGTCATAGAAATGCTTAGTATCCTCCTCTTCTCTTCCTAGTTGTTCAAATTACCCAGGGAAACTTTTAAAAATAGCTACAAAAATGCAAGGAAGAATTCCTCCTGGTGATCACACAGGAATGAGAGATTTGAGTTGTAGTCTCTGTTATCTAATTTGGATAGAGAGAAAAGAAAAAAGTTAATTTCCATCTCCAGTAAATGGTGATGATATTGCCCTAACTTACAAGATTGTTGTGAAGATCACACAAGATGATTTATGTAAAGCATTTTGTAAATGATAATGCACTCTCTAAAGCACTACATAAAAAGTAAATGGAGACAAAAGGCACCCAAATAATGTCAGTTCATAAGAGTATAGTGTGGTGTAAAGAATATAGGATGGAGTCTTGATTCTGAAATCGACCAGTTAAGTGACTCAGCAAGGCATTTATCTTTCCTATACCTTAGTTTTCTCAACATTAAAATACATGTACTATCAATTAGTCAGCCAATAACCTTATTAAGTGCCTACTATATGCCAGGCACTGTGCTAAAAGCTGAGGAAGCAAAAAAAAAAAAAAAAAGCAAAAAATAGTGTCTACTCAAGGAGGTTGCAGTTTATGCAAAATAAGTTGGAGTTATTCAATAAAAGAAAGGAACTAGCATAAAGAACAGTATGAATGTGAATCAGGAAAGACTTCTCACAGAAGATGAGATTCTATGTGGTAAATTAAAGAAGCCAGAAAAGTCAGGAAGCAGATGGGAGGAGAGAGAATACCCCAGGCATGGGGAAAGGTGAGTGGAAAATAACCAGATGGAATGTCTTCTGTGAGGAACACCAAGGAGGGCAGTGTTTCAGGAACACACAATGGGGGTGAATGGGTGAGAGGGCGTAATAACTGAATACATTATCAAGTTGTTTTAATATAAGCATTTTGTAAATTATAAAGATCTATGTAAATTGAGCTGCTATTTCTATTACTTACGTTACAAAAGGATATGGTTAGTACGGAGTGAGGTTTCTTGGAATAAAACTTTTGTTAGTTGGTAAAGGACATTATGGTCATGAAAGAGCTTGATCCCCCCTCATTTTGTCCTTCTCTTGCCAAAAGACATCTTATATACTTCAAGAATGTCATTAGATATTTTTTATTAAAAAAGATATCATACAAAATAAAGTTTATATTTAAATCTAAAGAGAAATACACTTAGAAGTGCAATAGGTTGTTAGTTTCATTCATTTGAGTACAAATACAAATGGCAATCCCATCCCTTCCCCTGCAACACGCACACATACACACATTCTCATCCTATGTAGTTCTAATCCATTTAATTCTGTAAGTTTTGTCTAGCCAAGTCAGTTTCACATAGAGCTCTGAAGGACAATGGAAACATGAAGTTTTGTGTAAAAACTCGTTGCTTTCCTTTGTATCTCACCCCCCTCCCCATGCCTGGTGCTTCCTTAGTAAGCACTTAATTAATATTTGTTTGCTGAATTTTAAAAAGTGTATATATATGTATGTATGTATGTATGTATGTATGTATGTATGTATGTATGTGTGTGTGTGTGTGTGTGTATAAATACTGGTACTTATTTTTTTTTTAGGTTGGAAGACCAGAGATGACATCCCAAAACTAGTGTGTGATTTCATGGCAAAGAAATTTGACTTGGATCCATTAATAACCCATGTTTTACCTTTTAACAAAATCAGTGAAGGATTTGATCTACTCTGCAAAGGAGAGAGGTATGTGTTTTATATGTTGGTCATACCAAAAAATGCAATTTGTATAATACAGCATTTATAAATTTGATCATCTTGTACACATATTTTTTATTTGAGGCTTTCACAAAATAAAAAATCCTTGTAAGATTAACATTACACTAACTCAGATGAACATATATTTTCTTTGGTATTTTATACCTTTTTTTTATTAAGTGGGTCTATTAAGTCCTATTTCTTTCACAAAATTGGAGTTTACTTTGATGATGTCACCTGGGTTCAGTGTAGAAGAAAGGATGCTAGATATACATTCAAATTATCTGGATTCAAATGTCAGTCCTACCCCTTGCCAATCATGTGACTTCATGATTAGTGAGTCACTTCATGGCTCTGGATATCACTTTCTCTGTAGAGTGATGAGGATGGCCTTGATAATAAGATAACTTCTGATGTGTGTACTAACTCTTAGAAATATTGATGTTAAACCCTGATACTCCTGGGAAGATGAAAGTGAGTGTGGATACAAGTGGTGAATGACTTGGATTTTATTTAAATTTTAAAAAATTAACTCAGATCTGCTTTTTCTCCTTTTTATCTCCCCACCCAAAATTGAAAAAGAAAAGTAAAACAAAATCCTAGCAACAAACGTGTAGGATCAACCAAAATCATTTTTTCTATTGGCCATGTCTACAAAATTTGTCTCAATCATTTGTACTCTGAGTTTATCACCTCTGTCAGGAAATGGGTAACATGTTTCATTATGAGTCCTCTGGAATTGTCTTGATCACAGTTTTTAAGTCTTTCAAAGTTGTCTTATGATATTGCTGTTATTATATGAATTGGTTTCTTTTTTGGTTCTGCTTATTTCCCTATATGTCAATTCACAGAAGTGTCCCCAATTTCTCAGAAACCATTCCCTTTCATTGTTTCTTACAGCATGAGCCTATTCCACAATGTTCCTGTATCATAACTTGCCATTCCCTGATTAATGGGTTCCCATTTCTTTCCCAATTCTTTGTTATTAGAAAAAGTGCTGTTATAAATATTTTTGTACATAAGGGACCTTTTCCTCTCTTTGGAGTATAGATTTATTAGTGATGTCACTGGGTCAAATAGTATGCACAGTTGAATAACTTTTCCCAGTCCCTTCATTTCACAGAAGAGGAAATTGAGACCCTGGGAGACCAGGAGAGTGCTGAGTCTGGTCTTTCTAGTCTAGTTAAAAGGCAGCCTCTCTGGGGACAGAGGTTCCCATTTCGAATGTTAGCATTCCACCCTGCATTTAATGGCATCTCATATAAAAAAGACTATAATCTCTTATTTGAATGAGAGAAGAGGAAACTAATTTTTATAAGAAAAATCTACTAATCTGTCCTAATTCCTCTTCCTTGCCAAGAACATTGTAGCTTCGAATTGTATTTTCCTGGAGAGCAAAGTCTCAGTGGGATGGTATATTTAGATACGGGACAAACTCTAAAACTCATCTGTTCCGACCCCTTCATTTTACACGTGTGAAAACTGAGCCCTAGTTTTGAATCTAAAATGTATCATTCATAATAGATCTTGAGACCAGTAGAAATGCCATCAGACCTCACTGATCCCCATGTCTCTCAGGCTTCTAAAACTTCCTACTGATCTTTGGCAGTTGATCTTTCAGGTTCACCATTTATTTAAAGAAATATTACATTTACTGTCTATGTACTATATTATGCTGGGGCAACTAGGTGCTGCAGTGGATAGAGCACCAGTGCAGGAATCAGGAGGACCTGAGTTCAAATCTCACTTCAGACACTTGACACTCACTAGCTGTGTGACCTTGGGTAAGTCACTTAACCCCAATTGCCTCATCTTGGGTCATCTCCAGTCCCTGATGAATATCTGGTCACTGGATTCAGATGGCTCTGGAGGAGAAGTGAGGCTGGTGACCTGCACAACCCTCCCTCACTCAGAAACAAAGTTAAGTGCAAGTCATGTCATTATTTCTCTGATGGCATGGTCTTCTTTGGCAACGAAGGACAAACACACACACTATACTATACTAGTTAGAAAGACACACCATAGTTTCAATCAGGACCTTGTACTAAATTATTCTTTTTTAGAAGATATAGAAACAAGATATTAATAGAATCTTTCCATTTTCTATTTCAGCATTCGATCAGTTCTTCTAATGTGAGCTCCTAAGCGATAGAAGGTACATGTGGATTCATCAGCAGCTGATTCTTTCTCTGATATTTCACTTTCATATAATTATGATGGGATATATGTGTTATCTCTTATGAGTTGAACACAAAATTGAAACTAAGTACCATGGAATCAATACACTTTTCCAAAATAAAATATTGACATTGTCACTGACAATTTATCTGGGGTAGTAGCAAGGTAATAATGTTAATTTTTTTTAATTTGGAGAAAGTAGGTTGTCCTGGATTGGAACATCAGTAAAAAGGTGTAAGTTCATTACTTTTGATTGAAGTAGGAATTTTAAGTGGAATCCCAATTTTCTTGGGTAAAAAGCAATAAGAGCTTAAAAGACTCCTCCTTCAGGGATTTCCATCATATACTTCCAGGAAACTAGGCTAGATATTGAATGAAGTTGGATGGTGTTACAATAAAACTCTGGAAAGATTTTTCTTTTTTCTTTCTGGAAAGACTTTTCAAGTTATATTTACTCCACAGAAAGCCTATACCTGACCTCTCCTTTCTTTTTTCCTTTCATGTATCAAAGAATATGGATCCTTTTTGAATATACTTTTTACAAATAAATTTAATCTGTTAAGTAAAATTGTCTTATCACATGATAGTTTATTTGCTTCCATTTGAAATATATGGGTGTATGTATATATATGCATATATACATAATGCATACACAGATATATGTATGTTTTAATTTAAGGAAAGTATATGATACAATTCAATTCAATTCAACATGCCCTTATTAAAGTCCATTCTTTGTGCCAGGTGTTACACTAGGTACTAGAGAAACAAAAGCAAAAATGAAATAATTCCCACCCTCAAGGAGCTGGATTCATATGCATTGCATACTTTCCCAATTCACTCCAAAAGCTATTGTGAAATAATCTGACGGAATTAGAGAAAAGAAAATGTTTCTACAAGGACTGACTGTCACAAAAAAACCTAGATGCCTTTTCACCATTTTGAAATGTGTGTTTAAAATAGAATTTCATTCTGACAATTTCCAAATTAATATATGCATACAAGTTCTTCTGGATGGAAAATTAACCATAATATTTTTGCAGGTCCCTGCTCATATAAAAGTTAATTCACCCTAACACCTTTTGGGTACAGTGCCTATGTGTCCTAAATGACTTTGAGTCCCTTCTTGCTCTTATATTTTGAGAGATATGGCATTCTATTCATGTACACACTTCTGTCACTGATGTGGAGCACACACCCTACATTTATTGGTTTCCAGGGACTACAGCTCCTTTGATGATGAGCTTCCTTGTGCTTAGCTAGAATGGTCCTCAGTTGATAGCCACAGAGTTTGACGCCTAGGGCAGACTTTCCATCTTGGTGAGACCTACTAGGGAAGAAACAGTTATAGAATCCCGAGTCATTTTTGCACTGGAGTGAAGCACTTAAGGGGGGTTCAGTATATACAGTTATCCCTTCCACATCGCAGGAGTTAGGGTCTCAATGCCCCCACAATCTGAAAAATCTGTGTAAAATTTTTTAGCTCTCCCTTTGTAACAGAGAAGAATTCTGAACTTTTTTTTTAATGGGGTGTTTACAGTCCCTTGTTGTGAAATTTTGGTTATGTATTTGGTCATAGGCTACATGTAGGTCAATGTCAAGTAGAAAGGCATTTTCTATGTTGTCTGATGGCCTTTGCATTGTGACTTCTGCAAAACTTCTCCAAAATTTCTATTTAAATTTTTCAGCTGACCCCAGAGATAGCAAACATGTGATGGGGAAAGTCACAGTGTGGAAGGGATAAGTATAACATACCTTTTTCTGTCA
This sequence comes from Notamacropus eugenii, assembly GCF_028372415.1. Classification (NCBI taxonomy): domain Eukaryota; kingdom Metazoa; phylum Chordata; class Mammalia; order Diprotodontia; family Macropodidae; genus Notamacropus; species Notamacropus eugenii. The sequence continues at coordinate 137,357,354 of NC_092878.1, read as the reverse complement.
TTGTCAGAGAGAGGGGACAGGATTTTCCCTAGATTTAAGATTTAATCAAAATAGGAGATTGACAACGTAGAAAATTCTGCAGTTTACAAATTCGGGAGATTTGCCTGGCGCACTTAATGAAAGAACCAGTCTTCCAAAATATGTCATTGGTAATTGGAGGGTTGTGTTTGGCTGTGAACCTGAGACTTCACCAAAGTGAGGAGTCCCTTGGTGTAGAAATTTCCTCTTTTGATGTAGATAATAATTAATTCATTACTTACTCTATCTTCTTTGTAGATTTTCATGAATGTCCTTCTCTTCCTTTCTCTCTGACAGCAACTTTTGAGTAATTTACTGGATTACTACCCGTATTTTTTTTCTTCTTTTTTCTTCTTTATATTTTCTGTGTTGACTTTAGCAGTTCCTACAAGTTTAATTAATATCTCCAATGAATATGACTTCCTTTTTTTTCTTTTTGGAGGCAACCAGGATTAAATGACTCCACCAGGGTCATGCAACTAATAAGTATCTGAGGCTGGATTTGAACTCAGGTCCTCCTGACTCTAGAGTCAGTGTTCTGTCCACTGTACCACCTAACTGCCCTGACTCACTTTAGCCAAAGCTAAATTGGTCCTTATTCCCTTTATCCTGGACCAGTAGCTCACTAACTGTCCTTACCTCATGTCTTACCCCTCCCTCCCTAACCCATCCTCTGCCTAGCTGTTAAAGGGATTTTTCTAAAGCAATAATCTGACCATGGCACTCTCCTACTCACATAATTTTCAATGGCTTACTATTAACTCTAGGATTAAATGTAAACTCTATTTATCACTTGAGTTTTTTACCGCCTGACCTCTTCTACTTTTCTAGCTTTACACATTGTAGTTAGGTGGCTTAGTGGATATAAGTTTGGATCTGAAGTCAACAAGACATGAATTCAAATCCATCCCTTGACACTTACTAGCTGTATGACCTTGTGTAAGTCACTCAGTCATGATCAACTCAGTTTTTTCATCTGTAAAATGAGCTAGAAAAGGAGATGGCAAACCACTCCAGTGTCTTTGCCAAGAAAACCTCAAATGGGGTCCTGAAGAGTCAGACATGACTGAACTAACTGAAGAACAACAAACAGAAGCCTTGCATATCACTCCTTTTCACATGCACTTTGGGCCCATCAAACTGGCCTTTTTTGTTGTTCTTCACATACAGGACTCCATTTCCCATCTGTGTGGCTTTTCCTTGGTCCCCTAAGCTTGTAATGCACTCCTTCCTCATCTCAGCCTATCAGAACCATTTCTTTTCTTTGTTATGCTACCTCTCAGAATGAAGGATTGGGGGAAGATTATAATTCTTTTAAAATTTTACTTTGATATAGACAAATTGCCATCAAAATGCAAATTTTACTTTGCAGGAAGATGTAAAATGGGTATAGCAAGGATCTGAAAAAATGCCAGTGGTGTTGGATAAGGTGAACCAAGTGAGATGGGACATTCAGGTTTCATCTGGTCTATTAATATTGATCAAAGCCCTGAAATTGTTCATGTTTATCAGGGTAAACTTCTTTATCAGTCAATAAACTTACTATGTCCCAACCACTGGCATGAGAAGAAAGGAAAAAAGATTGGGAAGCTCGCCCTTTACTGGGGATGACAATATGGGTATAACTGAATAAATGCAAGATATGTACCATGTCAATGGAAGGCAGTCTCAGAGAGAAGTCACTAGAAATGGGGGTAGAGAGACTTGGAAATATCTCATGCAGAAGGTGGGATTTGAGCTGAGTTTTGAAGGAGGTCAGAGAAGCCAGCAGGTAGTGTGATAGGGGAGAGCTTATATTCTTAAGGAGTAGCCTAGAGCAGTAAGAGGTTAAGTGACTCACCCAGAGTAATGCATACAGACAGAATGTGTTAGAGTTGAGACTCCAGTCTGAGTCTGGCAGGCTTTGGAGCTGACTATCCACCCTGCCATTTTGCTACACTGTTGGGACAGAAGAGATGTCAGGACACCATAGCCTTTAGCTCCTCAGGAATCTCTGATGTTGAAAAGAATCTGATACCTTCCTTGTTCTCAGTTTTTTCATCTATATTAAACTTACTACCTTTTGTGTTTTCTCAAAAAATATTTTTTTCTGTGATAGAATCCTTGTGATCAATTTAATAAACATCTCATAAACACCTGTGATTATGTTGGAAAAGGTGACCCAAGTGGGATGGGACTGTGTCCTTATGTTGCAGGTGTCTGTGTTTTTATTTTTTTCTTTGTTCATCCAATTTATTGTTTTACAGATAGGGAAATTAGGGCAATGAAATTGTGCAATTATACCTGGTAGAAGTTAGTGTTATAGCTAAAATTAGAACATATGATATTGGCAGCCCTGCATTCACATATAATAACGTTGATGCAAAATATAATCTGTATATAATGATGGACTGTATATAATGATGGAATATGGGCCATTTTCTGGATTTGGTTATTTTCTTTTTTTAATGTTTCTATTTAAAGTTTTGAGCTCCAAATTCTATCCCTCCCTCTCTCCCTTCCCTCCCTGAGACAGAAAGCAACCAGATAGAAGATATACATGTGCAATTATGTAAAATATTAGTCATTTTGTATAAGAAGACTTGAATAAAATCAGTCTGTATTCAGTCAATATCTGTTCTCTCTCTGGAGGCTCATAATATGCTGAATTTGGGATTTTCCTTTGGGATTTGTCTTGAATCTAAGAACAGCTAAGTCATTCACAGATCTTCATTGAACTTTGCTGTTATTATGTACAATGTTTTCCTGGTTCTGTTCACTTCCCTATGCATCAGTTCTTGTAAATCTTTCCAAATTTTTCTAAAATCATCCTGCTTGTCATTTCTAATAGCATAATACTATTCCATTACAATCATATACCACAGCTTGTTTAGCCATTCCCCAAATCTTTGATTTCCAGCTCTTAGCCACCAAAAAAAGCTGCTATAAGTATTTTTGTATGAATAGGTCCTTTTCTCCTTTTTTGGATGTCTTTGGGTTATAGACCTAGAAGTGCTACTATTGGATTAAAGGGTATACACAGCTTTATCAACCTTTGGTCATAGTTCCAAATTGCTCTCCAGAATGGTTGGATCAGCTTACAAAGCTACCAAGAAGGCACCTCACAGTTGTTTTAATTTGCATTTCTCTGAGTCAAGGGATGGCCCCCCCTTTAATCAAAATCTTAAATCTTTGTCTGAAGAAATTGCATGTTTTGGGGAATGACTTGTATTTTTATAAATTTGTTGTTTTTCTTGTTTTTTTAATAGTTGCAAGGCCAGTTCATTGATCTGTTTTTTCTCTATTTTCTTGATGCAATCAATTTTCCCTTATGTACCATTTTGGCTGCATCCCATAAATTTTGGTTTGTTGTCTCGTTGTAATTTTCTTTAATTAAATTATCAATTGTTTCTATGATTTGTTCTTTGACCCACTTGTTTTTAGGATTAAATGATTTCATCTCCAATTAATTTTTAATTTCTCCATTTTCTGTTACTGAATATAATTTTTGTTACACTATGATCTGAAAATGATACATTTACTATTTCTGCTTTTTTGCATTTGGTTGTGAGGTTTTTATGTCCTAATACATGGTCAGTTTTTGTGTAAGTTCCATGTAATACTGAGGAAAAGGTATGTTCCTTTCTAATCACATTCGGTTTTCTCCAGAGATCTAATCTAACTTTTTCAGAATTTTATTCACCTCCTTAACTTCTTTCTTGTTTATTTTTTGGTTAGATTTATCTACTTCTGAGGGGTGAAAGTTCAGGTTCCCCGCCAGTATAGTTTTATTGTCTATTTCCTCCTGTAACTCATTCAACTTCCTTGAAACTTTAGATGCTATACCATTTGGTGCATATATATGTAGTATTTCTAGGACTTCATTGCCTATGGCATTTTTTTTAATTGTTAGAGTTCAAATGGTAGCCAAAGGAGGCTTTTTCTAACCCAGGGCTAGAATCTCTACCCACCCTACACCACAAAACTCTATTATTAGAGAGTTTTACTCCCTAGCTGCTAGGCATTAGCATCTTTTCATAACTACCCTTCTAAGTGCAAAGTCACTATGAATGCAGGTTCTATATTATAAACCTACCTTGTGGACATGAGTCAAGGTTAAACTATGATTCTATAGATCGCTAAGATTCTACATGTTAAAATCAAAGGTTCATCCATATCTTGGATTCTGTAATGTAGTTCAGCCCACTCTCTTTACACATGAGAAAAACTAAGGTCCCTTAAATTAAAGACAACTCCTATATGAGGGAAATTTGCCTAAAAGTGTCTATGATCTTGTTGTTTTAATCAGTCAAATGAAAAATTGTATTTTCTTTGGGGTAATCTTAAGAAATCTCTCTATCTCAATTACTTGCTTCAGTTTCACCATGTCCCCTTCTCCCCCCCCTCCCTTTTTTTTTTGGTAATCAGGGTTAAGTGATTTGCCCAGGGTCACATAACTAGTTAAGTGGTGAATTTGAACTCAGGTCTTCCTTACTTCAGGGTCAGTGCTCTATCCACAGTACCACCTAGTTGCCCCATAATGCACTTAAAAATGCTCACTAATTATTCATTTTGATTTGGAGGCAATGTTAATTTAGAGGGGGATGTTTCTGGCTAAGTAAACCTCTCCAGTGTAGCCTCATCTGGCCCTGTTTACTCCAGTATCAATCTCTGTTAACTCAGCTCTTATCTAGTTGGCATTCATTTCAATTCCTAACAGAATTGTGTAAATCTCCACAGAACTTTAACGATTTATTGGTGCCAAATGTAAGCCCACTCAGGCCTAAGATATTCCTTAATGAAGCCTGAACCAGATTACCATGTAATTGAGAAATACTTTTAAAATGCAATAATATCAAAGATATTATTGATATAATCAATGCTTATTTTTTGCAAGGTAGTGCTATTAGAAAATGGTGCAAAAGTAAAAAAATGTGAATTTTGGAAAATTGGGAGTTAGATTCCCACAGCACCAAAAACTAATCTTTCACTAGAGATTATTGAAAACACACTTTTTGGTGTACAATCCTTTATAACAAAACACGAATTCTTGTAATATGCACTTTTCATAATACAGTAACCATGGAACAATCTATAAAATGCAGGGGAGACAAGAAGCAATACAAGACAGGAGAGGGATGAGAAAGAGTGGGATGGTGATGTCAGAAGAACCCCAAGGTAAAAAAAAGAGAAAATGGTAACCAAGCCTATGGAATCTCTCTTTTGACTCTGATTAAATTGTCCTGGGATGAAAAGCACATGCCTTGGGTGAGTCCCTAACCCAGGTCCAAGTTAGAACTCCTGCCAGGCCAGATCCACAGGTAATAGGGTACGTAAGCTCAGACAAGAGAGCAGAAGTGACCAGCCTTTCATTTATCCACAAACTTAGCCACTTTTCCTTTTTTTTTTTCCAATTTCTTCATTGCACACTTGAGAGGTCACTTTTAGCATTTTCTGGAGTGAATTCAAGAACGCTTTTATGAATACCTTCCTCCTTCTTGCAGATAAAACTGATGTAACAAACCAATGATTAGTGAACACCAAATTTGCAGCCAACAGGCTGTAGACATTCCAGCACGAAGTTTAACTAGCATCTTTATTTTCCTCACTAAGCCATATCACTTATTTTGCACCCTTGGACTTAGAACCCAAAGGTCTTACACTAGGCTTTGGGGGCATAATTGCAACATAGAACTTGAGTTTTAAGAGACAGACAATGAAAATACGCAAGAAACGCATGCGGAGCTCTTGAGAACAGTAGGGTGAACAAGACTTAAGGAGCACCTAGTAGGAATCCAGCCTCTTCACACACTTGGAGTACATTAGGTCTCTTATTTTATTCTCTGCTGCACATAGCCGCAAATGTGCGTGGCTGCCAACACAAAAGTGGAAATGAAGTTACTAAGAGTACTATGCCGAAGCTTGAAGTCAGGAAAGTTAACCAGGTGGATGTTAAGGATGGACTGTATTGTGGTTTTCTAAGTCAATATGCAAGGCCCATAGGCATTCTTATGTATGATTTAGGGGCTCCAGTTTCTATTGGAATTTGACACTACTGACTTCGATCATATATTTGTCTCAGGCATGCATTTTATATAGATAGGCCCAAATGGGGTCACCAAGAGTTGGACGTAAGTGAAACAAGTGAGCAACAACGCCAGCAGCAGCTTGAGATGGTTCCAGAGTTCCCCTGGATATCCTCTCCTCTCTGATGACCCCCATTCTTATCTCATTCCATTCACTCTTCCAGTGCCAAGACTCCCAGTAAGTGCTCAGAAAACAATATAGAAGCATTTTGAATAAATATATAAGAAAATAATATAAATAAAATTGGTATTTAAAAATATATCTTATATGTATTAAAGATACATATAATTTTATATTTATATATAAATATATAAAATTTATATTTTAAACATTATATGTGTTAAATATATAGAAATACATGTATTTACATTTATATATGTAAAACAGGACAAGTTGGTGATTTGATAATCAGTACATTTGAATTTATTAATTCAATAGATAGATACCTGTCATGTGAAGATAGCTAAGTTACCTTTCCATGAATTGTGTGACTATAGTGAACTCTTTCATTTCTCTGGGTGCTTAAGATTCCTGGATCTTTATCTCTATTGTCTAACCACTAAAGCTCTGGTACTCTAACTGCCTCTTGGACATTTCTGCTTAGATATCTTGATGCCATCTAAGCCTGAGACCAAAAAACCAACAACCCAAAACATGGTGTAACTAGAAAGAGCCCAAGAACAGGAATCAGTAGACCTTGTTTCTAGTTTGGTTTTATTAATAATTAGCTTAGGAAAGACTTGGGGGGGGGTGGTCTCCTCTATATAAGCTTTAAATTCCTGACCCGAAAGATACTGGTATACTTTGGTGACCTTTCAATTTTCCTCTTCACCCAGATGATGAGGGAACTTCAGTATCTGACACTCCCCTGAGGGTAATCAACAGCTCCTTTTGAAATTCACAGACTTCATAATATGAATAATTATATTTACAAATTCAAAGGACCAAATTGTATTTACATCTATAGATCCATAGAAATTCATGCATATAGGTGGTACAGTAGGTAGAGCACAAAGTCAGGAAGATAGGAATTTAAATAGGTCTTAGACACTCGCTAGCCTGGGTAAATCACTAAACCTCTGCCTGCCTCTGTTTCATCACGTTTGTTACTGCTTGCCCTTAGTTCTTGAAGAGGATCATGACATCAGCAAGGTAATGCCATGACTTGCAAATGAATTGAAGTGCAGCAGAACTGTGCTGTACTTTCTCCTCTAGAGCCATCTGGGTGCAGTGGCAAGATATAGATGAGGACAACTGGAGATGGCCCTGGCCTCAGCTGTAAAATATGGATAAAAATCACACCCATGAGGATCAAATAGTAACTGGCACACAGCTGGCACTCAATCAATGCTTATTCCCTGCCCCTCTGCCAGGTCAATAGATTTATATAAATTAAATGACTATATGAAACTGTTATGAATGTTACCTCTCTGGCACTCAGTTTCTTCATCAATAAAATGAGGAGTTTGGACCAGATGTTTTCATCTGATTTTTATTTTAAGCCTCTAAGACACAGAATGGCAGCCTCAGTCAGTTTCACATAAAAATGAATGCATTTTCACAATAGCAGGCAAGATTCTGAGCACAGAGCGAAAGGAGGGTTAAAGAGAGAGGTTTCTTGTTCATATGCATCCTTCTCTATTACCTAGATACCTAAATCTAAATCTTACTTATTCTCTCTACATCCTTGCAGGCATAGAGAACCTGTGTGAAAGCAGAGTGTTGGGAGATGAATACTAAGACTCAGAATAGCTAGTTGTTCATTGTTGACTGAAATATAGAATGTATGAGGGCAGTAATATGAAATAGGTTCAGAAGATGAGATTGGAGTGGTTGGAGATTTTGGATTTTATTGTGTAAGAAAGCTACTGAATAGGACAATTGCTTTAGTGACTATGTGAAAGATGAGCTAGCAAGAGGAGAGAAAGGGGCACCAATCAAAGGGGCACCAATATTACAGCTGTTCAGGAGAGCAGTGATGAGGACCTGTGAGATTATGTGCCCAGTTGTGACACATCTTAAATCACACAGAGCCCCTGGGGGAAGGAACTTGCTTAAAGAGAAGCTTGCTTAGGGGAAGCTTGCTTGTAGGAAGGTTTTCATACTAGGTCACAAGGGTTGTGAGGCCTTCTAACTCTGGAAGGTGTATATACACTCTGAATTGGTCTTTTGCTCTGGGAATTTGATCATGAGAAGGATCTTTGGATTTCCTGGTTGAGACTCTGAGTAGACATATGTTCAGATTCCCTTGACTGCTTAGATGCCTGTGCTCCCTCAGTCCAGTGATGTATAGTAATATTGGTCTGTTCAGGCAGCTAGAGCCCTGTCTGTTGGTTTTTATGCTAATTTCTTTGCTTTATTTTCTATACTCACTTCTTTCTCTGTAATTAAAGTAAGAATTGTTAACCCCTTTGAAGCTGTCTTTCCTTTATAAAGCAGATGAAAAGAACCTGTGCTTGCAGGCCATCCTGAGGGTGCTAGGGTGCTTGCTGTCATATTTGCAGTAGTTGGTAGGATTTGAACAGATTAAAAGGAAAGTATAGGATTTTGTGGAATAGAGATAATCGTCTGTTATTTCCCAGTTGTGGTGGCTATGGTTCCGTGGAGCCCCAGGAACAGCAGTGACCTCAAGGGAACTAGGTGAGTAGCAGTGATGGGAGCAACTTCCTGGTTGCCTAGAGCAGGGCCCCTGGGAGATAACCTCTACTTCCCCTTCCTTACCATACTTGCAGTCCTGAGGAGATAGGTTGGTGCAGCAGCTGTTAGAGTAAATCAAGCCTGTGGGAGGTGGGGATGACTAGAGCCAGGGTTGAGGGGAGTAGCCCTGCTTGGGACTGTACTGGAGGCATGAATGCCCTGAAAGTGTATTGTATTCAGAGGCTAGGCAGGAGCACCACCTCTAGACCTTGAAACAGAGTCTGGAACAGTATTCAGAAGCAGCAGAAGCAATGGAAATAGAGTGAAGTCAGGGAGCAGGAGCAAAGAGCTACCTATATCAGGACTCAGGCAGGAGCCAGGAGCAGCTGGCCCCTGCAGGAGGAAGAACCCCAAAACTGGAAATATAGCTCCGGCGCAATATAAAAGCTTTACAGCAAGGCAGGAGCACTGAGGATGCTTTCCTGTCACATTCCTCTGGGATGGTTTAGGACCCAGGAGGTGTCCATGGTGGGTGAGGGGAAGTACCGTGGACCCTTAAGGGCCTCCACTGTTGGCTTTGTCACCCAGCCACCACTCAGGACTTGGAAGTGGGGACTGCAGCAGTGTTAAGACTGGCACTTGGCTATTTAGAGCATGTGCGCACCTGAGAGTGCCAGGTGGGAGCCTGCAACAGTAGCATGGGGAGAAGGACACAACCCCAAGAGGACTTTTGCTTGGGCATTTTTGCTTTGGATTAAAGGAGGAGGAGTTGTTTGCTCACTTCCCAAAGATTTTGACCCCCAAAGAATGTCATATACATTTGTGTTTGTTTAAGGCCATGTGGCCACCTTGGTAACTAGTTTGTTATGTTGCTATGTATTTTGTAAATGTGAAGCTCATGATATATTTATTTTGTGGGAATTATGTTGTACTTATTTAGATGTTAATACCTATCCAGATACAAGTTGTTCCTAAAGTCCCATAGGTCTACATAATGGTCATGAAAGATCTTGGGGCCAAATGTAAGGTTAATGGGATATAAGATCTTCCCTGACCATTAATAGACCTCCCATGGAGCCCTGGTGCAGAGTCAATTAGGCTCTGGGACACAGGGATCCCACACCTTTCATATTAAGTGCTGATTTCCAAACTTCTCTAAGTCAATCAAGTGCCTTTCCAATCAAGAGTCTTTGACTGGAAACAGTAAATAATGCATTGCTTGGAGGGAAGCAGGCAGAAAGAGAAACTCAAGGAGGGAAGTCTTAGGGAGGTTTGATGAAGAGAAATGTCAGCACTCCCTGGATTAATGATTAATGATAGTACCTTACTAAATCTTGCCTTCTGATATCCCAATAAGAATGTTTCAAATAAATATTTTGCTTTTGCTTTGGAGGAAAAGAATTTGTTATATTTTGCAAACAAACTCTGGGAATACATATGCATATTCATAGCAGGTGCTATGGGTATCGCATTGGCATTACTGAGCCTGAGTCAATGGGATGGCTTTAAGCAAAGTTACTGTTTGGGTACAATCAATAGGACTTGATACTTGCTTTGATGAGAAAGGAAAGAGATGAAAGAGTCAAAGATGACTCTGAGATTTTAAAACTGGAAGACTGGAATGAAAAGAGGTACTTTTAAGATCTAGAGTCTTGACAGTGTGAATTATTGGTACCATTGGGTGGAACTTTCAGACCAAAACTTGCTCTTATTGTGATGCTTATACAATCTGGATTTCTCAGAAAACAAAGGCCATGGTACTCTTAAGAACCATTTGTAAAGGAATAATTAGAGAAAAAAAGGAATTTGAGAAAGATAAGAGAATGATACAAAAAGATTCAGAAGAATAACAAGCTGGAAAGAAAGATGTATAAAGCAAAAGGACTGGTGTATTTTTCTATAAAAGGGAGGAACAGTAAGAGATTTTGCAGGAAAATAAAGGCCTTTGGAAAAAGGCAACATTATCAACAGGGAGGGCCTCATGGAAAACCAGTTGAATTGTGGACCACCACCCTTACCCCACCTGCACTAGTTACCTACAGTTCACCCCACATGCCCCACCCCACTGTCCACTTTGTCCCCACCATGAGCTGGAGCCATCAGCCAGACTAAATATATTTGCAATGTAGGATTATTTGAGGAATTTGTTGTTAGGTTGTTTCAGTCATATCTGACTCTTTGTGAACCCCATTTGGAGTTTTCTTGTCAAAAATACTGTAGTAGTTTACCATTTTACAGATGAAGAAACTGAGGCAAATAGGGTTAAGTGACTTGCCCAAAGTCACACAACAAATAAGCATCTGAGGTCAGATTTGAATTCAGGCCTTCCTGATTCCAGGGCCAGAATTTTATCCACTGTACCACCTAGCTGCTAGTAAGTTTTGCTAAAGACATAATTGTATGAAAATTACTCTGTACTGATCCTAAATGCAATCAATATAGAATGCTAAAAGCAATAAAAAAACGAATGATTTTTCTATGTAAGGTAATCTGGAAATGCATTCAATTTAATTGATGTCATCAGACTGGCAGTAAGTTTTGTTTCATGTTTTTAAAGCATGGTATTGATGCTATATTTGTTTCTATTTTTTTCTTGAATTGTGAGTTTTGGGAAACAATTATATCAGAAGTGCTATTAACTTGAAAAAGGATACTCAGAGAGCATTATAAGTATAACATTAGAAAAGTAACTTCTCTTTAATTTTTTTCAATTTTTAAACATTTTTATTTGAAGTTTTGAGTTCCATATTCTACCCCTCCTTCCCTCCCTCCCTCCCTCTCCTCCTTTCCTGAGACAGTAAGCAGCCAGGTATAACTTATACAAGTGCAATCATGTAAAACATTTCCATATTAGTCATGCTGTACAAGAAGACTGGAATAAAACATAAGGAAGGAAGTGAAAAATAGCACGCTTCAGTCTGTATTCAAAAAAACATCAGATCTTTTCTCTGGCGGTGTATAGTATGCTTCATTAGTCTTTTTGGGTGGTATTGGATCATTGTATTTCTGAGAATAGCTAAGTTATTCACGATTCTTCATCAAACAACATTTCTATTACTGTATACAACATTTTCTTGGTTCTGGTCATTTCACTACACATCAGTTCATGTAAGTCTTTCCAAGCTTTCTGAAATTTTCCTGCTTGTCATTTCTTATAGCACCATAATATTCCATTACAATTATATATTACAGCTTGTTTAGTCATTTCCCAATGGATGTGTATCTCTTTGATTTCAAGTTCTAACCACAACAAAAAGAACTGCCTTCAATATTTTTGTACAAATAGGTCCTTTTCCCATTTTTTGGATGTCTTTGGGATATAAACCTAGTGGTGTTATTGCTGGATCAAAGGTAATGAAGAGTTTTATAGTCCTTTGGGAATAGTTCCAAATTCTTCAGAATGATTAGATCAGTTGGCAACTCCACCAATGGTACATGAGTATCCTAGTTTTCCCATATCCCCTCCAATATCCAACATTTCCCTTTGTTGTCATATTAGCCAATCTAATTGAAAGTCATCTACTTGTGCAGTCAGTCTGCATGACACCATTTTAAAAACTTTTTTAGATTTTGGGTGAGCACATAGCCAGTCTACAGGAGAGGGTGTCTGAAAATACCCTAGAACTAATTACATCTTTCTAGGATGGACTCTCACTGGACCGATAAGGAGCTTGGGCAGAACCAATTAATCTCCTTGTGATTACCAATCAACGTACTTTTGCCCCTATGTGGAAGTTGTTCACTCTTGTCTGTAATTTTGAATCAGGATTGGCCAGATCCAACTACTTGCTGCATTAGTGTGCTAATAAAAATCCTTTCATTTACTGAGTTTGCCTTATTGAAGATGGCGACTTGAACTGAGACTTCTTTCAACACTGTTCCTCATCTTCCTACCATCCCCACGTAATACTGCCTTGGCCCTAGCTATCAAGGTTTCTTTTATAGGCTGTTTCTCTCCATTAGAATGGAAACTTTCTGAGAGTAGGACCTATATTGTTTGCTTTTATTTGTATCCCCAGCTCTTGGCACAGTACCTGGCGCAAAAGAGAACAAGGATTTATTTAGTAGAATTTACTAAGTACTTTAAAAATATTACTTCATTTGATCCTTATAACAACCCTGACAGACAAATGCTATTATTATCCCCATTTTACAGATAAGGAAATTGAGGTAGAAAGAGTTTAAGTGACTTGTCCACAGTCAATACAACTAGTAAATGTCTGAGGTAGAATTGAACTCTAGTCTGATTCTGACTGCATGGGTATAGATACAAATGGATGAATGACTTTGAGTAGCCTTGATAAATCAATGTTTACTTAAGATTCACTGGCTAGCACTGAAGGACTCATCACATCTTTAATCCTCACTCCTTCCCTCCTGAAGCACCCAGCCTTATGATCATGGGGTGCTTGGGTGCTTGTGCTTGGACCCCAATTTCAAGATCACATTTCTCCCTAGCTTCAAAACATTATCCCTGACAGTTTTCTCCCCAGCCCAAGGACACTATGTCTAGCAATAACTCATGAGTGGGTCCCAGTAAAACAAAACTATCTTTCCCCATCACAAGAAAAAATTGACCTCTGAAGAAATTCTCTTGTAAAAACAGGCTATCTTGTAACTATAGAATATCATATATTGATTCTCAAAGTTATCATATTCAATCCAGAAGTCAAGCTATTGACATCAACTCTCAAAGCTATCTTGCAACAGACATAACAGACCTTGAGAAACCCCTTCTTCTGGTTTCCAGTAGTGAATGATGCCTGTGACCAAAACATATGTTATCACCTAATTAGCATATCTGTCAGATAACCCACAATTTTTCCTATATAAACTTTAGCATAATTCCTGTTAAGTTGTAAGTTCCTTAAGGAATGCAAGTTCCGAAAGGAGTTCTGCTCACTATATTGGCATTACAATAAACCTTTGCCAAATCGACTTTAAAAATGCCTGAGTACATGAATTCATTCCAGATGACCCTCTCCAATACTTCAGTCCTTGAGGGGTCCCTGAACCCCTTCAAATCATATTAATGATACCAGGTGGAAAGGACCCAGGGAAGTTATTTGGTGTATGGGTTAAGTTTTTTTTAGTGCCTGCAGCAACCCCTATCTCTGGCCCAGCTGATGCAATCTCAATAAATTTCAATTACTTGAAAACCAATATACTTCTCTCTCCTCGAGTGCATAAGCTCATGAATATATCCATCTTGCTCACCACAATATCAAAATAAAACCTGGCTCCTTTAGGTATATTCTGGTAGTTAAGCTCCTGAAGTGAATAGCTTTGACCTCTGAACCTGATTCCTCTAGGAAGAATGACTAATGAACAGTAAAGAACAAGACTGGTTAGAGCTTCTGGCCCACTTGGAATTAGCTTCTACTTTCATTTGTTGACCTATTTGTTGAAGGGGTTCCCTGGGACTCCAAGGGCACATTTTGTAACTTCGGTACACTTTCTTGATCCATTAAGTACCAGTTAGCATCCTTAAACCTATCAAGTGGATACGCTGGCCATAGGAATATAGTTTTTAGTTGCTTATGTTTTTGAAGATATTTCAGGGTGTGAGGGCTTAATTTTTTTTTCCTTAAAAGCTAGGACAATTGACTTTTTCTCCTATATGATTTTCATTTGTGATTTCTTGAAATATAGCTCTGAAAAAACACGCTTAAAAAATAATAGTTTTAGAGGAATCCAATTATTCTCTGGACCAGCCCATTGTATTTCAAATGGAGTTACTTGACTATGCTTTAAAACCCAAATCATTCTGGCTTTTTGTGGAATGGCCAATAATAGCCCCTAGCCCCCTCTATGGCTCATTGTTTAAATTTTGATGGCTTAGAATGAGTGTAAATAGCAATTGTTTTCTGTTCTGACTTGAAATTTTGAGGGTCTTCCTCTCTTATATTGATATTTTGGTGATAATAAATTAGGACATCTTTCTTCTCAATTCTTACCTAGCTTTTAGTCATTGAATAAGCATTGCCTCAGACAAACGGAAGCCAGGGAAACACCTTCATTTAGAAAGTCCAGGGTGATCCACTGCATCTTGAGTCATCACCAGTCATCTGGATTCTTGTCTTGCCACTGGCCTTTGATGACTCTGAAGGAGGCAGGGAGACTGACAACTTTAAGCAGCTTCCTCATAATGTCCTCTTCAAGAATGAAGAATCCACAAGAAATATAATCCATCAACAGGTTCATTTTGAATTTGGGGGTTATTCCTACATCAACTCCTCACGCAATCACATGCTGACCATTTGATTCAGCCCAGTATGACCCACGAAGTCCATGGCCGCTACACTCCTCAACATAGCCCTCTGTCATAGTGTTGACCTGAAAACTTTGAAAGAAAAGGCAACAGGCTAAATGCATACATTTTATGATTTAATTAATTAATTAATCAATTCCCTATTAAAGACAACGGTAACATAATGCATTATGGAGCCAGAAATGTTCTGGCTACCCAGTGCAGAAATCTTCTGGCTTATATACATTTTGCCATGAGAAAGAAACTCTCCTAATTAAGCAAACCATAAATTCAGTAAGACAGGACAATTAACAAAGCAATGTCAGTTGGGCCTTGTGATTCCAGCTGGGTAAACATATGTCTCGGTGAAAAAGAAGGAAATCCCACCACTAGTAAGTGGCAGGCTTCCTGCTCTAAACAGATAACTGATATAGGAAAGGGTAAACAAAGTTCAATAGAAATTATGACCTAAATTGTCTATATTTTCTTTACCATTCAAGATAGTGTATTAGGTTAAAGGTCTCCTAAGGAATGTAGAGTCAGCTTTGGCTGGCTTTTGCTGACATAGGAAGAGGCATTCTCTGAGTTTGCTTCAGAGAGAACAAAGAGATTATTCCAAAATTTTATATTAAACATTATCAATAACTTCTTTAACCTTAGCGTAAGTTATAGGAATTCACTCCATCCTAATCAGAAATAACAAATTCTTTTGCCAAATATTGTCATTTCTACCTTCACAGTTGTGAGAGGTGAATTGAACTTATGTTTTCACAGAAAATATGTAATATCTGTAATACAAGTGATAATCATTTAATATCAATTTTGGACCTTAATAAGAACCAGAACCTGAACTCATCAACCAGAAGAAGAGCCTGGACCTAACAGTTTTTTTTGTTCTCTGAGTAAACTCAGAGAATCCCTCTTCCTATGTCAATAAAACCAGAAGGGGTTGACTTAAGAGCATTCTTTATGAGATCTTTAATTGACCTGTGAATGACACTATCTTGAATAAAGAAACTCTTTCTTAATATTTTATGGACACCTACCATGTTATGCTATGTTAATAGTAAAGAAACCACAGACATCCTGGGTCATAATTGCAATTGATGCTTTAGCAACTCTTTTATCTTACTGTATTTACCACATATTAAATTAAGATACCACTTAGCCTGTTTGCCTCTTTAACCAAACTTTCAGGTTGACACCAGAAAGATTGTACGTCAATTAAGGGAATTCGTTTACAAGAATTTATATCATGTCATTCTGTAAAGAAAAGGAGGAATGTGGCCCATATGTGAGAGGAGGGATGAATCCTGGAGTGCTGGCCAATGGGAGGCAGGGCATAAAAAGGCTTACATTGATCTAAACAAATGTAGCAGTCCATTAGGAACTACCCATTCAGTCAGGGGAAACGAACATAGAAATTAACAAAAACTTTCCTGATTTCACAACAAATATTGTTCTTTATTTAAAGTGAGCATGTTTCTCACAATTTGGGGGCTTGTGCCCATTTCTCTAGCATTAGAAGGGAAACTCACTATGGAAATGGGGAGGTACACCCCACTGGCTTTCAACAGCCCAAACATCCACAGGCAAGTTTCCCCTCTTCAGACAGTTAACTTCCCAGGACTGTTTGGAATCATTGTGAACTCAGGCATGCAGGCAAAATAAGAGATTAAGAGATTGAATGGCCAGAACTACAAAAGTTGATATATCGTGCAAGGGGGAAAAGATCAGTGGCTAAACCACTGCCTTGTTAGTTTGGGGACCTATCTAGAACCGGATCAGCCCAGGGTGAGGGCTGTCGGAGGGAGGTCTTAGTACAGGGAATCTTAGGCAAGACCAGTCCTTTGGAGACCTTCAGAGTCTAACTCCTGAGATGGGAAATAAGAGCTCTAAGGTGGAGGTACTTGGGGCGGGGTGGGGAGGGGGGAAGGGACACCCCCTGAGATTCCCGAGACAACCTACTGGGGAAAATGCTAGCAAGTTGGGGTAGTGCATCTAC
The DNA here is from genome assembly GCF_028372415.1 of Notamacropus eugenii. NCBI lineage: Eukaryota > Metazoa > Chordata > Mammalia > Diprotodontia > Macropodidae > Notamacropus > Notamacropus eugenii. Next base: position 137,340,378 of record NC_092878.1, on the reverse strand, counting down.
TCTGGGAAAAGATATCCAAAAGAACTGATTCTTATATCCGTATTGCCTCTGTCTGTATATATTCTGTATTTGTGTCTCTGTGTGAATGAATGACTATGTATAATCTGACACCTTGTAAGGTTGGAAATGCAGCCACTTAGCAAAAAAAAAAAAAAAAATTACTGTTTAGCTTATGTGATGGGTAGAAAGGTTAAGGAAACCATAACAAAAGGTTTGAGAGTAGAAAGAAAACTTTTGGAAACTTTTTAAAAGTTGCGCAGTCGGGCAGGTCCGGGGCGGTTGTGGGGCTCACAGAGCCAGGATGAAAAGACAGGCGGGACACAGCAGTCTGAACAAGCTGAGTTTATTCTAGACACACTGAGTCACAAATCAGAGGGCCTGGACTTATATAGTAAAAAACCATAGGGGTGGCGTTTGAGGCATGAGAACAGAACAGATTGTGCTAAGTAGCAGGGGAGGCCTCAGGGCCTGTTTTCTAGGAATATTACACTGTATAGAAGGGGTCCTGATTCCTGGAACTTCAACCCCCGAATTCAAGGATGTGCACCTGAGAATAATATACCACTTCTCAAGTCAGCCATCATTCTCCCTTGGAGGAGGGGAGCTCTTGATAAGGGGCTCTTTCGAACCTCTCAAGGTTCTCTACAGTTGCTGGTAAAAATTCTTTGTTTCTGCATTCTAACTCTGGCCAAGTTTTGAATGCGAAAAGAAAGATAAAAAAGAAAAAGGAGGAAGGAGATATTTTCCCCTCAGAACAAAGAAAGGCAGGCTGACCAGCATTTAACCATTTCCTGCCCTGCCTAAAGGAGAAGCTTTTCTGTAATGGGACACAACTAAAAGGTAATTGAATTAATTCTGATTGTATCTGGAAATGTGAAAAGTGAAATGTGTCACTCTAAATTTAATGCTTAAAACAGGGTAGAATTTATTAAACTCAGTTAGAAGTTAGTGGAAAATTAGCAAGCAAAAAAAACCTCAAGCAGGCAATTCAAAAGGCTGAAGGTTTAAGTCCAGGTCTGATTACCTCTCAAAGCTAAAGTTTGTATAATGGGGTTGTTATAAAAAGCTCTTTGCTGAGGCTGGGGAAGAAATGTAGCTCTCTCTTGGTATTGATAATGTTTAATATAAAATTTTGGAATAATCTCTTTGTTCTCTCTGAAGCAAACTCAGAGAATGCCTCTTTCTATGTCAACAAAAGCCTGCCAGGGCTGACTTAACATTCCTTAAGAGACCTTTAACCTGAGACACTATCTTGAATAATGGGGCGTTTTCCATATCTTAATATTTGTAGACATATGACTGTGTTATGGCATGTTAATGGTAAAGAAAACACAGACATCTTGGGTCATAATTTCTATGTGAAACTTTGTCAAACTGTTATCTTATTGTATTTACAACCTATGCAATTAAGAAATTCCTTTCTAATGGTCTAGTTAATCACTCATGGAGATCATAAATCTGAAGGACACAGAACACTTCTTTGTCCTAAAACAGATTTAAGGCTGCCCAATTCTTTGTATCGGTAGCCAGAACATTTCTGGCTCCATAATGCATTATGTTACCATTGTCTTTAATACGGAATTGATCAATTAATTAATTAAATCATAAAATGTATGCATTTAGCCTGTTGCCTTTTCTTTAACAAAGTTTTCAGGTCAACAGTATGTAAATTATTAGGCATTTAACTAGTCGTCCTTCATTCTCGAAGAGGACTGCAATGACATCACCATGATAAAGTGAAATTTCACTGTGTCCTACTGTGGCTGATCAGACTCATATGAGCTGGGAATGCTCTACTACAGGTTGGACACAGATAGTCTGTGTGAATACTTGGGGTGGATACTCCAAATTTGTGTATCCTATGTTTACTTTGTGCAAGTAAGGCATTTAACTAATGTAAAGGAAAATGTAGATAGTCTGAGTAAAGATTCAGAGAGAGATAGAAAATTTTGAATATGGGTGTGGGAAAGCAGCACACCTATGTGCTCTTGGGCACTCCCTCTACCATCCCACTTCAGAAGATTTGGGGATGTTGATCAGGGACTGAAAGTGAACATTTGTAGCCTGACTGGAAATTCAGTAGATAAAGTTATGGAGAGTTCTAGTGAATTTAAAAATGGGTACTGAATGTAGTAAAGATATTGATTACTGTGATTTGTAATTATTACTATTCAGTTAATTATTAAGCTCCAGAGGTTCCCTGTTTCGAATTCTTTAGATCTCTTTTGCCAAGATCAAAGACAACAGTTAGAATATCAACCTAGCATGTTTTAAGCTAATATAATTTCAAACTTTTTAAAGAAATAGAAGAAAAGTTATTCAGATTGGACTATAAATATACATACATATATACATATATGTAGTTAAAATGTTTGCACAGTTATTTGTCCTTATGATTGTAAAGTGCTTAACAGAAGGACTGGCATATATTAGACACAACGTTATCATTATTTCTCTCTAATTTAATATAATTGTTAACTTTGAAGTGGTTTTTAAATGTCAAAAGCAATAAGATCAATAGTTTCTGAAAATGCAATTGATATGTTATTACTGTATTTCTCAATTGTATAGTATATCTAAAGTTCCCTCAGATTGTAAAATTTGAGACCATTGTGAGGTAGAAATAGTGTTAGAGCAAATTTAATTTACATTTTGTTATATATGAATTGGGCTTTTAAAAGGATGTGATAAAATTAGATAATTTAATATTTACTTTGATAACATATTTTTCTATTTGAAATCTTGACTATTATAAAAATATATATATTTATAGTTTCTGGGGTGGAGCCAAGATGGTGGAGTGAGAGCAATTATCCACCTAAGCTTTTAGACAAACTCTTTCAGATACCTCTAAAAAGAGAATCTGACCAGATTTTGGAGGGGCAGAATCCAATGGGAGACAGACTATGGCAGATTCACAGCCCAAGACTGGAAGGTTGATGGGAAGGATCTGTTCTGCAGGGCTGGAGGAGCATACAGCCACAATGCACAGGCTATACCAGCAGGCAGAAAGCCCTGGGTGGTCTAAGGCAGAGGATGCACTGCAGAATCTTGGGCATATCAACCCAGGATGGGAGCCCAGCAGAACTGAGTGAGTGAAAGCCCAGAGCTCCAGGTACTGCAGCAGGTGCTGCTGAGACTATCAGCCCATAGATTAAATGTCTGTAAGTCATCTACTTGAACTTCCAGGAGCCAAAATGGCAGAGTGATCAGTAAATGCTCTCTCCCCCTCCTGTTGTTGACCTTGAAAGAACCATAAAATATATCCCCAGAAAAATCCTGGAACAGTGCGTTCACCAAAAGGGGAGAACAGTCTTGTAGCACTTGAGGCTGGGAAAATAGCTATAAGGGGGACTGCCATTGCTGTGGCCGAAGGCAATCAGTGCAGAACCAGAGCTGTCCCAGCAAACTGGGAGGAGATCCAGAGCCCCAAGGGGCTAAAGCCCCTCAACCACCAACACCAGGACTCCAGGAGTGCCTCAACACCCCAGGAGGTGTGAAAAGGAGGAGGCAGAAAATGGTAAATCACATCACAGGAAGAGGCACAAAATTATATTACAGTAGAGGGAAAGAGGAGAGGGAGATGAGCATTGTTTGAGATTTCCTCTCATCTGACTGGGTTCAAGGAGGGAACAACAAACTTAAATAAGTATACAAATCTAACTAGCTCTATAGGCAGTAGGAGGTGAAGGGGGAAAGAAAAGGGAGGGGAGGCTAAAAGGGAGGGAAGAAGTAGTAAAGGTAAAGGGGAGGGGTGCTGAAAGAAGGAAGGGAAGACTACAAGGGGTGGTGGCCAAAAGGATGGAGGGAAAGACACAGATAGTAATCATAACTGTGAATGTGAATGGGATGAACTCTCCCATAAAGCAGAGGTAGACAGTAGAATGGATTAAAAACTTTAATCCAACAATATGTTGTTTACAAGAAACACATTTGAACTGGGTGTATTCATACAGGGTAAAGGTAAAAGGTTGGAGCAGAATATACTGTGCTTCAGCTGATGTAAGAAAAGCACAGGTAGCAATCCTAATTTCAGACAAAGCAAAAGCAGAAATAGATCTAATCAAAAGAGATAAGGGAGGAAATTATATCCTACTAAAAGGCACCATAGACAACAAAGCAATATCATTACTAAACAGAGGCAACTAGATGTGCAGTGGATAAAGCACCAGTGAAGGAATCAGGAGGAACTGAGTTCAAATCTCCCCTCAGACAAATAAATTCAACAATCCAAATGAGATGGATGATTATTTTAAAAAATATAAATTGCCCAGATTACCAGAAGAGGAATTTGAATACTTAAATAACCCCATCTCAGAAAAAAAGACTGAAGAAACCATCATTGGACTCCTTAGGAAAAAATCTCCAGGGCTGGATGGATTTACAAGTGAATTCTATCAAACATTTAAAGAACAGTTAACTTAAATAATATATGGACTAGTTGGGAAAATTGGGGAAGAAGGAGTCCTCCCAAATTCTTTTTATGATACAAATATGGCTTTGATACCTAAACCAGGAAGAGCCAAAACAGAAAGAAAATTATAGACCAATTTCTCTAATGAATATAGATGCAAAAATTTTAAATAAGATTTTAGCAAAAAGAATACAGAACACCCAAAAGCTACATTGAATCCCCTAGACTAAAAGTACAGAAGCGAGAAAATTGGGTTGGAAAGGAAGAGTGGAAGGTAGGCACTTAAGTCATCAAGGAATGAAAAGTGACCAGGGAACCATCAGATAGCAGCTAGTGTAATAGTTCTAGACTCAAGCTCAAGGTTTGCTTTTCAGGTGTCTACTTAATAAGATGGTGCTATGTTGAAACCCCACCAAGAGCCTAAACACACAAAAAATACATTAGTTGATCCCAGCAATGTTGTGGAGGTGATCTGAGCTAAACACCCCCAAACCAATCTAAATCCTGGATGAGCCCCCATAATGTATCAGAGGGGGTCCAACCCATTCTGTGCCCACATGGACTTGGGTTCAAATATGGAAACCTTTAGTCATTATCGTTTTGGTCCACCAAAACAGGGAACATCTGAAGTTACCTCCAGTCTCAGTTTTCAATAACTTGCCATACTAAAAACACAGCAAAGAACAGGACTAAAAGAGTAAATATTTAGTCAAGATAAAAATTGATTATAATGTTACAAGGGGGACGATATTGAGCAATGTGTATTCCCAATTCAGTAGAGTTTTATCTCTTCCCCCTTCAACCCAAGAGTAGTTTGGGAATCAAATATCCAAAACTCATGACCTTAAGTCAAAGGAATTGGTTCCAGAAGTCCTGAAAGAATGCCCAGTTTTAAGGATTGTAAATCATGAAAAATATACCCCTCAAACATAGAGAAGCTCTGGTTAAGTCAGAACAAAATTATTTATTAAAAGGAAAATATATTAGATATACATTTTGGGTACACAAATCCTAAAGTACAATATAGTCCACAGCCCAGGAAGAATATGGGCAATTGATTTTTGAAAATTACAAAGGAGAGGGGCTAGAGTGGACAGTGAACTGTCCTTTCTAGAAACAAGTGAGACACATACACAGGATGGTTTAAGCCAATTCAAGGTGCACAGCTCAGAAAAATCAGCCTATGAACACTGGCAAAGGCATCTGGAAGTGAGGAAGACTTTTGGCTCACTGCAGCCTCTTGATTGATTCCTTTCAGACTACAGACTTACTCTGTGTCCACTCTATCTGTATAACAAAGGGAAGAGAAAAAAGAAAAAAGGATAAAAAAACAAATTTGCATGATAATTTTATCATGTATTTAAAAGGAATAGAAAGTTGTACATACCCAATATATTTGCAGTTTCATGTGCAATCATTTTTAAAAATTATACCTTGTTATGGAAATGCTTTCTCTTATTCCATAAATTAAAAATAAATTAAGAAAATGTGAGAGGGAAAGAAGAAAAAAAGAGGCTTTTTAGTTTCACTAGTATTTTCATGGGATTATTTCATTGAAAAGAAATTCATATTGCTCACTGTTTTTTGGACACAGAAAGTAGAAATTGAAGAGGGCGTTGTTTATCTTTTTTCCCTGTTTATTCATCTTGTCTTGAGAAGGGTTTCCCCATACGATCTCTCCTCCAGTGTCAACATGTGATAGTTGTCCCTGTGGGCCTGAGATGATGGCTAGAGTAGAAAGAGGACCTAATGCCTTAAAAAATGAAAGAAAATGAGGGGTTTTAAATTTTCAAGGTGTAGTCTGAACAGTTTTGGCATTATGTAGCTACAAAAATGAAAAGGATGTTTTGTCATTCTCCAATTTTGTTTGACTATATTTTCAATTAGGGCAGTTAGGTGATGTGTGGGCCTGGAGTCAGGAAGATTCATTTTCATGAGTTCAAATCTGACCTCAGACACTTACTAGCTGGATGATCCTGGGCAAATCACTTTGCCATGTTTGCCTCAGTTTTGTCATCTGTAAAATGAGGTGGAGAAATGAATGGCAAATCTTTCCAACATCTTTGCAAAGAAAACCCTAAATGGGATCACGAAGGGTGAGACGTTAACTAAAAATTACTGAACAACCACGATAATGCTCTCAATTTCCTTAGATCCATCACATGGTTGCTGATTTTCTTTTCTTTCCTTTCAAAAGTTAAACATTGAAAAGGTGGGTGGGACCTTCCTGTATTTGGGAAGGTATTGCTTTTAAATGGAGCTATTTATCTGAAGGAATGCTGATTTGCACCGCAAGATAGTCAAGATTTGGGTCTGACGATTTTAACATCCAGTAAACACCAGGAAAGAGGCAAGATGAGTACTGCTGGAAAAGTAAGGGAAACATTTCTGTTTCTTCATCATGAACTAGCAAGATTTGTAACTGCAACCTTCCAGTATGTTAAGTATTTATTTAGAGAAGTATATCCTAAGGAGGGATGAGGTCTGTCTAGATAAAAGCAAGCCTGTATCAAAAATATTGAGGGGAAAATTTCACTTCCACAGGATGGAAATAAGAAGGGAGGGAGGTCCTTTCTTTAACCTTTTGCCAGTAACTGAAGGATATAATTTTCCTTATTTGCACTAGAATCTTAACATTATCTACTCTGTTGTATTTTGAACAATTAGTTGATTGGATGCTAAGCATAGAAACCAAAGGTATCTTAAATTAGGACCAAAGAATTGAACGAGCCCATAATGTCAGTTAGTTGGGCAGCTAAGTGGCACAATGGATAGAGTACTGAGCCTGAGTTCAAAACTGGCCTCAGACACTTACTAGTTGTGTGATCCTGGGCAAGTCACTTGCCTGTTCTCCTCAGTTTCTCAACTGTAAAACGAGTTGGAAAAGGATATGTGAAACCACTCTAGTATCTTTGCCAAGAAAATATCAAATGGGATCAGGAAAAGTTGGACATGACTGAAAAACTACTGAAATGAATGATGGTGGTTAAGAATGTGATCATTTAGTTTTGTAAGAAATAAGGATATTATGTGACCAATATATAACTGAGTATGTGACTATGATTCAGTTTAAGGACTGAAGTACAGAAGAGAGTCATCTGGTATGAATTCATGGACAAGTATTATTGGAGTCAAGCTGGCAAAGGTTTATTGTAATGCCAATATGGTAGGCAAAGCTCCATGAGGAACTTGCAGCTTAACAGGAATGATGCTAAAGCTTACATAGGAAAAGCAGTGGATTATCTGGCAGACAGACTAATTAGGTGATAACATATAATCTTAGTCACAGGCATCATGCACCACAGGAAAGCAAAAGAAATAGTTCCAAAGCGGTGTCTGTTTTGTCTGTGGCTAGGTAACTGTAAGAGAAGCTTGCTTGACCTCTGGATGGTATATAACTATGGGAATCAATACATGATAATTCTGTCGTTATAAATAGTCCTGTTTTTGCAAGAGAATTTCAACAAAGGTCAGCTTATTCTTGTAACAGGGAGAGATAGTTTGTTTTACTGCTTGTTTTACAAAAGTAAACTGTTTGTTTACTTTTTGCTCATGAATAATTTTGGGGAAAGATAGTTTGTCTTACTGGGGCCCTCTCATGAGTAACTGCTTGGACCCAATATTGTCCTTGGGCTGGGGAGAAAACTATCACGAATAGTGTTTTGAAGTTAGAGAGAAATATGATCTTGAAACTGGAGTCCAAGCAACCCATCAACTAGAGCAGAAATTCTTAGCCTTTTTTATGCCATACACTCCCTTTTCTGGCCTCATAAAGTCCTTGGACCCCATCTCAGAACCACATTTTAAAATGCATAGAATAAACTAGAATAACAAAGAAAATCAATGGTATTGCAATTCAGTCACCAAAATGTAAATTTAAAAGTTTACTGATACTAGAGGTTAAGAACACTTGGCAGAACTTTATGGTTTATAAAGCTTTCCCAGATATTAAATGTAATTCTTACAGCAACCACACAATGCAAAAAGAAATTTTATTTCTCTCATTTAATAGATGAGGAAACTGAAGCTGAGAGAAGTTAAATGGCTTGCCTAAGGTCACACCACCAGTAAGCAAGCTTAGTTCAATGTTTTTTCCGAATTGAATTTCTATGTTCTTCCCACCAACCCATGTGGTTAATTGAGTAGAATTCATAATACTATTAGCCACTGAGAGTCAGTATTGCATTTTTAAAAGATTCCCTTTAACCTAACTGAATTGCTAATAAGCAAGATACTGTATCTGGCAGTAAGACACACAAAAAAAGCAGGAAATACTAGCTTTGTGGGGAAAATCATTTGGACATGGAGGCTACCAGCTGGTAGACCAGTCCTCCCTGGAAGTCAGCTCCCAGGCTCAGCTCCTTTAAGATTTTTCAAATTTGCAGTCTCTTTCTTCCACATCTGGACCCACAGTTTCACTGAGAGCTATAAATTTACTCTACTTTTCTCCAAATGCCTCTCCTGCCAATGGCTCCAGGCTTCTGAGAGGCAGACATTTCTCCAGGGGTAATAGTTTTGCAATATTAAGTTTACAAATGCATGAGAAAAGTCCTGGGCTCCATGTGGTGTTAGATGGATAATCTACTCTGATAGAATGCTTCTTGCACTGTATTTTCCCAGGCTTACATTAGTCAGATAGTCAGGGGTTATAGTACCCGAGAATGTCACATGAATATGTTCTTGTTATTTTCCCAGGTGATTAAATGCAAAGCCGCTGTGTTGTGGGGCCCGAATCAACCCCTTTCCATTGAGGATATAGAAGTTGCTCCACCAAAAGCCTTTGAAGTTCGAATTAAGGTATCGAAATTCCAAAGATGGACTTTTTCCCTTTTAGAGATCTGAAATTTCTTTCCTATAGGGAACTCCCAAAGAGGAAGCTATCTACCGATGCAGATTCATACTTGCTTGGCAATTATTGCAACGTAGTTTTTATTCCAAAGACATAAAGCAAGCTTAATAGTTACAGTCAGTTTGCTAAATGAGTTAATTGACTAGGCAGGGACAGCCTTGCCTGGTGGCATTAATAAGTTTGGTGACTTGCCCAGGCTTACACAGGCAGTATGTGTCAAAGATGGGACTTGAATCCAAGTCTCAAGTTATATTGTAGAGCTCAATCAACATCTGAGTTTAATAGCATTCTGAATAATTGCTCTCTCTCTCTCTCTCTCTCTCTCTCGCTCTCTCTCTCTCTCGCTCGCTCTCCTAGCTATTCAGACAAGACAACCAAATTGTTGAGAAGTGTTAGCTGTAGATTATGACATGCAGTTAGACAGGTAACTTAGGAGAGTATATCCATCAGTACCTGCTTCTATGTATAAGTGTGTAGGTACACATATGTACGTGTATATATTGCCTATTATATGCACATATATACATACACATATATATACACATGTGTCTGGCCTAGATATGATATATTATTATTTATTAAATTATTAATTAATGCATATTACATACATATAATATGCTATATGTCACATACTATATTAAATGTAGATATGTAGCCATATATATATTACATATATATGTAAATATATCTATTTCTACATATATATCTCTATCTTTCTACTTGTCCATCTATATCTTAGGCACATAGAATGCCCAAGTTGATTCCAGAATTAAAGAGAGCAGATTGGATTGCTTTCCAGAAAATGCAAAACTAATTTCCCATCCCCATATTTCTAACAGAAAAGAAAAACAATTTTTTAAAAAAGATTAAAGGACCATCTGGATCTGGAGTCAGAAAGTACTGAATTCCAGTCCTAACCCAGTAACCTCCTGGATGTTTCTGAGTCATCTCAAACTCACCATGTCCTAAGTAGAAATCACCCCGCACTCTGGATATTTCCCTTTTTATCCTCCCAGTTTGGGGTCTGCACTGTCATCCTTCACTTCTATTTCTGGATCACTGACTGCTAGATTTGAATTCAAGAGAAAAGGAAGGAAGATTCTGCCTTAGACACTACTCCATCTGGGTGACTTGGGCAAGTCACTTAACCTCTGTTTGCCTCAGTTTCTTCATCTGTTACATGGGGATATTATCTAACTTGAAGTGTAGTTGTAAGGATCAGATGAGTTAAGCTCTTTGCAAATCTTGAGGTGGTAAGTGTTTGATATTAAAAGCTGTATTATACTAGAGGTATTGTTTAGCTATGAATAAGACCAGAGGCTCAGAAGAATTTAAAATTAATTCAAAGTAGTTATCAATCAGTGTACAATGGAAAAGTGCATAGTGGGTATAAGCAGAAGGAATCACTCAGATAAAGGATATCTTTAGGGAAATGTATGATCCCACAAGAAGACAGGATGATAGGAAAAAGAAAGCGCAGGAAAGCAGGTACAAAAAGAAGCAAAAGACAGTCTCATCCCTCAAAGAATTTACAATCTAATTGGGGAGATAAGTTGAAACAAACGTATACCAAGAGAGCTATCTATGGGATAAATCAGAAATAAATAACATGGAAGGCTCTGGAATGAAGAACCTTCCTATGAATGGTGGGATTTTAGGTGAGACTTAAAGGGAACCAGCCAGCTCTGTAGTCAGAGAAGAGGAAGAAGAGCCTTCTAGACACCAGGGACAGTCAAAGAAAATACTCAGAGCCAAGAGATGCATTGCCTTATTTATGAAATTGCAAGGAAGCCAGGATCACTGTATTAAAGACTATGTGTCAGGGAGGAAGAGATAAGAAGAAAGAAAGGCAGGAGGGGGCTAGGTTATGAAGGGCTTTGAATGCCAAACAGAACATTTTGCATTTGTTCCTGGAGGAAATAGGAAACTATGGATAAAACTGAATGTGCCAGAGCAATTCTGAACCAGAACTGAAAGCAAAATCCAAACCAAAAATTTAAGAGCCCATGGGGTTCATTGAGTTCGACAACAAAGGAGCCCATCTGCAGAATCGCCAAGGTGAAGAAGGACAAAGCTCATATAGGTTTCAATTTGGGCAAGAATTGAATTGGGTATGGGGTGCCTTAGGCTTGGATAAGACCCAGTGCTGAGAGTTTATGGGTTAGGAATAGGGGACACAGTATCCCTTGATTGGACAGTGCCTTTGCTAGGGCTAGTTAACAGGAAAGACTGCTCTTCAGGTTAGTGGTCTCTTGTAACCCCTTTCTAACAGATAGGACAGTCATAAACAGTGTAGAGGTTGCAATGCAAGCCGGGTTAGGTAGATCAGGGACCTACAGGCAAAATGGCACTGCTTTAGCTTTCTTGGCGATGCACAAAGTCACTGGAATTTATTGGGGACAGGAGTTGGAAAGGGGTGACATGATCAGATCTGCATTTTAGGAAAATCACTTCAGTGTCTGAATGGAAAATGAATTGGACTTGGGAAGGACTTGAAGCAACTAATACAGGGATCAAAGCATGAGGTGATGAGGGCCTGCCTCAAAGGAGAGAAGGGGGCATATGGGAGAGAGCATACAAAGATGAAATCTGCAGGCCTTGGGACCCAAATAGATTGGATACGTGGGATGAGAGATAGGGAAAAACCCTTGATTCCTAGGTTGTGAGTCTGATGGATGGGAGGATGGTATTGCCCTCCACAGGAATGGAGGAGGGGAAAAGTTTATATTAATATCTTTTGTTTTTACATTACCTTCATATCCCACTCATCCTTTAAGAGAGCCAGGGATATTATTACAAAGAATTTAAAAAAAAAAAAAAAGAGGAAAAAAGGAAAAAAATCCGCAAAACCGGTCGACATAGTGAAAAATATCTGACCTTTTTTCTGTAATTATTATTGTATTCTGTAATTACTATATAATATATTACATTACATTAAATATTAAATACATTTAATTATTAACTATATTAATAATATTAGTATATTATAATTAATATAATATGATATATTATATAATTAACATTAATATAATATTAAATATATTAAAAATTAAATATATGAATAATAAATATTATATGCAGTATTACGTACCCATGGGTGGATGCCGTGATTCTCCAAAGGAGTTGGAAGGCAACCCCCTTCTCATGTTTTTAATCTGGGGCCTAGGCTCAGTATTTCTCATTTTATAACATTATTTTTTCATTCTTCTCAGGTGGTTGTTCTCTCCACTGTGATCTGCAGCTGACTTTTCTAGTTCCCATCTTCCATGACCTCTCTATAGCATTGGATACCGTTGACCACTTTCTCATTCTAGAGGCTCTTTCCTCCAGGTTTTTCCTGATTTCTGGTTCCTTCTGGTTCTCCTCTTAGCTCTCCTCAGTCTCCTTTGCAGGGTCATATTTCCCACTCTCCATGTGGGAGTGTACTTTAGGAACCATCTTGCCTTCTTTGGCTATCTTGTCTCTCTCTTTGACCTCATCCACTCTCATGTGTTCAGTTACCATATCTATGCCAAGGGTTGGAAAATCCATGTATTGTGGGCCTGCTTTTGTCTCCCTGCTGAGCTCCAGTGGTATATGACCAACCATCTGGTGGAGCTCTCCACTTCTGAATGCATCATCATCATCTCTAATTCCAGATGGCCAAAGTATAGCTCCTTATGTTCTCTCTCCTTTCCTCTATCCAAGCTCCATCATTTCTAAAGCCCCTATTTCTATCAGAAGTCAACACCATCCTTCCAGTCACTGAGGTTTGCAGATTCAAAGACATCTTCAACTCCTTACGTCTCTTCTCCCCCATGAATAAGTCTTGATCTTACCTCATCAACTTCCTTCACAATTGTTTTCTCCTCTCCCCTAACATGCCCCACATCCTTGTTCACGCCTTCTTGCTTGGTCAGTTGCTGTTGCCTCATTATGGGTCCCTTGTCCAGTCTAACCTCTAAAAAGCGGCTGAATTTACATTCCTAAAGCTTCAGTCTTATCAAGTCACTATCGGAACCAGAAGATTCGGACTCTTTGATAAAATACAACATTCTTCTGCTTGACATTTAAATCCCTTCACAATCAGGCTCCAAACAATCGATCCAAACTGACTTGTTTAATATATGCTATATTCCAGCCAAACTAGTCCACTCTCTGCTCTCTTACCCAGTGTTACATCTCCCACCCCTGTGCATTTGCACAGACCCCATATCTGCAATGCTCCCCTTTCTCACCACCTCCTCTTGGAAATTTGAGCCCCCTTTATGGCTCAGCTCAAGTGTTACCTTTCTGGATCACCCCCTCCTTTTCCCAGCACCCCAAATCAACTCATATTCATTTAATATATATTTTTTATTTACTAATTTGTGTACACATTTTTATCCCTCAGTGGAATGTGAGCTCCTTGAGGACAGAAATTGTTTTGTTATCTTTTTATATCACTGGCATTTAGGATATAGCAGGCTTTGCTGAATTGAATTGGTGTTTATTTTTTTAAATTATATGCACTTATAATTAAATATATTTACAGATGACCATAAATACAATAAAACAAATTTAGATGATATTCCTATGAATTTATCACTATTTTTTATGTACATAAATAAGTAAGTCTGTATTCCTTGATTAATGACTAATGTTCTAAAATCTTTCCTACTCCCTTTCTAAGTCCTAGTCCTTTATATCTTCTCTAGTATATGAATTACCATCTATTTGAATTTGACTTTTTCATGTTATATTTTATGTTAAACAGCAAAAGATTTTGCAGCTCTCTAATCTTTTGGCAAAAACAGTTCCCGACAATGGGATTATTAATATTAGTTGAGCCTTTCGAGAAAGCCCCCTTCCCAGCTGATATTCCCCTCTAGGTCATCCCAGGGGAAAGGTGCTTTGTCATCTGTAAAAAGAAAACAAAATAGAGATAGTTTTATCGTGGATCTTTGTTGAGCTGATTACATCTTGACTGGCTCCCACACTTGAACATTTTATATTTCACTATATTTAACAAGCAGCTTTTACCCTGGGCAATATTCCCTCATAATATAAACTTTCTTAGGACAAGAATTTTGTGTTAAATAGTAATCAAAATGCCCAGTACAATGTCAGCATGGATATATTTATAAAAGGGAGCGATCTTTAAATACAAACTGCATTTCACTCAAGAATGATTTAAATGCTTAAAACAGATGACCTGTTACCCCGAGTGAGTTTTCTTTTTCTATGCAGATTTTGGCTACAGGAATCTGCCTCACAGATCACCATGCAATCACTGGAGCCATGGGTGCCAATTTTCCAGTAATTTTAGGACATGAAGCAGCTGGGATTGTAGAGAGTATTGGAGAAGGGGTAACAACAGTAAAACCAGGTGAGACAAGGGTTTTTAAGCTTTGGTATACTAATTTTTTTTTAATATTGATAGCTGTATTTCAAAATGATTGATTATTTTTAACATTCCTATACATATTTTATTTCATGCACTTAAAAATATTTTGTTCTCAGAGGGGATCCATGGACTTTACCAAACTTCCAAAAGTGTCCAAGACATAAAATTTGAAAACCCCCTGTGGTATGAGGAGAATGAGCAAAACATAAGTCTTAAATGAAGAAGATGGAAATTAATCATCCTAATTCTTATCACAAGGATTTCCTCATCAAAATTAATTTCATTGATGCATTCTTCTACGTTATAGTCATTTTTGTATACATTCCAATGCTAATGGAAAAAACAGTTTAGCCAATAGAACTGTCAAGATGAGAACATCTGACAATGAATTCTGCCACCATTATATTTCATCTTTACTCTCTGAAACAACATTGTTTTGTGTAGGTACTGACAGTTTGGCTTCCTTTCACTGTCATTTTCATTTACATTATTCTAGTGGAACATTTTATTCCTCTGATTCTGAGTTGTTGCTGTTTTTTCCACTGCGTGTCTGCTCACATAAATGTAGTGTTGACCTCTAGGGTAGTCCCCAAAGGTTAGCTGATCCTTCAAATTCTGAGTATCCCTTTGAGTCTGTACTCTGAACACTATAGCTCATTAGCTCCCATCAGAGGTCTTCCCATTAAGAACTGATCTACAGACTTAGTATACCGCTCCATCCCATAAACCTCGGATATACTCTCCTACAAATACACACAGTGTCCATGGTAAGAGTGGGTTCATATTTTGATTATGGCAGTGAGGAATACAGTTAGGTTATACATCTGGCAAAGATGATTTTTAACTCCTAGTTGTGTAAGACCTGGAAGTCTTTTCTCTCTCCATGCATTTGAGTTCAGCACTTTTTTTAATATAGATTACTCAACTGGTTGTTTCTAGGCAATATTTTGCATCATGATCTTTTCTCTTTCAGGAGATAAGGTCATCCCATTAACCCTCAAACAGTGTGGAAAGTGCTCTTCCTGCATAAACCCTAATGGCAATTTCTGTTTGGAGATGAAGTAAGTGTCACATTTACTGAAATTTCACTTTAATTGTCCCTATACTAATGGACACCAGAACTAAATCCATTTACTGTTGCCTTTGATGTTGAATAGTGTTACAGCTGAAGGAGCATGGAATGATGGCACCACCAGTTTTACCTGCAAAGGGAAACCAGTCTATAACTTCATAGTCACCAGTACCTTCACTGAGTACACAGTGTCCTCAGAGTCTTGGGTAGCTAAAATTGATGCCGCTGCTCCTCTTGAGAAGGTGTGTTTGATTGGCTGTGGATTCTCCACTGGCTATGGGGCTGCAATCAAGACTGCCAAGGTAAGAATTTTCAGTGGCTTAATTTTTTTTTTGGTGAAATATTCCTTTTTTCAGTATATTAAAGATTTGTTAAGTTAAAAAATTTTCCAGAACATTGTCCTCTGTTGAGGTCCTGTCTGCACCATATCAAACACATAGATGAACAGTGAAATAACCAGTTAATCACCCAGAATACTTTGTTTCCACAAATATATAATAACCATGAGACTAAAACATTCAGACAATCTGAAATTCTTGTTTTTCATCCAGATATTTTTGGCAATATGGAGACACAGGCACAATTTCTAACATGTTATCAAGCAATCAGGAAGCATTTATTATACGAATATTATTTGCCAGCCACTGGGCTAAGCATGAGTGATACAAAAAGAGACAAAAAGTTCTTACAATTAAATGTTATGTCAGTGGTCTGGAAAAATTCCCATTTGTCATGAAAAAGTGCATTCACTGAATGAATGAATGAATGAATGAATGAATGAATGAATGAATGAATGAATGAGAAGTCATTTGGGAAGCATTTCCTATGTGCAAATCAGGCAAGAAACAAATAGAAAAGAAAGATAATCCTTACTCTTCTGAAGCTCACATTTTAATGGAATTTTCTGCTAGAAATCAGACATATGACATACAAAACAAATAGAAAATGCCATGAAATTGTATTTATTTTGGCCCAATTGGGTGAAATTGGATTTTGTTGGGATTAGGACACAAGGCACATAATTTTTATTAAGTAAAAAGTTCCTCTCCCAAATCTTATTAAAAGGCTTCTTCTTGATATAGAGGTGGCTATGGTTTCTGAAGGGCTATGTCACCAGAGCCCAAACTCTAACTGGTTTTGCCATAGTGGTAATATTTCTAGAATGTAGCTGGCCAAAAAAAAAGCTTCTCCTTTCTAGGGATCAGAGAAGTTAAATACAGAAAATGCTCCATCAACAATATATTGACCATTTGATGATGAATAATTTTGCCATGTAAGCCTCGAAGAAATATAAAATACAAAATAGTACTTCCCCTAGTGTGATGCCCTTCTGATTTGTAGTTACAGTAAAATTCTGGTGAACAGTAAGGCAGAGAGGGCTAAGAATTACATAGTTTTTAGCCCCTCCATCAACTCCAATTTGGCTATTAGCGTGTGACATCCTTGTCCAATGACCAATAAGTGGATATTCTAGTGAACGTGCTGTATTATACTAATCTGCACATTGTCAATATCAGGAAAATAGAGAAAAAAATGGAAGGATGCGTATCAGGTTTTTCTTGGAGAAACAAATGAAGGAACTGGTACAGTCGGTTCTATAGAGAACACAAGACAAAGATAGCCAGAAAGATGACTTATTGGTATTCCGACTATAGTTTGGGTTTGCCTATGTGCACCTCAGTGGATACTCATCGTCTAAGGGATAAACATGCATCTTTATTAGCAGGTATCAAATATAAGGAGGAAGTGTGCCATTTAGAGCATTGCAAAATGGGGTTGCCTAAACTTCAAAGTAAAGAGTGAAGTAGCAGCAACTGCTAACATTTGTATAGCACTTACAATGTGCCGAGTACTACCACTGAGATGGAAAGACCAATCCTGGCTTTTCAAACCCTATGAACAATGACCCACATTCACTGGTAGGATAAAGTAGTCAAGGCCTGACTAAAATCTGCTAGAGTAGTTCAGGTTCAAGATTGGAATGAAATGAGACAATTATATAACATCTGAAAATAATGAATAAAGATTATTTAACCAAAAGGCTATTTGGCTAAGATACAACATTGGTTGACCTACCAATCAGAAACCAAAGGGAGGAAATGGTATATTCTCATGCTTAACTATTTTATGTATGTAGTTCTTATTCAGTCATTTCAGTCATGTCTCACTCATCATGACCCCACTGGGGGTTTTCTTGGCGAAGATACTGGAGTAGTTTGTCGTTTCTTTCTCCAGTTCATTTTACAGATGAGAAGACTGAGGCTAACAGGGTTAAGTGACTTGCCTAGGGTCACACAGCTATTAAGTGTGTGAGGTCAAATTTGAACTCAAGCCTTCTTGACTACAGGTCTGGGGCTCTATCCAGTGCATTACCTAGCTATGTACTGTGTCTATTGTAGGATACCAAGAATTTGTGTCAATTGCTCTAGACCTAATGTAGAGATAATTAAATGGTTTTTTTTTTGAGGGGGAGGCCAGGCAATAGGGTTTGAATGACTTGCTCAGGGTCACACAGCTATTAAGTATCAAGTGTCTGAGACCAATTTTGAACTGTGGTCCTCCTGACTCGAGAGCTGGTACTCTATCCACTGTGTGACCTAACTGCCTCTGTTAATTGTTGAAGATGGTTTCAGTATCTTTTAAAGAAAGACTAGCTTAGTCTGCATTGGATAGGCTTTCTCTTACCAGTGAAACTATATTCTTTAAAAATATCCTGCAATTATTTTTTTTCTTCATTCAAACAGGACGTCCTTCTTCCTCCCCATACATTCAAAGAAATGAGATTCTAAAGCCCTTCATAAGCTAGCCCCATCCTACTTTCCAAGTCTTCTTATACCTTACTCCCCAACATGTACTCTTTGATCCAATGATACTGACTTCCTGAGCATTCCATAAACAAGACATTCCATGTCTCTGCTCTGGGCATTTTCTCTGGTTGTCCTCCCCCATGCCTGGAGTACTCTTCCTTCTTCTCTCTGACTGCTGACCTCCCTGGCTTCCTTTAGTTTCCATTTAAAATACTACTTTCTACAGAAAGCTTTCCCCAGCCCCTCTTCATTCCAGTGCCTTCTCTCTGTTAATTATGTCCTATTTATCCTGTTGCTTTGTATATATTTGCAGGAAGTTATGGCAAATTTCACAACATGCTAAAAAGAAGAGACATCACCTTACCCACAAAGATTCATATAGTCAAAGCCATAGTTTTTCCAGTAGTAATGTAAGAGTTGAACTATAAGGAAAGTTGAGTGATGCAGAACTCTGAAGAAGACTTTTGAGAGTTTCCTGGACAGCCAGGAGATCAAACCAGTCAACACTTAAAGAAATAAATTCAGGCTGTTTGTTGAAAGGTCAAATACTGAAACTGAAACTTAAATACTCTGGTCCCATAATAAGAAGATGAGACTCATTGGAAAAGACCATGATGTTGGGAAAGATTGAAGGTACAAGCAGAAGTGGACAGCAGAGGATGAGATGGGTAGATAGTGTCATGGAAACAATGAACATGAGCTTGGACAGACTCAGAGATAGTGGAGCATAAAAAGACCTGGTGTGCAATAGTCCGTGGGGTTATGAAGAGTCAGACATGACTGAACAACTGAACGGTATCAAGGTCTTTTCTCCCTTATCAGACTGCAGCTTCCTTAAGGATAGAGACTATCTTTTTACCTCTTTTTGTATTCCCAGGGCTTAGCATGGTGCCTTGTACGTAGCATGCACTTAATAAATGTTGATTGATTGATTGATTGATGTTATTGACATGGAACGCTGATGCAAATGACAGTAGAATGTATGCAATCAACTGAACTGGGGTTTTGACCTGGTTGGCATTTGAGAAGAAATTGTTTTTTGTGGGTTTCTCAGGTGGCACATCTCCTATGGCCAGACAAGGGCAGCAAGCAATAACTCCCTAGATGTAAGTTGGGTTCAAAACTTGCTATGAAATGTTCTAAACAATATAACATGCTTCATTTTTTAAAAAAATCTTGTTCTTTGGATTTCCTGGAGCTATTCTCAGAAATCATGGTCCTACATGTATACTGGTTATTTGTTTCAGAACCATCTTTATGGTTGATTAAACATTAATGGCCATTTACTTCTTAGTTCAATAGAGGCCAGCTTTAAAATCAGGTTGGTACAATTCATTAAATAACTTATTCAGTGCCTAAAATTAACAAAACTCCCTTGCTTCTCATTGTCCTAAACCATCTCATCAGTGCCTTCCATGTTAGTAGATATTTAATTAATGTTAGTTGTATTCGGATTTTGTATGGTTGTGTGCAATAAGTGGTATAAAAAGATATTACCTAGAAAACTTGACTGGCAAAGAAAGTGGGCCAGTTATAACGTGGTGGTGGGGAGGGAACAGCAGACAGTTGGAATGATGTTCTGGTACCCACTGAGCATTAACACACCTAGAAGAATGCCTCCAACATATTGTGTAAATTTTCCCAAGAGCCTCTATAAGAAGACATGAGCAAGAATTCTACAGAATGATCAGTTATGGATAGGTTTTGTTCTGCCCCATGGGAGTACCCAAATTATTGATCCTTTAAAGTATCATGGCAAGCAGGAATCAATCAATCAATAAGCCTTTACTAAGGGCCTATTCTGTGCCAGGGAGATAGGCCCCGGGGATAGGAAGAGAAGAAATGAAAACTCCCTTCTTTGAAAGAGTTTGCCTTCTATTAGGGAAAATAATTCATGGACATGTAAGTAGATATATATATATGTAATATTATGTATCTTTCATATCTATATCTCATGCACATGTAAGTAGATATAATTATATACACAATTTTATATATACATATGTGTGTGTGTGTATGAAACTTTTTGGTGGAACAACACTAGCATGAGGGAGAGGGTAGGTGGGACACTGGAAATCAAGGGAAGGCATCATAAAGGTCTAAGTAAGGTTATTTGTGACAGCAAAATGTTAACAAATTCTCCCCTGACAAGTACCTATATGTGTTTCCTTTACTGAGAAAGTTTCTGACATAGTAGACAGAACTGCCTAAGTTCTGAATCCTTTTATCACATCGATCAGCTGGGTGGCACATTGATCAGAGCGCTGCTGGACTGGGAGTCAGGAAGACCTCAGTTCAGATTCTGCCTCAGATACATTGCTAGCCATGTTACCTTGGGAAAGTCACTTAACCTCTATCTGCCTCAGTTTTTTTCTCTGTAAAATGCATATCACAGTATTACTTTACTTCCAGTGTTGTTGTAATGTTCAATGTGACATAATATTCATAAAGTGCTTTGCAAACTTTAACGTGTTATATAAATAATAGCTGTTATTATTATATCACTTTACCAGTGGTGGGAGTGGGCTAGTTCTGCTCTAGATTTCAAGTTTCCCAAGATTCCAGACTTACTACAATCTTAATTTTATTGAATAAATCATTAATTACTAAGATCCTGTATTTTTCATCACCATAGGTCACCCCTGGATCTACTTGTGCTGTCTTTGGACTGGGAGGAGTCGGCCTTTCCATTATCATGGGCTGTAAAGCAGCTGGTGCTTCCCGGATCATTGGAATTGACATCAACCCACACAAATTTGAGAGGGCCAAGGCTGTAGGAGCCACTGAGTGCATCAACCCCAAGGATTACACAAAGCCCATCAGTGATGTCCTGAAAGAAATGACTGACAATTCTGTGGGGTACACCTTTGAGGCCATTGGACGCCATGATACCATGGTGAGTAATCAGTAGGTAGAAAGGAGAATTTGAGATCCAGGGCTAAATGTTCTACCTCAGTTCAAATCTGAGTAATAGTTTAGTTCATTAAGAGAGTCCTTCAAACCCAGATATGATTCAGACAAAAGCTGTGTTTGGAGAAATCATTTTCAATTAAGCAGAAAGAATTTAGTAAGCACCTACTCTGTGTAAGCACTGGATTCTTGAAATCCAAATCCCAAAGTGAAACAGTGCCCACCCTTGAGAAATTCATATTCTTTCTTTTTAAATAGCATTTATTTTTTCCCAATTACATATCAAGAAACTTACTAGCATTCATTTGTATAAGATACTGAGTTCCAAATTTTTCTCCCTCCCTCCCCTCCTGTCTTCTGAATTGGTAGGCAGTTTGATATAACTCATGTATGTGCTATTATGTAAAACATATTTCTATATCAGTCACAGTTGTGGAAGAAAAAACAGGTCAAAAGGAAAAAAAAACACAAGAAAGAATAAATTAATTTAAAAAAGGAGAAAAGGAAAGGAAAGGGAAAGAAAATAGAGCTTGGCAAATAGTAAGCATTGAATAGATGCTTTTTGATTCATTTATTTGGGCAAATGTGTCTATTGGTAGCAATAGACCAAGGCAAAGATCCCTCCCTTCCTAATAGATACTACAAATGTGTTGTCACTTTCATTTGAACATCAGATTGATGCCTTGGCTTCCTGCCATATGAGCTATGGGACCAGTGTTATGGTAGGAGTTCCTCCAAGGTCTAAAATGCTCACCTATGATCCCATGCTGCTATTCGGGGGACGCACCTGGAAAGGATGTCTTTTGGGAGGTATGTGACTGAGAAATGACAGAGAGAGAAAGACTTTATTAAACACTTACTGTATGCTAAGTATTCTTTTGGGAATACAGAGATAAAGGGCAACATGTACATCACCTTCCCTCAAGGAACAAACATTCTAATGGAAGATAAGAGCACATGAGAGGAAGCTAGATGAGGTGAGGATGCAGGGCACAAGGGGGGAAAGTCCAGAGGGCTATAAGGGAAACCAAGAGACAAGTGAGGATGAGTGCCTGGCTTCTTCTTAGTGCTTCTAGGCAGAATCTACCAATCAGAGGAGGGACATCTGAAGATGGCTGAGAAGGCTATTGGCACATGGGTGCAACAGATGACATTCTGATCTCACATTTACCAAGTGAGAGGAAATATCTTGCGATATTTTAAAAATATGTCACTGACCAAAGGATGATTCTTCGAGTGAATAACAGAAGAAACTACAGGAAGAATTCGATGAAAATACCAAAAGGTGAAAAAGCAAATACTCAGGTTTTATACTGACTGATATTTCAATACCAGCAGCCCTCAAGTTTTCAAAGAGTTTAGTCCATTCTGAATTGGAGCCCACAATAATAATTTTCCTAGAATGCATTTTTGTAGCTAAATGTTCTTTTCTTATTTTTACTGATAGTGTTTTTATATTAACTTAATTTTCAAATATGTATATGATGATAGCTAACATTTACATAATATTTACTATGTGCCAAGCAAATTATTTAAATTTAACGAAGAACAAGAAAGGACCAGGGGAGAGGAAGTAGGAACAAAGAAGTTCAACAAAACTAAGCGATCAACCAAATTTAATAGAATACGAAATGTTTCACCCCCACAGCCACTCAGCCCCGCAATTCCACCCCTGCAGTGAAGAGATAAGGAGTGTGCTTTTTCACTTCTCCTTGGGTAGGAAACTTAGGTATTTTAATTACACAGCATTCAGTGTGTGTGTGTGCGTGTGCGTGTGTGTGTGTGTGTATGAGTGTGTATTCTTTCCATATGTATCATCCTTGTATATCGTTTTCTTGATTTTGCATACTTACTTTCCATAAGTTTATATGTCAACATGATTCTCTATAGTCTTCATAATGAAGACTTCTTACAGTATAATAATATTCAGTTATATTCATGTATGTAGCTAGAAATTGACTTGCTTTATCACTATGGGCAATGCCTATAGCGACCTGCACACACACTTCCTAAACTGCTAAACAGCACGTTCAGTTCCAAAATTAGAGTAAATAATTAATTAGAAAAGGCTATAGATTCATACCGTGACAGAGGAGCGAACCTCATAATCATTATTCTTATTTATATAGTTTTTAAAAGTGCTTTTAAAAGTTAAAAAAAAGAAATTTACATGATAATTTTATTTTGTTTTAAAAGGAATAACACGTTGTATATAATAGATTTAAAGTTTCATGGACAATCGTCTTTTTTATCATACTGTTATGAAAATACTTGTTTTATTCCATAAATTAAAAATAAAAGAGTAAACATTCTCTTTGCAAAAATTCTTTAAGATGTAGCACAAGTATAGTCCCCAGAAAACTAAAGCTCAGAAAGGTTAAATGGTTAACCTATAATCATATAGTTTTGTGGTCAAAACCAGGTCTCCTATCCCCAAGGCCAGCATCATTTCTGCTATATGGTATTGTCCTGAACATATCAGTACAGGCTGAGTTTTAGTCTACCCCAGCTGCTGGAGGAGGGGCAGTTGAAAGCAGATCGCATGCATCAGCTACTACAATGAAGACTGAGTACAGACAAGTCTTACAATTTGATTTTTAACAGCCTTTTTCAACTAGAAGACACATACAGGATGTCCCCAAAATCAAAGGAACATAATTTGAAAATTGTATCACATATTAACCAGCTAATATATGCTAAATCAAGAAAAGACTTCTAGGTTTTGTTCTCATGGCATTTTGGTCCTATCATGTAAATCTCACACAAAGATCTAGACATCCACAGTAAGACCAGCTGCATACCAAATGTGACTGATAACTTTGAGATGATGTGGATATGTTAACTTCAAAGTTTTACTGACAACTTTGATGCTTTGGATCTGTTAATAAACTAATTCCAAGCTGGCATTGATAAGAGGTGGTCTATCACCCCTTTACCCCCGCAAAAAATATGATAAAAATGAGACCTCAAACTCCTGACCCTGAGTTCTCTTCCATCTCCATCTGTGGGCAAACTGGTGGCTGCTCCTAATTCTGATTCATGGTTATGTGAGTAATCCTTGGTGCCTCTTCCCCTCCCCATGCTCAGTTGCACCTTATCTGCCTCCCTCCACCACCCTATCCCTGTCCCTCTATGCCATCTGCCTTTGTACCTCCTTTTGCCACTGATCTCTGTATTCTGTGATTCCAACCCCTGTGCCCCTCTGCATTATTAAAGTGTGACTGCAGTCTCACTTCCTGCTGCCATCATGGTCTTTCTCAGCACGTAACCAAAGAACCAAATGTGCTTACTGCATTTCATAAATTAATTAGAAATTCATGTAGCAAATGCTGTTGCCTTTCTTTATGCACATTCCTTCTCTCTTCTCATGGTTGGTACAAAGTACTTAATAAATGTTTGTGGACTGACTTTTAATATTTTACACATAATGAAATACTGGTCTTAAATTTTTAAGGTTGGAAAGCCAAATATGACATCCCAAAACTAGTGTCTGATTTTATGGCAAAGAAATTTGACTTGGACCTGTTAATAACCCATGTTCTACCTTTTAATGAAATCCACAAAGGATTTGAGCTGCTTGAAAAAGGAGAGAGGTATGTAATTTTCATTAAAAAAATTCAACTTCCATAATGTAATATT
This sequence comes from Notamacropus eugenii, assembly GCF_028372415.1. NCBI lineage: Eukaryota > Metazoa > Chordata > Mammalia > Diprotodontia > Macropodidae > Notamacropus > Notamacropus eugenii. The sequence goes on along the minus strand of NC_092878.1, from coordinate 137,315,322 downwards.
TGGACACTTATCATCTTGCATATAGGAATTTTTTCTAGTTCTGGTTCCCACAAAATAAAAATCATTATAGGATTAATATTTCATTGTCCCAATGAACATAATGTTTTTCTTGGTATTTTGTACTTATTTTCATTCATTGGGTAATCCCATTTCTTCCACAAAACTGAAGTCCACTTTGGTGATGTCACCTGGGTTCATTGTAGTGCAAAGAATTCTAGCTGCCTCTTACCAAACATGTGACCTTGGACAGCTACATCTTTCTGTGCCACAGTTTCTTCCTCTGTAAGGTGATGGCACTGGACTTGAGGACTTCTAAGATCCCTAAGCCTTTGTCTTATGAGATAACATCCTATATGTATACTAATCCTGAGAGTTATTGGCATTTACCCTGCCACTCCTAGGAAGGTGAAGGCAGAGCATGTATAGAAACAATGAATGACTTAAGTCTTAAACCAAAATTGTCTCATAGCTCCATATAAATATAAGAAGAGAAACTTTCTATAATAGATGCAATCCATGATGCCTCTCAGACACAGAAAATGCCTGATGGGAGGAGGAGTTATATAACAGGACAGAATCTCTTCAATTACTATCTTTATGCATGCTGGATAGAAAAGTATCTATAACAGTTTTAAGAAAGCTCTGCTGATAAATTACTCATGATTGGAAGATATGTAAACAAGCTATTAACAGGCACTTATGTTTTCTACTTCAGCATTCGAACAGTCCTGACATTTTGAGCTTCTACGTGACTGGATGTACCCAGGGATGCATGCCAGGCTCTTTCTCTGAGATTTCATTTTCATATAATTATGACAGAGCTTGTGTGACTGTCTCCTGTGGTCATGCTCAAAAGAGAAACAAAGCACATTCGAGCACACTTTCCAAAATAATAAATTAAACTTGTCACTACCGTAATTCAGTTTACCTGGGGTAGTAGAAGATGCTAATGTTGTTATTTTTGTCATTTTAATCTTTATAAAGTGAGTTACACTGGACTAAAACATCAGATAAATATTTTAAACTTTTATTACTTTTGACTGAAGTAGAATTGTAAAGTAGAATTTCAATACCTTTGTGTCAAAAAAATTAAGAAGATGCTAATCATCTGCTTCCAGAGAGCTAGGCTAGGTTATATATGACTTAAGATGAGCTACCATGATATCTTAAAAGTAGATAGTATCTTTTTACGCAGTATTACTGATAATGAAGCTTTTCAAATTATGTTTACTCCACAGAAAGTTTTTTTCTTTCCCCCTTTTATGTTTTAATACTGTTTTTAATACTGCTTTTAAAAAAGTAAATAAAACTTGTTAAATAAAATAGTCTGTCTCATCACATGGTGTTGCTTACTTTAGTTCATTTTGAAATATATGTGTGTATTTTAAATTAAGAAAAACACATATACTTAAATTCAATTCAACAAGAATTTATCTATTGTGTTCTCTGTACCAGACATTATGCTCGTTACTTGGGTTACAAAAGCAAAAAATGAAATAATTCCTGACCTCAAAGAACTGACATTGATATAAATTGCATATTTCCATAGCTTGGTCCAAGATGCTTTGTTAAATACCTTAAGGGAAATTTTTAAAAAGTGAGTGTTCAAGAAGAAAAGAGAAAGTATTTACCCAAGGACTCATAATTCCAAAAAAGATTTGCCTTTTTACCATTTTGAATTGAATGATAAAAGTGTAGGTTCCTATTTTCATAATTTCCAAATTAATATCCAGTTAAACTTTAGTAAATCTATTTCTATAAGAATGCAGCTTTGTTGATCTTCACAGGTGTCTTCCCTTTTAGAAATTAATCCACTTAACACCTTTTGGGTATAGTATTTTTGTATCATAACTAATTTCATGTTCTTATCTACTTTGATATTTTAGCATCCTCAAAGTTCTTAATCCTTTGTTAACAAAATGCTTCTTTAGTGAAAAGCTTAGCTACTGTGATCCTTAACTGACAGTCACAGTCAATCACAAGGGGAGAAAATCTTTCCAACTTGGTAAGACCTATTGGGTAAGACCTGATACATAATTTAGAATCCAGAGTAATTTTTGTAGTCAGAGAAGTAGAGTTATAATGTGATTTTTGTTGTTAAAGGAAAGGGGACAAGATTTTCTCTGGATCCAAAATTTCCTCAGTATAGGGGACTTACAATGTGGAAACTTTCCATAAAAATGCAGATAAGCAATTGTTCTGTATTTTATAAACTTAAGAGATTTTCCTGGATCACCAGTACCCCAATATCCTAATGCTGGGAGTTGGGAGAAGAAGGACATTTGATTAACTCTCCAGCTTGATGTCCTGCATTAGGGAAGGAGAGTAACGCCATGCCTTGTGTTCCAAGTATTTGCTCCAACTGCCTAAGGCTCTAGAAGGAATCTACCCTGAAGCCAAAACCCTAAGGACTTTGTAAATATTTCTAAAGTCTTCATTAATTTTTAACAAAGTTTCTCCTGCTCATACTTTCCCCATCCCAATGAGTCTGATTCTCCACTGGTAATCATTCAAACCCTATTTTCCCTCCCCAACTGCTGGATCCCTTATTTTCATTCCCCTCACCACCACCCCCAGCCAAAGTCCTAACCAAAAGCTGCCCACACCTTCCACAATGTCCCCTAGAATGCCTACTCCTGTACCAGTGTCTCCCATGTCACACAATCAATTCCAAAGTATATTGATTGAGTGGTAGGTAAGAATTAAATGAACCTTAAAGGAGGAGAGGTTATTAAGTAATACTGATAAAGGGAGAATATGGAAGTGTCAATACGGATCAAAGAGTATTCCAACTCCTACATCTTGACCTGTTTTGGGGGTAGGGATACGAGTAAAAGTGCACTGTTGGACAGGGCACAAAAGGAGACTGTGACATCAGTAACGATCCAGGTCTCAGTGAGCATGAGAAAGATGGAAAGAGTGGGAAAACAAAAGATTTAAAATAAAAGCAATTTTTTTTGTCTATGGATCAGGCGTTGCACCATGGCACCTCATGACAGAAGGTGCTGTGCTCTATGAGCAAAGCAGAATGGAAGTAGCTCAAAAGAAATGCAAGATATGCAAATTTAGAGAATCCACCCCAAACATTCACATGGGATATTTGTGCCTGACTTGTGACAGAACATTCTGAACTTGTGTTGGTCTGATCAACCGCAGTTGGACAAACTGTAACGGCTGTAGCATGGTGGGGTCATCTTGGTCCTCTTCAAGAATGAAGGACAACAAGCAACCAACCAAACCAACCAGCTGATGTTTACTGATCACTAGGACATGCCCCTTCTTTCTTCAATGAGTTCCTTGTCTGGCCCACAATCTTTCCTTCCTAACGCCTGTCTTCCTACTAGAAGACTCCAACATATATAATGATATTCCCACAAACACCCTAACCTTCCAGTTCCATAATTTAATTCCCACAACCTACCTCACCCACAAAGATAGTTATAACTTTGATCTTGCTGTGTCCCCCAAATGTTCAACTTCCATGTTTATAAACTCTGAAATTCTCTCATTTTATCACAATCTACTATTCCACCTCACCATCTGCCTTCCAGTTCCAAAAGTCTGCTTATCATCCACAATGTGTCCTCCAATCCCTCAGACCCTCAGTCTTGTTCCAGGCCATCACCTCCATATTGGCTACACTCTCCTTTCCCCATCTTGACACCCTGGTAAATCATTTCTCTTCCATATTGTTCTTTTCTCTTGAGTCCCTTCATTCATTATCATATTACTAATCTGTTCTTTCCAAGCTTCAGCCTTGTATCGCTTCTACCATGTGCTGATTTTCTTTCCCCTTCCCGTGAGCTGCTGAATGAAGGTGGAGAAAATCATGAAAACCTGTTGACTGGGTACTCTACAAATTTATGTTACATAAGTTTTATGAGGCCCTTGCTGCTACCAAGCAGTACTTCTACACATCACTATTATCTCATGATCCCACTCATCAAAGGGGTTCTTCAAATTCTTTTCTATCTCCTCTCAGATCTCCCATGCCTCTGCCATCCCTACCCCTTCAGCTAAGAATCTTGACTAAATGGTGTTTAATGTTCTTTATTAAAGACCCTATTGTCCAAAATATTTTATTGGAAATTAAGGAATGAGGTAGAGTTTTGTTTTATTTTGGACTGGGCTGGAGATTTCGTCAGTGAAGACTAACTTACAATGTGGAAATTCCCTCCTTTTAAGTAGAAAGCAATTAGACTATAACTTGTATTGTCTCCTCTGTAAGTTTTGATGACTTTGTTTTCCTATGGGAAACAGTCAGCTGTTTCTCAGACGCTATTGGATTACCATCCATATGATGACTCCTAACTGTGGGTCCCTTTCAGGTGCTACCAGAACCTTCAGCAAGGTGTGGACACTGATTTGGAGAAGATAGAATCAATTTTAAACTAAACAAGTTCATATAATCTTTGAAATTGAGGAATTTTTCTAGCATTTGGAGATTATTGCTATTGCTAAACTACTGAATGACTTCTCCCTTCCTTTCCCTCCCCTCTTCTCCCCTCCCCTCTCCTCTCCTCTCCTCTCCTCTCCTCTCCTCTTCTCCCCTCCCCTCTCCTCTCCTCTTCTCCCCTCCCCTCTCCTCTCCACTCTCCTCCCCTCTCCTCACTTCTCCTTTCCTTTCCTCTCCTCTCCTCTCCACTCTCCTCCCCTCCCTTCTCCTCCCCTCCCCTCCCCTCTCCTCTCCCTTCCCCTCCTCCCCTCCCCTCTCTCCCCTCTCCTCTCCTCTCCTCTCCTCTCCTCTCCTCTCCTCTCCTCTCCTCTCCTCTCCTCTCCTCTCTTCTCCTCTCCTCTCTTCTCCTCTCTTCTTCTTTGTCTTACCTCACCCAGTCTGGAAATAAAGTGGCAACTTATGGCTCCAAACACTCTGCTGATCACCATGGGAACTCTGACTTGCTTTGTGTCTGACCTGGACCAATTTGTCCACTATGGGTAACCTGGTGCCCTCCTCACTCCCAGAGGCTTTCCCCATTGGTGCTGGATATAATATATCCACCTGATCAGCTTGCTCCTACTGCAGCTCAGAATTGAGTTCAGGTGATGCACCAGTCTCAACCACCCCAACAGTGTGGATTACAGGCACATACTACCATGTCTGGCACCATAAAATTATTTAACTAAAGGTTAAATGTGAATGTCATTCCTCCACTACTCAATAAACTCCAGTGACTGGTAACTCTAGAATAAACTATAAGCTCTTCTGTTGGGCATTTAGAGCCCTTCAGAGCCTGATCCCTTCCTATCTTTCTGGTCTTTTAAAACATTCCTCCCCTGGACACTGTCCATAATCTATCCATGGACTACAGCTTACTTGATGCAAGATCTGTTTGCGATTTCTCCTATATTATGCCCTATTTCTGGTGTCCTTTTCTTTTCAGGGGTTATACCCTATGCCTAGAAGGTTTTACCTCTTCACCCTTACTTCTAAAAATCCCTTACTTCCTTTAAGACCCAGCTCAAATGCCAACTGGTCGAGCAGCCATTTCTGCTCCCTAACCTCACCCATCTGCCCTGCTGTCCTCTTTAAGCCTAGTTGTCATCTAGTATGTACATAGTTGTTTTCACACTGTCAATCTCATTAAAAGGTGAATTCCTTGAGAGCAAGAATTGTTTAGCTTTCTCTTTGTTTTCTCCCATGCCAAATATTAAGTGCTTAATAAATATTGATGGTCTTGTCTACTGGATAAAGACCCTCGAAGGGCTGAATTGGATTTAAACATCTTGTTTCCTAGTTGGGAGTGTTTCATTGCTTTAGGCTGAAATAGAACTATTTCAACAACCATGAAAAATATGACCTTAATGGTAGTAAAGTAGGTAGGTTCCAGACCACTTATTTTATTCCACAAAGGTCTGCAACTTCTAGCTCTAAACCTCTGTTCCTGAAGATGGCATTGGGCAGCTAGGTGGATAGAGCGTTGGGCCTGGAGTCCAGAAGACTCATCTTCCTGAGTTCCAATCCGACCTCAGACACTTACTGGCCAGGTGACCCTGGGCAAGTCACTTAGCCTTGTTTGATTCCATTTCCTCATCTGTCAATTGAGCTGGAGAAAGAATGGTGAACCACTCTAATATCTTTGCAAGAAAATCTCAACAGAAGTCACAAACAGTCAGATATGACTGAAAGAACTGAACAACCCCCACTTCTATGGATTTGGGTTCAAATGTAGAGAATTTTAATGGGCATTTTATCTTTCTGGTTGACTTAAATATTAGCCAGTTTGAGAAATGTGAGAAAATCTAAAGTTTCCTTTGGTCTGATTATTTAGTGAATCATCCTGTTAAAAGACATTTGTAAACAGTAACAGAGAAACAGTCTAATATTTAATCAGGGCAAAAATAGATTACAGAGTTACAAGAGGATTAATGCAGACCAGTGCAAATTCTTGAAGAAATGTAGTTTTATTCCGTTTTCCCCTACCCCAAGAACGGTTGGGGAAACAAACTCATCCCCAAGTCCTTAGCTCCAGAATACAGGAGTTGGGAGAGGGAATTCTGAAAAAATGCCCAACTACCAGGATCAAAAGAAATCCACACTGTTCTTTCTTTTCTGGACATAGTAGGTAGATCTTGAAGAAGAAAGTTTCTCTTCTTTTATTCCAGTTTACCCATCACCCTCTGCTAAACAGGATTTCCTTGCAGGATCCTTTATTTACAATTTGGAAATGAATTGAGGAAGTCCACATATTATATATACTCACTGTGGACCAGTTCTGCTAAAAACAATTTATCACTGGAGTTTTTCTCTTCTTTTCAAAACTTAAACACTGGAAGAAGGTGAGACCAGACTGTGAGGCAAAGGGCTTGAGTCATGTTTTTGAAGGCATTGCTTTGAAATAGAAAGGCTTATCTGAAGATGTACTGGTTTACACAACAAGGCAGTCCAGACTGACTGAATGACTTCAGGTCTACTAAACCAAGAAAGAGGCAAGATGAGCACTGCAGGAAAAGTAAGTACAGTATTTCTCTATCTTCATCACAAAGTAGAGAGATGGTTAGAAACTCTGCAATGCCCTAGTATTTTAATTATTTATTTGGAGAAATATGACTTCAGGAGGGGTGAGGTCTGTCTAGACAAGGAAGGATGCAGCAGAAATATTGGGTAGAAAATTTCCTTCTTACAGGATAAAAATGAAGACATAAATACAATGACCAAGGGGAGAGAGGTCCTTTGTCAGGTATTTTGCCCATAAGGAAGAAATATGGTTTTTGTTGTTTTCAAACCATATAAATGAATAAATAAATCTCTTCTTTGGCTCTTGTATTCAGCAACAGTTTAAAGATGGAATGCATGTGTAGAAACCAAAGGGTTCTTCTGCTAGAATCTACAACTGCACCAAAGAATTGGCCACACATTACAGTTTCCCAAAGAATGCGATCTTTATCAATGAGATATATGAGAAGTAAGGATGGCTCTGTTCAAAGACTTACTTACGTGAGCAAAATAGCGACTAAACATGTGGATAGAACAGAGGTTCTTAACTCTTTTTTTTTGTATGTTTGGGACCCCTGAGACAGTCTGGTGAAGTCCATGGACCCCTTCTCAGAATAATGTGTTCAACTGCATAGGAGAAAACACATAAATAATAAGGAAAATGAATCATATTGAAATACAGTTATCAAAATATAAAAAAAAAAAAAGGCATGTTCACAGACCCTAAGTTAAGAACACTTGATGGAGCTTTATTGTTTACAAAGTTTTCCCAAACATTAAATTTAATTCTGATAGCAATCATTTAAAGCAGATGAAGCAAGTTCAGTTTTCTTACTTTACGTATGAGGAAACTGCAGTTCCAAGATTAAGTAACTTGCCTTGGGTCATATAGCTAGTTGGTGGACTCAGCCCAGTTTGTGTGTGTGCTCTTTTGACATCCCATACTGTTTCCAAGTACACGAAATTGATAGCAAGTGCTTAAGCCCTTTAAATACCAGAGATTGGATCCAGTTTATAAAGAACTTGGATACTTCCTTCATTTGATAAAATGTCCCCAGGAGGTCTAGAAGGATCGAATCCAAGAATACCTAAAAGAACCAGACAAATTTTTGCATCAGTAACTACCACCAATTCTGTAACCAAAGAACAATTAGTATAATTAATCAATTATTTTCTTTATTTTGACTTCCACGTATCATTTTTTGCAAGTGATTTTTATGTTTCTTTCTCATGAATGCTTTTTTATGCCACATATAATAACTGAAATTCAGATACGTGGCAAATATAATCCCAATCATAGGGGCCTGAAATGATTGGGAATGGCCCTGAATCGAAATTATACTGGGAGTGTCCAAGTTTGGTTAATTTGGGGACTGATCAGTTAACCTACAGACTAGATGAGGCTGGGAACTGCCCCTTTAACTCCTATGCTAACTTTCATGCATTAACTTAAACTGTTCTGAATTCTGTCTTAATGTGAATGAATACTTCACATAAAGACTACACGAATATAGAATTGTGAGCAGATCTTCTAATGGCCCTTAAATGTTGCTCAGTCTTAAGCTTTGGTCACCATTCCTCTGCCTAAGATTACCCACAAGCCAATAAGACTTTTCACAAGAGCACAAGGGGTAAGGCTTGTGGACTTGCAGGAGAGGGACCATGGGATTGATTCCCTAATGGCCAACACAGAAAGCAAGCCATGGTGACTGCTCTGAGATTTTCTTGCATGAGAAATGTTTATGTAGATCCTCCAGATGCCTGCCTTTTTCACATTTTACCCCCTGCCATTAAGAACCACTAGTTTCAAATCCAGATGTCTCATCACCTCCTACCCTCACGTTCAGTCCTTTGGGAATGTCCCCTATACTTGCCCTGGATTCTGAAGAGTTTATCATTTGTCTTTGCATCCAGAGGTGCAAGAGCAAACTCAGTTTCTCTTAGTACCCCTGAGTTATTCTCCTATGGCCTCCTTCCAGGAATTCATTATCCCTTAGTCACTCAGAACAACGTGTCTCTAAAGGCACCATATGTTTTTTTCATGGGCAGAAATAAGTTATTGCAGGAACAGACCAGGAGATAAATTGTAGAAGTCCTACTGAAGTAGGTCAGGACATAGAGGAGCTAGAAAATGGGGTGAGGATAAAGACCAGGAATTCAAGCCTCCACCAGCACCAGTCACCCCAGCACCCCAAGGACAAGGAAGAAGAATTAGTTCTGTAAGTCAATGACACCATCTACTCTACCATAAACTAGTTCCAGGGAACTGGATGCTTGGTTCAATACAGAGTGTTCCTCATCATTTTCCCTGAGAACCTGCCTAACTCAAAGGTTAGGCATCCTCCATGAGAAAAATTCTAAGGTAGACAAGGTCCATGGTGTCTTCTCTCCAGAGTTTCTATATTCTAAATCCCCTCTTGTCCAGACCCTAGTAACTTTTATCATAATACTCCTGCTCTCAGATCCTCAATACTGCACCCAGGAGCACCATCTCCCCCACCCCGACCAAGGCTACTCTGTACAACAAAAGGTTCCAGGGTCCAAAAAAATGTATCGTTACTCTATGATTAAAAGTCAATTATCTAAAAGACAAGAAAGCCGATTGTATGAATTCACACTAATATGATATATATATTATATTTATTCATATATATAATATAGAAAGAGATGATGGGTGGATAGATAGATAGATAGATAGATAGATAGATAGATAGATAGATAGACAGACTGCACTTCAAAAGATTCCCCTTAACACAGCTGAATCTGTATCAGGAACTAGACACAAAGCAGGAAATGCTGGCCATGGGAAGGGAAGTCAGCTCTCCCTAGGAGTCAGTCCCCAGGTTCAGGTTCGCAAAGAGGTTTCAGATTTGGAGTCTTTTCCTTTCCTCTGTTTTGGGACTGACAGGTTCTCTGACAGCTGCAAGTTTATTTTTCCTTTCTCATAATGACTCTCCTGCCAATGCTGCTAGCCTTCCAAGAGGAAGGAAATTCTCCAAGCATAGTAGTTTTGCAATTTTAAATTTGCAAATGTATGAAAGAAGTTTTGGGTTTGATAGGAGTCTTATCCCAGCAGCCTACCCAGATACAATGCTTCTTGCAGTGGAGTTTTCCAGGGTATATGAATAAGTTCTTGCTATTTTCCCAGATAATTAAATGCAAAGCTGCTGTGTTGTGGGGTCTGGAGCAACCGTTTTCCATCAAGGAAGTGGAAGTTGCCCCACCGCAAGCCCATGAAGTTCGAATCAAGGTACTGACATTACTAATATGGACTATTTTTCCCCTTTAGAGAAGGCCTGGGATGTCTTTGGTGTAGGCAATTCCTCAAAAGGAAATTCCCTCCAACAATGCAGATTGGCACCTGCTCTGCACCTCAGGTTCTCAGAGTTGCCTGTGGGTACTAAGACATTAAGTGACCTGCTTAGGGTCACTTAGCCTGGATCCAGGGGTAGGGAAAAGGAGAAGGATTGGGATCCAAGTCTTAAGTGATGTAATACCTGGATGTAATGCCATTGCAAACATGTCATTGGGCCTGTGAATCCCAAAATTGCTAATGAACTCGTGTTGTAAGGTAAAAGCATACTTGGAACTGTGCCACCGGTACACCTAACCTCTGCAGGGTAGAAGGATGAGCCATAGTGTGGAATCTACAGTCAAAGAATTTTAACCAGAGCCCAAGTGTGGGTCAGTAATTCTGAGTTTTGTTCTGTCTTGCATGACACCAGATCTAGATTCAGCTATGGCTTCCAATATTGTTTACTCTTCCATCTGCTTCTCAATGATTCTTTCTACAATTGTTTGCTCAGCTATATGGAAACCCCAAAGCTGGGGTAAATGCAATTACAATTATGGAAAGTATGGAACCCCTGAGGACTGTGGGACAAATCTCTAGAAGTCCATTAGGAAGAGAATATGAGGGTCACCTGGAAGTAGATGTCTCATGTTTTGCATAGCTTCACATCTGTAATTGATAGGTTATTTTGTCTTCTCAAAGAATTGGCAAGGTGTGGGAGGGAAGGTAATCATTTGGAGCTCAGATTTTAAAGATGAATGTCAAAAAATTTTGCATTTAATTGGGAAATATTTAACAAAATAAATGAAAATGTATCTTAAAAAAGAAATTTGGAAAAGGCAGTTTGTGATGCAGGACTAGAGCTCAGGATGAAAAAAGGGACTGAATAAGTCAATCTGGGAATGATCTGCAAAAACATCCTAGCAGTTGATGAGATTGCTAAGTGAGAGAGAGGAAGAGACAGAGACACAGAGACAGAGACAGAAAAGAAGAGACAGAGAGAGGGAGAGAGATAGAGACAGAGGGGGGTGGGAGAGAGAAAGAAAGAGACAGACAGAAAGAGAGACAGATAGAGAGGGAGAGACAGAGAAAGGGAGAGACAGAGACAGAGAGAGAGAGAGAGAGAGAAAGAGAGAGAGAGAGAGAGAGAGAGAGAGAGAGAGAGAGAGAGAGAGAGAGAGCGCTTTGTGGAAAAGGGAATTTCTAAGTTAAGTGATTTGCCCAGAGTCACACCAGCTAGTAAGTATTTTGAGGTGCAATGGAAACTCAAATCTTCCTTTCTATAGGTCTGGCTCTCCATTCTTTTTTTTTAAATTGACTTTTCTGGTTGATAAAAGTTTGAGGTAGGCTGCAATTCAACCTGCTCCCCTTCTGTTTAATTCTGTAATTAACGGATGCATTTTCTGTGCCAAATGTACATTATTATTATATATTATACATTCTTACTTCTCTCCAGCTGACTAAACTTTTTTTGTTTCAGAGATTCCCTCCCATACTAACAGAATAAAGGCAGTTTTCTAACCAATATATATGTGTGTGTGTGTATATATATATCATATATGTGTGTGTGTGTATACACACATATACGTATATATACACATATTATATGTGTATGTCTGTATGTATGTACATACGTACAGATGAGCCTGTATGTGTGTCCTGATGAAAGAGCTCTTATGGGTTAGTTTATCCATCTAATTGAATTTCATAATCCATGTACTTGCTAAACGGTAGGCAAAACCCTGAGCACCATCGAAGCCCTGATCCATTTGGAACCAGAGAATCCTCTTAAAATATAAACTGTACCGCGTTCCAGAGCGAGAGAGATGGACCGCCCCCACGGGCCATCGGCGGGCATTCCCGCCGGTTTCTTGGGTTAAAACCGCCTGAGTTCTAGAAGGCCACAGCTTGCCTCTCGCGGAGGGACTCGCGAACCGCCTAAGCTATGGCCGCCATCCGAAAAAAGCTGGTTATAATTGGTGACGATGAGTGTGGGAAGACGTGTTTGCTTATTGTATTTAGCAAAGACCAATTCCCCGAAGTCTACGTGCCCACGGTGTTTGAAAATTACGTAGCAGATATAGAAGTGGATGGAAAACAAGTGGAATTGGCTTTGTGGGACACAGCTGGTCAAGAGGATTGTCATCGCCTTCGACCTCTTTCCTACCCAGATACGGATGTTGTACTGATGTGTTTTTCTATCGATATCCCTAAGAGTTTAGAGAACATCCGAGACAAGTGGACCCCGGAGGTAAAGCATTTCTGTCCCAACGTGCCCATCATCCTGGTTGGAAACAAGAAAGATCTTCGAAATGATGAGCACATGAGGTGGGAGCTGGCCAAGAACAAGCAGGAGCCGCTAAAACCTGAAGAAGGCAGAGATATGGCCAATCAGATCGGGGCATTCGGTTATATGGAGTGTTCAGCAAAGACCAAAGACGGTGTGAGGGAGGTTTTTGAAATGGCTACAAGAGCGGCCTTACAAGTCAGACGTGGAAAGAGAAAATCTGACTGTCTTGTCTTGTAAACACAGTGGAAAGGCCAAGTCCTCACTCGGTTAATTTTTAAAGTGCGGTTTATTACTCTTAATGTATGCTTACTGGCCTTTTTCATTTATCTGTAATTTACTTGAAGAGATTTACAAATCAGAAACCATCTTACCACCAGTAATTAGAAACCAACCATGATTGTTTAATGACTGTCTGTGCCCAACACATCTGTGCACACCACAGGTCCCTCGGATAGTACTCTTAAATCACCTTGCTCATTCTCCCAACCAGCACGTCTGGCACTAATTCAAGGGGATACTTAACTTCTTGCTTCTTTCTAGAAAGAGGAAAAAAGGTGATAACTTTTATGAATTGGGTTTTGACTACTTTTATACCTAACGGGTCCTGTTGCTGTCAGCTGAAGAACCCTTTGGGGAAATAAATATGGAGCGGGACCTCCTATAAGGCTTTGATTGGTATAGCTCTGAGTTCTTATTCAATTGTTTGAAAAAGGGACCCAGCCAGAGACAGCAAGTTCCCATGCAGCCGTGGTAAAGCCACAGTACTGTGGTTTCATGTTAGTCACCTTAGAGTTACTATGTAATTAGGGCCACTTAATGTATGCTACCAAAAAATAAATGTATCTACCCCAGCTTGGATGTAGTATTTTTTTGTATAAACTAATATTTGTATTTGTTATTTCTACAGAAGATTTCTGAGTTTTTTGGGTTTGTTTTTGTTTTTGTTTCTGTTTTTCTTAAGTGAATTTGAACATAAAGCCAGATGGAAAAACATTTGAAATCTGCTTTTGTCAGTTTCTCCTGTCAATACAGCCATTAGCAGTTCCTTTTCTGTACCACATTCTCCAGTGTCCACTGGAGCTGGGGGTCTGCGAATGGGGGAATTGGTTCAGAAATTGGAGTGATTGATTGGAACTCAAATTGCAGCATCTTGGTTGGTACAACGTTTCCTTATTTCTTATTCTTCCAGTGGTGACTGTCCTTAATCTCCTGGGGAGTTTGTTACTCATTCTCTTTGTTGGTGGTCAAAATCCTCCTTGGAACTTCAATCCTCTCCAGCTGACTAAACTTTCTTCTGTATCAGTTAATTTGCCCCACCCCCTCCCCCACCCCTATACACAATACTAATAGAATGAGGGTAGTTTTCTAACAACAACAGCAAATTATTTCCAAGATGCTTGGTTACCCTTTGAGAGCAGTGGTCTTTCTCTTCCCATGTAGATTTTGGCCACTGGAATTTGTCGCTCAGATGACCGTGTAATGAGGGGAACCCTGTTCACTAACTTTCCAGTAATTTGGGGGCATGAAGGAACTGGGATTGTAGAGAGTGTTGGAGAAGGGGTGTCTAAAGTGAAACCAGGTAAGGGGATGGTTTTTAACCTTGGGGTCTGTGAATTTAACAAAAAATATATTGATAATTATATATTATATATGTATATATAATTCTATATAATTTTACATATGATAAAAATTTCTATCATGAATCAAAAAAACTTTATTCCAGGAATCCATGAGCATCACCAGATGGCAGCTGCGTTGTCTAGGACATACAAAAGTTTAAGAATCCCTTGAGATTTGTGAATACTAAGCAGAACACAAGCTGAATTCTTGAAATAGCGATCTTCTTCATAAAGTTTCATTTTATTGATGCCTTTTCTTTCTATATCATAGTCATTTATAAATATACCTCAATCTCTAACCTCAACAGAAAAAGTTAAACGAATGTGACTTATCAGGTGACTACATCTAACAATGAATGTAGCAGTCTGCCCCTTAGTCTGTAGCAAAATGAAGAGGTATGTTTTATTTTGTGTCTTCCAGGACCAATATTGTTTTTTATAGATATTGAGAGACTGACTTCTATTACAGGTGTTTTCCTTTGGGGAATCGGAGGGTGTTCAGGGAGGACTAGCACCCCTGGTATAAGGGCTGCTCATTCATCTTTGGTGTCTACCTTTCACCTGCCTCTCTCTCCTGTGGCTCCAAGAAGCTATAACACCTGCAGCAGCCACATGCCAGTAAACTGCCTTGGCAGACAGGCTAAACCAGGTCAAGGGTAACCAACAGGCCTTACACCTGTCAGTGAGTTAGAGGAGAGGTTACCACAAGCATGAGAAGACTTCCACTGATGGAATTGGTGGATGGACACAATTTGCTCCACTGTCCACGAAGGCGACTGAAGCAGGCACTGTGGAGCACGTAGAGCTTGGTCAGACATAAATGGCTCCCAGGTTATCCGCAGCACCCTGGGCCATAGCCAATCATCCTGACTTCTCTCTTGCCAGTGAACTTCAATGACTGAAACAGAGAGTGAGGCTGGTAGTTTTGTGTGCAACTCTGCCTCACTTAAGTCCAATTCTAGTGCAAGTCAAGACATCACCCCAGGATGTCACTGGTCCTCTCTAAAAACGAAGGACAAACAAAAATTTTCACCTACTTCAATGTATATTTCTGTGGTCTAGACTTTTTCTCCTCACTTTGTATCAGTTCATACAAATGAAGCAACCATATCTGGAGTATTCCCCAAAGGTTAGCTGACAATTTAGATTCTAGACCCTTTGAGTCCACACTCTGAATACTATGGCTTTTGAGCCCCCAACTGTGTTTCCCCCTGCTAACAATCAACCATCAGATCCAATGGCACAAATAAAATGGTAAGAAAAGTGATTTCAAAACATCACCCTTCTGCCCCATAAACCTGTGGCACACTCTCTCACAAATAGACACAGTATTCATGGAAAAAGTAGGTTCATACCTAAAGTATAATGGTAGTATGTTACACATGTAAGATAGACATGTGGCAAAAGCAAGTCTAGATTTTCTTCTGGTACCATAGGGCAGAGAAGTCCTTTCTTTCTTCATAGCATCCTACTGCAATTCTCCTTAGGTTCATCATCTTTACTGGGCAGATTGTTCAGTTGTATTCTCAGGGGAGGATGCCCTTCTTGGTCCTATTTTCTTTTCTGCTGCCAGGAGTCACAGTCATTGAAAATATTCTCTCCTTGGGAAAATAACACCATATCCATATCTGTCTGGAATGTGTTTCTCTGCTCCTTGGTGGATTTAATATCTCCTAAAGGTTAAATAGTTCCCCCTCAAACTTATATGGCAAATGTGAATTTGAGGGTAAAGGGTGGAAAGTGAACAAAGTGAAATTCTTCCTTTTTCCTCTCCCTAATCCCCAATCTCCTTCAAAAGTATCTGTCCAGTTCAGTTTTCCAAGTCTGCAATTCAGAGCTTAGATATTCAAAGTACCCAGAGGTATAACTAATTTGTTTACTCATTCAGTTACTTTGCTCCTTTTTTTGACTCAATAAAAGAAGTATTCAAACTCGATAAAGGGATAGGAGGAAATAGACTCATCTCAATAACCAGATAACATATCCTTAGCACCTGATCACAATCTAGGCCTTCTGTTACTATATCAGCTGAGGCTGGAGGAGGGAGAGGAGGAAAAAAATTTCCTCCTTTACATCAACATTTTCCTATTTCTTTGGATTTCCCATATTCATTTCATAAGGCATTAACATATTCCATTACATTCATATGCCATAGTTGTTTAAGGATTCCTTCAATAAGTAGACACCCATTTTGGGGCTAGCTCTTTGCTACCACATAGTGGTATATTAGACATAGTATGTCTATGTCTGTCAGACATAGTATGGTGCCAGTTTCAGCAGCTGACCTATGTTCAAAATCTGCCTCTGCTGGGCAACCCTTGGCAAGTCATACTCTTAACAGTGAAAGTTGTATAAGCTCCCTATAATAGTGTACTGCCCCCTCAGGGCTAATATATAATCCCCCCCATTACATGTTAAAACAATTTTTAACACTAGATTTTTTTTTATAGTTTTGAGTTCCAAATACTATCCTCCCTTTCTTTCTCCCCTTTTCCCTCCCTGAGAATGCAAGCAATCAGATACAGTTTATACATATGCAGTCATATAAACATTTCCATATTAGTCATTTTGTACAAGAAGATTCTAATAAAAGAAAAAAGAATGAAAGAAAGAACATTGAAAAATACCATGCTTCAGTCTGTATTCAAACAATATCAGTTCTTTGGAGGTAGATAGTGTGCTTCATCGCGAGTCCTTTGGAATTGTCTTGGATCATTATATTGCTGAGAATACCTAGGTCATTCCCAGTTCTTCATCAAGCAATATTGCTGTTATGGTATACAGCATTTTCCAGGTTCTATTCACTTCACTTTGCATCCGTTCATGTTAGTCTTCCCAGGTTTTTCTGAAAGCATCCTGCTTGTCATTTCTTACAGCACAATAATATTCCATTATAATCATATAGTATAGCTTGCTTAACTATTTCTCAAATGACGGACATTGCTAGGGCTACCCTTACACTCACTGACAGTTTGGGGTCTCCCCAGGATGGTTCTTCACAGACTAAACTCAGATTTTGTACTGTTTTATATCAACACACACACACACACACACACACACACACACAATCCCCAAGCACCTAGGATGAATACATGGTAGGCGCTCAAAAACATTTATTAGTTTGGCTATTTTAAAAGGTTATTTCTAGGCGATGTCTTTCATCAGGATCTTTTCTCTTTTAGGAGACAAGGTCATCCCACTCTGCTTCCCACAGTGTGGGAAGTGTTCTACTTGTATACACCCTAATGGGAATTTCTGTATAAAGTTTTCGTATCTGTCATTCTTACTGAGACTTCCTTTTAATTATCCCTATACTAACATTAGAGCTGAACTCATTTATAACTGCCTTTGATGCATTGAATAGTCTTTTCAGAAAGGGAATATTGTCTGATGGCACCCCCAGATTTATCTGCAAAGGGAAACCAGTCTATCACTTCTTAAGCACCAGTACCTTCAGTGAGTACACAGTGGTGGAGGAAAACTCAGTGATAAAAATTGATGCAAATGTTCCTCCTGAGAAGATCTGTTTGATTGGCTGTGCATTCTCCACTGGCTATGGGGCTGCAGTGAAGACTGCCAAGGTGAGGAAAGATGCTTTTCTTGGCATACTAAAGACTGGTGCAAAGGTTAAAAAAACTTCTTCAAAGCACATCTTTACACTCAAGTGTAATACCAAATACTATCCCCTCCCAACCCTCCCTAAGAATGTTAGTAATCAGATACAGATTGCAATCATGCAAAACATTTCCATATTAGTCATTTTGTACAAGAAAATTCTAATAAAAGAAAAAGAATGGATGAAAAACAACCAACCAATTAATCACCCAGAATGCTTTGTCTCTACAAATATATAATAGCTGAAAACAAAAGCATTCAGATAATCTGAAATTCTTTTTTTTTTTATCCACATGATTTTGGCATCATGTAGACATATATATATATACATACATATAATTCTAATATGTTTCATTAGTGATTTCAGAGTCCTCATTTGTCACGAAAGAAATGCTCTCATTGAATGAATGAATTAAAAGATATTTGTCAAGCACTTAGAGAGTGCAAATCATAAAGGAAATAAATAGGAAAGCTAATCACTGTGTTCCAGGAGGTCACATTTGAATGGGGTAATATCTACAAGAGTTCTCTGCTGCAAGCTAGAAATATGGTATAGAAAATAAATTAAAAACAACAACACAATCTCATTTGCTTGGGTCCCAGTAGGTTGGATTGTGTCCTTTCTTAGAATACAACGCATATAGTTTTCATTAAGTAAAATGTATACTGATATTTTAAAGGCAAAACAAATTGCATTTTGTGTGTGTCTCAAGTTGTGTCATCTGACAGTTTTCAAATTAGCCCAGGACAATGGCAGCAGGAAATGATTCCTTAGATACGCTTTGGTTTCAAATCTCCTTACAGCGTATTCTATACAGTATAATGTAGTTCAAGCCTTTAAAAAATCCCATTATTGGGTCTTCCTGGAGCTATTCTAAAAACTTGTGATCTTATATGTGTACCAGTTATTTATTTCTGAACCATCTTTATAGCTGGTTCAGAATTAATGGCTGTTTACTGCTAATATCAGATTTAAAATCATCTTAGCATGGCTCAAAAAATAGCTTATTCATTACTCAAAATGATAAAAAAAAATTGTTCCCATTGTCCTAAAGCCAGGGATGGGGAACTTGAGGCCACATGTGGCCCTCCAGGTCCTCAAGTGTGGCCCTTTGACTGAATCCAAACTCCACAGAACAAAAGCTGCACTTGAGAATCTGGAGGGCCACATGTGACCTCAAGGTCACAGGTTCCCCATCCCTGTCCAAACTATCTTTCAGTGTCTTTCATATAGTAGCTGCTTAATCAAAATTTATTGCATTTAAAATTTCTTGAATTTATTGAAGGGCATTCATTAAGTGGTGTACAAAGATGTCACTCAAAAATTTATGACTGGCAAAGAAGGCGAGCAAGTTTTGATGTGAGAATGGGGGGGGTGGATAAAAGACAGGTGGAATGATGTGCCAGTCCCCAATGCATGCTAACAGATCTAGGAGAGTCCACCAGGACATTGCATAGATTTTTTTCTCTACAGACTCTATGAGAATGATATGGACAAGAATCTTACTGAATGACTAATTATGGATGGTTTCTGATTTGCACCATGACAGTCCCCACATTATTAAGCTCCTGGATCCATTGAAGTTTTGTGACAATTAAGAATCGATCAATTGATTAATCAATGAATATCTAGAGAAATGACTGAACCATAACTACAAAAGGCCTGTTCTGTGCCATGCACTGAACTAGACCTGGGCGTAGAATGACAAGAGAAGAAATGATCACCACCCTGAAGAAGCTCACCTTTTATTAGGGCCAATAAGATGCATGTTGAAGTAGAAACAAAGTGAATTCCAAACATATGCATTTTGATTCTGGGGAATCAGAGAAGACCTCATAAAAAATCCAAAGCGGTTACAAATTCTCTCTTGAAAAATACCTGTATGCATTTCTGTCCATGAAAATTTCTGAGGTAGCAGATACAACAGTGCTCTCTGTTCTCTGAACTGCTATTTTCTAATCATTTCAAAGTACTTATTACCCTCAGCTAGGTAGCAGAGTTGTTGAAATGCTGGGTTTGGAATCAGGAAGACCTGAGTTCAAATTCTGCCTCAGTTAGTTTGCTAGCCTTGTCACCCTGGAAAAGTCATCCAAGTTCTGTCTGCCTCAGTTTCCTCAGCTGAAAATGGGGATAATAATAATACCAACCTTCACGCCTTGTGGTGAAGATCAGATATGAAATGGTATTTGTAACATGATTTGCAAATCTTAAATTGTTGTTTAGATACTAATATCATTATGAATTACCATTATTTTGTCATAATTTTTATTTAGTATTTATTATAATTTGTATTTGTATTATTACTTATATTATAATTTATTTCTATTTATTATGTTTATATATAAATATATAATTACATATTTATATTATTATTTATGATGGCTATTTTTATTATTGGAAAATTTATGAACAAGTTATGCTCTCAATTTCAAGTTTCCCAAGATTCCAGACTTACTAGAATCTTAGCTTTATTGAATCAATCATTAATTACAAAGGTCCTGCATCTTTTCATCACCATAGGTCACCCCTGGATCTACTTGTGCTGTCTTTGGACTGGGAGGAGTTGGCCTTTCCATTATCATGGGCTGTAAAGCAGCTGGTGCTTCCCAGATCATTGGAATTGACATCAACCCACACAAATTTGAGAGGGCCAAGGCTGTAGGAGCCACTGAGTGCATCAACCCCAAGGATTACACAAAGCCCATCAGTGAAGTCCTGAAAGAAATGACTGGCGACTCTGTGGGGTCACTGGACACACTGAAACCATGGTGAGTAATCAGTAGGTAGAAAGGAGAATTTGAGAGCTAGGACTCTCAAATCCACCTCAGTTCAAATCTGAGCAATGGTTTAAGAGAGTCCTTAGGACCCAGATATGATTCAGACAAAAACTATGCTTGTATTTTTAATTAATTTCATTTAATCAGCAAGGACTTAATAAGCACCTACTATGTGTAGACACTGTGCCAGGATCTTGAAATCCAAATCTAAAAGTGAGAGAGTTCTTGCCCTCAAAGGTGTTGACAATTTTAAGTGTGCATCTTGATCCATTGAATTAAAGAGATAGTAAGTAGATTGTCACACTATTTCCAGTAGCAACGGTTGCTGCTCTGCTCATCCTTTGTTGCCCAAAAAGACCACGACATCAGATTAATGATAACATGACTTGATTATCATTCCCTGAGCATGAAGAAGTTAGCATAAAAATGGAGAAGGAGGGGTGATTCTTGGTGGCAAGGCAACTGACAAAATGTCTATATCAGATGAATCCTGGTTTCCTGGTGGAAGGCTAAATGTAATGTGAAGGATGGTCCAGGGCTGGCTGGATATAGTAGCTGGAAGTTTACAATCCTTCACTCACCCACTGACAAGAATTTTTAGATATTCACTAAAGCCTTAGATTAGGTTTACCTTATACTCAACAGTAGCCCCACAACATTATCCTGTGAGTTTGAGAAGGATCAATTACTTGTAACACAAACCATCAATACTTCAAGGAAAATACATGCTTTCTTATAATAATATTTATATACTGCTTTCTATAAAAGTGAAAGCATTTTTTACAAGGATTATCTCTTTCTCTCCTTACAACAACCCTGTAAGATATGTGTTATTATCACCCCCAGTTTAGGGATGAGGAAACAGAGGCAGGTAGAGGTTAAATGAGTTGTCCAGGGTCACACAGCTAGTAAGTTTTGTGGCTAGATTTGATCTCAGGTCTTCCAAATCCAGGTCCAGCACTCTATCCACTATGTTCCCTCCCAAACTAATGAGGAGAAAAGTGGTCCCATTTGTGTAATCTAAAAGAGATTGACTATGTGCTGAAGGACACAAAGAGGAAAAGGCGTTAGAGCCACCAAAGGCTCTTTTGCAAACCTTACAAGTTATTTCCAAGGAATCTACATCCTTTCCCTCTTCCCCACTTCTTTTTTAAAATTTATTTTATTTTCATTTTTAATTTATAGAATAAAAGAGCATTTTCATAACACAGTGCAGTAAAAAGATGATTGTCCATGTGCAACTCTGCTAGGCACAACTTGCTATTCTCTTCAAATATAAAACACAATTACTATATGGTTACATGATGCAATGTTACATCATCAAAATTTCAAGGCAGGAAAAAACCCTGCAAATTTATAATAAATTATTAAATTTAAGATGTGTCATTTAAAAGATAACTATTTTTGAAATGATCAAATTTTCTAAAAAAAAAAAATCAAAGAGTTAAACAAAGTAGATTTTCGGGTCAGGGGGCACTGACTAATTTTTTTTTTTGAAAAGGTGGCATTAGGCCAAATAAGTTTGGGAACCTCTGGTATCAACAGTCCTTACTTAACATGGTGCCTGGAAAATAGTAAACACTGAATAGATTGTTGATCCATTGATGTGGGGGAGCCGTGTTAAATGTTGGAAATAGAATAAGGAGCAGATCTCTTCTGATTCTGAAAAATACAGTAAGAAGCACATTTTCTCTTTCATTTATGCCTCAGATTGATGCCCTGGCTTCCTGTCATATGAGCTATGGGACCAGTGTGATTGTAGGAGCTCCTCCACCATCTAAAATGCTTACTCACGATCCCATGCTGCTGTTCACTGGACGTACCTGGAAAGGATGTGTTTTTGGAGGTATGTGGCTGAGAAATGGAAGGGAGGGTCTAGCTATTTCAAATAGAGAGATAAAATATTTATTAAGTGCTTCTTATGTCCAGGCAATGTGCTAAGAATACAAATGCAGTAAGCAAACAAACAAATAGACAGATGAATGAATTAATGAATTAATGAATGAAGAAACAAACGAATGAATGAATGAATGAATGAATGAATGAATGAATGAATGAATAAGTAGATAGCCACTACCCTCAAAGACATGGAGGATGACTACACATGGTTTCTTGTTGTCCTTCATTCTAAAAGAAGACCAAAATGACATTATTCTGTTAGTGTGTCTGACTGTGACTGATCAGACTAACATGAGCTTGGAATGCTCTGCCACAGGTTGGGCACAAATAGTCCATATGAACATTTGGGCTGGATTCTCTAATTTGTGCATCGTATGTTTCTTTTGAGCTACTTCAATTCTGCTTTGCTCATAGAACACCTCCCCTTCTCTGATGTGGGCATGCTATGCTGTGGGAACGTGTCCCATGTCACACAATCAGTTCTGAAGTTCTTAAGAGAGACCTTGAGAGTGGTCCTTGTATCACTTTTTCTGACCGCCATGTGAATGCTTGCCCTGTGTGAGTTCTCCATAAAATAGTCTTTTAGGCATATGTGTATTTGGCATTCAAACAATGTGACCAGCCCATCAGAGTAGCTGTCTCTGCAGTAAAGTTTGAGTGCTTGGCAGTTTAGTTCAAGAGAGGACCTCATGTCTGGTATCTTATCCTGCCAAGAGATCTTCAGAATCTTTAAAAGGGAGCTGAAGGAGAAAGCGAATATGTGAAGGCAAGGAGGTAAAGTCCAGAGAGTAAAGAGTGGAAGGAGAGAAGTGCCCGTGTATACTCTGAACTCTTCATGATGTTATAGTCCTTGACAGAAATGCACCAATTAGGGGAGGGGCCCCAGTGGTGGGCACGTCTGAAGATAGGTGAGAAAGGTATTGGCATGTAGGTAGAAGAAGCTGGACATTCTGACATGTCCTTTGCCAAGTGAAAGCCTATGATCTTCCACTATTGTAAGAAGCATGCCACTGAAAAAAAGGGGAATTCTTTGAGTGAAGTACAGAGAACCAGCTAAAGGAGGAATATGAAGATATCAAAGAGGAAAAAGAATAATTACTCAGGTCTTACACTGACTACTCCCTCAATATTGGTACCTCTAATGCAAGTTTTCAAAAAGCTTAGTTCATTCTGAGTTAGAAACCATGGAAATATTTCCCCTGGAAGGCATTTTTGTAGATATAAGTTCTTTTTTATTTTAATTTTTATTGATATCTTTTCCTATCAATTTTATTCCCAAATATCTATGTCCATCCTCCCCTACCCAGAGAGCTATCTCCAGTAACAAAGAATAACGAAGGGTAGGATTGGGAAGGGAGGGAATTCAACAAAACCAAATTATCAACCAAGGTGAACGAAATGGGCAATGTTCCATTCACACCCATAGCCTCTACTTCTGCAAAGAAGGGAAGGAGGGTATGCTTTCTTACCTCTCCTTTGGGATCAGTCTTAGGCTCTGAAATTAGACATCGTTCACTTTTGGGAGGGAGGGGAGGTTCTTTTCCATTTGCATAGGCATCATAGGGAATTGTTTTCTTGATTTTTTCTACTTCATTTTGCATTAGTTCATATAAGTCTTAATATAATCTACAGACATTATAGTAATGATTTCTCATAGTGCAATTATTGTAAATTACAAAAATTAAAAAAAAAAAACAGTTACATTCATGTGTGGCCAGAGGTTCTGGTTTGTTCTATTATTTTGTGTAACATCTATGCAGCCATGAAGATAAATTTCCTGAACTGCTAAATAGTACCTTCAGTTCCAAAGTTTGAGTAAATAACTCAATATAGAAGTCTGTAGATTCACACTGTGACAGAAGTTGAATCTCATAATGGTAACTCCTATTTATTTATAGTACTTAGGAGTGTTTAACCTCACAAAATGCTTTCCTTGCAAAAATCCTTTGTGATAGGTATTGTCCCCATTTTACAGATGAGGAATTAAAGCTGAGAGAGGTCATTTACCCAGAGTCATATAGCTTGTAAATAACAGTTCTCATGTTCAAAACCAGGTGTCCTGTCTCTGAGGTTAGCATTATCTATTCTGTATGCTCTTGGTCTTGACAGATAATTACAAGCTGAGTTTTATTCTGCAGCTGGTGGTGGAGTCTGGGGGAGGCATGAGGGGTGTCATTTTATGTGGATCAGGTAATAGAACAAAGCCTTTAAATTCAAGATTTCCATTAAATACCATTTTAAAAACACCTACTATATTATCTTCCCCATCAAATCTACCATCCTTCCTGTGTTCTCTTTTTCTATCAATGCTCTTATTCAACTTGAAACCTCAGTGAGTTAGCATGAAGCACCAGAAAAGTATTGAGAAAATTTCGTTCCCAGTTCTTACTCTTCTAGTAATTAGCAATGCAGACAAAGTCAAGGTACTTCAGACCCTCTGATCCTGTCTCCTTCTCTGTGAAATGAGTTGTAAAATGACTAGATGAAGTCTTTATTCTGTTTCAGCATTAAAATGTTCCATGATTTTAGTCTATTTTCATTTAGTTATGACACTTCATGACCCCATTTAAGGTTTTCTTGGCAAAGATACTGGAATGCTTTGTCATTTCCTTGTCCAGTTAATTTTACAGATGAGGAAACTGAGGCAGAGTTTAGTGACTTGTCTAGGATCACACAGCTAGTGTCTGAGACCAGATCTGATCTCAGGAAGATGAGTTCCTGACTTTAGACCCTGCACTTTTTCACTGTGCCTCCTTGCTGTCCCATATTTTAGTCTATGCCTTATAACACATGTAAAAATAGTTTCCAGATGAATGTTTTTAAAATGTATTTGAAATAAATAAGAGAAAAATGAAAATGGGAAACCAAGAGAGAATAAATGGTATTAAAATTTAGCTAATTCTTCTCCCTATTTGTTCTCATTATTGAAAGTTGAACATATCTTAATTCATTAGTTCAGTATACAGTTAGGTAATTAGTCCCAGTCAGACACACTATAACCTGACTCTAACATAGTGATGTCATTTTGGTCCTCTTTGAGAACAAAGGACAGCAATCAATCGGGTGAAACATTAATTATGAACAATATTCAAAGTGCTATACCATATATCTTGGAAATGTAAAGAATGTAGAAGACAGCATCTCTGCCTTTGAGAAACTTACAAATTCAACCTATTTCATGGGTTCCCACTAGGCAAAAGGGTTGCCCTTTGGGGACCTCTGGGACTCACAGTCCCACCCAGATGACTTGGGAAATTTAGCATCTGATACTCCCAAAGGGTTATTGCCAGCTGCCTTTTGACTGGATTACACGTTTCAAAATATTAACTTTTTTGTTTAACTATTAATGGAAACTGACAAGACTTGTACCTGAGTCCAAAGAATGCAGCAATAAACACATGAACCACTTTTTGTATGCTCAGCCAGTGTTACTACTGAGTTACTTATTACTGTTACTTACCAGTTGGTGCTTCCCATTAATGCTTCCAGTTGCAGTTTTTTCTCTTAGCTCTGCTATCTGTAATCCTAAACTCCCAGAAGATCATGGCCATGTCATTGAGGATGCTGCCTTCCACTGCCCCTGCTTCCTAGAACTCACTTCTCAATTTATTTACTAGTCTCTGCAGTTTGTCTTGTCTGCTGTTGTCCAGCAGATGGTGCTAGTCTCCTTTCCTAGGGGACCAGCTCTCTGACATTGGTGTGCATAAGAGTAAGTCTTGGAATTTGATTTAATAGCTCCAAAAACTTCACTCTTCCAATCTTCTTAAGCTTTCCTTTATTCATACTTTCCATAATGCCTAGCCTTACATCAGAAGACTCTGATGATGCTAGGAGATACAGGAATTCTTTATTGTTTCCTAGATGATTCTCTGCCTTTCAACTGATGTAGACCTACCGTGAGTTACTTCTGTTTTCACTTCTTTCTGCACACATCCAGGCTCTCCCAATCATGTCAGTACTTTATGCTAGACTTCATAGTTTCCCATTTTCTCCATAATTCTCCCTACAGTTCCCTATCCCTTAGCATAGATGGGAATTATCGAAGTTATGCAGGGCTGCTTTCCAAAATACCTAAAAACAGGAAGGGAAGAAAGTCACAACTGTTCTTGGTGTGATCATGTCAGGTAAAGAGAGTGATTTATAGTCTCTGTGGTCTGATGTGATCAGGGAGGAAAGACAAAAAAAATTTCTATCTCTGGTAAATGATGATGTTGTATTACTAAATTTATAAGGATTATGTAAGGATTACACAAGACAGGTTGTGGAGAACACTATGTAAGCAATCATTATAATACACTCTAAAAATCACTACCTAGAAAAGTGTCATGAGTGAAATTCAACAAAGCTGGCATAAGGTATGTTTTCTCCAAGCACTGTAATGGTTTATTGGCAGAGCACAAACCTGTCAGTAGAGTGGGTCAATGGATGCCTCAGTTAAGCCAACAGCTCCAAGATGGACATACGACTCCTTTTTATAAGCATAGAACAAAAGACAGGAAATAGGTGAGAAAATAATACAATTGATTATAGGGTTGGCAGCATTGTGGGGATGAGGTCAATGTTAAGGAAGACAGTCTTGTGCATACATGGGACCAAAACCACTTTTCTCTGTCATAGAGGAATGCTTTTTTGGTTTATGGGACCCATCTATGTTCTGAGTCTACTGATAGCAGACTGTGTGTAGTAGACTCACTGGGAATAAGATAAGAACACCTTTAATTGGCAAAGAGGAATAAAGATAGCCAGTATATCTTGTGGGAATGTGCCAGGTCAGTTTGCCAACCCCCAAAAATAACACCCAGATGTCATGAAGTTTCTCAGGAGATGAAATAATGAGGGCTAACAAGTTTCCTCGGCATAAGTGGTGCTGAAATAACAATTTCTTTAGAGTCCAACTGTTTTATGAGAGTACTGAATCTTTTACACTTAGCTCAGAGTTTTTCTTTAATTAAAAGTAATTGATAGGAAGAATAAACTTTGGCATCTATGAAGACTGAACTTTTGAAATCTTGAGTTTCTTTGCTCAGAGACAAAAGAAAAGGCTGAAGTTGTTAAATATATAATAAGGTTACAGATTTTCACCCTAGAAGCAAACACCCAACAAAATAATATTATGTTGTAATATTGTATAAATAAATTATTAATATAACATAATATGACAAAATATGATATTAATAAATAATAATAAAATAATAGCATAAAAGATTCTGGTGCAATGCAAAGGACACTGCATGGGGTCCCGAACAAGTGATTGAACTAGGCACCACTTTCTTGGAGTCTTAGTTCTCTTAACTTTTAAAATATTTTCATTATCTCTGTTATAAGGTTGTTTAAATATGACTATTTTGTCGATTATGAAGTGAGGTATACATATAAGCTATATGGCTGTTACAAGTTCACAGAGGGCATGATCAGTGCAGAGAGAGGTTAGTTGAAAAGGTCTCCTGAATAAAGTATGACTTTAATTAGTCTGATAAAGGACATGGTAGCCACAAAGGGATTTGAGCCAACCTCCCTCCACCCGATTCTTGTCAAAAAGATGAGTTATATGCTACAAGTACGTCATTAGACTTTTTTTGATACAAGAAGATAAGATCATACAAAATAAAGGCTGTCATATTTAAGTCTAAAATAAAATATACTTTAATGTTCAATGGATTCATGATTTCATTCATTTGGGTGCATAAGTAGTGCAGGTTACAACCGGTCTACACACACACACACACACACACACACACACACACACACACATACCCCTCCCTTCTCAAACCTCTTCTCTTCCTGTCCATTTATTTCTCTAAGTCCCCCTCAGAAAATCCAAATATTTGTTATATGTACTTTCTGTGCAGAAATTTTTGTTGCCTTGTTTTATACTCCCATGTCTGGCCTATCGTAACCATTTAACAAGTATTGTTAACTGATTTTTTTATATTTTACAAAGGGAGAAATATTGGTGCTTATTTTTTTTAAGGTTGGAAAAGCAAAGATGACCCCCCAAAACTAGTGTCTGATTTCATGGCAAAAAAATTTGACTTGGACCAATTAGTAACCCATGTTTTGCCTTTCAATAAAATTAAAGAAGGATTTGATCTGCTCCACAAAGGAGAAAGGTATGTATTTTGTATATTTATCATAACCAAAAATACAATTTCTGTAATTTAATATTTGGACATTAGTTATCTTGTATATGTATTTTTCCTATTCTGGCTTCCAAAAGATAAAAATCCTAGTGGAAATAATATGTCACTGTCCTATACGAAATAATAGTTTTCTTGGTATTTTTTTTTCA
Source organism: Notamacropus eugenii (assembly GCF_028372415.1). Taxonomy (NCBI): domain Eukaryota; kingdom Metazoa; phylum Chordata; class Mammalia; order Diprotodontia; family Macropodidae; genus Notamacropus; species Notamacropus eugenii. The sequence continues at coordinate 137,286,606 of NC_092878.1, read as the reverse complement.
TTGATTGAATCTATTAGGTACTATTTCTCTCACAAAATTGAAGTCCACTTTGGTGATGTCACCTGGACTCAATATAGCACAAAAGAAGCTAGATATGGAGTCAAATTATATGAGTTTAAATCCCAGTCCTGCCCATTAATAATTATGCGACCTTGGGTGAACCCTTCTTCTTTGGGCCTGTTTCTTCCTCTGGAAAGTGAGGGAGTTGGATTTGACGTTTAGATTTTCTAAGTCATGATCACATAAGATAACTTCCTGTTTGTGTACTATCCGTAAGAGTTCTTCACATGGTATTTTGGTGCTGGGGAGATGAAGGCAGATCATGGTTGCAAATGGTGAATGACTGACTGGCCCCCAGGAACATAACAGGAAAAACTTTTGATATTCCTCGCCCCAAAATAAATATATGAGGGGAAATAGGAGTGCGATGCAGGACAGAATCCCTTCAGCTGCTATCCCAAGAATGGGCACTGGGATGTTGAAGTGGAAAAAATAGGCTCGGAACACAACTATGTTTTCTCCACCCCTGTCCTGGTGCCAATTCTTACCTATAGTAGTCTAAAAGAGTACATTCTGTCGTAATGTTCCATCTCCCATCATACATTACCATTTTCTAGTGGTTTCTCTAATTATAAAGACGAGAGATTTCTGTTTCATTGGCCAAAAAAAAGTCAATGTACATCGATGTGTGACAAACTTTTTCTCCCATTTTCCCACAAGGATTTTCTTATCCTTCTCTCACCTTTGTGGCTCCTTTATCTGTAGAATTTAGGCAGTGCAGGAAATAAATATCTTCTTGTGAGAACTGGTCTAAATATGTACCTTAAATGGTTAGAATTATTTTAAATAGTCAATTACTATTTGGAATTTGGAAACATTTTGGAAAGCAGATGAATTCATACAAACTAATTGTTTCCCAAATGATCAGTTGTTTAGCTAAGTCATGGGATTATAGTAACATAGAGCTGGGAGAGAACTCAGATGAAACTAAAACCCGGGGAAATTAAATCACTTTCCTAGAATCTCAGTGCTGCTGTTTGGCCAGGACTGTGTTTGAATACAAATGCCATTACATGTACTAGACAGTACAGTAAATCGGCAGTTTGACGTAAGATAAGGCAATGACAATACAGTATGACAAGAAGGCTGGCAGTAAGTAGAGGGAGGAGCTAATGAAATCCAATAGGTTAACTTTTGTGAATCTGAAGAGATCCCACCTAATAAGTGCCACTGTTACAATCTAAATTTTAAAATAGCCACTGTTTTACCAACTTAATTCCTGACTGTAGATTACCTTTTGTTGTATATAGTAAGCCCCAGGAATTAGGAAACCAGTGAAGTATCTGGGATTTGAAAAGAATTTTAGAAATCATTTAACCCAAGCCTTTAATATTTTTTTAATTTTTAAAATGATTTAAAAAATTAATGCAAATCTTCCTTCTTTTTCTTCTATCTTTCTACCTTCAACTGAAAAAGAAAAAAATAGTCTTTGTTACAAATATATGTAGCAAAGCAAAACAAATTTCTCCATTGGCCATCTCCCCCATATGTATGTGTGTATATGTATGTATATGTATATATTATGTATGTATATACATATACACACATGTCTCAATCTGTATTCTTGGTCCTTCATCTCTCTGGTGTTTAACATAGTTCAACATGAGTGCTTAGGAATTGCGCAGCTCCTAGTTTTTAAGTCTTTTAAAGTTTTTTTATCATTATATAAATTGTACATTTTTATATTGTATATTTGTCATATTTTATTATCATATAAATTGTTCACTTCACTCTGCAGCAGTTCTTACAAATCTTCACAGATTTCTCTGAAACTATCACCTTCATAATTTCTTATAGCATAACATTCTATCACATCTATACACTATAGCTTATTGGCCATTTTCCTAACTGATGGGTAGTCCTGTAGCTTTCAGGGTTTTTTGCTATCACTGCTTTAAGTATAAAAGTACTTAAGGGTTCTTTTCTTTTCCTCATTCTTTAATATCACAGGGATATAGTCTTAATGTAACTGGCCTAGGAGTATGCATAGTTTAATAACTTTTTCCAGTCCCTCCACTGTATGGAGGAGAAAACTGAGGTTCTGCAGGACCAAGGTGGTAGTGGAACCTCATCTTTCTACTCTAGCCAGAGACCAGCAATTCTGGTGACAGATGTTGCCATTTTGAAGGTCAACCTCCCCCCTGCATTTAATGGCTTCATAAAAGAGACTGCTATCTCTCTTTTGAATGAGAGAAGAGGAAATGCATTTTCATTACAAAAACTGCTTACCTTTCCCATCTTCTTGTTTAGAGCTTCAGCAGCTGTGCTGTATTTTACTGTATTTCCTTGAAGAGCAAAGAATCATGGGATCGTTAGCTGTAGATGTAGAGAGGTCCTAAGGGCTCATCTATTCCTATTCCCTCACTTCTCTACAGGTGTGAAAATTGAGACACAGTATCAGATATAAAGCAATCCACTCCTTACTGATTAGTGGAAGATACGCTCAGGTTTCATGGACTCCCAAATTTCCTCTCAGACTCCAGAAGCCTCTTCCGACTGGGTTTGGGATTTAAAGGTTCAGATTTGTCATTCACTTAACGAGCTACTTCATTTACTGTTCCTGTGCATACAAGATAGAAAGACAATTGCTTTTTTTTCTTTTTAATAGTATTTTATTTTTTCCCCAATTACATATCAAGAAAATTTTTAGCTTTCATTTTTACACAATTTTGAGTTCCAAATTTTTCTCCCCCCTTTCCTTCCCTCCCATCTTCTGAAAATGGTAGACAGTTTGATATAGTTTATACATGTGTTATCATGCAAAACATATTTCTATATTCATCATAGTTGTAGAAGAAGAAATAGAACACAAGAAAAAAAACACAAAAAGAATAAAGTAAGAGAAAAATATGCTTTGATCTGCATTTTGAGTGGTCTTTATCTGGATGGGGATAGCATTTTCCTTCATGAGTCCTTTATACTTGTCTAGGATTTTTGTGTTGCTAAGGAGAGCTGAGTCATTCATAGCTGACCATCATGCAGTGTTGCTGATACTGTGTACAATGTTTTCCTGGATCTGCTTATTTCATTTTGCATCAGTTTGCATCAGAGGAAAACACATGATATAATAATTTGAACAAGATCTGATTACTCTTATTTGGAAGATATGAAAACCAACTATCAAGAGGAATTTTTATTTTCTATTTCAGCATTCGAACAATCCTGACATTTTGAAGTCCTGAAAGAAAAGAGGTAGCCATGGATCCCTGCCAGGCTCTTTCCTGAGATTTTGCTTTCATATAATAATGGCAAATCACATATGACTCTCTCCTGTGAGTTGTGCAGAAAACAGAAATAAAGTACTTTGGAACAAATAAACGCATTTTCCAAGATAAAGGATTAAAATTGTCAATAACTAAGTCAATTTACCTGGGGTAGTATTAGGTACTAATGTTTTGGGTTTTTTTTAATTTGAAGAAAGGGGGTTATACTGGACTAGAACATTGGATCAAGTTGTAAATTCTTCTTATTGTTGCTGGAAGTGGACACTTTAAGTGGAATTCCAATATCCTTTGGACAAAAGTAGTAAATGCCTTAAAAGACTACTCCTTCTAGGTATCTTATCTTCTGCTTCAAATGAAATAATATTTGTAAAGTGTTTAGCTCAGTACTTGGCACATAGTAGGTGCTTAATAAATGCCTATTCCTTTCCCCTTTTCTTTCTTCCAGGAAAGTGGGCTAAGCATTTCATGGTATGGGATAATATTACTATAAATCTTTAAAAATATTTAATCTTTTATAGAAATTACTGAGATTCACTATTCTTGTAAAGACTTTTAAAATTATATTTACTCCACAGAAAGCCTATATTCACCTTCTTCTTTCCTCTTTTATATTACAAAGGAAATAGGTACTTTTAAATTCCGCTTTAAAAATAAATTGAATCTTTTAAATAAAATAGTCTGTCTCATCACATGGTATGACTTACTTGCTTCCACTCTGAAATACATGCCCATATTTTAATTTAAGGAAAGCACATCATACTTTTCAATTCAATTCAATAAGTATTTATCTACCACCTTGAATACAAAGGCAAAAATGAAAAAAATTCTGCCTTCACAGAGGTGAGATTCACGTAAATTGTACATTTCTATAATACAATCCAAGAAGCAGTGTCAAATAACTTGATAGAAGTGAAAAAGGAGAGTGTGGAAGAAGAGAAAATATTTACACAAGGATTGACTGCAAAATTCAGAAAAAATATTTGGCCGACCCCAAAACAATAGAAGAAACTTTCCCTAAGAGGGCTCCTGTGCACTAATAGTAGAGAACTAACCTAGAGTAAACTTGTGTTATAGTGAGGCTTATTATAATGTTATTATCATATATTAATGCCCCTCCCCAAATGGGTTTTTCTGTATTCATTGTGGGAAATTGTATGTGCAATTTCACCAAGGCTGGAACTCCTCCCCATTACCTAATCTCTTAAATCCCTCCTGCCTTTTGAATATTCATAATTTCTGTTGTGTAATCAGCACTATTACACTATAAAATAGTCTGTCTTGTTGTACTAAGTCTCTGTGGGAGACTGTTGGAGGTTTCATTCCCAACAAATACCTATATTTGCATTAGAGGTGGTCTGATTCTGAATTCTTTGAGACAACCATCCCCGTAATATACCATGAAAAAACAACATTATGATTTCTAATCCCTCAAATCCTTAGTCTTCTTTCAGGCCATCATCTTTGTGTTAGCTACGATTTCCTCTTTTCTCCATCTTGGCATGTTGGTGAATCCATTCAACTATGTATGATCCTTTCGTCTTGAGCTCCTTGTGCCTGTCTTATAGCACAGATCTTGTCCTGTCCAGCCTTAGCCTTTCATCACTCCTACCATCTTCTGCCTTTGCTCCTTTGAATGAGCTGATAAATTAAGCTGGAGAGAATCATGAAAATGTGCTGACTGACTGGGTCCACTACAAAATTATTTTATATAACCTCACCTGGGCCTTTACTGCTGCAAAGCAATCTTCTTACACATCCCTAATTAACTCACTATCCTGCTCATCCTAATGGCTCCCTTCATCCTTTTCATCCTTTTTAAGACTCCTTTTCTCATGTGAATCCCTCCTTCCACCTTCTCACTTGAAAACTTTGCCTCACAGGTGTTCAACATTCTTAATAAAAAAGACTGACTTTCCAAAATGTATTAGTGATAATTAAGGGATGGGGTGGTATTTGGGGGTTTTGTACTGTGCCCAAGATTTCATCAGTGAAGGGAATTCTGTGGTGTGGAAATTCCCTCCTTTGAAGCAGATAACAATTAATCTGTAAATTATACTGTATTCTCTATAAGTTTTGGTGACATTATTCTCTTATGTGCCCAACTGCTCCTTCTCAGGCTCCCATGAACCATCATCCACCTCAAAGTCTGTAACTGTGGGTACCCCTTAGGTCCTGTCCCAGAACCTCTTCCCTTCCTATATTTTTATTGTTGACCTCTCATTGATCTCATGTTCCTGCGGGTTTAATTATCATCTCTATGCAAATGACTTCTTGATTTTCATATACAGCCCTTGAATTCTAGTCTCTCATGTTCAAGAAGATCTAGCACCACTGGAGTGAGGGCTACCATGCCATTTCCAGGGTTGCTTATCCACCTTTGGTGTCCAACTTTATCCAGCTCTCACCTGTAACTCCAGAGAGATGTAGCACACAAAGTGGCCACACCCCAGTAAAACTGTCTATGCAGATGGGCTAAACCAGGTTGAGGATAACTGACAGGCCTCTAACCTGTTGGTAAAATAGGGGGATGCCTCCTCCAAGCGTGTGAAGACTTCTCCCGGTAGAATGGGTGGATGAGAACAACTTGTTCTAGTGGCTCTGAAAGTGACTAAAGCAGGAGCTATGGAGCATTTAGAACTTGGTCAGACATCAAAAATGCCAAGGTCATCCACCATATCCCAGGCCATCACCTTTTGTCTTGTCACTGGACTTAGATAACTCTGGAAGAAGAGTAAGGCTGACAGCTGAGGCTGGACAACTCTACCTTAAATCCAATGCATGCAAAAACCAAGACATCACCTCATGATGTCATTGGTCCTCTTTGAAAACAAAGGACAAACCATAACAACAACAAGGTTATAATTCATAAACAGCACACATATAGGCACATAGACAGGAAAGTAGAAATTGATATTAACTTTGGAGGTAACTCTCAATCTCAATGAAGAAACCCTTTATAATTATTATTATTATTTTCTATAGAATGGACATGATTGTACTTTCTGGCACCTGTTGTTTCATTGTGAATAGGCTTAGTTCCATTTCTAATGCGTCCTTTGGACAAATCACAACCTTTCAGAGCTCTAGGCAATGCCCTAAGACTGCAGAAGAAATGTTGATTTGCACTGGTAGAAGTTTCCTATGTCAATAAAAACACTGATATAGTCTTTACCCTTGTTTCTAATTCATTTTTTCTCCCCAAACCTGTGCTGTGAGTGAGCATTAAGACAAAGGGTGGAACATCTTAAAAATATCTCCTTAGGGACCACAAAATAATGACTCTCTTTGACCAGCTTTCAAGTCACCTCTCAATTTCCTAATTGATTCATCAGTGATCCTGGAGGACAATTTATTACTATGTATGAGAGAGATCAAACCCACTAATGGACCCCATGGATTTATTGCAAGTTCTACCGAATTTTAGCCTGATATTTGGTATGGCCCTGGGAACTACTGGGTCTTTTGGCTTTTACAACTTCTGTAGCTACAGTGAGTGGAAATCCTAAAGTATGGGTTAGATAGCCTCATTTAGAGATAAAGATTTATTGGGTTGGATATGAGTTTCAAGAACCCAGAGTAATGCATTAATCATTTTGTGCAGTACATAATAGTGTAGAATCCCAACCCTCTCCAGAATTCAGGACATTGTTTTTTAGTTTTGTTTTGGTTTTTTTTACTTTTAACAATTATAAAAAAAAACAAAAAACAAAAAACTGCGGTGCAGAAAGAACAACAGAACTTATCCTAATTCATCAGGTGCCCTTCAGTTGGAGAACTTTGGTTCCAAATTGTTTTATAAACTGCTTCACCTCTTACCCTCTTTCTAGGAGTTTCAAAATCTTGGTTATTTAATTCCAAGGCTAATGGACTGGGAACAGTTAGGAGCTCCATGACTTTTGAACAATTAAAGTGCTTTATCTCCAAGGGTCATCCTAGTAATATCACTTACCACCACCTCATCATCATCCTTTTCCTCTTCCTCTTCCTCCTCTCCCTCCATCCATATAGCATTTCATATGCATGCTCTGTCCAAAGGAATATGATTTTTTTTTGATCACTTCTATTTCACAAAGAATTTTGAAGTTTGGGGGCTAGATTTTCCCCTTATTTATTTATTTTGTCATTTTTTTTTCAAAAACCTGGGACAATTAACTCTTTGTCTTGTGAGGTTTTCATTTATGATTTCTTGAAATATAGCTCTAGAGAAAAAGGCTTTGAAGAAGTCCATTGTGATTCAAATGGAGCTGCTGCACTATGCCTTTAAACCCAAATCACTCTCTGACTTTCATTGATTGGCCAATAATAGGTCTTAATCCAAGCCTTTCTTGCTCAATGTTTGAGTTTTGATAACTCAGAGGGAATGTAAATTCCAAATGTTTTTCTGTTCCGTCTAGAAACTTGGAGCATCTCCCCCTCCCAGATTGATTCTTTTGTGAAGGCAAACTAGGGCATCTTTTGCCTCATTTCTTACCTAGCCCTTAATCACTGAGTAGGTGCTATCTTAAATTGAGATCTGGGAAAGATCTTAGCTTAAAAAGACCCAGGTCTCCCACTGTATCCTGGGCCATCATTAGTCATCTTCACTTATGTCTTGCCACTGGACTTCAATAACTCTGATGACTTGGCACAGCTCTACCTAAGTTAAACCTTCATGATGGACGAACAACAATCTTGGAGTCACATTCTTGGAATGTGATCCCTCCCCTTCCCAAGCTTCCTATAATTTCCACCTCAGCAATAAGTTCCTCCTTGTCAATGAAAGTCAGATCCAGAATAGAATTTTGCCTTGTTACTTTTTCCACATTTGGAAGGATAAAATTATCATTAAGTCAAGTCAAAATGTTATTAACTGTTCTGCTTTTGGGGACTTGGGGTGGGGGAAGAGAAGGGACAGAGAAGCAGAGAATTAGATGCACAGATAGAAAAGGACAAGAAGACAGAAATGGAGAGAAACAGCTAGGCACACACACACACACACACACACACACACACACACACACACACACACACACACACACACACCTCCAGAAGAAGTCTGCCCTACTTAAAGCCTTCAGTCACTTCAGTTATTTCTCTGTCATGATTATGATCTTTTCCTGAATAACTCAACTATTTCTTCTTTTTGTCCAGCCAATAGTCCAGATTGTAATCGGTCTGGATTTTAGTCAGCTCAGATGACTAAATTGTTTCTGCTTTTTGCTATATTAAAGCTCATCATAAATACTCTCCACCATTTTTCCAGACTTCTGGATTTCCTCACTTATGTGTGCCTTCTTAATAGAAAAATTCAACACTTCACCCTTTTAACTACTTGGTTTCTTTTGAGTGAGCACCTAGAGCCATATACTCCCCATAGATTTCATCCTACCAAGATCCAGTGATAACTACAAGGTCACATTTGCCTCTTTGAATGAGGGCTTCCAAGCATCCTGCTTAGGGCCTCAACTCTGCATATTTCTGCATAGACATTTGAGACCATAGATGCTGCCACTGAATCCTTTCTTAGATTCTGTCTCCTGTAAAATTCTAGATTACTTAATTTTTCTCCTTATTTCATTATAGTTTTTATCTATGATGTCTAACTTGGTTATGCATCTATGGGTAGTTTCTCTGATCACCCTTTCCCATCCCTATGCCTTCTAGTTTAAAGTCCCTTTAATGAAATTTGCAAGATACCTGGCAAATAGACTTTCGGCAGGCTCTCATCACTCTCCAGGAATGTATCAGTCCTAAATTTTAAAGATCATGCTAACAGCTTGGCAATCACATCTGGCAATTCTTTTCATATTTTAGACTGTAGTTAATCAAGCCCTGGTGAGCTGACTGTATCAAAGTCAAGATCCTTCTATCACATCAACTAATCCGGGAAGCTGGATTGTCCTGTGAAATTGTGCCCATGTCAGCCCAAGACTAGATTATTGTGGGAATTGAAATTGTCCAATCTACAATAATAGAGACTGAGGCAGAATTCTGAGCCAGTGATACTTTATTAAAGAGTCTATGGTCCCCTCCAATGAAGTGGACCTCAGATCTTCCTCATGACCTGAGATTCCACCTTCTTCCAGGACCTTATTTTTATAAGTCTTGATATCAGATTTGACACCTGAACACGAAAGGGTCTACACAAAATAAATAAATATGTAAATATAGATAATGTAGCGTAATTATGTATATTATAATATACATAAAAAAGGTGAATCAACTAAAACTGGCATGTCAGTGCGGGGGAGGGGACCTAGGGTTGGGCAAAGCATGGGGGGATCTCCACTAACTAAATGGTCATAAGATGGTCATGTTGGACAAGATAGTCCAGAGGTACAAAATAAGTGGGAAGACTTTCCATGTAATTGAGTCACCTCCAACACACTGGGCTTGGTCACCATCACATGGGAAAACAAGGGTGGAGGGCTTCTGATTAGCTTCCTATGATTAAGCAAGTGAACTTACAATCTGCAGTCCGTTACTCTGGGGCCCAATACACAGAACCTATAATCACTCCCTTTATGGAATCATAGCAAACTGATCAGTACTGATTGGAATAGAGTGGAAGTCAAAAGAATTATTTCTCACATGGTGATGTCAAAAGACTCACCCTCAGCTGACAGGACCCCACTCGTTACCCATTGGTTAAGTGTTGCTTTCAGCAAATTTCCCCAGCAATGTCTATTCATTTTTTTCTAAAGTTTTGCAAGCAGAGACTAAGATTTGCCCATTGTGCATACCTTTCTGAAGGTTCACAGGAAGACTTTCCACTCCTCATGATGAATCAGTCATTCCTTCTCCTGGAGCTTTTACTGGTCCCTTATACCTGCTCTTCGTTCTGCCTTGTTGGCTGTTATCTATTGACCTCCAAGGCTCTCTCCCAAGTGTCACAGAATCTCTGTTGAAAAGATCAGGCAAATGGTCTGACTCATACCTAATTCCTTCCTGTTTCCATGATGTCCTTGGGTTGTCCGCCATCCCACTCAGATATTTGTTTGATCTTCCCTCTCAAGTCTGTCAACATAAAACCTTGTAGCCTCAAGTGAAGACATGCTCCTAAATAATTCTTTCTTATTTTCAGTATGAGAAAGAAGACTTCATATTGTGAGGGCATATTGCAAAGCCCCTCAAATGTTCTGGGGTGACTGTATATGCATATAAGAGGACCAAGAATGTGGTTGAACAAATGGAGGAGACCATGATCTTGCTGTCTGGGCTTGGCATAATCTCTCTCTACCTTTTTGTGCTCTTTTAAAACCACTCCTCCGTATAGGAGGGCAGAAGAGAGTTAGGGTTTGAAAACTGGATAGGCCCAGATCCCAGAGCTATCTGACATTTTCAAAGCAAATAATCATTATCTGGTTTATAGTCTAACCTTCAAAGATTAAATTTGGTAGGTATATGGAATGCTCCCAACAAGCTATGGTGAAGCCTCTGACAGAGCAGCCCTGGAGGCTGATGCAAAGAAATGACTAAACCTGAGGTAATTAGTAATATTCTTCCCTTTGTTTTTCAAGCAAATGGGTTTCTGGGGCTGAGAATGCATTCCTAGGGAGATGAGAGGTTGCAGTAACCTAGATTCTGAGGAACTCCAGTAGGAGGACTTGGGGTGATGGGGGAAGGCTTTTTAAAAATAATGTTTAGTGGGGGGCAGAACTAAGATGGCAGAGTAACAGCACAGACTTGCTAGAGCACTCCCCCCAAGCCCAGCCAAATACCTGTAAAAAATGACTCTAAACAAATTCTGGAGCTGCAGAACTCACAGAATGACAGAGTGAAGCAAATTTCCAGCCCAAGACAGCCTAGAAGGTCGCCAGGAGGTGTCTATCATGCCACTCTGGGAGCAGAGCACAGTCCAGTGTGGGCCACATTGGCACAGACAGAACTTGAGTAGGCCTCTGGGGGACTGAATCTTGGCCACCTGTGGAGGTTTCTAGGCTTCAAAATCCCAAAAGGCCAAGGACAAATTGCAAGGTCCATGGAAAAAACCTGTGGGACCTATGTAAGAGAGTAGAGTGATCCAGCCCTAACCCCAGGGCATCAGAAAGGGGAAACACACAGCAGCCACAGCTTCAGTAGGGGCAGCTACAGCCACTGTTTCTGGAACTCTAGACCCAAGGATTGTGGGGGGATGGAGCAAATGACAATACATTCCCCACCTCTGCTGGAAGCAGAGAACTACCATGACAGAGTTCAAAAGTCAAGTAAATGGCTGGGGAAATGAGCAAAAACTGGAAAAAGAATCAGATTATAGAATCTTATTTTGGTGACAAGGAAGCCTAAAATATACAAATGGAAGACAACAAAGTCAAAACTCCTTTTTCCAAAGCATCCAAGAAAAATATGAATTGGTCTCAGGCCATGGAAGAGCTCTAAAAGGATTTTGAAAATCAAGTAAGAGAAATAGAGAAAAAAATTGGGAAGAGAACTGAGAGTGATGCAAGAAAATCATGAAAAACAAGTCAACTGCTTGCTAAAGGAGACCCCAAAAAATGCTGAAGAAAATAAGACTTTAAAAAATAGACTAACCCAAATGACAAAGAAGATTCAAAAAGCCAATGAGGGTAAGAATGATCTAAAAAGCAGAATGGGCCAGATGGAAAAAGAGGTTCAAAAGCTCACTGAAGAACATAATTCCTTTAAAATTAGAATGGAGCAGATGGAAAGTAATGACTTTATGAAAAATTTAAAAAATTATAAAACAAAACCAAAGGAATGAAAAAATAGCAGACAATGTGAAATATCTCATTGGAAAAACAATTGACCTGTAAAATAGATCAAGGAGAGACAATTTAAAAATTATTGGACTACCTGAAAGCCATGATCAAAAAAAGAGCCTAGACATTATCTTTAAAGAAATTATCAAGGAAAACTGCCCTGATATTGCAGTACTAGAGGGTAAAATAAATATTGAAAGAATTCACTAGTTGCCTCCTGAAAGAGATCCCAAGAAGGAAACTCCGAGAAATATTGTAACCAAATTGCAGAGCTCCCAATTCAAGGAGAAAATATTACAAGCAGCTAGAAAGAAACAATTTGAGTATTGTGGAAATACAATCAGGATAACACAAGATCTAGCAGCTTCTACATTAAGCAATAACAGGGCTTGGAATGTGATATTTTAGAGGTCAAAGGAGCTAGGATTAACACCAAGAATCACCTACCAAGCAAAACTGAGTATAATACTTCAGGGGAAAAATGGTCCTTCAATGAAATAGAGGACTTTGAGTTTATATCATCAAGGATTCTTGATGAAAAGACTAGAGTTGAATTGAAAATTTGACTTTCAAACACAAGAATCAAGAGAAGCATGAAAAGATAAACAGGAAAGAGAAATCATAAGAAACTTAGTAAAGGTTAACTGTTTATAATCCTACATGGAAAGATAATATTTGTAACTCTTGAGACTTTTCTCAGTATTTGGGTAGTTGGAAGGATTATATACATATAGACAGAAGGCACAGGGTGAGTTGAATAGGGAGGGATGATATCTAAAAAAGTAAAATTAAGGAGTGACAGGAATATATTGGGAAAAGGAGAAAGGGAGAAATAAAATGGGGCAAATTATGTCTCATATAAAAGAGTCAAGAAAAAGATTTTTTCAGGGAAGGGGATGAAGGAGTAGGTGAAAGGGAAAAAATGAACCTTACTTTCATCACATTTGGCTTAAGGAGGGAATAACATGCATACTCAATTTATCATGAAAATCTGTCTTATACTACAGGAACGTAGGGGAGAAGGGGAAAAGAGGGGTGTGTAGGGCTGATAGAAGGGAGGGCAAATGGGAGGAGGGGTAATTAGAAGTAAACACTTTTCAGAAGGGATAGGGTCAAAAGAGAATAGAACAAATGGGGGGCAGGATAGGATGGAGGGAACTATAGTTAGTCTTTCACAACATGACTTTTATGGAACTCTTTTGCATAACTACACATGTATAACACATATCAAATTGCTTGGGTGGGAAGGGAAGAAGGGAGAGAGGTTGAACTCAAAGTTTTAAAACTGAATGTTAAAAATTGTTTTTACATGCAACTGGGAAATAAGATATACATGTAATGGGGTATAGAAATCTATCTTGCTGATAAATGTTGCAGAAGATGTGGGAGAGTTGGAACACTAATTCATTGTTGGTGGAGCTGTGAGCTGATCCAGCCATTCTGGAGAGCAATTTGAAACTATGCCCAAAGGGCTACAAAAATGTGCATACCCTTTGACCCAGCAATACTGCTTCTAGGACTGTATCCCCAAGAGATCATAAAAATGGGAAAGGGTCCCATATGTACAAAAATATTTATAGCAGCACTGTTTGTAGTGGCCAAAAACTGGAAATCAAGGGGATGCCCATTAATTGGGCAATAACTGAATAAATTATGGTATATGAATGTAATGGAATACTATTGCACTGTAAGAAAAGATGAACAGGAAAACTTCAGAGAGGCCTGGAAAGACTTATGTGATCTGATGCTGAACAAAAGGAGTAGAACCAGACGAACTTTGTGCACCGCAACAACCACAGTGTGAGAGAGTTTTTTCTGGTACACTTGGAACTTCATTGCAATGCAAGGACTTAAAAAATTCCCAATGGTCTTTTAAGACAAAATGCCTTCCACATTCAGAGAAAGAACTATGGAATTCAATCACAGAATGTAGCAGATCATTTTCTTTTGTGTTACGTTTTGGTTTGTTATATGATTTCTCCCATTCATTTTAATTCTTATACACAACATCACTGTGGTGAAAATGTATTTAATAGAAATGTCTGTGTAGAACCTATATAAAATTGTATGCCATGTTGGAGAGGAAGGGGGGAGGAAGGGGTCAGGAGGGGAAAAATATCTTAGTTATATAGTAGTGATTGTAGAACACTAAAAATAAACTTTAAAAATTTTAAAAAGTAAAAAAAAAACAATTTTTAAAAAAAGAAATCTATCTTTCCCTACAAGAAAATAGCGGAGATGGGGATAAGGGAAGGGAGGGGTGTGATAGAAGGGAGGGCAGATTGGGGGGAAGGGGTAATCAGAATGCATGCTATCTTGGGGTGTGCAGAGGGGAGAGACGGGGAGAAAATTTGGAGCTCAAAATTTTGTGGAAATGAATGTTGAAAACTAAAAATAAATAATTTTTTAAAAAATAATGTTTATTGGTGATGGAGGTCATCAGGAAACCTGTGGCTTTTCAGGTCAATGGCAGCACCTTCTGTTCCTTTGAGGAAAAAAAACTACAAGGATTTCTGTTGAGCCAGAGCTTAGTGCCAAACAACAGCTGATAGAGCTAATATGTTGCATAGTAACAGCATACAACATCCAACTGAGTAGAGCATTGACTGCACTGGGTCAAAGTACTTTTCTGTTCCATTACTTCCCAAATATTTCCTCCCTTGCCACTGCTAGTGCCTTCCTTCTGTGATTACTTCCCATTTATACTATGTGTGTGTGTGTGTGAGAGAGAGAGAGAGACAGACAGATAGACAGAGAGACAGAGACAGAGAAAGAGACAGAGAGAGAAAAAAGGGACAGGAACAAAGAAAGACACAGGAAGAAAAAGAAGGAAAGAGACAAAGAGGCAGAGAGGAAGAGAGAAAGAAAAGGGGAAGAGATAAATAGAGAGACAGAGAGAGAGAATGAGAGAGAGGGATTTTATTGCAGTAGAGAACTCCTGGTGTTGGGTCAACTCAAGAAGGCTATTCTGAAACTGTCAATAGATGGGTGAAAGTTTTTCAGAACCTTCATTAAGTATGTGGATCACAAAGCATCTCAGCCAGGTGTGAGCACTGAGCTAGAGAAGACAAGTGTTTCTGAATGATGCATGTTTGAAGAAAGTACAGACTTTTCTAGGATTGGGACTTTGTTATGGAAAATGATATTATTCCTAAACCACTGAATGGCTTCACTAATTCACACGTGATTGAAAAAAAGCTAGAAGGGTCCAGATTATTAGAATGTTGTGGAAGTGCTCAAGTTCAAAGGGCATCTAGGTGGCTCCATGGTGCACAGAACACTGGTCTGGAGTTAGAAAGACTCAGCTTCCTGAGTTCAAATCTGGCCTTAGACACTTATTGGCTGTGTGACCCTAGTCAAATGCTTTAATCCTGCTTGCCTCAGCTTCTTCATTTGTTAAAAAAAAAATAAAGAAGTTTGGACTAGATCACTTCTGAGGTTGCTTTGAACTCCATCATGGAGAAAGAATGGAAGGTGCCTTAGGGGTTGCTGTATAAGGAACTAAAGTTGGTGGTGGTAGTGACAGTAGTGGTGGTAGTGGTAGTAATTGTTGTTTTTATACACAGTGGTAGTTGGTAGTAGTAATAGTAGTTATTGTAAGTAGTAGTTCCTAGTAGTAGTAGTTATCATAGGTAGTAGTAGTAGCTACTGTAGGTAACAATATTTGGTAGTAATAGTAGTTATTGTAGGTAGTAGTAGTTGGTGGTAGTAGTAGTTGATTTTCCTAAAACTGAAGATCAACCATCTAATTCCCTCTAATTAGTAAACTCCAGGGAATCAAAAAGTAGGTCATGAGAGTTAAGAAGACTGAGGGACTGGGAAGTCAAGGTAATTAAAGGAATACTAACAATGAAGTCCTCAAGCTGAGGCAAAAAGGAAACCTAGGAGGTAGGCATTGACCTCTTTAATGAGAAAAAAAGAATCACTTGAGGATGAGAAGACAACAGCCCCGCAGTAGTGCCTAGATGCCTTATTCTGTCAGCTTGTCCTCCAATATAATCCAACCTGAGGACCTGTCAATGGATTCTAAACATACAAAAATATTTCAACATACAGCAGAAGTGTTGTGGAGGTAGTCTGAATTAGAAACTCCAAACTAATCTAAATTCTAGAGGAGCTCCCATAATATATTGGAGGAGGTTCTACTGCTTGTTCCCCCTACCCTCATGAACAGGGTTTCACATAGAGGAACCTTTAAATGGTATCTAATCTCTTAAAATGACTTTCCACCACCCAGTTTGAAAAAGCAAAATACTGAGAACGTTTAAGGTTACTTCATGTCTCAGTGTCCAGTAATTTACTATATTAAAAGATACAGGAAAACAGCACACTGATATAATTAACATTTTATCATGGTGGAAAGAGATCAAAATTACAAAATGAACAAGAACATCCAGTGAACCTTCCTCAATAAATAGAATTATTTCTTCCTTCCCCTACCCCAAGAGTAGTTTGGGAAACAAACTTATCTAAATTGTGTGGCTTCATAGGGGAAGAGTTGACTGGAGAGTCCTGAAGTCATGCCCAACAAACTGGAAAAAAAGAAATCTACATTGTTCACTTTCCTCTGGACACAGGAGGTCGATCTTGAAGACAAAAGCTTATGTCTCTTCCCACAGTTTCTATTTTCTTTCCTCGGGCAGTATTTCTTCATATGATCCTCTGTATAACTTGGGAATAGATTGAAGAGATCAATATATGATACAGTCGCTGTGGGTCTAAGGTAAATAACTAGAACAGAAGGAGAGGAACTAAAAATTGCTCTGCATATCAGACGTCATTTTAAAAAATAAGACTGTTAAGGAAAATTCCTAAGATTTAAATTCTCAGGTTGTTGTCTGAACTGTTTTAGAACCACGAAGCTACAAAAGAAAAAACGATCGTTTCATCCCTATTCACTATTAGTGATAACTCCCGGTTGCCTTAGACGCACCAAGTGGTTGTTGGTTTTTCTTTTTTTTTTTTTTTTTTGAAAAGTTAAACATTACAAGAGGATGAAATCATGTAGGGAGATAGAAATTGAAGGTTCTGAGTAAGGTTCTTTTTTTCTTAAGGTGTTGATTTGAAATAGAACACTTTATCTGAAAAAGATAAAAGTTTGCAAAACAGGGCAGTCCAAACTTTGGCGAGAGGACATCAAAGCGTTTTGAACATCAGAATCGAGAAAAGGCAGGATGAACACTTCAGGAAAGGTAAGCAAAGAATTTTTGTATCTTCATCACAAGCTAACAAGAAGAGTAACTGTGCCCTTAGAGGTTTTTATTGGTTTGGGAAAGTAAATCTTCAAGAGAGGAAAAGTCTGCCTAGGTGGGCAAGCGTTTAGCAAAAATGGTGGTTGGAACATTTCACTGCTGTAGGAAGAAAATGGAAACTATAAACAGAATGACCATGGGGAGGAATATTTTTGCTGCAGGGCTTTAGCAGTATTAGCAGGAATATGGTTTATGTCCTTTCACTAGAAAATTAACACCTTCTGCTCTCAATGCTATATTTAGGAAGGGGTAGGATGCACCACATGGTGTGCAAACACTAAAGGACTGAGCAATCCCAGGAGTGGCCAACGATGTGTTACCAATTACCTGTGTGAGGTTAAGAAGTAAAGATGGCTCTGTTCAAGGACTTGTTTGTATTAATAAAATAATAACTAAGTGTATGGATAGAACAGAGGTTCTGAAACTTTTTGAGTGGCAGTCTGATGTAGTCTATAGAAGCCCATGGATTCTTTCTCAGAAGAATATTTTTAAGTGAATAACATAAAATACATAGAATAACAAAAAGACCCAATTATATTGAAGTGTCATAATCAAAATACTAAAAACAGCAACAACCCAAAAAAGTTGTTGTAGAGTGTTATAGTTAACAAAGTTTTCCAGGATATTAAATCTAATTCTTACCACAACCATGTGAAGGAAATAAATGTTCAGTTTTCTGATTTAACAGATGAGGTAATTGAATCAGAGAGAAGGTAATTAATCAGAGAGGAGAAAGTTACTTACCTAAGGTCTTCAGCCATTTTTCAGTCATGTCTGACTCTTTGTGATCCCACTTGAGGTTTTCTTGCCAAAGAGAGCTCATTTTATAGATGAGGAAAATGAGGCAAACAAAGTTAAGTGACTTACCCATGATCCCATAGCTGCTAAAAGTCTGAGGTCACTTTTGAATTCAGGAAGACTCATCTTCCTGATTCCAGGCCAGGCATACTGCATCACCTAGCTGCCTTCTACCTATGGTCACATAGCTAATAAGTAGACTCATTCCAATGATTTTCTGAACAAGGCTTGTGCATCTTTCACCATCCCATGCTACTTCCAAGTAGGGGCAGCTAGGTGGTGCAGTGGATAGAGCACCAGTACAGGAGTCAGGAGGACCTGAGTTCAAATCTCACCTCAGACACTTGATACTCACCAACTGTGTGAACCTTGGGCAGGTCACTTAACCCCAATTGCCTCATCCTGGGTCATCTCCAGTAATCCTGATGAATATCTGGTCACTGGATTCAGATGGCTCTGGAGGAGAAGTGAGCCTGGTGACCTGCACAGCCCTCCCTCTCTCAAAAAAAGTCAAGTGCAAGTCATGTCGTTATTTCTCTGATGGCATGGTCTTCTTTGGCAACGAAGGACAAACACACACACACACACACACACACACTTCCAAGTATAAGCAATTAGTAAGAGGTGCTTAACCTAGTTTAAACACTAGAGATTGGTCCTGTTTAGAAAGAGCTTGGCAAAATGGTCCCAGAAGGTCTAGAAGGACCAAAACTTAAGAATATCTCAAATTGGCATATTTGTAATTACCACCAATGCTGTAACTAAAGCACCATGAATATAATGAATCAGTTATTTTCTCTATTTTGGCATTCAGTGCTAATTTTGATAAAGTAACTTTTAAAATTCTTTTTCATGAATTTTTTTTTTTTATGCCAGAAGCAATGTTTTAAATTTTGTTACATCTCAAATAAAATCGTAACCTTGGGGTCTAAAATGATTGTGAGTGGCCTAGAATGGAGGTTGTACATTAATTTGGAGATTGCTTTCATAAGCATATGGAACTAAATGAAGCTGGTATCTTCACCCTTAACTCTTACACTAATTTTTATGAATTTCATTTTACTTACTCTGTTCAGAATTTCATCTTCATGGGAGTCAATGACTGACCTAAAGCCCTTGTGGATAGAGATTTGTGAGCCTATCTTATGACAGCCCCATACATCCACCAGTCTTCCTCTGCTTAAAGTTGTATACAAGCCAATGAGATATTTGCTAGAGTAAGGTGGAAGGACTCACATGCTTAGAAGAGAGAGACAATATGACTGACTCCCTGGTTGCCAGCACAGAAAACAAACTGCAATGGCTACTCCGAGACTTCCAATCACGAGAAATGTTTATGCGCATCTTCTGTCTTCCTGCTTTTTCCTATCTTGAACTAAAGAACCAACTCTAAAAGTCCAGCATGTTCTAATCTGTATGTCTTATTACCTTGGACTTCACCTTCCACTCTCCTTCAGCCTTGTGGGAATTTCCTCCACAGGTGTTCTGGATTCTGAATTCAATCCCTACTTCCTTCAAATATGCTCATGTCTTCCACATCCTGGGGGGGAGAGGGAGAATTAAAAACAAACCTTCACTTGATGCTTCCCTCCTCACAAACTATAATTCAATATCTCTTCTGTACTCTGTGACTAAATTCCTTGAAAAGGCCATCCACAACAATGGATATTTCTGCTTTTCTCCTCTCACACTCTTCTTAACCTCTTACATCCCAGCCTTATCATTTCCACCAAAATTGGTAACTCCAAAGTTACCAGTGATCTTAGTCACTAAATCCAATGACCTTTTCTCCATTTTCATTCTTCTCAACCTCTCAGCAGCCTTTGACATGGTGGATCACTCTCTCCTCCTAAATATTCTCTTCTCTCCAGGTTTTTGGGACATCCCTCTCTCTTGGGCCTCCTACTACTCCTCTGAATGTTCCTTCTCAATCTCTTTTCCTGGATTCTCATCTAGATCACATTCTCTAACCTTAAACTTTCCCCAGAATTCTGTTCTGGCCCTCTTTTCCCTTTATACTATTTCACTTGGTGACATCATCAGCTCCCATGGATTTAATTGCGTTCTTTATGCTGATAATTTACCTGTTATCTTTATCTATATATTATATTTATATTTATTTACCTATAATTTACTTCTCCTCCCCCAAAATCTCTGTTTTGGTTTTGGTTTTGGTGAGGTAATCAGAGTTAAGTAACTTGATCACACAGCTAGTAAGTGTCCGGTTTCTGAGACCAAATTTGAACTCAGGTCCTCCTGACTCCAGGGCCAGTACTCTATCCACTGAGCTACCTCATTGCACTCCCTCCCCCCTTTTTAAATGAGTATTTAAGAAACCAAACCATGTTTCACTCCTACCAGGTTAATCTTATCAAACATTGCTCTATGTTGATCAAATTTTTAATAACTACCTCAACGAAAATTCCAGACCAAACGTTTATTTGATCCAATACCAGAATTATCTTTCATCTTTCTACATTTTGGGATGCAAATTCAAGTACAGAAGATAACATTTTAACGTAGAACACTGAAACACAAAGAAAGAAACGAGCAGTCAACAGTAACAACTGTATCTTTCTTGTTTCTTTTGAGAACATGACATTTTTATTAGGGAGATGAAGCATATTCCCAATAAGTAGCAGCAATATTCCCCAATAATAAAATACTTACTGTCCAGATGTTAACCTTTGTGATTAAAAGCCATGTTGAGCTAAAAAAGGCATTCAAGAATAAGATTGATCTGTTTGGAAAACACTATTGTGTAACTGCTTTAAGAAGCTGCCAGATGACCTCCTAGCTCATTAACTGCGTGTTTTTCTTGGTAGGAAAACAAGGTCCATAATCAGTTGCATAAGCTTAAGGAAACCGTAGTATCCACAGTCTATCAAGTGAAAGGATGATTTCCTTCTTCTCAGGATGAGGTAGTGTTCCCAGTTGAACCTGAGGCATGAGTATTATTTGTAAACGAGCATCAGAAACTACAATAAAGTTGTTCATAAAAGTACAGTTTTGTTCCTCAACCCTTGGGTGATGAAAGAATATATATGGGTATGTCACCATGGAGGGCTTTGATTGCGGATTCCTTTGGTCTACTTCCCATTGCTTTCATCAATTGTTCAGGGCCAGGGCACATAAACCTCCAATCATGAGAGTCTTTGTCATCTCAACACCTTCCCTTTCCCATGACAACTGAATTTCTCTTTCCAGAATCAGGCTTAGTTAGAGTTGGCCAAGACTGTATGTAAGTCTTCCTCATCTTCAGATCTTCTTCTGATAAAAAAGACCCAAGATAATTTGTTCCTGGAATGAAACCCTGTTGGTCTACATCAGTATGAAAGTCATAAGACTTAGCAGGGTCTAGTTTGACCAAAGACTAGCTGGAAAATTGAGTAAAAGACCCTTAGGGCAATTTGAATGTAGCATGCCTCAGAGAGTCTCAGCAATGGATCTCTGATGATCAACCAAGTTTGGATGATTCTCAGTTTTACTTCCCCTGCTTGTAGATCAGCTCTTTATGTACTTAAACTACGAGTGGACTGACCAAGACTCAATGCCAAACTCAGGCTTGTGCCATTTCTTTGGGTTTGAGTTTCTTTCCTTGAGTTTCTTGAAGTTTAACCTTCTACTTTACATCTCCAAATGCCTTTCAGACATCTCAAATTAGATATCCTGTAGACATCTTAAACTCAAGATGTCTAAAACAGACCTCAATATCTTTTATGCAAACCCTCCCCCTCTTTTTTCCCTATTACTGGAGAGGGCAACACCATCCTCCTCAATCCTCAGCCTCACAACATAAGAGTCATCCTTGACTCTTCACTCTCACTCCCTAAATCCACTTTAATGCCAAGACCTATCAATTTCACCTTTACAACATCTCTTGAATATGCCTCCTTCTCTCCTCTGACACTGCTATCACTGTGAAACAGTTCCTGGAATATTACAACAGCTTGTGATTGGTCTGCCTGTCTCAAGTCTCTCCCCACTCCAATCCATCTTCCATTCAGCAATCAAAGTGAGTTTCTTAAAGAGTATGCCCTTATTCTATAAACTCTAGCATTTCCAGGATGAAATGGAAAATCTTCTGTTTAGCATTCAAAGTCCTTCATCACCTAACCCTCTCCTATCTTTCCAATCTTCCATCTAACTTCCCACCACATATTCTTCTATACAGTAGCACTGGTTTCCTTACTGTTGCTTGAGGAAGACATTCCTTCTCTCGGCTCAAGATATTTTCTCTGTCTGTCCCTTATTCCTGGAAAGTTCTCCCTTCGCTTCTCTTCTCATCCTCACTTGGCTTCCTTGAAGTACTAACTAAAATCTCACCTTCCTCAGGAAGCCTTTCCCATCTCTTAGGTCCAGTTCCTCCTCTCCTTTATGTATTTCCCATTTATTCTGTGTATCTGTATGTACTTGTTTGTTGACTTTCTGATTAGATTTTAAGCAACTTGAGCTTAGACTCAAGACCGTCTTTTCACCTTTTTATTTTGTATTCTCTGCACTTAGCATAGACCTGGCACGCAGCAGACAATTAATAAATGAATATTGATTAATTGAATAGTTTTTATAATCCAGAATCTCCGGGACCTGATTAATTAAAAGATTTGTTTCTTTCTATAATCTGGAGCTGCTGGAATAGAACTAGGATCCCTTGGTACACCTGCATTAGTTCCCTTTCCCTTCCTCAAGGAATTTGTCATCCCTTAGCATAACCTATCTTTAAAGGCACCATACTCCTTTTATGGATAGAAATTAAGTTATATTAGGAAGAGACCAGGAGGAAAATAGGAGGAATTTCTTTCGTAGTGGGTCAGGAGAGAGAAGAACTAGAAAATGGGGTGAGGGTAAGGATCAGGTTTCCACCAGTACCAGTCACCCCAATACCTCAAGGAAAAGGAAAGAGAATTATTGCAGCAAGTCATTGACACTCTAGTCTGAGCCAGGCGTGGCCCCTCACGGGAAACATTTCCGTCCCACTTGTCAAAGCATCTTGCTGCCATGGAGGGAGAGCTGCTCCCAATGTTCTCACAACCAGGGACATCTGTGCTCTGTCCAGGATCCCCATTGCAGGGTTCTCAGAAGAAGTTTGATACTTTCTGCCTCTTAGGGAGCTGCAGGAGGTTGTCAGTGATGGAAGCAGGGCCTTGGATCAGAGGAGTCCTCGCGGTAGTGCCAGGGGCAGGAGTGCCCATGAGAATCTGAGGGCTACCTGCAGGTGTCCTGTAGCCAGGGTGAACTGGGGACAGTGTGTAGCTGGCCCACAGGGCCTTGTCAGTGTATTTGCTGGCAATCTTGTTCATGAGGTGCTTCTGGGCCAGAGACATAGCATGGCTCTGGCCTTTCGGAGTGAGGTTGGCCAGGTTCTCAGGAACTCTTCTTAGAGCTTCCTGTTTTTTGGTTTAGTTCTTAGCAGCTGCCTCGGTGGCCATCTTGAGACCTAACCTCTCCCTGTGTTCATGATTCAGGATCTTGAAGGCTGTCCCTGGAGTTCTGTCCACATATGGAGTTTCTGACCCATCAATTTGCAGAGAGGTGCTCTCATCCTCACCCCATGTCATCATGGTAGATTCATTCACACCAGAGGCCAGAGAAAGGGGGCCTATGAATCCATATCCATTGACCTTGGGAAACTCCTGAAGGATCAGATCCTTCCAGTCAGGTCCCACTTTACCCTGTTTGTACTGGAAATTGACGGTGGCTCCTGCAGCACCTGGGACTTGCTCAGGGCCTGGTTGAAGGGGTCCCCAAGAAAATGCGTATTTCTGTGCAGCAGCTGCCTGGGCTTCTTAAACAAGACCTTCACATCAGGGACACCCTCAGGGTAGTACATCAGGGAATTCTTAGCCTTGTACTTCCAGGTCTCCGCCTGGGCCTGACTCTGCAGGGCCTGCTGCTCCATGGACAGTAAGGCCAGGTTCTCCTGTTGCCTCTTTTCAAACTCATCCTCCACCTCATAGAGCCAGGCATGGTGGACATGCTCCTTCTCCTTCGCCACTTTCATGATCTCCTGGAAGGAGGCATTGTCCTCACTGGTGTACCTGGTCAGGAAAGCTTCCCGATTAGGGAGGAGGCTCTCTGACCTCTTCTTCTGCATCTCCTGACCCTTCCTCCAGACCTTTGGCAGGAAGACTGGGCTTGGTCACCAAGGAGGCTATGCCTGGGTGAAATACAGGGATCTCAAACATGGCTGCAGTCACATATTACTAAGGGGTGTCTCTGGAGAGTCTGCCCAGGGAGAAGACAAACTTGATCTCTATCTGCATCTTCTTCAAGTCCCCCAATCTCCACTGCTTCCAAGTACTCCTGAACTTGCAGCTTCTCCACATCAGGAAAGAAGTCCCAATGAATCAATGTCTAGAGGCCCTCAATGTACTCTTCCTCATCAAGGACTTTAACCTCCGCACCTGCTTGTTGCCTGTCCTGGGGCTGGCCAAGGCTGTACCTTGCCTCTGCAAGGTGCTCAGCATCCAGCCACAGCAACCAACAAGGCGCTACCCATGCAGGGCCTCTCCATCTCACTGGGTCCCCGAGGCTCGAGTGCAGCCTCAAAGTGGAGCTGGAGGAGGGTGGGAGACCAAGCTCCTGAAATGAGGCCTTTGTCAGAAACGCTGGCTGTAAAATTGTTTCCCAGCTTTCTTTTTCCCTTCTAATCTTGCACTGGTTTTGTTAGTGCAAAAACTTTTTAACTGAATGTGTAGATTTTGCATTTCATAATAATGTTTTCTATTTCTTGTTCAGTCATAAATTCTTCCTTTCTCCATATATTGACAGGCAAACTATAGCTTGCTTTCCTAATTTGCTTATGGTATCACCACATTTTATGTCTAAAGCATGTACGCATTTCAACCTTATCTTGGTATAAGGTGTGAGATGTTGGTCTATGCCTAGTTTCTGCCATACTGTTATCAAGTTTTCCAAGCAATTTTTGTCATATAATGAGTTCTTGTTCCAGAAGCTAGAGTCTTTGGATTTATCAAATAGTAGATTACTATGGTTATTTACCACTATTATTTGGATGCTATATACGTTTGGTATTGATATTACTTCATTGTCTATGGCACCTTTTAGCAAGATGTAGTTTTCTTCCTTATCTCTTTTAATTAGATCTATTTTTTGCTTTTGCTTTGTCTGAGATAAAGAATTGTTACCACTCTGTGGGATTTTTTTTACTTCAGCTGAAGCATAGTATAGTCTGCTCTAGCCTTTTACCTTTGTTCTCTGCTCTGTCTGAAAGTTCCCTATATTGTTTCTTTTAAACAATATATTTTAGGATTATATTTTTTAATCCACTCTGCTATCTACTTCCATTTTGTGGGAGAGTTTATCCCATTCACATTCACAATTATGATTACTGACTGTATATTTCCCTCCATCCTATTTTCCTCTCATTTATACTTTTCCATCTCCTTTCACCTTGCTCTCCTCGCCAGTGTTTTGCTCCTGACCACTGCCTCTGTCAATCTATCCTCCCTTCTATTATCCTCCTTTTTCTTTTCCCTTTTCCCCTCTTACTTCCCTGTAGGGTAAGTTAAATTTCTATACTCAGTGGAGTGTGTATGTTATTCCCTCTTTGAGCCAAAACTGATGAGAGTAAGATTCAAATAATGCTTATCCCCTCCCTTTTTTTCTTCTACAGAAATAGATCTTTTGTCCCTCTTCGTGTAATGTAATTTGCCCCATTCTGTCTCCTCTCCTTTCCTCTTCTCCCAGTACACTCCTTTTTTTCACCCCATAATTTTTTTAGTATCATTACATCAAAGTCAACTTATACCCATGCCCTCTATCCAGGTATTCTCCTTCTGACTGACCTAATAGAGATACAATTCTCAAGAGTAGCAGGTGTCATATTCTCATAAAGAGATGTAAACAGTTTAATCTTATTGAATAATATGTTTATGATTTGCTTTTCCTCTTTATCTTTTTATGCTTCTCTTGAGTCCTGTATTGGAAAATTGAATTTTCTGTTCAGCTCAGATCTTTTCATCAGAAAAGTCTGAAAGTCCCCTATTTCATTGAATGTCTACCTTTCCCCCTGAATGATTGTGCTAAATTTTACTGAATGTCTGATTCTTGGTTGTATTCCAAACTTCTTTGCCTTCTGGAATATCATTTGCCAGGTCCTCTGATCCTTTAGAAAAAGTGCAGAAGCTGCTAAATCCTGTGTAATACTGACTGTGGATCCTTGATATTTGAATTATTTCCTTCTGACTGCTTGTAGTATTTTCTCCTTGACCTGATAATGCTGCAATTTGACTACAATATTCCTTGGAGTTTTCATTTTGGGGATCTCTTTCAGTAGGTGATCGGTGACCTTTCAATAACTTTTGCCTTCTGATTATAGGATATCAGGGCAGTTTTTCTTGATACTTTCTTGAAAGATGCTGTACAGGATCTTTTTTTATCATGACTTTATCAATAATTTTTAAATTATCTCTCCTGGATCTATTTTCCAAGTGAGGTGTCTTCCCAATGAGGTATTTTACATTTTCTTCTATCTTTTTTTATTCTTTTGATTTTGACTGATTCTTGATGTCTCATGAAGTCATTAGCCTCAACTTGCCCAATTCTAATTTATAAGGAATGATCCTCTTGGGTTAGCTTTTTATACCTCCTTTTCCATTTGGCCAATTCTACTTTTAAAGGAGTTGTTTTCTTCAGTGGATTTTTGTGCTTCTTTTTCCTAGCTGTTGTCTCTTTTTTCATAATTCTCCTAACTCTCATTTCTTTTCCCAAGTTTTCTTCTACCTTCTTTATTTCATTTTTAAAATCCTTTTTGAGTTCTTCAAAAAGGAATTTTGTGGTTTGAGACTAATTCATATTCCCCTTTGAAGCTTCTCTTGTGGGCATTTTGACATTGTTGTCCTCTTCTGAGTTTGTCACCACAGTAGTTTTTTATGGTCAGATCTCTTTTCTGTTTTCTACTCCTTTTTTGGCCCATTTAGTGACTTTTAAAGTTGAGTTCTGCTCATGGGACATAGTGGTCACTATGCCATGCTTCTTCTCCTGGGGGCCAGTGGCCTAGTCACTGGTTTTCAGAGCCTCAGGTGCTTTCTGGGAGTGGCCAAGCTTACTCCTGTATGTTGTGCTAAGGTTCCAGAGCTTACAATTTTCTTTCTGCACTGAGGCTGGAAGACTAACTGCTGGCCTGTTGAGCCAGGACTGAGGGCCCTTAGTTGTTGATCTGAGCTGTGGCTAAGAGCCTCATGCTGGCTTGTCTGGACACCACTTGCTGAGCTCTGCTCTCCTTTTACCAAAGTGAAACAGACCTTTCCTGAAGTCCTAAACTATTTTAAGCTGGAAAATTATTTCACTCTGTGTTTTTGTGAGTTCTGTTGCTGCAGAATCCATTTAAAGGCTTTATTTAACTTTGTATCTGAGGGAAACTGGGGAGAGTTCAGGCAGTTTCTTGGCTTCTCTCTACTAGCTTGGCTTTGACTCCCTCATAACCTCTTCCAACACTCCATGATGCTGGATAATTGTGTTGTTAAAGTTCTAAGGTAGACAAAGTCTATGACACCTTCCCACATGAGTTTTTGATTCCTTTTATCTCCTCTCTTGTCAGGACTATAGTAATCCTTTCCCTCACACTGTTACTTTCTGATATCCAACACAACACTCTGTCTAGGCTACCCTACACTACAAACAATTCTAGGGCCCAAAAGTATCTATCATCACTTTGTGATCAAAAGCCCAACCATTAGAAGGTAAAAAAAGCTGAATGAATTCACATTATTATGTTATTGACTTATTTTTTGCATTAAAAGAAACCCTTTCCTTAACCTAACTGCATCTCTAACTGGTAAGTACTGTATCAGGTAGCATAACACAAAGAGGGCAAGGAAAATCTTTGGTAATAGAAAATCCTACAGAGATTCCCAGCTGGAAGATCAGGCCTACCTGGGTGTCAGCTCCCAGGGTCAGCTCTTCTAGATGATTTTAATTTGCACAGTCTCTTCCTTTCCTCCATTCTGGACCCACAAGTTCTTTGAAAGCAGTTTCTTTTTCCTTTCTCCTAAAGACTCTCATGCCAATGTTTCCAGCCTTCTGAGAAACAGGTATTTCTCCAAAGGTGGTAGTTTCATAATTTAAGCTTGTAAATGCATGAAAAAGTTCTGGGCTTGATGGAGCATTAGTTCAATAGCCCACCCTGATAGCTCCTGCACTGGATTTTCTCTGGCTTAAGTTAGTCAAATGATCAGAAGTTATGGGTTCATGAATATGTCACATGAATATGTTCTTGCTGTTTTTTCCAGGTGATTAAATGCAAAGCTGCTGTGCTGTGGGGCCTGAAACAACCCTATTCCATTGAGGAAGTGGAGGTTGCACCACCAAAAGCCCATGAAGTTCGAATTAAGGTACTGAAATTCTTAATTCCTTTGAGAGAAAGCCTGAGATTTCTTTGGTATAGGGAACCCCCCCTAAAAAAAACCTCCCTCCACCATTGAGATTGACCCTTGCTCTGCATCTCAGAGCCTCCAAGTTGCCTGGGGGCACTAAAAAATTCAATGACCTACCCCAAGCCGCAGAGCTTCAATGTGCCAAAGGAGGGCTTAGCACTGGAGTTGGAAGTAATCCTGAGTATAGTAATACCATTTCAAATATATACTGGACTGAAAATCTCATATTGATAAGGGTCCTCTACCAAAGGGAAACAGGTGTACCACTGGCATGGCTAAGCAGCTAAATTGTTCTGAGTCTTGTTCTTTCCAATATGGCATTAAATCTCTGTAGCTGCCAATATTATGATTGTTATATTATTCTGGGTGTTTCTCAATGATTCCTTTTATGACAGTTATCTTAGAAAGCTGTTTGATAGTGAAGTGAGCAGAACCAGGAGAACACTGTACACAGTAACAGCAATATTTTAAGATGAAAAACTGTGAATGACTTAGATATCCTCAGCAATACAAGGATCCAAGACAATCCCAAAGGACTGGTGATGAAGCATACTATCCACCCCCAGAGAAAGAAATGATATTACTTGAATTTCACTTTCTTTTTCTTCTTTTATTTGAGTCTTCTGGTATAAAATGACTAACATGAAAATGTTTTACTCAATTTCACAAGTATAACCTATATCTGACTGCTTATCATCTTAGGGAGGGGGAGGAGAAGAAGGAAAGGGGAGAGAGGGATAGAATTTGGAACTCAAAACTTTAAGTAAATTTTTTTTTAAAAAAAGGAATGTTAAAAAGTTTTTATATATAATTGGGAGAAAACTAAATTATTAAGATGAGATAAATTTACCCAGACCTATATCATTATCATCCCCAAAGGACTCTGGGCTAAATCTCTAAGTGTTCATGAGGAAGAAAAATATAAGGATCACTTGGAAGTAGATGTCTCCAGTATTATATCATATTTGGAGATTCTCACTCAGAGGTTTCTAGAGTAATGCTTTCTAAATTAAATTCTATGCCAATTGAATTTTACATTAATTTCTAAGTCCTTTTCTTCCTCTCTCTATTCTCTCTCTCTCTCTCTCTCTCTGTTTCTCTCTCTCTCTCTCTCTCTCTCTCTCTCTCTCTCTCTCTCTCATCATTAACATCAAGCAAGGCAAAAATTAGGTACATGTATGCTTTCCAAGGTAGTTTGCCACTGTCATAAAGGAGATCCAGTGGGATATTCAAGTTGGCTATTCAAGGGAATTTCTGCAGATGATAACCTTTTCCAAATACTCCTGTCTACTGAAGACATTGTATCAGTTGCACTGAGCCCTGGAGTACTGCTGTATCTCCTGGCAAACATCTGTAATCACTCCAAAGAGTTTGGCCTAGCTAGTCACACAGGATACTTAGGAGATGAGGAATGTGAAATGTGTAGATTATGACATGCAGTTAGATGGATACCCTATCCCATAAAAGTTCATCCAATATACAAATACACATACATGCACATATCTGTACATACACATTCACACACAATGGATACATACACATAGACACACAAATATATACATACATCTTGGACAGACACAGAAAATGCCCGAGATTATTCCAGAACTAGGTAGTAGGAGGAAGACAGATTAGATTGCTTCCAAGAAATTGAAAAGCTATTAATGAACACCAGACTTCTACTAGGAAAAAGAAAAATCAATCTTTTGAAAAGATTGTCAAGGCAGCTAGTTGCTATAGTGTATAGAGTCCTAGACCCAGAATCAGATTCCAATCCTACCTCAAAATATTTACTAACTGTGTGATTCTAGGCAAGTTACTTCGCCTCTGGGTCCCCTCTCCCAGGATCTGTCCTGGGTCCTCTCCTCTTTACTCTCTGTTTTCTTACTTGATTTTCTCATATGTAGCCAAGGGTTCAGTTATCTCTTGATGTATGACTTCCAGATCACTCTTCCCCAATCCTGAATTCTAAACCCATGTCACCAAATGACTGTTTGATATTTCAAACTGGATGTTTTGTAGGCATCTCCAACTCAGCATATCCAAAATAGAACTCAATGTCTTTCTCTCCAAATCTACCCCTCTTTTTGACTTCCCCATTTTTGTTGAGGGCATCACCTCCACCCCCAATAAGCCAAGTTCACAACTTCAGGGTCATTCTTAATTCTTTTCTCTTGATCACAGAGTGCAAAGCCTGAAGTCAAAAAGACCTCAATCCTGCCTCGGACATTTTACTAACTATGGGCAAATTTCTTTACCTTTCTGAGGTTCAGTTTCCCCATCTGTAAAACAGGGATGGAACAGGATTGCTGTGAAGATCAATTGAATTAACATTTCTAAAGCTCTTGGCAAACCTTTAAGTACTATCTAAATGTTTTCTATTAAAATCAGTATTATACAGTATTATACAACCCAGGGGACCGAGTTTCTAGGTAATTAATAATCAATGGATTAAGTAGACTAGTTAATAATTAATAAATTGATGATCAGTAGTTTCTTTCAGTAACCAAAGACACCTAATGCAGATGATGATTGCCTGAAATATTTTTTTGAAAGGGAATGAATGCCCTTGACAGGACAAATCAATGTTGATTGATTTAAATGAGGAGATGGGCTAAAAGTCTTCAACTCCTCCTTAGACTTGATCAAGAGATTCAGCAGCCTCCATCAATCTGGTCTAAGGAATTGGTCCTCTACCCAGACCACTCTGGTTAGTTTTCTCCTTCAGGACCTGGGTGACTCACCTTAAACTGCAGTGGAGGGGCACAGGGACATGGGCTTATTCCTTAAGGGCAAGAATTCATCTAGATTAGATTCTATTTACACACTAAACAGAAGTAAGGTCTTCTAGTTGATTAGGGTCCTATCCAATATAGAGGAGCATGTTCCCTGGGGATTAAGGCATTCTCATCTATCAGCCATTTTGTTCAGAGATAGGGGTTGAGCCTTTAATAAAAATATTAAAATACTGGATCCTAATTAATAATTGGTTGTTAACATAATAGCAAAATAATAATTTCTCTCACAGCATTGTTCAACTCTGAGTCATAAGAGAAGAATTTAAAATGAGTATCTGACAGAAGAATTCAAAATGGACAGTGAAGAAGTGAAAGTTAGCTAAGAGCAGAGGATCCCTTGAATAGAAAATGTCCTTAGGGAAATGTATCATCTAAAGCAAAGAAGTGCTCATTACCTAATGAGAGCCAGGGACAGATCCTGGGTGCTCTATTAGGATCCCAGGACATCAGGTGGGACAAGCAGGAAGGCATAGACATGAATCATATAATATGGTGGACTAGCTTGGATTGTTGGAGGCAGCATCTGATCAATGTGTTTGAGTTAGACTTTGACAGCTCTCTTTCCCTTATTAAATATTTATTGAGCAATCATAATGTACTGTGAATAAATGAGCTCTTACAAAATCTTCTAGAACTCATTTAGCTATAAAAGTCTTTTTTCTATTGATTTATATTAGGAACACATTGAGCAAATATAAACACTTTGTTCTCTATTTAGCATATATTTTGTATTTTTTTTATCTCTCAGTGGAATGTAAACTCCTTGAGGACAAGGATGGGGTCTATTTTCTTTTAGTTTTATATCTTTGACACTTATAATTGTGTCTTTCATTTAGCAGGAATTTAATAAGTCTTTATTGAATTGACTTGGAATTTATAAAATAAGATTTATACCCTTACAATTGAAGATGTTATAATAAAAATGAATTTACATAAAGTAATGTTAATTTAGCAATACTATTTTCATTCATAAAGTATACCTATAAGGCCTCTTTAACCTCCA
The DNA here is from genome assembly GCF_028372415.1 of Notamacropus eugenii. Lineage (NCBI taxonomy): Eukaryota > Metazoa > Chordata > Mammalia > Diprotodontia > Macropodidae > Notamacropus > Notamacropus eugenii. The sequence goes on along the minus strand of NC_092878.1, from coordinate 137,254,378 downwards.
AAAATATTTCCTAATTCCACTTGTGACCGCATTCCTTGATGCATCTTACAAAAATTTAAGTCATATCCCTTTACATTTTTCTCTAGTGTATATATTGTAAATTTCAATTTAATTTTTCAAGTAAATTTTTAAAATTGTATTCAAATAAAAATTTTTATTTACATAAAAAATTTAAATTAAATTTTTAAATTTAATTCAATTTTTTTTCTTGCGTTAAAAGAGTGTTTGAAATCAAAGAAGTTTTTGCAGCTTCATGCCTGGATTTGGGATAATTAATACTAGTAAGACCTTTCAGGGAAAGCCCCTTTCTCTGCTGACCTACCTCTCTGAGTCATTTCATGTTTTGTTTACTGGGTAAAAAATAAGATATTATCATATGGTCCTTTGGTGAGATGATCAGTCATGCCTTGACTGGGTCCCCTACCTGAACACTTTGCATTTCACTGCATTTGGAATGTGGTGGCCACACCAAACAATGCTGCTTCAAAATGTCAGCTCCTTCCAATCAGGAACCATTTGGTAGGCAAAGAATCCAATACAATGTAAGCAATAATCTCTATACAAGAGTAACTCAGTCAAGAATAATTTAAACGCACATTTCCAAGGTCCTGTTACACCCTGGATTCAGTTGTCTTTCGCTTTCCATGTAGATTTTGGCTACAAGCATATGTCGCACAGATAACAATGCATCCACAGGAGCCATGCCTGCTAAATTTCCAGTAATTGGAGGACATGAAGCAACTGGAATTGTAGAAAGTATTGGAGAAGGAGTAACCACAGTGAAACCAGGTGAGAGAGGGGTTTTTAATCTGAGGTCTGTGATTTTGTTTTTTACATATGTTGATCACTGTATTTCAATGTAATTTGTTTTCCTCCATAATCTTAAATCTATTTTATTATATGCATTTCAAAATGAGTCCATGGACTTTGCCATGCTTCCAAAGTACACACACACACACACACACACACACACACACACAGAAGAATCCTCTGAAGTGTGGGAATATTGGCCAGGATACATGTTTTAAATGAAGAGAATGGAAAGAGATTGCCCTAACTTAGATTAGTTAGATTGCTTCTAACAGGTATCTTATTTATAACAATTAATTTTACTGATGCCTTTCATTTCCATAGCAAAATCATTTCTGGGTATATTCCAATCCCATACCCTAAAAGAAAAACAGGAGAATTAGGTGGATAGAGCACTGAACCTGGAATCAGGAAGACTTATCTTCATGGGTTCAAATCTGACCTCAGACACTCACTAGCTGTGTGGCTCTGGGCAAGTCATTTAACCCTGTTCACCTTGGTTCCTCATCTGTAAAAATCTGCTGGAGAAGGCAATGGCAAACTACTCTGTTATCGTTGCCAAGAAAACTCGAAAATGGAGTCATAAAGAGTAGAACACGACTGAAACGACTGAACAACAAAACTGAAAAACAGTTAAGTAATTAGGATGGCTAAGGTAACCACATTCAACAGTAAATGCAGCCATCTGCCCTATAATGCAATGATTTGCCCTAGCAAGACATGGAAGGGATATTTTATTCTTTGTTCTCCCAGGTCAATATATTTTTATAGGCACGGAGATTTGGGCTTCCTTTTACTGTTATGATAGTTTTTATTGTTCACAAACTGGTTTTTTCATCCTGTATCAAGTCATAGAAGTGCAATATCCACTTCCAATATACTTTTCAAAAGTTGACTAATGTCACAGGTTCTATGAAAAACCCTTTGGGGTTGCCTTGTGAATGCTATAGCTCAGGACACCCACCCCTACACCATCAAGATTTTTTTTCTTTTCCATTTGCCATTAGTCAACACACACACACACACACACACACACACACACACACATACACACAATTAACTTTTAGGAGAAGCAGTTACTCAAATGGCATGGTAAGAAAAGGAATGACAAAAGAAATAACAAAACATTCCCCCTCTGCCTCGTAAGCAGGGGACACATTTCCCCACAACTGCACACTTTATCTGTGGAAAGAGTAGATTCATACTTAGAGTATAATGGCAATAGGTTTACATGTAGATACTCATGTGGTAAAGACAATTTTTAACTTTCATTTCTACAGAACCTGGAAACCTTTTCTCTTTTCATAGAGTCCTCACATATTTCCTCTTTGGGTCAACATCTCTGTTAGGCAGGTTGCTCAGCTGAATTCTCAGGGATGGCTTGCCTTATTAGACTTCTTTTCCTTTTTTGTTGAGGGAAGGGGGAATGCTTCTTGCAACTTCTGCCTCCCTCAGGAAACTATTCTTCTATATATCTGTATGGTGTGTATGTTTCTCCTTCCTGTTGGATTCAGAGTCTTCTACTGGTTTAAGCAGCTCTGTCTTAAAACTTCATGCAGATGTGGACTTATGGGTGGGAAGAGGACAGAGTAGTATGAAATTCGTTTTCCTCTCATCAAAGTCCAGTTTGCTCTAAAAGCAACTTTGAATTTATAATTTCTCCACCTCTGAAACTTTGAATTCATCCAGATCTTAACTATTCAAACTACTTAGAGGAATATCTAATTTGTTTGCTCATCAACCTAGTTGCTTCTTATTGATAAAAAAAAAAAAAAAAGCTTTTCACACCTCGTAAAGGGATCTGGGTGAAGACCTGTCTCTCTGGTCTAATTAACTTATCATTAATGCACTGTGATATAAACTTGGGTTTGAGAGGGGAAATTCTCTTCCTTACATAAATAACACCATGTTTTTCTGAATTCCTCATATTGATTTCTTGATGTATTATCATATTCCATTATATTAAGATATCATATTTTGTTTAACAATCCTCCAGTCAAAAGGAATCCATTCTGTGGATTGTTCTTTGCTACCACGAAATTTTTGCTATGCCTAAAAGAGGTACTGGAATATTGGATATGACCTCAGTGGAAGTCTTGCTTTTGTTCTGAACTGGCTGTAGAAACCTAGGCAAGCTGCTTAACCTCTCAGTCATAGAAGCAATCAATAATTTCACTAAAGAAAATGATGATAATGAGACATGTCTAAACCTATGGGATACAGCAAAAGTAGTAATCAGAAGGAAAATTATATATCTAAATGTTTATATCAATAAAATAGAGAAAGAGCAGACTAATGATTTAAGTGTGCAATTTTAACAAACTAGAAAAAAATCCTCAATTGAACACCAAATCTGAAATTCTAAAAGTTAAAAGTGACATTAATGAAATTAAGTGTAAGAATAATTATCAAAACTGTCTGATACCAGCCAGAAATAGAAAATAAAAATAGAAAAGTGGATCAGTTGAATAGAGCAGACGTACAGTATATAGTAGCAAATGATCATAGTAGCCTTTTGTTTGACAAATGTAAAGATTTAAGCTTTCGAAGAAAGAATTAATTATTTGCTAAACATTATTGAGAAAGCAAGACAATCTAGCAGAAATTGAGCATAGACAAATATTTTCCACCACTTACCAAGATAAAATCAAAATGGATACATGTCCTAGATATAAAGGGAGATATTACAAGAAATCTTAAAGAACATGAAATATATTACTTGTCAGAATTATAGATAGACAAAAAATTTATGTAGAAAAAAGAAACAAAGAGTATTAGGAGGTGCAAAATCTATAATTTTAATTGCATTAAATTGAAAATAAAACCAATGTAACTAAGATTAGAATGAAAACAGAGCGTGGGGGGGGGGGGAATTTTATAAACAGTTTCTCAGATAAATATCTCATCTAAAATATATAAGAACTTTGTCCAATTTTAAAGAATATGAGTTATTCCCCAACGGATAAATGGTCAAAAAATATGAACAGGCAGTTTTTCAATGAAGAAATTAAAACTACAAAAATGCTCTAAATCACTATTGATTAGAGAAATACAAATTAAAACAACTTTGAAACAATCTTCCATTTCACAAATTGGCTAAAACAATAGACAAGAAAGTGACAATTGTTGGAGGGCATGTGGATAAACTAATACTAATTCACTGTTGGTGGAACTGCGGACTGATCCAACTGCTTTGGAGAGCAGTATGGAATTATGCCCAAAGAGTTATAGAACTGTGTATGCCTTTTGACCCAGCAACGCTATTATTGTATCTGTTTCCCAAGGTGATTAGAGAAAAAGGAAAAGCACTTGTATGTTCTAAAATATTTATAGCAGCTCTCTTTGTGATGGCAAAGAACTAGAAATTGAGGGAATGCCCATCCACTGGGAAAGGACTGAAGAAGTTGTGGTATATAATTGTGATGGAATACTACTATGCTATAAGCAATGATAAGATGACTGCTTTTAGAAAAAGAAGACATGGAAAGACTTGCACAAAATAATGAAAAGTAAAATAAGCAGAATTATACTCAGTAATAGCAATATTGTTCTAAGAAGAGCTTTGAATGGTTAAATAATTTTGAGTATTATAAATACTCAAATCAAATACAAGGGATCTATGAAGGAAGACAGTGTTCACATCCAGAGAAAGAACTGATAAATAGAATTGTACATATTATGGTTCTACAAATATACATGTATTTGTATCTAGCCTTTTCTAACGCTGGTAGAGAGAGAGGAAGAAAGAAAAATAAAAAATAGACAGCAGAGAACAAAAGAAAACTTAGAAGGAAGCACCAAAATATCATGGTAGCTTTGAAAACAATGGATAGTATTTATTACATATTTTATTTTTAAAAAATAAGCATTATGAAATGGGAATTCATGGTTTTATATGGAATCTTCTTTTTATATTGTGCTAGATGTTCTATTTTTTTGGTCTTATATTTAAGTTCAAAATGAACAAAAATTAAATTTAAAAGAGTTGTTTGGAGGGGAATATTGGGAGAGTTTAGCTTCTTTGCTGGCTGTACTCTGCCATCTTGTCTCCTGTTTCCATAGCCCACTCCTGAAATGTTTATTAATTTGGTATTTTTAAAGCTTATTACTGGGCAATGTTTTTCATCATATTTTTTCTCTTCTAGGAGACAAGGTCATCCCACTTGCTGTCCCGCAATGTGGATTTTGCTCTGCCTGCATAAGCCCCAAATCCAATTTCTGTGAGAAGATCGAGTGAGTTTCTATCATTTTAACTGAGATTTCATTTATTTGCCCCATGACTTGTTAATATTTGAGTAGAAATAATTTACAGATGTCTTTGTTGTATTTAATAGTATTACCGGTAAGGGAGTATTGTCTGATGGCACCAGCAGATTTACCTGCAAAGGGAAACCTGTCTACCATTTCATGAACACCAGTACCTTCAGTGAGTACACAGTGGTGGAGGAAGGTGCAGTTGTGAAAATTGATGCTTCTGCCCCTCCAGAGAAGGTGTGTTTGATGGGTTGTGCATTCTCTACTGGATATGGGGCTGCAATCAACACTGGCAAGGTAAGATTATGATCAAAAGAAATAGAATAGACAATGAGAAAAAAACCTATCACTGTAGATAATATGATGGTATACTTAGGGAATCCTAAAAAACTAGTTGAAATAATTAACAACTTCAGCAAAGTTGCAGAATATGAAGTAAACCCCCAAAAATCATCAGCATTTCTGTATAATACCAAAAAATCCAACAGGAAAAGATAGAAAGAAAAATTCCGCTAAAAATAACTGCAGACAACATAAAATACTTGGGAATCTAACTGCCAAGACAAACCCAGAAACTATGTGAACACAATTACAAAACACTTTTCACGCAAATAAAGTCAGATCTAAACAACTGGAAAAATATTAATTACTCATGAGTAGACTGAGAAAATATAATTTTAAAAGATAATTCCACCTAAATTGATTTACTTACTCAGTGCCATATCAAACTACCAAAGAATTATTTCATAAAGCTAGAAAAAAATGTTAAAAAAATTCATCTGAAAGAAAAAAAGATCAAGAATATGAAAGGAGTCTGCTGTGGGTTCTCAAAAACTAAACCGACAGAGCCCTAGAACCACAAGCTTTTACTATGGTGGAGATGTTTCTAGGACAGTCCTGGCAACACATTGATTGTTCTTTCCATGGGTCAGTCAAACCATGTAAGGAAAATCTCTTCAGCTGTAGGTTGGTTATTTAATGAATTGTTTTGCCATGGCAACCCTGGAAATAAAGACAAATGCGATATGGTGATTATAATGGCATGTGGCACTTCAATTTCTTCTGTGACATTGTAGCAGGAAAGTGATTCTAAGAATCAGAAAATATTTAGACATTTTGAATCTTAAAATCTCAATTTAGCTAATTGTTGTGTGACAGATAGCCTTATCTATTAACCAATAAGTGGATATATTAGACTTGCTGAATTAAACTTGAGACATTCTCAGTATTTAAAAATGGGAAAAACACAGAAGAGAGGAGAACATTCCCACTAAATGGAAGAATGAGTTTCAGGTTCTCCTTCATGACTCAAATGAAAGAATTGGTGGAATTGGTTCTGTAGCGAATAAAATGACAGCATGAAAGGTCACTTCAAGGGGGTCCTGACTATACAAACCCTTCTGTATTTGTCTATGTGCAAATCAGTGGATACTCATAGTCTCTGAGGAAGACAGCAAGGCACATACCTTCTTATAAGAAGGCAAATGTGAATAGTGTTACTCAAAGGATTGCGAAGTAGGATTGCCTATACTTGAAAGTCATGAGTGAAGTCTTGCCCCAAGATGTCAATGCGGTAGAGAGGACACCAGCCCTGAGGTTTTTCTGACCAAAACTATTTCATCACAATATCAAAGTTAGTGTTGCCACCGCAAGTCACAAGACACAAAGGTACTCTCCATTCAACCAGTAACCAACATTGCACACATTTCTTCATCAGGTTAACCCAACTCTTGCAAACACACACATGGCCACAGGGCTGAAAATGAACAGCAGTTTCCTTCTTAGAGCACACCACGCATTCTTGAATCTTTGTTCTACACTGAGCTTGATTTTTACAGATGAGGCATTTCTTGACATGTGGAGAACGCAGAGATAGTGTAGCAATGTGTCCTCCTGGGCCGTAAAAAGTATCTTCACATTTCAACATACTATACATTCCTCTAAAGTTTTGAATCATTACTGATCATAGAAGCACTCTGTGAACCCACCTGACCACTGACTTTTTCAATGTGACACTTAACCAATGCTTTGCAGAGTTTAGGATCAGGACACAGATCAAGTGGAGATTGACGCTTCTTATTTCAAATACTGAGATCAACTCCATTGGTTGCTAAGAAGTATGTGGTACATGATGCACTCTTCTCAAGTCCCATTATTAATGTGTTTTTGGATGGTTCCCAGGCTTTATCTATTTTCCCCACATCCTGCATATCTTGGAGCTGGCGGAGTTGTAACGAAGTACGACGTCTCAGAGCTTCATTCAAGAAAGTATCCCATCTTTATCCTCAATATCCAGTTTAGCATGAACCAAAAACCTGACTATTTGAGTGTGTTGTCATTCAATGGCAAAGTGTAGTGTGGCTTGCTGGTTCACATTCTGGATACCCAGGTTTGCATTTCCCCAATGCACCAAGAGGTTAGCTTCTTCTGCATGATTATTAAGAGCAGCTGGATTGCAAGAATCTCCTAATCTGTCTCTCTGCCCCCAATATTTCTCCTCTCTAATCTGTTCACACAACTTCCAAAGAAATGTCCCTAAAGTACAGATCTGAACATTTCACTCCTACTTAAGAAGCTCCAGTGTTTTCCATTGGCTTTTGGATAAAATACAAACTCTTGTTCAACAACTAAGTCTTTCAAAGTCTACCTATAGCCTATACTCCTATGTTCATTATGTTATTACCTTTCCTATACTCTATAATGTAGTACAACTGACCTACTTGCTGTTCCTTATATATGACCTTACAGCCCCTAAATCTATAATTTTATGCAGGCTGTTCCCTAACTGGAATGCAATCCCACCCTGTCTCTTGTTTGTCATTAAAATGGCAACATCTTAATAATAACACAAATATTTGCAATATTTTAGCTGTGAAAAGGATCATAACCAGAGTCATCTCAACCAAGAAATCTTCAACTTGAGTGTTTTAACTTGTTGACATCAAGTCATCCCCAATCCATGGTCTTGGCAGTTTGAATAGTAACACATGGATTGCACCAGGGTCTCCTCATGGTGCAGCATTGGGTAGAGCATTGTTATTTGTGATTGTAACATCTGCCTCAGCTTCTAGAAGGACTGCAAGGATAGTGGGTGCATGAAATGCTAAAAATGCATTTGGTTCTCAGAGTCCCAAACTTTATGATCAGTGATTTGCTTATCATAGATGCTTAGTTCATGTTTATTGTATTTGAATTTTGTTAATTGTGAATGATGTCACCAAAGTGTGAAAGATGTCACTCAGAAATAAAAACAGCCCTCATGACTGACAAAGACAGTTATATTGTGACAGAGGGAGGGATTTGCTGATGCTCATTGAATGTTGAGACCTAGAAAAGGCTTCTAATTCTTGGAAGAGATTTTTTTCATGAAACTCTATGATAAGACATAGATAAGAATTCAACAAAATAATCAATTAGGCATGAGACTTGATCTGCACCATGGGAGCACCCTTCTTATTGACCTGTTGAAATATTGTTACATGCAAGAAACAATCGATCAATCAATTAAGCGTCTATTAAGGAACTACTGCATTTTCTATGCTGGACACTGAGCTAGGCCCTGGTAATAGAGGAAACGTGAAGCCATCTTTGATTTAAAGGAGCATCTATTAGGAGAAATGGCTTGTGCACATATAAAACAATATGAAATAAATATAAAGACTTTTTTTGGTAGAGAGGCACTTTCAGTCAGTTTTCAGGCGTGTCTGATTCTTTGTGATCCCATTTGGGGTTTCCTTGCAAAGATACTAAAATAGTTTGCCATTTCTTTCTCCAGCTCATTTTACAGATAAGGAACTGAGGTGGACAGGGTTAAGTGACTTACCCATTGTCACACAGTTAGTATCTGAGGCCAGATTTGAACTCAGAAAGAGGAATTTCCCTGATTGCCAGCCTCGTAGTCTATCTACTGCACTATTTGGGGTGGGTGGAGGAGTGAAGGGAATCAGGAAAGTCTTGATAAAGATATGTAAGTGAGGTTACTTATGACAACAAAAAGTTTGCACTTTCTGTCCCTTACAAGAGCCTATATGCATTTTTAAAAATGACATTTCTGAGATGACAGCCTCACTTCCTAATACATATATATATGTATGTGTGTATGTATATATGTGTATGTCTCTGTGTATGTACACACACATATATGTATATGTGTACATATATATAAAATCTCTAAACCACCTTTGTTTCTCATTCCTTCAAGGTATTACTACCAGAATCAGTTTGGCAATGGTTATGCTGGATTAGTTACACTCTAGATTTCATGGTTCCCAAAATCCCAGACTTACTATAGTATCAGTTTTACTGGATCATTAATTACTAATGGCCAGTATTTTTTCATCACCATAGGTCACCCGTGGATCTACTTGTGCCATCTTTGGGCTGGGAGGAGTTGGCCTCTCCATTATCATAGGCTGCAAAGTAGCTGGTGCTTCCCGGATCATTGGAATTGACATCAACCCAAGCAAATTTGAGAGAGCCAAGGCTGTAGGAGCCACTGAGTGCATCAACCCTAAGGATTACACAAAGCCCATCAATGAAGTCCTGAAAGAAATAACCGGCGATTCTGTGGAGTTCACCTTTGAGGCCACTGGAAACCTTGATACCATGGTAAGTAATCAGTAGGTAGAGAGAAGAATTTGAGAGCCATGACTAAATGTTCAATCCCAGCTCAAATCTGAGCAATGGTAGAGTCCACCTCTCAAATTCATTAATAGAGTCCTTAGAATGTAGCAATGATCCAGACAAAAGCTGAATTTCCATAAAGCAGTGTAAATTGATCAATAGGAATTTAATGTGCTCCTACTATGTGCAGGTACTAGACCGGGTTCTGGAGATTCAAATAAAAAGGTGAAACAATACCTGCTCTCAAAGAGCTTATATTTTACTAGGCAGAAATAACATATATAAAGGAGTGAAGAAAGGGTATCTTGGTCAGATGAGTCACAGGGGATGGTGAGTAGAGTCATTGATTTTACCTTATTTCTAATAGCAGTGGTAGTACTGATAGAATTATTTTTCTCTGAGTAAGAGCAAGAAATCTAAAGCTAGGGGTGAGAAAGAAGGTGTTTCCTGGTGGCAGGGTCAATACCAGGATTCCTGTGCAAGATGACCCCTGGTGTCCCAGCTAAAGCTAAGATGCGATGGGGAGCCTGGTCTGAGCCTGACTAGACATAGCAGTTGAGGGCAATTTTTGCTCAGTCATCCACCAATCTCTAAATTTAGACTGATCAAAACTATCTGAAGTGTATGATTAGCTTTACAAGTCAAGTATGGCTCTGCAGCATTATTATCTGAGTTAAAGTAGACAAGTAATTACAAGCAATCAACAATTCAAAGAAAATATGCACTTTCTTGAATTTTAAATGATAATAATAGTAGCATTTATGTAACATTTTAAGATTGGCAAAACACTTTACAAACATTTTTTTCATTTTGTTCTTATCATAATTAGGCTAGTTAGCTGTTATTTTAATTCCCATTATATAGCTAAGGAAACTGAGATCAAGAGAATGACTTACCTAGGGTCATCCAACTATGTAGTAAGGTTTTGAGGTTAAATTTAAATTCCGGTCTCCCTGACTCCAGGTCCATCATATAACCACTGTGCCACCTCACAGCCTAATGGAAAGAAAAGTGATCCCACACAGAGCTCAACCTTCCTCAGTGATCTGCCTGAGGGTTGGAGAGGGGAAAGGGAAGCTATGGGGACACCAAAGGGTCTTCAGCAAGCCTTATAACATCTTCCCAAGGAATCTAAATCCTTTCCCTCCTTCCCATTTTCCCATCTGGAATTTCTGCACCCTGATGTGTAATTGAGCCTGAGTAAATGAACATTCAGATTAGCACAGTGGATCCTACTCTCAAGGTATCAAATGGAAATTAAAGCCCCTCTCATCTAGCTACTGAAGGTGTGTGATTGTTCTAGCTCCAACTAGAGGGCTACAGTGCTGGGCCAGGGGTGTGGCTTTTGGGAAAAGAGGAACTTGGAAGGGTTGGTCCAAATCCCTGGTGATTGCTGTTGTCTGTAGGAGATCACTTCACTGTTGATGCCCTAGTGACCTAGTGTGACCTAGATGTGAGTATCTCTGAGTTAATGATGGTTTCTTGGCTTTGCTCCATCACTTAGCATTTATGTTTACTGCCAAGGGAACTAATGCCATGCTCAATTATTCTTTTGTAAGAACAATGTGTTTCTATTATATATTAGTAGTAATAATGGTAATAAATATAATTTCTTTCTAGGTATTTCCTAATAAACACTGATCTTTTAAAACAATAACTGTGCCTGGCCAAGGAGACTAGTACTATGCTTCTAGTAAATATCTGGAGGAGGGGGAGACAGAAATAGAGTGAGGGAGAGAGATAAGTACAGAGTGGGAGAAGAGAGAAAGGGGGGAATGAAAAAGGAAGGAAGAGAAGGGAAGAGAAGGGAAGGAAAGGAGAGGAGAGGAAAAAGGAAGGAAAGGAAAGGAAAGGAAAGGAAAGGAAAGGAAAGGAAAGGAAAGGAAAGGAAAGGAAAGGAAAGGAAAGGAAAGGAAAGGAAAGGAAAGGAAAGGAAAGGAAAGGAAAGGAAAGGAAAGGGAATGTAAAGGGGCAAAGAAACTAATACTCAGAAGTAATGTGCATTAATCTCAGTTTCTCTATGGGAAGCAAGAAGTTACCTCTTGGGACAGATTTGTTTTTCTATTTAATTTGAATTCTTTAATGGAAAAATCAACAAAGTCCATTTTATTAAATTCACTAGGGCAAGATTTTGACCATAGTTATATTGTTGGTTCACGCCAGGCAGTATATCTGGTGACATTGTTTTGATCATATTTCACTGATGGAAATATTGTGAACATGATTTTTTTTTTCAATAACAGTGTGCCACTAAATAAAAAAATACTGAATTTGGAGGTCTAAACTTTGGCACACCAGAGCTGAGTTTCAATCCCGGCTCATTCACATGTTCCCTTGGAACTCTGTCGCAACAACTTCATTTTGCTGGGCTTCAGTTCCCTTATCTATAAACTGATCAGGCTAGGCAAGATTTCTAAGGTCTCTTTTTGCTCTAAATCTATGATCCTCTAATTCTTCCTTCTGTTTCCTGCCTTTACTGGAAAGATATTTAGTGACAGAGGACTAAGAAATGCAGAGTTTCTACACTATTCAAAACAAGTTTTGTTATGTAAGAAACCAAATCTATGCAAACATGTGGGGACATATTTCTGTTTCTTGGCATGGCATGCCATCTCTTTTTTCCATGCCTATGTGCTGTACCCCATGCTTGGAGCGACCTCCCTCTTCATCTCTATGTCACTGTAAGTCAAGTTTTCCTCCAATCTCAGCTCAAACACCACATCCAACAGGAGGCTTTTTTGATCTCCCAAGCTGTCGATGCCTTCCCCCTACTCCAATATCTAAATTACCTTGAGTTTACTTTCTGATTTCTTTATACTTATATGTGTATAGGTCAGTGCTGCCTCACATACACATTGAATGCAGCATTCTTGAGGGGAAGTACTCTTTTGTTTGGCATAACCAGCACAGTTGCCTGGTAAATACATGATTGGTGATCCATTCATTTGGGGGACTGTGCTAATTGGTGGCAATGGAACAAGGCACAAATCTCTTCCCATTCTGATCAAAACCATAAGAAACATATTTGCTCTTTCATTTGTATATCAGGTTGATGCCCTGGCTTCTTGCCATATGAACTATGGGACCAGCGTGGTAGTTGGCGATCCTCCAGCATCAAAAATGCTCACCTATGATCCCCTACTGGTGTTTACTGGACGCACCTGGAAAGGATGTATTTTTGGTGGTATGTGACTGAGAAATGCAGAGTTTTTATTCAGACAGAGAGAATTTACTAAGTGCTTCCTATGTGACAGGCACTGTGATCAGTGCTAAGAATACAAATGCAAGTAAATAAAATATTTTCTGTTTCTAGTCTCAAAAAACTTGCAATCTAATGTGAGATGCCAACACATACAAGGCAGCCAGAGGAGAAGGTGGGGTGAGGAGCAAAGTCCAGAAAGTCATGAGCAAAGGCAGGAGAAATGTGAAAATAGCTAGCCAGGCTTTTCAGTCCAGAAATGGCAAGGAATTTGGACTTGGAAAGGAATTTACCAATCAGAGGAGAAGTCACAGTATCAGAAATATCTGAAGATGGAGGAGAAAGGTATTGACACATAGATAGAAGGGATTGGACATTCTGACCTGTCCTTTTCCAAGAGAGAAAGCCTATGATCTCATAACATTTTAAGAAGCATTTCATGGTGGGGGTGGGGTGGGAGATCTTTGAGTGTAGAGAAAAGAATAAAATAAAGGAAAAATTTGAACAAATCAACAAGAAAAAAATAGATACCCAGGTCTTACTTTGACTTATCTCAATAATGTTACCCCCTAATCTAGCAGGAATTTTTATGACTAGAAGTTCTTTTTATTTGAATTTTTGTTATATTTTTATATCAGCTTAATTCCCAAATATATACTTATATCTCTTCCTACACATAGAGACATTCTCTGTAACAAAGAGTAATAAAGACAGGGGAGGAGAAGAAAGAAATTCAGCAAAATTAACACGTCCCCAAGTGGACCAGCATATGCAACGTTCCAGACCCATATTACCACCTCTGCAAAGAAGGGAGGGAGGAGCATTTTCTCATTTCTCCCTCGGGATCACCCAAACATTTTAATTATACAATACTCACTATGGGGGGAGGAAGGTCTTTTCATTGGCATTATTATAGTCCTTGTATATTATTTTCTTAGTTTAGCTCTCTTAATTTTGTATCTGTTTATATGTCAACATAATTCTCCATAATCTTCATAACAATGATTTCTTATAGCACAATAATATTCAATTACATTCCTGCATGTGGTACTGATTTGCTCTTCCACTCAGTAATGCCTATAAGGCCATGGACACACATTTTCAGATCCAAATTTGGATCTGAAAGCTGTAGGTTCATATCACGACAGATGAGTTGACCTCCATAACAGAAACTCACATTGATATAGAGTTTCAAAGTTACAAAGCACTTTCCTTACAACAATCCTGTGAGATCATTAATTCAAGAATTATTCCCATTTTACAGATGACACAACTGAAGGTCGGAGAGGTTAAACAATTTACCTATTGTAATATTCCTAAATAGCAGCACTCTTGACTTTTCTACCCTGTTGTCCATACTAGATCAGTACAAGCTGAACTTTATTCTGTTGCTGCTGGTAGCGGAGGAGGAGGTAATTGGGGAAAGCTTATTTCATCTGAATTAGGCAATAGAGTGAAGTCCTTGGCTTCCTTTAAAAAAAAAATTGACAAAAGTTCACCTTCTCGCTTCTCACTCATGGAACTGTATTCCACCCTGGATCTGTGACCCAGAAGAGGGTAGAAGGTGACAAAGCTGCCAATTGGTGCCTGTGCCCATGATGATTCCCTACTATGGGTCTGGTGGTGACCCAGTATAGATTAGGAACTTCCCCTTGCTACCTTCCTGACCCATCCCCAGGAACTTTAAACTTTTGTCTGTCTCCCTATGCTGACCTAGGATGAACAAATGAATTGTGTCTTTGCAGGATTTGGTCCTTTGCATTTCCTAAATCTGTTGGGACTTTGCTTCTTTGTTTGGTTTGGTGGGGAGAACCTCCCTATGCTTTCAGTTTTTCCATCTAGCCTTAAGATATATGATCTCCATCAAACATAATTTTTAATGTATCTATGCAACATTATCCTCCCCATTAAATCCACCACCTCTCCTGTCTTCTCTATATCTATAATGCTCTTTGTCACACTTAAAACCTTGGAGAGACAGCAAATGTAAGTGATAAAGAAGTGGGCTAGGGTTGAACAGACTTTGAGCCCTGTTTTTGCTCTTTGTTAACTCACTTTAACCTCTAAGGTCCTCAGTTTCCTTGCCTGTAAAGAGATGATCTCAACTCTATCTCAGCTTTAAATCATTCTGATTCTAGTTTATATTTTGCAAAACTGTAAAAACATTTCCATGAATGGAAATTTATTTTTAGAACTTCTTTGAAATAAATAACAACAAAAAACAGAAAAATGAGAAGCCAAGAGAATAAGAAACATCAAAATTTAATCAGTATTCTCCCTAATATTTGTCCTCATTATTGAAGATCAGACATTCTATAAGTTAGTTATAGAAAAAGTGAAACATTTATTAAGACTGTACATTGTGCTGAGTACTGTACTATACAGTCTGTGAAGGTAAAAATAAAAAAATAGAAAAAAATAAAATAAAACCAAAAAGATAGAAACTAGTAGAAGATAGCATCCCTTTCCTTAAAAACTTACAGATTCAACAGGTGTCAATGGTTCCCAGGTGACAGAAGGTCCTGGCTGAACTGGAGAAACCTCTGTGATTTATTGCCCCACCTAACTAATCTGGGTAATTTAATATACGACGCTCCCTTTTGGGTAAGCACCAACTGCCTTTTGAAATCACACAGGCTTGGAGTGTAATCTAGAATTGCATCCAGAGTTATAAAATTATGTATAACCTTTGCCTCAGCAAGTTCACTAGGAGGTCTGTTTCTCAAGGTGATCAAGGAAAAAGGGAAAGAACCTATATATTCTAAAATATTCATAGCAGCTCTTTTTGTGGTGGCCAAGAACTGGAAATTGAGGGAATGCCCATTCATTGGGGAATACCTGAATAAGTTGTGGGATATGATTGTGATGGAATACTACTGTGCTATAAGAAATGAGGAGCAAATTGGTTTTAGAAAAACATGGAAAGATTTGCAAAAAATAATGAAAAGTGAAACAAGCAGAACCAAAAGAACATTATATATAGTAACAGCAACATTGTGCAAGGAACTGTGAACAACCAAGTTATTCTAAGTATTATAAATACTCAGATTAACTACAAAAGTCCTATAAAGGAAGATGCCACCCACCTCCAGAGAAAGAATTGATAAATAGAAGTGTGCCTAGTATAGTTTTATGTGTGTATATGTGTGCATGTGTATGTGTGTGCGTGTGTGTGTGAGCTTGTGTGTGAAGTGGTGGTGGCCTTCTATAGTGCAAGATAGGGAAAGACTAAGATAGTTCAAAACTTAAAATGTAACAAAAAATTAAATTACATTTAAAATAATAAATAGATGAATAAATTTTTTAAATCACATAGATTTACAAGCTTTAAAACATTAACATTTTTATTTATGAATTAATGGAAACTCATAGGACTTGAATCTGAATCCAAAGAATGTAGCAATAAACCCAAAGTGACCAAACAACCTTCTCTCTAAAGAGACTTGCATAATTCTGGATTCAGCTAATGTCACTCATTCCTATTGATGCCTCTAGTTGCAATTTTCCCTCTAGCTCATTCATCCATTCTTCATAAGCCATCATTTAAACAGAGTTCTCACAATACCAAGCTTTACACAAGAGGATTCTAGTGATGGTAGGGCATATAGGAACTCTTTTTTCTTGTGTTTCTTGGGTCAGTCTTTGCCTTTAACCCACTAATATACTGACAAAGATTTAACAACCAACTCTTAAAAAGAAAATGTTTGCATGGAACACGTTTAATCTGGATTTTTTTATATTTTCTCCATCTCTTTCTTGAATATATATAATCAAAAATATCAAAAAAAAAACTTTCATGGAGTGTTTGCTGTTTTCTGAAGAGTAAATCCTCGTCCTGAAAATGTAACAACTGGCTCCAGTGAACTCTTCTGATCTGGACCCAGCATGCCACTGTTTTAACCCTATGTAGGCTCACAGGGAGTTATTTCTATTTGGCTTGTCTCTCCTCATATACCCAGGAAGTGTCACTCTCCATCATGCTGGCACTCCCTGCTCAACTTCATGGAGTAGGGAAGTTTCCCCCCTTTATCCCTAAACGTTTCTATAGTTCCCCATCTCCTAGAGTAGCTGGGATGGGTTATTCAAATTATCCAGGGCTATTTTCCAAAATTATAAAGACAGAGGGGAGAAAGGGCCAAGTCCTGCTATAATCATGTCAGGAAGAAAGAATAATTTGTACTCTCTGTTGCCTGCTCTGCTTGAGGAGGAAAGAGAAAGTGAATTTCTGTCTCTGGCAAATGGAGACAATTTTGTACTGCCAAACTTAGAGGACTGTTGTGAAGACCACACAAGACAGGGTATGGAGAGCACTTTGTAACCTGGCAATATAAGACATTCTAAAAAGCAATAACTAAAAAGGAAACTAGAGATAAAACTCACAAAATGGTATTAGCTTTATAACAGAATCTTGTGTAGTATAAAGGATCCAGCCTGAAATTCAGATTCCCACGCCTACAAGCTAGGTGACAGAGGAATAAATATGGCTTCCCTGAGCTCTAGTTTGATCACTTTTAAAATATTTGTATTACCTCCATTACAGGGTAGTTTTAATATGACTATTTTGTAAATCATGAAGCCCTACATAATAAATATGGGTTATTATGGGTTTTACCTAAGACAACATGATCACTGCAGAATGAGGTTAGCTAAAAAAGGTTTCTTGGATGAAGTAAGATTTTTTGTAAAAGACACTATGGCCATGAAAGAATCTGGGCCCCCTCACTTTATCCTTTTCTTCTAAAAAGGGTCTTTTATATACTACAAATATAGCATTAGATTTTCCTTTGATACAAAAAAATAACATCATATAAAATAAAGGTTGTCAAATTTAAATCTAGAGTAAAATGTAATTTAATATTGTATGGATCCATGATCTCATCCATTTGGGCATGCCACCAGTACAGACAGCAACCCAACCACACACACACACACACACACACACACACACACACACACACGCACACACACACGCACATGCACACACACGCACATACACACACACGAACCCCTTCTCTTGTCCATTTATTTCCCTAGACAATCCACTCAATGCTCTGCCACGCATTAGAGTGTAAACTCTTCACGCAAAACTATTGTTGCCTTCCTTTGTGCCCCCCCAATACCTGGCATATAGTAAGCACTTAATAAATGTTTGGCTGACTGACTTTTAATGGTTTACAAAAGTAAAATACTGGTGCTTAATTTTTTAAGGTTGGAAAACCAGAAACGATCTCCCAAAACTAGTGGCTGACTACATGGCAAAGAAATTTGACTTGGACCATTTAATAACCCATGTTTTACCTTTCAACAAAATCAGGGATGGATTTGATATGCTCAACAAAGGAGAAAGGTATGTTTTTTATGTTTACAACACTCAAAACTGCAATTTGTATAATACAGAATTTGGAAACAATCATCTTGTTTATGTGGGGTTTTTTTAAATTTCTGACTTCCACAAAAATGAAAATCCTTATAGGATCAATATTGGATTGTCCCACATGAACATAATGTTTTCCTTTGAATTTCCATACATTTTTTTCATTCATCAGATCTATTAAATCCTGTTTCCCTCAAAAAATGGAAGTTCATTTTGCTGATGTCACCTGGGTGCAGGGTAGCATAGAGAAGTCTAGACCTAGAGTCCAATAATTTAGGTCCAAATCCCAGTCTTGTAACTTGCTGACTATATGATCTTTGACAACTACATCTCTCTGATGCTACTCACTTTCTCTTTAAAATGATGTGGTTTTTCTCGATAACATCTATGGTCTCTAAGACATGATTTTATGAAATAATCCCCACTGTCTGTATTAATCCTGAGAGTTCTTGGCATCAAATCCCAATGCTGATAAGAAGATAAAGGCAGAAGATGGATATGAATAGTGAATGACTTGAGTGTTATACCAAAACTGTCTCACTGGACCCTGGAAATAGGAAAAGAGAACCTTTCTATATAAAATATAGCCTATGAAACTTCTCAGACAAAGAGAAATACATGATGGCATATGGAGTGTTGTAACAGGACAGAATCTGTTCGATTTTGATCTCAAAAATGAGTACTGGGTTAACAAAGTAGAGAAAACTGGATTACTTTAAAAGAATATTTTTTCCATCCCCATTTCCTGGTGCCTATACTTACTCATAACTATCTAAGAAAGTCCATTGTGCACAGTGCTCCATCTCCCATCATGCATTTCTCTGGATCCCAATGGCATTGAAGGTTACAAGGACAAAAGGTTCATTGTCAAAAAGCAATTTCCATTGCACTGGGGAAAATCACAGAGTTTTTTTCTCTCTCATCCTTCTCCAGTCTTTATGTCTCCTTTATGTACTAAAGTTAGAGTCAGATCACAAGGGATAGACAGTACATGTCTCCATGAGTAAAGTGGTCTAAAACCATTACAAAAAAATGATTTGAACATTCTAAACAACGAATCACCACTTGGAAAACATTTGAAATCAGACAAACTGATTGTTTTCCAATTAACCAATTATTTGACCAAATCATAGGATCATAGTAACATTCTATAGTTAAGAGGGATTTTGGGGACCACCTAGCCTCACCTCTTCATTTACAATTGGGGAGATTAAGTGATTTGCCAAAAGTCACATGATAATCCTGACATCTGTCTTCATCTGAAATTGTGTATAGATACAAATGCTATTACATATGTTATTCAATATAGCACAGTAGACAACTAACTTGCGTTAGAGGAATGAATAAGACAGTGATGAGAAGAAGCTCTATGAAAGTACAGAATGTCTTCAATTTTGATGTATGAAAAGCAAAATGGAAAGTGTTGGAAAAGATGTGGAAAAATTGGAACACTAATGTATTGTTGGTGGAGTTAGCAGCTGATCCAACCAACTCTAGAGAGCAATGTGGAATTATGTGGAAAGGGCTGTAAAACTGTACATACTCTTCAATCAAGCAATACCACTTCTAGGTGTGTATCCCAAAGGGATCATAAAAATGGGGACAGGACCCACACGTACAACAATATTTATAGCAACTCTTTTTGTGGTGGCAAAGAAGTGGAAATTGAAGGAATGGTCATCAATTGGGAAATGGCTAAACAAGTTATGGTATATGAATGTAACAGAATATTATTGTTTCATAAGAAATAGTGAGCAGGTGAACTTCAGAAAAACCTGGAAAGACTTGAATGAACTGATGCTGAGTGAAGTGAACCAGGAGAACGTTATTCACAGTAACAGCAGCATTGTTCTATGATGAACTATTGTAAACTTAGCTCTTCTCAACAGTACAACGATCCAAGACAATTCCAAAATACTCATGATGGAAAATGCTATCTATGTCCATAGAAAGAACTATGGAATCTGAATGCAAATCAAAGCATACTATTTTCACTTTTTCTTCCTCTTGGTTTTTCCTTTTTGTTCTGATTCTTCTTTTGCAACATGATTAACGTGAAAATATTTTTACTATAATTGTATATGTATAACCTACATCAGATTTCTTGCTTTCTTGGGATGGAGGGAGGGAAGAAACGGAGGGAGAAAAAAATTGGAACTCAAAATCTTATAAAAGTGAATGTTGAAAACTAAAAAATAAATAAAAAGAAAAAAATTTGATCTGTAACAATAAGACTAATAGGAAGTTTAGAAAAGAGTTGATAAAATCCAACAAGTCAAGGCTGGTGAATATAAAGAACTCCCTTTATGGGTGGCACTGTTAAAAACCAAAATTATAAAATAACCTCCTTTCTGCAACTCACTTCTGAAGTGAGTCAAGTTTTGAAAATATATCAATTAATTTTAAACATTCTTTTATTTTTAAATTTTGAATTCTAGATTTGCTCCTTCCCTTCCACACCTTTCACTGTCCACTGAGAAGGCAACCAACATATCAATTATACGTGTAAAATCAGTCATATCGTGCTAGTCATATTACCCAAAAAAAAATCCAAAATAAAGAAAATGAGAAAACTGTACTTCAGTTTGCACCAGGAATTCATCAGTTCTCTCTCTGGAGGTGAATGACATTTTTTTCATCATGAGTCTTTTGGATTGTTTTGGACCATACTATTGATCAGAGTATCCAAAAGTCTCTCAATTGACCCTCATTACAGTGTGACTGTTACTGTACACAATGATGTCCTGGTTCTTCTCATTTTGCTTTGCAAAAGCTCATATAGGTTTTGCCATATTTTTCTGAAACCATCCCCCTCATCGTTTCTTGTAGTAAAATACTACCTCATCACAATCACATGCCACAACTTGTTCAGCCATTCCCCAGTTAATAATCATCCTCATAATTTCGAATTCTTTGCCACCACAAAAAGAGTTGCTAAAAAGCTTTTGTACACATAGGTACTTTTCCTTTTCCTCTGATCTCTTTGGGGGAATAGACCTAGCAAGTGGCCAAATTGTACAATTTTATAGCCCTTGGACATAGTATCCAGATTGTTCTCCAGAATGGTTGGACTACTCCACAACCACACCAACAGTTTATTAGTGTACCTATTTTCCCTCATTCTCTTTAGCATTTGTCATTTCTGATAGGTGTGAAGTGGTACCCTGGAGCTGTTTTGATTTGCATTTCTCTACTCAGTAGTGATTTAAAACATTTTTCATATAATAATAGATAGTTTTGATTTCTTCTTCTGAAAACTGCCTATTTATAACTTTTGACCTTTTATCAGTTGGGGAATGGATCTTATTTTTATAAATTGAACTCAGTTTCCTATATATTTAAGACGAGACTTTTACTAGAGAAATTTGCTGTACATTTTAAAAATATTTCGTTGTCTATGGCACCTTTTAGCAAAATGTAGTTTTCCTGATTATCTCTTTCAATTCGGTCTAATTTTGCTTTTGCATTCTCTGAGAATATGATTGCCACTCCTGTCCTCTTCACTTAAGTTGAAGCTTAATAGACTGTGATCTAATCTATCATTTCAATTCTGTGTGTGTGTTTTTGTCCCAAGTGTGTGTGTGTGTGTTGTACACATTACATTGTTGGATTCTGCTTTCCAATCCTTTCTGCTATCTGCTTCTGTTCCATAGGCTAGCTTCTCTCATTCCATTCACAGTTATGATTACTAACTGCATTTCCCTCCATTTCATTTCTTTGTTTATCTTTCCCTTTTATCCTGTCCCTCCTCAAAAGTCTGTCTTCTTTCCAACCACTGCTTCCCCTAATCCATCCTCCCCCTTGTCATTCTCCCAACACATATCTCTTATTGTCTCCTCTTCTATCTCTGTATTGGGTAACACAGATTTCTACCAACTGAGTGTTCATGTGTATACAAATATAGCTAAAGCTATAGATATGTATGTGTATGTATATGTGTGCGTGTGTATGTATATTTATCCTTCTTTCAACCTATTCTGATGAGAATGAGGTTTAAGTATTTCCTGCCACCATTCTATTTTCCCCTCCTTCCTTACATGCTTCCTTTATGTGAGAAAACTTGCCCTAGTCTACTTCTCCCTTCCTGTTGCTCCCGGTGGATCCCTCTTTCTCACCCCTACACTCTATTTTTGGAGAGGGGAGATCATCCCAATATAATCAATTCACACTCATGCCTATGAGTCTATGCAGATTCCTTCTAATTGCCTTATAATGACAAAGTTTTTAGGAGTTATATGTATCATCTTCCCATATAGGAATGTCCACTGAGACAGTTTAACTTTATTGAGTCTTTTATGATCACTCTTTCATGTTTTACTTTTACATGCTTCTTTTGAATTTTGTATTTCAGTGTTAATTTTTCCATTTAGCTCTGGTCTTTTCATTAGGAATGCTTGGAAGTCTTCTATTTCATTTGTTATTTATTTGTTTTTCTGTCATGTCTGACTCTTCCTGACCCCATTTGAGGTTTTCCTCGCAAAAATAATGGAGTAGTTTGTACAGATGAGGAAACTGAGGCAAACAGAGTTAAGTGACTTGCCCAGTGTCACACAGCTAGTAAGTATCTGAGGTCACATTTGAATTCAGGTCTTCCTAACTCCAGGCCTGGTGTTCTATCAGCTGTGCCCCTACTTCACTAGATATCCATTTTCCCCCCTGAAGGATTATCAGTTTTGCCAGGTAGGTTATTCTTGGTTGTAATGCTAGCTTCTTTGCCCTGTGGTAAATCACATTCCAAACCCTCCACTTCTTTAACATGGAAACTGCTAAAACTTGTGTGATTCTGATTGTGGCTCCATGATATTTGAATTGTTTCTTTTTTGTCTGATTACAATATTTTCTGTTTGACCAGAAAGCTCTGAAATTTAGCTATCATATTCCCAGAAATTTTCATTTTCAGATGTCTTTCAGAAAATGATTTATAGATTCTTTATATCCTCTTTTTCTAGAGGATATGGGGCAATTTTTCTTGTTAATTTCTTGAAATATAATATCTGGACTCTTTTTTAATCATCACTTTCCAGTAGTCCAATAATTCTTAAATTATCTCTCTTAGATCTGTTGACAGGTTACTTGTACTTGTGATGAGATATTTCACATTTTCGTCATTTTTTTTAGGCTTCTAACTTTTTTTTAAAATCTCATGAAGTCAATAGTTTCCACTGGCCTGATTCTAATTGTTAATGACTTACTGTTTTCAGTGAGCTTTTGTACCTCTTTTTCCATTTGGCCAATTCTGCTTTTTAAGTTATTATTTTCTTCAGTATTTTTGTTGCCTCTTTTACCAAGTTGTTCATTATTTTTCATAATTTTCTTGTCTCATTCTCAGTTCTTTTCTCAATTTTTCCTCTACCACTCATCTCTTTCTTCAACTCTTCTAGGAATTTTTGTTGACCTTCCATCCAATTAGGATTTTTCTTTGAGGCTTTGCTTGTAACTGTTTTCACATTGTTGTCTTCTTCTGAGTTTGTGTCTTGGTCTTCCCTTCCACCATAATAGCTTTTTATAGTTGTTCTTTTTTTTGTCATCTGCTCATTTTCCCAGCCTATTTCTTCACTTTCAACTCTATGTTAAATTTGGACCCTCATCACCTGCAGCTGAGAAGGCACTGTCCTAGGCTTCATGCATTTCTGTGCTGCTATTTTTGAGCTAGTTCTGGGGGTCTACAAGTTTTTGATGTTTCCAAGGTGATATGAACCTGGGGGAGATATGGTCATTGCTCTTTTGGTCCACACTCTGGTATTTACTCAGGAAGGGCCTCTGCTCTCCTGCAGTCATAAATGTTAGCAATCCTCTTGACTCTGGAACTGTGGCCGGGGTCCCTACTTCATTTTAAAACTGTGACCCACAACTGGTTATAGGTAATGCAAATCAACATCAGCCATACCTAGTGCACAACAAAGGGTCCCCCAAATCTCTTTCTGATTAGTTGTCTGACCCCCTTACTGTCTCTGAACTGAGAGCCCCTGAAGCTGCTGCTGTTGCGTGGTGGCTACCTCTAAAGCCCACAGCTGGTGCTCCTATCACACTGCAGGTCTTCACCCACTCTGATGTCACAGATCTCTCCTGCAGACTTCCTAAATTGTCTTAGGCTGGAAAAAATGTCTGTACCTAAACTTTTGTTGGCTCTGCCATCCTAAAATTTGATTTGAGATTTTTTTTAAAGTTGTTTGGCTGGGACTCAGTCTGTACTCTGCCATCTTACATCAACTTTTGCAGTTAAGCTCTAAGAATTAGAAGACCATTGAAGGATCTGGAAGTTTGAAAAGAACCTTAGTAATTATTTATTACTGATCTTCTATTTTATTTTTTTCAATTAACCCAAATCTGTCTTTTCTACCTCTCATCTTCCCAACCTCAAATGAAAAAGAAGAAAAAATTATTATAATAAATATGTAGATTCAAGCAAAGTAAGTTCTCACAAACATCTTGTAAAATGCCATATGTATTGCAAATATTGATATATCTCTATGTGTGTGTACATGTTTATATGTATATATAAATATTATCTATATATACATATATATGTAGCATGTTTCATGTACTCTGGAATTGATCACAGTCGATCCACAGTCCTTTAGCTTTCAAAGTTGTTTTTATTGTATCCTTGTTATTCTCTCAACTGTTCTCCTGGTTCTTCTCACTTAACTCTGCATCAGCTCATACAAGTCTTTCAAGAATTTTCCAAAACTATCCTCTTCATAATTTCTTATAGCACAATAGTATTCCATCACATGCATATATCATAACTTATTCTGTCATTCCTCAACTCATGGGCATCCCCTCAGTTTCCAATTCTTTTCCACTGAAAGAAAATTATTTTAAATATATTTGTACATAAGGATTCTTTTCCTCATTTTCTGATCTCTTTGCAGGAATAGGTTCCATTTAATTGTATCATGTAGGAGACAAGAATCTCTCTCTCTTTTTAATTACAGGAGAAGAAATGTATCCTCATTATATAAATCTGCTAATCTGCCTGAGCTCCTCCTCTTTGCCAAGTATTTCAGTATATGTGTTATGCATTTTATTTTCCTGAAGAGCAAAGTATCACAACTTCATTGATTCACATTTTGAAGGACACAGAGCTCATCTATTCCTACTCTCTCACTTGGGAAGCGTAAAACCTGAGACCTGCTTTTACATCTAAAAGACACCTCTTTTTTAAGACTAGGGGAAATGGCCTTAGGCCTCACTGACCCCCAAATATCCTTTAGCTTCCTGACTGTGCCCTCCCCTAGCCCCCAGGTTTAGCAAATTGATCTTTCAGATTCATCATTCACTTAATGAGCAGTACTTCATTTGAAATGAAGTAGCAATTTTTCATTTACTATTTCTGTGCACACTAAAGAGTATGGTCTATAAGAAGTGGGCCCCAATATTAAATTACTCTTATTGGGAGAGCTGGAAACAAGCTATTAATAGAAACTAATATTTTTTCTTTCAGCATTCGAACAGTCCTAACTTTTTGAACTTGGAAGTTATAGGAGATATCTGTGGATCCATCAGAAGTCTCTTTCTGTGATGTTTCACTTTCAAATAATAACCATAGAGCATATATGGTTCTTTCATGTGGGGAAGACACAAGACAGAAATTAAGTATGTTAGAATAAATAGACTCAATTTCTTAAATTAAGAATTAATGCAGTCACTAGCATAATTTAATTTATCTGGGATAATAGTAGGATGCTACTGGTAATATTAAGATTGTTGGTGTTTAATCTGAAGAAAATGGTTTATATTGGACTAGAGATCATTAGATAAAGATATAGGCTTTTTCCACTTTTTACTGAAGTAGAAGTTTTAAGGGAAATGATAATATCCATGCATCAAATTAATAAGAGCATAAAGGACGACTCCTTCTAGGGTTCTAATTATCTATTTCAAATGAGCTAGGGAAGACATATGGGATGATGTTATTGTAATACCTTAAACCAGATATTATCTTTCAGATGAAGTATTGACAAGGAAGCTCTTATGAAGACATCAAATTATGTTTTCAAAATGTGCACACATATATACAAATGTCTTACATGTATTTACATTATATGTACTAAACAAAAAAGGCTGCATCTGTCATCTTCCTTGTCTTATCCCTTCATGTTTCAAAGAATATGAATACTTTTGAGCACCTCTTTTAAAAGCAAATTGAATTCATAAAATAAAATAGTTCATTTTTCATATGATACAGTTCACCTGCTTCAATTAAGAAATATGAATGCATATTTTACAGAAAGTAGAGCATTTGTTTCATGTCAACAAGCATTTATACAGTATATTTTGTGTACCACACCCTTTACTTTGCACTGGGGATACAAAACAAAAAGGAATAATACTAATAATTTCTGCCGTCAAGGAGCTGACAGTAATTTCATACAATTTCATATATTTTTGTAATTCATTTCAAGAAACATTTTCAAATAATTTGATGTAAATTTTAAGATGAATGTTTAATGAGTATCAAAGCTTAAAGAAAATGTGCATTTTTGCAATTTTGAATTGAATGATAAAAATATATTCTGAATTCCTTTTTTGAGAATTTCCAAATGATTATGCAGTTCAGTTTTAATAAAGTCAATTATGTATTGATATCCCTTTGCTTATATGGATATAAGTTCTTCTGAATGTGAAATTATATCTAATATTTCCTTTTTAAACTTTGCTTTATTTTTAATTTATGAAATAAAACAAACATTTCTATAACACAGTAGAATTTTTTAAAAAAGACAATTGCACATGAAACTGAAAATCTGTTATGTACAACTTGCTATCTCTTTTAAATATATAATAAAGTTATTGTGTAACTTTTTTCTCCTTTTCTTCTTCCCTCTCCCAATCCTACCCTAAAGATGGCTACCATTATATATAAATACGTATGTGTATATGTGTACATATGCCTATGTTATATACATACATATGCATATATTATGTATGTAAAATCATTCTATACATACTTCAATGTGATTGCATCTTCCTTTATAGGGTCTTTTGTAGATAACCTGGGTATTTATAATAGTCACAATGACTTACCTAAAATTGTTTCTAAAACAATATTGCTTTTACTGTATACAGTGGTCTCTTGGTTCTCCTCATTTCACCCTTCCTTATTTGGTGCAGTTCTATTCATGGTTTTCTAAGATCCTCAAGCTCATCATTTCTTACAGCACAGTAGTGTTCCATCACAATCTTATACCACCACTTGTTCAGCCATTCTCCAAGTGATGACCATCCCCACAGTTCTTTGTCACCACAAAGAGACTTGCTATAAATATTTTAGAACATATAGGTTCTTTTTTATCTGATTATCTTTGGTGATAGACCTAGTAGTGGCATTGCTGGATCAAAGGGTTATAGACAGTTTAGCAACTCTTTGAGCATAATTCCAGATTGTTCTCCAAAATGGTGCCATTTTTCTTAAGGCATCTTTTTACAAGGTTCCTACATCTCAAATCTTCAGTGGTAAGTTACATAGCAGGAGTTATGGCAGGAGATCTTAATCTAGATTAAGAAGAAAATTTGCTCATTATATTTCTATATAATTGGGGTTTTTTTGGAATCCTGTGTATTTTGTTTTATACACTTAAAAGCATCATTCCAATGTCAATGAGGTCCAATACACAAGAAAGGTTTAGAACATCTGGACTGTGTGAACTTCTGCTTCTTGTACTAGACTTATGAATTTCAATGTCCAGTCCTATGCTATCTTTTTCTCTTCTTGTTTTGAGACAGTCCTTTGGCATAAAGGAGTCCCCTTCCAGGAGGTTGTAGGATTCCAACACTGACCATTGCTTTCTACAGCTGGCTCACAGTGCCACATTCTCCTGGTGTAGGTGCAGCTGTCAATAGATGAAGTCTTTGTTCTGGTACCCACTTTTTACCTAAGAAAAGGTCTATGGGCCAGCCACAGACTGGTGGAAAAGCAAACCTTTTGATGAGTTCAGATGCTGAGAAACTATGTAAAGCAGTAGGAGCCAAAGCAATGGAAAGCTTATTGCAAAAAATGCTGAAGATGGGGAGAGGGAAGAGAGGACAAGGGAACCCAAAATACAAGTAAGACATACACACCAACATAGAGAATAATTCACGTAGGGCCAGCTCTGTGTTGAGGAATACAGAGACACGAGTCAATGCAGCAGAAAGAGGGTGCTACAAAGTGCACTTCTGAGGGTGGGGCTCTTATATTCTCATTCAGGGTAACCCTCTTTTAACTGGCTGAGTTTCATATCAAGGGTTAAAATAAAATGTTGGAGGAGGAGTGTTATCATATGGAGGAACTGGAGAAATTTAGCATGGAAAAGAGAAGACATAGTGGAAAGGTTATGATTGCTACACTCGAGAACTTGTGGAAGAAATGTTAATTGTGTTCTATGTGACCCTAAAGAGTTGAAGTTGGAAGGCTCAATATCAGCAAAAACATTATAAAAAAAATTAGAGCTAACTAAAGGTGGAATGAATTGCCTCAAGAATTACAAAGTCTTCAAAGAGGAACTGAATGACCATTTGCAAAATGTATTGTAGGGATAGTTCTTTTATAAGTTGGACTAGTTGACCATTGAGGCCCTTTCCAGTACTAAATTTTAGAAATTCTGCAAGACCATCTTTTAAGCTATGCTGATTTATAGGCAAATGTCTTTGCTGAATTTTCTTTTGAAGTGGAGCCAACTTGATCACTTCATCTCCCTGAGTCTGTTTCTAGGTGGCATAATGTCTATCGAATACTTTCTGAGCCTCAGTTTCCATATCTGATAAAATGGAGATAATAATAGCACCCACATTACAGGGTTATTGGGAGGATCAATTTTATATCTGTATAATATATATACACACATATATACATACACATATATAAATATATATACCAAAATACATACACACATATGTGCAAATATTATATATATCAAGGGTCTTTGCAAGTGTCTTTGCAAACCTTAAATCTCTATAACTGTGTAACAATAAGTAATATTAATTATCTGCAGAAGGAAGTTTATAATCTTTACACAATTCACCTCCCAGGAAATTATGTGGAATGTTTTACATGAACTTCAAAGTGCTACAGAGATGTGTATTATTAGAGAAACTTTGTACTTAACAGCAATACTTAGAGGCCAGCTCCCTCCATGAGGTCTGTGAACAAACTCCTGTAGCTTCATGCCTGGTTGGTGGCACAAATCATGGGAAGGTTTGTGAGGCATAGTTGGGAAGGCTTCAGCTTATGTTAGAGCATCTGTGTGGACCAGGTTTGCGTGACAAAGAAAGACTGAGGCATGCCAAGGTTTAGGCATACACTTGTGGTTTGGATGGTATTTTTGGCAATCATTCCTCCAAACAGTATTAACAGATACTTGACTCTGTTGGGGCAGAGCTAAAATTATTCTCCCTTTAAATTTTGCCATCTTAAAGAAGAGAGGCTTGTTTTGGAATTATGGGGATGGAATAGCAGAGATCACAAAGCTAGAACTGAAAAAGACCTCAGATAACTTTTAGTTCAACCCCTTGTTTTGTAAAGGAAGAAACTGAGGACCAAGGAGATCAAGAAGTTTATCCAAGGTCATACAGGTATTAAATGTAAGAGGTGAGATTTGAACTCAAGTCCTTTGACTTCAGAGCTGGTGCTCTTCCACAGTGTCATGACCCTTGATATCAGCTATGAGTTATCACAGGTCCCTGACTAGATTATTTCCCAGTGTTCATTTGGAGAATTAGACAATAAAGTCAGACATGGGGAAAAATTTATATATACATTTTATAGATATATATATGTATATATATACACACACACACACACACACACACACACACACACACACACACACACATATATATATGGTGGCTCTCAGTCACCTCTCATTCTGTGATGTCCATTAAGAATGCTCTATTCCTGTAGTTACCCACTCATGAGGAGAAAGGATAGGAGGGGAAGACAGTTGGAGAGGTCAGAAGTGGACCTTCTCCCCAATCCTCCAAGCCATATCTTAGTGACTTGGTGTGACTTTGCAATTTTACAGAGCTCAATCATTTCAGCAACATTCAGGATGACTTAGTAAAATTGTGTCCAGATGGCCTCATTTTCATTGGACCCAAACAATAGGAATCTTTCTTACCATCTCAACTTTGAGTATATTGCTAATTGTGTGGGTGTGCTAAAGTTAAGATGGAGGATACAAAGGGGTGGAGGAGAAGAGGAGGAGAATAGTAGGTTCATTTTGACTTGATATAAGGAAAAACAGTTAGACCTGTCCAAAAGCAGACTGGAGGTTCTCAAGTGGAGACTAGATGGACACTTGTTAGATACTGTTTAGAAAAATATGAAATGATCCAAATGACTTACCTGAGGTTCATTCCAACTTGGAGATTCTGTGATTCTATGAGGAAGACCAACTTGTCTGCCATTTACTAGAATATAAACAGTCAATGTGGAAAAGTGAAAAGAAGATTGACTTATGAATTGAACGACCTGGCCTCATATTGTGTTTCTGATACATACTTCCCAAGTGATTTGGGGCAAGATAGATAATCTCTGTGAACCTCAGTTTACACATCTTTAGCTGTCCTTTGAAGGCCCTTTCAACTCTATGGTCCTATATTCTGTGAGTCAACATGTGACACAATGACGTCCATGTGATAAACCCTACTATTTCTTTCATTCAAATATAAGATGCTTAATTTGCCTTAGCTGAGATTTTAGAGTATCCACAACCCAACATGCAACCATGGAGAATTTATAGTTGTTACCTATAACCTGTCTTGGTCAACTGTCACCTGAGGCTCCAAGAAGCTGTGGAGTGCACAGCAGCCATACCCTGGTAAAACTGTCTTGGAAGATGAGCTAAACCAGATTGAGAATAACCAGTAGACCTCAAACCTATTGGTGAGGTAGGGAAATGTCTACCTCAAACACATGAAGATTCTCCCCTCAGAATGGGTGAATGAGAACAATTTGTTCCAACTTCCATGAAGGTAGCTGAGGCAGGCACTTTGAAGTGCTTCGAAGTTGGCCAGACATTGAAAATACAAAGGTCCACAACATTCCTAGCCATCATCAATCATCCTGACATTTGTCTTGCCACTGGATTTAAATGATTCTAGAAGACAGACTGAGGCTGATGACTTTGCCGTATTTAAATCTAATTCCCTAGCAAGTCAAGACAGAGCCTGGTGATGTCACTAGGAAACATCAACATCAACAACGATAGTATACTTGGTAACTACTGTAGATGGTTTTTTCTCAGAGTTGGGTCTAAAAGAGGGATTAGATATGGTTGGCTTATCTCCAGCCAGCAAGAGCAGGAACAAAAGAAATCGTTGCAGTGACAAACTGAGACTCAATGTTAAGAACATATTCCTAATAATTAAAATGATCCAAAAATGAAATAGGGTGCCTCAAGTAAAAGGTAGAAGACCTCATCAAAGGTCCTAAAGCAAAGGTTTAATGGCCACTTGTCAAATATACAGTGAAGATTTTTGTTTGGGTGTGACCTCTTAGGTTTCTTCCAACTCTGGGATTCTGTGATTCAGTGATAAAGAAGAGGAACTCAGGATGATGAGGGCATGGGAGGGTCAAGTGAAGGGTTTCAGGTTTAGGTTTTTGTTTTCTTAAGGATGGGTGAGATCAGGGCATGGGTATTGGTAGCAGAGAAGGAGCTGGTAGATAACAACATGACACCAAAAGAGTCAGTGATCAAAGGGCAAACTCCCAGAGGAGATGAGAGAAGAACGGGATCAGGGGCATAAGTAGAGAGGTTGGCTTCACAAGAGAAAGGCTCACCTCATCCTCAAAAACTGGAGCAAAGAAAGAGAGACGTGTGTGTGTGTGTGTGTGTGTGTGTGTGTGTGTGTGTGTGGGATAGCATCTTTTTCTTCATATTTCTTCTTCAAGTATATGTAATTAATGCAACAATTTATCAAGTCCTGATTGAATTCTGTTTGCCAATTGCAATGTGTGAATCCCCACACTAAAAATTTATTAGTTCATAGTAGGAAGTCTTTGCTGGTTCCATTATACCTCTGGGTGTAGGGATGAAGAAGCGATCTATGATGTATTCCCTCAATGTTCTCAGTTAAGTAGAGATCAAGACCTTCTTCAGACACAGACAGACAGAAAAGGACATACAGAGACAGATCAACAGAGAGAGACAGAGACAGAGAGCAGAGACATGGGAAAGGGAATATGTGGCATAGTGTAGAAGCTAGGGTGAGGAAAGAGATAAGGAAAAGTCTGGAACAGGATCATTTCCCAGTGTGATTAAGTGAGGGCCAGAAGAATAAAATGATTCTCATGTAACAGCAGAGAGGGCCCAGATAAAATTGGATAATGTGAATTTGTAATGTACCCAAGTTAGGCAAGGTAAAAAGTTTGTGATGCACTTTCCCCAGGACTAAGGTTTGATAGACTGTGAGTGGACACAAGAACAAAGAATTCAAGGGCAAAGTATAACATATAATGGAACCAATCTATAAAGTCTGATGCTGGAAGGTAGAGATGATGGGTAGATTGAGAAAATGTCCCTTTTAATTCTTTCGACTCAGCCTTTGGTTGATGTTCTTGATGCAGGAGTTCTTAACCTTTTGTGTATCATGGAGCACTCTAGAAGTCTGGAAAAGCCTATAGACCTCTTTTTAGAAGTTTTTTTATATGTATGTGTTTAAGATACTATGTTTGTACTTTTACTAGTGAAGGCTAATATAGGATTTTAGCTAACGTAGCAATGCAAAATATATTTACTTATTAACCATGTTACCAAAAAAAAAAGCAAGAAAAAAAGTGAAAAAAAAATATGTTTCAAACTTCTCTCAAAATTCATCAGTTCTCTCTCTGGAGATGAATGAGTCCTTTGAAATCGTCATAAATCATTATATTGACCAGAGTAGTCAAGTTCATCATTGTCATAATACTGCTGTAACTGTATACAACGTTCTCCTGGTTCTTCTCACTTCACTTTTCATCAGCTCAAATAAAGCTTCCCAGGTTTTTGTGAAATCATCTCCTACACCTTTGACCCTCAGGGCTATCCCTAGACCCCTAAGGGATAAAATATAGCCAATATAGCTCTAGAAGAATCAGTCCAAAGTTAATTGCCACATATGCATCTTTATTGAAATAATAAGGCTTCCTGAAGAGAGAGGAGAAAAGTTAGATAAGAAAACAAACAGAATATCAGCCTTGTCATTTCTTACAAGACAAGAGTATTTCAGTGCAGTCATAAACTACTTGTTCAGTCATTCCCTATTTGATGAGCATCCCTTTTATTTCCATTTTTTGCCGCCACAAAAAGAGCTGCTACAAATATTTTATACATATGGATCCCTTTCCTTTGATCTTTTTGGGGCATAGATCTAGTAGTAGTATCATTCAGTCAAAGGGTATATGCAGCTTTATAGCTTTGGGGCATAGTTCCAAATTATTCTGAAGAAAGGGTGAACCAGTTTGCAATTTCACCAACAGTGCATCAGTATCCCTATTTTCCCATATCTTTTCCAACATTTGTCATTTTCCTTTTCTGTCATGTCAGCCAATAAGATAGGTGTGAGATGATTCCTTGGAGTTGCAGAACAGTATTTTTAAATGCATAAAATACAAAGGAATGCAAAGAAAACAAATTATATTGAAATACAGGTATCAAAATATTTTAAGCAACAAAACCAAGTTCATTGTCAGGAGACAGCATGTTAAACTACAACCACCATCATTTGTGCCAGTCAGGTCAAACAACCACCACCCCTTTGACCAGTATTTCTTCGCAGACCCAAATGGAATCCAGCCCAGGACTCTTAGAAATAGCCCAGTAACGTCAGCCATCACTCTGAGAAGCAACTCCTCTGGAGGTTCAACCTGGCAGGTGACACTACACTTCTACTTAACACCCAGGAAAGAAATTTCTTGTCACCAGCCTTTGAAGTTGTCAAATGGTACAACATAAAAAACCCATATGAAAATGGCATAAAAGAAGAGGCATTACCATCTCCTTTGAACCCTAAGGACTGTACAACGTTTCCATCTGGCTTATCTCTGAAAGCTGTGTTATCTCCCTCAAAATGTTACATCTCTGAAAGCAGGGACTATCTTACTTTTCTGTTTTGTGTTGCTAGTGCCTAGCGAAGTGCCTTTGCACAAAGTCAGCACTTTAATAGATATTTTATTTATTAATCCATTCTCCAGGTTATGACCCCCTATTTAGTAGGTAAATGATTCTACAGAAAAACTAAGCATTGCCACTGAACCACTCATCCCTGATTATTTTAGTATTTAACCCAAAGTTTCCCATGGGTTAACTAACTTTGCCAATTTGTCAGCAGGAAATATCTTAAACTAAATATTTGCTTTTGTGTGCTAATATTGCCTATGATGATATTTCAGCAACTTTTTAGTTGCTGAGGTTAATTTGTATTTTTAAAGGTCGAAGTTACATAAAATCACTCTCCTTGCTTGTATTTATTTGGCACTCTCTGATTACCTGTAAGAAACTTTAGACTTGAATTGTGTTTTTCTAAAAACAGTGTTTTTCACACATGAAATAAGCCAACTAGTTTGCCTTTACCAAATGCGTCTAGCTTGGCTCATGTATCCCTATTATTTTTTTGGTAATATTATTTTTCTTAATTACATGTAAAAATAATTTTAACATTCTTTTTTTTAAAGTTTGAGTTTCAAATTCTCCCTCCTTCTCTAAAGCAATATAGAGTTACACATGTGCAATGCATGTATGTGTATGTGCAAAACATTTACATATTAGTCATATTGTGGAAGAAAACACAGATCCAAAAAACATGAGAAAAAATAAAGTGAAAAATGGTAAGCTTTGATCTGCATTCAAACTCCATCAGTTCTTTCTCTGAAGGCAGATAGCATTTATCATCATGAGTCCTTCAGAATTAGGAATTCAGAATTCCTTCTTGAATATTGCTGAGAATAGTTATAATTCATCATTGTTCATCATACAGTCTTGCTGTTATTGTATACAATGTTCTCTTGGTTCTGCTCACTTCTCTTTACATCAGTTCATGTAAGTCTTTCTGCCTTTTTTCTGAAAGTATCCCACTAATTATTTCTAAAAAATTTCTTTTCCATAACATAACATTTCTACAACATAGTCGAACAGAAAAATAGATGATTATACATGGAAGTGCAAATCTGCTACGTACAACTTGTGATTCCTTTTAAGTACGTAATAAAGTTATCATGTCACTTTTTTCTTTTTTCCCTTTTTTCATCCCCACTCCCCCAGAGATGGCTACCATCAAACACAAATACGAGTGTTTGTGTATTATATGTGTGTGTGTGTGTGTGTGTGTATGTAAAATCATTCTCTACCTGCTTCTATTTATCAGCTCCTTCTCTGGATGTAGACGCTTTTTTCCTTCATCAGTCTTTTGTAGCTAATTTGTAGTCAAAATGACTTAGCCACTCAAAGTTGTTCTTAAAACAAGATTGATGTTATTGTATACAATGTGCTCTTGGTTCAGCTTATTCTGCCTTTCATTATTTTGTGCATGTTTATCCATATTTTTCTAAGATCATCAAACTCATCCTTTCTTAAAGCTTCATCAGACGGTCCCCCCCAAAGACAGCTGTATGAGATGAGACTTCTAAGTCTTAAATGGACAATTTATCTCTCATCTTTTTCTTTTGGGTCTCTGTATCTCACTTAGGGGACTAAGTACTTACTAACTCTGTAGTAACTCTAAGTACTTACTCTGTACTTACTAAGGGGACTGCCCCTTTGATTTGTCAGTGTGTCAACCACTCCACCTCCCCCCACCTTTTTCCATATTTGTTGTACTTCCTTAAAGGGAAGATGGCTGAGGAGAAAATTTCTATACTGGTGCAGTATACAACATATACATACACATATGTACACATCTTACATCTAGTTAAGTTAGTATAGTTAGTATACTGGATAGATAGATACATACATACATATATATATATGGAGAGAGAGTTCTGCTCACTTTACGTCAGTGCACGTAAGTCTTTCCACCTTTTTCTTATGTATACATACATAAGAACTTCTATATACTTATATATAGAGAGAGACATACATACATACACTATACTAATACTAACTTAACTAGATGTAAGAAAGGTGTTTTGAATTTGAATAAAAGAGGAGAGAATGTGAGAAACAGAAGGAATTCTGTTTCCACGGGAGTGGCATGTACAGACTCCCAGCTTTGCAGGAAAGAAAACAGAATGAAACCAGTTCCAACCACAGTTATGACCTGGTAGAGCCAGGCCTCTAACAGGATAGGTCAGAAGCTTGTACACATACTTAATGAGCTGTTTAATATTGATCCACATCCCCCCAAGGTGGAGCAAACTAATTAGGAAGGGGGAACACATCTAGGAGAAAAACATGGAATAGGCAGGTCAGGAACAGGCAGGATGCAGCCAATGGGGAAACAGAGGAGGGACTCTGTGGTCAAGCCAGAAATAAAAGTCTTTCTCTTGCTTCTGTACTGTATGCCTATTCTATAGAACACCCATGGTTGCAACTGCGTAATAAACCTGGATTTTAACTTCACCTTTCACCAAGTCTGAAAGAGTTGTTTCTTGCATAATCTAAGCCATAGCCCTTTATATTTTCACTAGTGTTTGAATCAATAATTTCAATCCCATATTTTTCTGTTAATTTAAAACAGTGGTCGGGGTCAAAGAAGCTTGTGCAGCTCACCGAACTTGGGGCAAACAATTCCTCATGTCTGACATTGAAATAATAAATGTCAGTAGGGTCTTTCAGCGAAAGCCCCCTTCCTTGCTGATCATCCTCTCTGGGTCATCCCAGAAGTCAGTTATAAAAAGCTAAAAGTCCAAGGTTTTATTATGATATGGACCTTTATCGGCAAGATCACATGTTGGTTGGCTCACCCACCTGAAAAATCTCACTTTCACCGTATGTACTAACTTGCTGCCATGCTATGGAGAGCTCAGAAAGATCTTAGCTTAAAAAGGCCAAAGTCTCCAAACTGAACAGTGTTTTGTTTGATTAGGAGACGATGTAGATATTTTTCATCAAGTAAAACGTTTCTCCTCCAAGTTGTTCTTCAAGACTTTCCTTGATATGGAGATGGCTATGAATTCTCAGGGGCAGTATCAGTACAGTCCAAGGTCTGTCAGAATTTTCTGTGCTGGAAACATTTCTAGTATGGTTCTAGCAACACATTGATTATTGCTTCAACATGTTTCTGGACTCTTTTCAATATGTTGACAAGCTATGCTAATTTTTAAAAGAGGTCCAGAAAACATGTGCATTGGGTAACATCTATGGACCTCCTACCTCCACAAAGGGGAAAGTTGGAGGTGTTTTCTCATATCTCTTCTTTTGAGTCCTCCTTTATGTTCATGGTTTTGTTACATTTACTTTTTGATTTTTTTTGTTATTTTGTTGTTTTTCTTATTTTGTTATTTTTTTGTTCTTTCCCTTTATGTTGTTTTAGTTGCTATGTATGTTGTTTCTTTCTTCTTCTTGTCTCACTCTGCATCAGTTCATGTAGATCTTTCCATGCTTCTCTGTATTCATCATAAAACACATCATTTCTAGCAGCACAATAATATTCCATCACATTCATGTGCCACAATTTGTTTAGTCATTCCCCAATTTATGGACATCTATTTTATTTCTAATTCTTAGCTATCACAAAATGTGCTGCCATAAATATTTTGGAATATATATATGAACTTTTTCTTATTGAAGGATTTTTTGGATATAATAAACCTAGTAATGGAGTCTCTGATTCAAAGATATAAAATTTTAATCACTTTATTGGCATAATTCCAAATTATTTTCCAAAATAGTTGTACCATTTCACAAATCCATCAACAAATTATTAGTGTTCCTAACCTTCCACAACCCCTCCCATGGTGACTGTGGTCGTTTTGGGGGTCATTTTTTTTTTTTTTTGCAAATTTGCAGAATGTGAGGTGAAATTTCAAATTTATTTTGATTGGAATTTCTCCTAATATTAATGATTTGGAGTATTCTTTCATGCTGTGAGAGACAGCAAAAAGTTAAATTTCCACAGAAAATATCAGGTGATGAAGTCATTGAGAATAAGTCAGATAATAAGAAGGCCAGCAGACTGCAGGTGGACTCAACCAATCAGGAGATGGACAGTGACCTTCAGAAAATTACAAAGTTTTTGATAAGGAAAACAAATCTACAGCCAGCTGGAGTTAACCAAGAAAAATGACCTAGAGTTACTTAGAGAAAGCTTTTCTTCACTGCACTTGCTTAATGAACCTCATGCATATAAGCAGACACACTCCGCATAAAATTATCCCTCCATTTTCTGATCGTGGGTCCTATGTTGAAGCATGTTTGGGAGGGGGGATCACACTAAAGGGGGTTATGTAATGGGCATATAGAGAAGATGGTGACCTAATGGAGAATGGTCCAATCCATCTCCTGGTGGGAGAATTGGTCTTGAACTGACAGTGTATAGCTCATCTCACTTCTGTATTCAGTGCTCCCATCTTCTGGAAAGGGGAGGGGTTGCACTTTGGCCAAAATGTTTAATTCCTCTGAACTCTGCTGCAATAAATTTTCCTTAATACCTTATTAGTGTCAAACATATCTGTAACAATGCCATTTTGAATACTTTGTATTTCTCCTTTTGAGTATTGTATGGTTTATTCATGTTTTGACCATTTATATATTAAAGAATGGCTACCAGTCCTTATATGTTTGTATATATACATATACACACACATACATATATACACACATATATGTGTGTTGTTTACAAATCTAGATACCAAATCTTTATCAGAGTAATTTAATATGAAGATTTTAATAGTGCCACAGATCAGCCTCCGCCTGGGTGCTAGAATGCTCTTTGATGTGTATCCATCATATCAGCAGACTTCTTTATCTATAGAGTTAGATTTCCCCGTCAAAATTCTATGTGGTGCAAAGTCTAGATCTTTTGAAACTTTTGTAGAGGAGAACTCAGCTGTACTACTTCCTACTATTCTGCCATCTTGCCTCTGCCTCCAACTTTGGGCATTTTCACTTGCTGTGCCCCAATACATAAAATATTCTTTCTCAACACCACCTCTTGCTTTCCCTGGCTTTCTTCAAATCTCTACTAAAATTCCACCTTGTATAGGAAGCTTTTCCCGATGTAACTTAATTCCCTCAATTCCAATTTAGCCTGAAATAACTTATGTGTACAAAGTTATTTGAACACTACATCTTCCATCAGATTGTGAACTCCTAGAGAACAAGTTCTGTCTTTTATGGTGGTTATAATCTTCTGCACTTAGTATAGTGCCTCTATCTCTTGTTTAGTTAAGAATACATCTCCTGATCATAGCTGCAAGAAGTATATGATCTCCTCCTCTTCTTTTTTTTTTCTTATACTATGACCTTCAATATTATGGTTGCTTATGCCCAAAGCAATAAGGCAATACCATATCTATGAAGTTTATTAGTGAAATGGAACACTGATGTACATAGTGGTAGATAGTATGTAATCCACTGAATAGAAACTTTGACCTCAGTCAAGGAGGACTACCAGAGGTAGTGTATTATATAGGGATCTCAGGTAGCACTAATTCCTATGTCCAGTGATTAAATTAGTCTGGGACAATGACAGCAGAAATTGGCTCAGTACATAAAATTTGGCTTCAGTACCTACCGTAGCACATGCTAAATAGCATAAGACTCAAGCTTTTTTATTTTTTTAAATTCAGCTGTTGGGTCTCCCTGGAACTATTCTAAAAAAAAAAACAAAACCCTTGTGTTCCCACGTGTACTAGCTGTTTTGTTTGTTTGTTTGAGCAACAGCCTTTTGAGTAATTCAATGTTAGTGACTATTCTGAATTTGAACTTTTCAGAGATTAGTTTTAAAATTGACTTGACATGGCCCAAT
Source organism: Notamacropus eugenii (assembly GCF_028372415.1). Lineage (NCBI taxonomy): Eukaryota > Metazoa > Chordata > Mammalia > Diprotodontia > Macropodidae > Notamacropus > Notamacropus eugenii. Next base: position 137,214,251 of record NC_092878.1, on the reverse strand, counting down.
AAAAAACATAACTAGTGCAGAAAATATCACATTCAAAATATTATGCCAAAACATTATATTCAGTGCCTTGCATGTAACAGATGCTTCATTAATGTTTGTTGTATTTGGGTTTTGTACAGTTGTGTGTGATAGATGCTATAAAAAGATCTCCTTATGATTGGCAAGGCAGCCAGGTGGCACAGTGAATAGAGCACTGGGCCTGGAGTCAGGAAGACATGAGTTCAAATCTAGCCTCAAGATACTTACTAGCTGTGTGAGCCTAAGCAAGTCATTTAACCCTGTTTGCCTCAGTTTCCTTATCTGTCAAATGAGCTGGAGAAGGAAATGGCAAACCACTCCAGTATCTTTGCCAAGAAAACCTCAGAAGAGATCACGAAGAGTCAGACATGACTAGGAACAACTAAACAACACAATTGACAGAGAAGGTTATAGCGTGAGATAAGAGAATAACAGTTAACTTGAGTGATCTCCTGATATGTACTGAATGTTAAAAGACCTAGAAGGCTTCCAGTGCTTCGGGTAGATCTTTCTACAGAGGTTCTACAAGAAGACATGGGCAAGAATCCCATAGGATGATCAATTAATTGATGGATTGGGATTTGTATCATGGGAGTATACATTATTGAGTTCATGGATTCATTGTAATCCATTGACAAGCAAGAAGTAATCAATCAATAAACAATAATCAATAATAAGTTGTTGGTTGGTGGTGGCTGTTGTCCTTCATTCTCAAAGAGAACCAAAATGACATCACCATGATAAAGTCAAGTTTAAATATGTCTGACTGTGGCTGTTCAGACCAATATGAGCTCAGAATGCTCTACCACAGATTGGGCCCAAATAGTCCGTGCGAACATTTGGGGTGGCTACTCTAAATTTGTGCATCCTACATTTCCTTTGAGTTGTTTCAGTTCTGCTTTGCTCATACAGCACAGCACCCTTTCTGATGTGGGCATGCCATGCTGAGTGGTCCTGTGCCAGTGTCTTCCATGTCACACAATGAATTCTAAAGTTCTTCAGAGAGACCTTGAGAGTGTATTGCTTCTTCTGACCACCATGCGATCACCTGCCCCATGAGAGTTCTCCATAAAATAGTCATTTTGGCAAGCCTACATTTTGCATTCTAACAATGTGGCCAGCCCATTGGAGATGCATTCTCTGAGGCATAGTTTGAATGCTTGGCAGTTTAGTTCAAGTAAGGACCCCATTGTCTGGTACCTTATCCTTCCAGGTGATCTTCAGAATCTTCCTAAGACAGTTCAAATGGAAGCCATTCAATTTCCTGGCATGGCACTGGTAGACTGTCCATGCTTCATAGGCATACAGCAATGAGGTCAGCACAAAGTAGACCTTCGGTTTTGTAGTCAGTCTAATACCTCTTTTCTTCCATACTTTTTATTTGGAGCCTCCCAAACACTGAGCTAGCTCTGGCAATGTATGCATCAACCTCTGTCAATGTGTACATCCCTGGAAAGTACACTACCAAGGTAAGTGAACTTATCCACAGCATTCAAAACTTCTCCATTTGTTGTAACTGATGGTTCCATGTATGGATGGTGTGGTGGTGGCTGGTGAAGCACCTGTGTTTTCTTGGTGTTAATTATTAGGCCAAAATTAGCACAAGTAGCAGAGAACTGATCCATACCTTCTCAGCTTCAGTGGCTGCATTGAGAGCACAATCGTCTGCAAACAGAAAATCATGCACCAGTACTCCCTCCACTTTGGTCTTGGCTTGGAGCCTTTTCAAACTGAAGAATTTACCATCAGTACGGTAGCTGACCTTGATGCCATGTTCATCCTCATTAAAAGCATTTGACAACATGACTAAAAACATAATGCTAAAAAGCATGGGAGCAAGCACACGGCCCTGTTTCACTCCACTGGGAACTGGGAAGGCAAGAGAGCATTGTCCACTATCCAGAACCCGGGCAAACATGCCATCATGAAATTGATGCACAATGCTGATGAACTTCTCTGGGCAACCAAATTTTGACATAGCTTTCCAAAAGCCCTCATGACTAACAGTGCCAAAGGCCTTGGTCAGATCTACAAATGTTGTCTATAGATCTCTGTTCTGCTCCTGGCATTTCTCCTGGAGCTGTTGGGCAGCAAACACCATATTGACTATTCCTTGGCCCTTTCTGAAGCCACACTGGCTCTCAGTTATATGACCATCTTCCAGGTTAAGGATCAGCCTATAAAGGTAGATTCTTGTAAGAATCTTGCCAACAATGACTAAGAGAGAGACCCCGTCACTGTAATTGTCACAGGACAACCCATTCCCTTTACCCTTATAAAGATGGACAATGGAGGCATCCTTGAACTCCTGGGGGATAACCTCCTCTTGCCATATAGCCTGGAAAACTTCAGTCAGTTTTTGTATGACCAATGGTCCCCCTACCTTGTAAATCTCAGCTGGACTAGAATCAGTACCAGGTGCTTTGCCACATGAAAGGAGCCTAATGGCCCTCAAAAACCTCTTCTTCAATTGGAAGCTAAGGAGGGATTGACTTCAACCTGTGGTAAACAGTCAATGACCTCAGCATTGATTGACGATGGTCTGTTGAGAACACTATGGAAGCGTTCAGCCCATCTCTCCAGGATCACTAATTAATGTGGCTCCATCAGCACTGAGTCGTTGTGATGCACCATAGGTTTTTGGTCCATCAATAGCCTTCAGGGAATCATAAAAGTGCTTTGGATTGTTACTATCAGCTGTTAAGGGTCTCCTGGATGCCAGGTTCTGAGCTAGGCCCTGGGGCCTCCAAAGAGAAGAAAGCAAACCATCCCTGCCCTGACGGAGCTTAACTTTTATTAGGGGAAATTACATGTGCTCATATAACAGATACAAAACATGTACCGATCCAATACATTTTTGGTAGGAAGGCACTAACGCTGGGTAATCAGGGAAAGCCTAAAAAAGATATAAACAAAGTTACTTGCACTAGTCAAATGGATAAATTTTCTACATAGCCAGTGCCCATCTGTATTTGTTTACTAAGAAAGATTCTCTGTCTCTGATCTCTAAACTGCCTGTGTTCCTAAAGCCTTCATCATGTCATGGTAGTCTAGGTTTCCAAATGGCTGGAGTATCCAAATCAGAGGGAGGAAAAAGCTGAACTGAAAGCCTGTCTCTGGCACATGTTAGCTGTGTAACCCTTGGCCAATCACTTAGCTTCTACGTGCTTCAGTCTCGCATCTGTAAAATGGGCACAATGTGTACCCTGCCCCGGGTTTCTTGTGCTGAGCAACATAACATAATATTTGTAAAACTCTTTGCAAACCTTAATGTATTATAAAAAAGCTATCATCATGAACATTATTATGATATCAATTTACCAGGGACTGCAGTCATACTCTACACTTCTTGTTTCCCAAGACTCCACATTTACTGGAATTTCAGTCTAATTGGCACAATTATTAATTACCAAGTTCTAGTATTCTTTTTAATCACCATAGGTCACTTCTTGGATCTACTTCTGCTCTCTTTGAGCTGGGAGGAGTTGACCTCTCTGTTATTATGGGCTGTAAGGTTGTAATCATGATCAACTGTGAAAAACTTGGCTACTCTAACCAATATAATGATGCAAAAACAACTCCAAAGGACTAATTGTGAGAGATGATCTCTGAGGATCTCTCAGTAGTGAAGCCTCCTCAAAGAGTTGTTTCTTGTCCTGTTGAAACATTTGCAGTAGGTTGACCCTGTACAGAAATATTTCAACACATTCTGTACTTTCCCAAAATTCCCTCCCCTTTGTTTTCAGTCTTATGACCTCCCACCCCCTTTTTATTTCCTAGAACTGTTTCCCCACCTGTCCTTGTCTCCAGGCAAGATTGTGAAACCGTCTTTTTTCTCTGTTGCTGGGGTAGATTGTTGTGAATAGATTGTACCCTCAGGGCTTGCACCAATGAGCCCTGAGGAAGGGGACTGAGGAAGAGGGGATTGTGCTTAGGGCCCATATAATCTGCTGAGCTGAACACACCTCCACTCTCTTTGGTGGGTGCCATCTTTTGGGTACTCTGAGGGAAACCTTTCTGGAGAAAGTCAATAAATAAACTATTTTTTCTACTAATATCTCTGAGTCTCTGATTCATTGATAAGGGTCTCTGTACCCCACACATTTTGATGAAAAAATGCTGCCCACCTCCGGAGAGAAAATTGATGGACTCTGAATTCATCTGAACTCTGAATTTCCTTTCCTTGTTTTTCTTGTAATATGACTAACATGTAAATATCTTCTCTGATTTCATATATATAATTGATACCATATTGCATGCCTTCTCAGTGAGGGTGGGAGAGTCTGGGAAGGAGAGAGGGAATTTGGAACTCAAAGCTTAAAAAGAAAACGTTAAAAGTAAATAATAGCTTCAAAATAATAAAAGGATAAAGTCCTTATGAATTTTTTTTAAAAAAGACACTACAGCAATTTATCCAAGAAAGCATTCATTATGACTAAGTGGGATTTATATCAGGGATATGAGAATGGTTTGATATTTTTATTAATTACCTATGTGAGAATAAGATTTAAGTTTAAAGACTTGTTTATGTTAACAAAATAATGGCATCTGGATAAATCAGAGGTTTATAACTTTTTTTGTGTATCATAGAAGCTTTTGGCAATTGAGTGAAATCCATGGCTTACTTCTTAGAATCATGTTTTTAAATACACAAGAGCAAATATATAGAACAGAAGAAATCAGTTATATTGAAATAGTTACCAAAATGTTAAAAACAAAAACAAAAAGACAGGTTCATGTACCCCAGGTTACCAACCTTTGGAAGGGGCTTATATTTTACAAAGCTTTTCCAGACATTACCTTAATTCTAGCAACAGCCATATTAATCATTAATGTGTTCAATTTTCTCATTTTCAAATAAGAATCTTACGGGTCAGGGAAGTCAAGTCATTTGCCTAAGGTCACATAGTTAGAAAGTGGACTCAGTCTGATGGTTTTGTGAACCAAAGTCTTATACTCCTTTCAACCACCCCATCTTGGGATTAATAATAGGTGCTTAAAATGTCCTTAAACACTGGAAATTAAGTCTTATTTAAAAAGAGGTGGATATCTACTTCATTTGTTAAAATGGACCCAGGAGATCTAGAAGGACCAAAATTTAAAAATATGTCAAAGGACCAAGAAAATTTTTGCCAGGCCTAGAGGCCTGAGGGCTACCCGAGTCTTCCCTTACCTCACCTCCCGAGGTCTTCGGTTGGCCAAACCGGATGCTCGTATGAGAGAAAGGACGTTCCAGAGTCGAACAAGGGTTGAGCTTTATTTCAGGGTCTGGTTACAAGTGTGGGGAAATTCTTCCTTAGGAGGGAAAGAGAAAGATCTCCCAAGGAGGCAAAGATCTTACAATAAGAGATTGGAAGTAGAAGTATAAGCGGGGAGAGAGGGGGAGGGGAGAGAGGAGAGAGGAAAAGCGGAGCCTTGTTGTCCTGTCCACTCCGCGCCCCTCCGCCCAAGAGAACTTTCAGGCTTTCCTGATCCTACTTAAACTCTTCAGCAGCATAGTTTGCATCTGAATACCGTGCTGTTAGATAACAATAGTGTGCCCAGATCCGGGACAATCTCAAGGGCGGGGAGAGCTCTCTCCCATCACGTTTCTCACGGGAAGAGGCGGAAATACACGAGATAGCTCGGTTCACCTCAATTCCCAGCCGTTTCCTGGGGGGTCTCGTGAGAACTCTAAGATTTAGAAGTTCCCACCTTTACCCACCAGAGACTGTCCACATGGAATTGAGCTTCCAACCCTAGCAAATTTTCACATCAATTAACATACCTTTAGCTATCACCAATAGCAGAAGTGCAATCAGCCTAATTATTTCCTCAGTTTGAAATACAGGTCTAATTTTTGGGAAAAAAGTAACTTTTGTGTTACTTCTTCATGAATGTTTTATGTAAAATTGAGATACATTGGTAAACTTAATCTTAACCATAAGGTCTGAGATGGTGAAGAATAGTCTGGCTTATACTGAGAACATGAGTTTGGTTAATTTTGGGATTGGCTGATTAACATATGAACTTGATGAAAATAGCAACTCATCCTTAACTCATACTAATTTTCATGAGTTGACTTAAGCTGTTCTGAACTCCATCTTCATGTGAATATATCACAGACATGATGCCTTTAGGGAAATAGATTCATGAACAAATTTCTTGGTGGCACCTAAATCTCACCTAGGTCTAAATTTCGGTGACTGCCCCTCTGTCTCAAGTTTAATACAAGTCAATTAGACAATTCACCAGAGCATGGGTTGCAAGGCTGACCTGATTGCAAGAGAGGGACCATGTAGTTGGCTCCTTGAGGGCCAGCACAGAAATCAAGCCATGGTGGCTCCTCTGAGACTTCTTGCCATGAAAAATACTCATGTAGATCCTCTATCTTTCTGTCTTCTCCACTTTTTGTCACCTGACACTGTGACATCAACCCTAGAATTGTAAAAGAATCTAACTTGGATTTCCTATCACTTCTGTTTTCCCCTCTACTCTCTTCCAGGCCTTTGGGAATTTCACCTACAGGATATATGGATGCTGAATGATTGGTTTGTTTTTGTAACTCAGAGCTTTCCCCTTAGTACATCTGCATTGTTTCTTTACCTCCCTCCTTGCAAGAATTCATCTTCCCTTGATCACTCAACACAACCTGTCTCTGAAGGCCCCATATTCCTTTTGTAGGAAGAAATGAGTTATGCAAGGAGTAGTGCTGCGAGAAAATTGGAGGAATCCCTATTAAATCGATCAAGAGACAGGAACTGAAAAGTAAAATAGTGGCAAGGAACTCAGGCTTCTACCAGGACAAGTCACCCTGCACCTCAAGGACAAGGAAAGAGAATTAGTGCAGCAAGTCTGTGACACTTTCTACTCTACCATGTACCACCTTTAGATAACTAGATGTTATGTTAGATCATTTTGATATAGAGCTGACCTTGGTAAAGTTTTTAGGTGCATAAAGTCTATGGCACATTCCTACCTGAGTTTCTGACTACTTCCTAAATCTGACTACTACCTAAATCTGCTATAGCCAGTATTACAGTAAAAATTACTGGTATTTCCAGATCCCCAAGAGATTTTCCCTATCCAGCACTGTAATAGGTTCCAGGGTCCACATAGAATTAGAATTCCTGGTGGTAGTAGGCAAAGTATCTAGTTGAATGTATTCACAATAATGTTAATGATTAACAGTATTTGAATTTTAAGAAGATTTCCCTTAGCCCACTGAATCTTTAATTGGTGAAGTACTATATCAGGTACTGTATATTTCACACACACACAAATGGAAGAAATGCTAGTATACGTGGGAAAATCTTTTGGACATGAAGATTCTCAGCTGGTAGACCCACCCTCCCTGGGAGTTAGCTCCCACATTCAACTCCTCTATGATGCTTCTGATTTGCACATGTCTGGACTCATCAGTTCTCTGAAAGCTACACCTTTATTTTGCTTTTCTCCCAGTGATTTTTGTGCCAATGATTCTAACCTTCTAAGAGCAAGGTAGCTTTGCAAATTTTAATTTGCAAATGCATGAAAGTGTTGGACTTGATAAGATATTAGCCCAACAACCCACCCTGATAGCATGCTTCTTGCACCGAATTTTCCCAGGATTACGTTTGTCAGATGTTCAGGGATTATGGGTACATGGATAAGTTTTGCTATTTTCCCAGATGAATAAATGTAAAAGCTGTGGTTTTGTGGGCAACTTTCTCAGTGAGGAAGTGGATTGCCCCACCAAAATCCTATAAAGTTCAAATTAAGGTACTGGAGTTCCTAACGTGGACTTGGTTTTTTTTTTCCTTGAAGAAAAGATGTGATATGTCTTTGTTATACAGAGTTCTCAAAGAGCAAACTCCTTACACCCATGAGATCTAACACCTGCTCTGCATCTCAGGGTCTCTGATTTGTCTGGGGACACTAAGGAGTTCAGTCACCTACTCAAGGTTACACAGGCTAGATGTGCCAAAAGGGGCACTGGGACCCAAGTCTTAAGTGATCCTGGACATCATAGCATTCCAAACATATGCTTGATAAGGGAACAGCATCCTTGAAACTGTACCACTAACACAGTTAACCCCTGCACAATTGAGGGACCAGCCATGGAACCTACAGCCAAAGAATTCTAACCAAAGCCCAAGTTAATAATTCTGAATATTTTCACATGTATAACAGATATCATGGTGTTTGCCTTCTGATTAGGGAGTGGAGAGGCTGGAGTAGGGAGAGCATTTGAAATGCAGAATAAAAAAGAATGCTAAAAATAACAATAATTCTGAGTCTTTTTCTTTCCTTCATTAAATTAGATCTGGTCTCAACTATAGATGCCAGTATTTCTATTGCCATACTCTTCCAAGTGCTTCTCAATGATTTCTCCTTTGACAGTTCTGTCAGACAACTATTTGGAAATTCCACAGTTGAGATAAATACAACTAGATATGATATTATCATGCCCAAAGGACTCCAGGTCAAATCTCCAGAAGGGTATTAGGAAGAGAATATGGCACAGTCAGTGGGGCGGGGTTTGGGGGAGGGAATTAACCTGGAAGTAGATGTCTCAGAATTGTATCATCTTCAAAGAATTTCACTCAGATCAAAACAAAAAAAGGAAAAAGGACCTACTTATACAAAAAAAATTTTTATAGATTTTTTTTTGTTGTGTCTAAGAATGGGAAATTGAGGGGATGCCCATCCATTGGGGGATGTCTGAACAAGTTGTGGTATATGATTGTGATGGAATAATATTGTACTATAAGACATGACAAGTAAAATGACTTCAGAAAAACCTGGACTTACATGAACTGATGCAAAGCAAAGTGAGCAGAACCAGGGAACATTGTGCATAGTAACAGCAATATTATATGAAGAGGAACTGTGAATGACTTAGCGATTCTCAGCAATACAACGATCCAAGACAATCCCCAAGGTCTCAGGATGAAACATGCTATCTGCCTCCAGAGAAAGAACTGATATTATCTGAAAACAGACTGAAACATACGATTTTTCTCTTTCTTGTTATGGTTGTTGTTGTTTCAGTCTTCTTGTACAATATGACTGATATTCGAATGTTTTACATGATTGTTTGCTATCTCAGGGAGGGTAAGGGGCATGAGGGATAGAATTTAGAACTTAAAACTTTGAAAAATGTTTAAAATTGTTTTAACATGTAATTGGGGAAAAATAAAACATTTTTAAAAAAAGAATTTCACTTAGAGGGTTCTAGAGTAATGCTTCCTAACCTATTAAGTTCTATTCCAATTGATTTTATATTAATTTCTAAGTTTGTAATATGCATCTTTGGACTTTTGATTCCTCATTGCATGCTCTTCTCTCTCTAATTTTCATTTCTTTCTTCTCTCTCTCTTTCTCTCTCCCCCTTTGCCTCTCCTCTGTCTCTTTCTCTCTTCTCTCTCTGTCTCTGTGTCTCTCTGTTTCCCTCTCTGTCTCTGTCTTTCTCCTCTCTTCTCTCTTTTCTCTCTCTCAACCACTCTTTCTCTCCTTCTGCCTCTCCTCTGTCTCTTTCTTCTCTGTGTCTCTGTCTTTCTGTCTCTCTCTTTCCTCTCTGACTCTGGGCATCAATTTCTTCCTCTGTAAAATGTGGGGTTGGACTTAATGGTTTCTAAGATCTCTAAATCATGATCATATGAGATCATTTCATATGTGATATATGTATACTAGTCCTGAGAGTTCTTGGCATTGTATCCTCTTATTCCTACAAAGATGGAGGAAAAACATGGATGCAAATGGTGAATGACTTAGATCTTACACAAAAATTGTCTGGAACCTGGAAATAGGACAGGAAAACCTTTCTAAGCAAAATGTAATCCATGAAGTCAGACAGAGAAATGTGTGATGTGATACAGAGTGCTCTGACAGGACAGAATCTCTTCCATTTTTATTTCAAGATTTGTTGTTGTCCAGTTGTTTCAGCCACATCCAACTCTTCACCACTCCATTTGGGATTTTCTAGACAAAGATACTGGAGTGGTCTGACGTTTTCTTCTCCATCTCATTTAACAGATGAGGAAACTGAGTCATACGGGCTTAAGTGACTTACCCAGGGATACATAACTAATAAGTGTCTGAGGCTGGATTTGAACTCAGGTTTTCCTCACTCAAGGTCCAGTGCTCAATCCACTGCACCACCTATCTGCCCATCTCATGATAGTCTCCAGCATAAGGAAGTGGAGAAATTAGAACTGGAAAACAAATATATTTTCTCCACCCCGTTGTCCTGGTGTCCATTCTGACTCACAACCAACTAAAAGAGTCTATTCCATCTCAACATTCCATCTGCCAGCAGCATTTCTTTTGGTCACAATGGCACCACAAGTTGCAAAGATAAAAAATGATTTGTGTTTCATTGTCAAAAAGGTTATTTACATTGATCCAAGAAGAATTACATTTTCCTCCCATTTTTCTCTGCATGCTCTCATCCTCTAGCATTTCTATCTTTATCTACTGAATTTAGGCATCAGGATTACAATATGTGGGAAGTATATGCCTACATATGTGAAATGATCTTAAAAATACCCAAAATGCTTCGAATTATTTGAAACAACCAATTATTACATTTGGACAACAATTAAAGTCAGATTAACAAATTGGTTGTTTTATAAATGATTAATTGTTTGACCAAATCGTAGGATCATAGTAACATTGATACAGACCTAGGAAGGACCTTGGGAGTTATCTAATCTAACCCTTTCATTTACAATTAAGGAAATTTAAACCCAAGAAGAGTAAGTGACTTGTCCAAGGTCATAATTTGTCCTGGTCTGTATTTATAGATACAAATGTGTTAACATTTGCTATTCCATACAGCACAATAAATTGACAGGTAGATAAGAATTACAGCAAAAAGAATAGAGGGACGTTAAAATTGGTAGCAAGCAGAGAGAGGAACCAATGATATCTGATAGACCAATGTTAAAGAACATGAAGAGTCCCACATCATAGGTGGCACCATTATAACGGAAATTTAAAAATAACCTCAGTTCTTCCAATTGTATTGTTGACTTTAGATCACTTTCTCCTATACCAGGAATTAGAAAACCAATGAAGAATTTGGAATTTGGGGGGGGAAACCTTGGTAGTCACCTAGCCTAGGCCTTTTTAAAAAATTTTTAAATTAATATTTTTAATTAACACAAATTTACCTTCTACCCTTCCTATTACCCCATATCCAATTGTTTAAAAAAAATTTTAATGTTTTTACAAACATGTATAGTCAAGGAAAATTTTCACTCTGTCCATGTCATTCATATATGTATATGTATGTATGTGTGTGTTTATATGTGTGTATATATATATATGTCTCAGTCATCAGCACTCTGAGACATGATTTCTCTTTCACAAGGTGGGTAGCATATTTCATCTTGAGCCTTTTGGAATTATGTTGATCATACTTCTTAAGTCTTCTAAAATTGTTTGCTTTTATAGTATTGTTGTTGAATAAATTGTTCTCCTGCTTCTACTTACTTTGTTCTGCAGCAGTTCACCCAAGTCTTTTCCCAAAGTTTCTCCGAAACCGTCCCCTTCATCATTTCTTACACCATGATAATATTTCATCATATTCACATCAAGTAAAGTTACAGCTCTCATTACTTTTGACTGAAGTGGAAATTTTAAATGAAATGATAATATCTTTGGTTCAAAAGTATAACAACTTAAAGGACCTCCCTTCTAGTGTTCCAATTATCTATTCCCAGCGAGGTGAGTAAGGCAGTGATAAGTATCAGATGATCAACTAGACACTATCTTTTATATGAAATACTGATGATGAAGCACTTAGAATGACTTTTCAAGTTGATATGCACATATATGTACATACAAAAACAGAAGTGATACAATTCCTACCCTTGAGGAGTTGACATTCCAATACATCGCATATTTTCATAATTCACTCCAAGAAATATAGTCAAATAACTTGACAGAAATGAAAAATGAGAAAGGAATGAAAGAATGAAAAATATTTATACATGGATTGTCATAGTTCATTAGATAAAGATGAGATAAATTAACCACATCTTCTCACTGGAGCTCTGAACCTGAGGTCCCATGAATTTTTTTAAAAATATTTTTATGACTATTTCAATATAATAGTTTTCCTTTGTTAACCTATGTCTTTTATTTTATGTATTTATAAACATTATATTGAGGAGTCCAAGGCTTCACCAGACATCCAAAGGGATTCATCACACACACACAAACAAAAAGGTTAAGACCCCTCATGCTTACGGTGTAGTGTCATTGTGAAGCAATATATTTTTACTTTTAAATATTTTATTTTTTTCAATTACATGTAAAAACTATTTTTAACATTAATATTTTTTAGTTCCAAATTCTGTATCTCCCTTCCCTCCCTCATTCCTCATTGAGAAGGCAAGCAATTTTATTAATCATGTTGTGAAAGAAAACACAGATCAAAAAAACCCAAGAAAAATAAAGAAAATTTTCAAAATATGATTGTCATTACTATGTGCAATGTTCTCCTGGTTCTGCTCACCGCACTTTGCCTCAGTTTGTATAAGTCTTTCCAGGTTTTTCTGAAAGCATCTGATTTCTGCTCATGATTTCTTAGGTCACAATAGTGTTACATCACAGTGATATACCATAACTTCTTCATCCCAGTGGATGAACATCCCTCAAGTTCTAATTCTTTGCCACCACAACAATAGCTGCTATGAATATTTTGTACACGTAGGCCCTTTTTCTTTTCCTTTTGTTCACTTTGGGATTCAGACCTAGTAGTGGTATTCCTGGGTCAAAGAATGAAGTAATATTTTAAGTTCTGTGAATTAATACAAGAAAATCCTTAGAGGTCTTAGAAATGTTCCAATTCAGTCTTGCTTCATGAGGTCCTCAAATCAATGTTTTCAGAAGGAAATATTTCTTATCTTATGAGGACCATAAAACAAAAAGACAACAAAACATCTACAGACCTCTGCCTAAGTTCTGTTCAAATTTAAAGTAAGTTAGTCTAACCTAATGTCCAAAAAGGCTGGATTGATGGATTTTTATCTCCCTGGGTAAATATACTGTAACCTTTGAAAAACAAGGAGTCATCCAACCATTCTGGAAAGCAATTTGGAACTATGCCCAAAGAGTTACAAAAATGTACATACCCTTTGACCCAGCAATATTGTTTCTAGGACTGTATCCCAAAGAGATTATAAAAATGGGAAAGGTCCCACATGTGCAAAAATATTTTGGTGGCCAAAAAATGGAAATCAAGGGAATGTCCATCAACTGGGGAATGGCTGAACAAGTTGTTGTGTATGAATACAATGGAATACCATAGTGCTATAAGAAATGATGAACAGGAAGACTTCAGAGAGGCCAGGAAAGATTTATATGAACTGATGCTGAGTGAAAGGAGCAGAACCAGGAGAACTTTGTACACAGCAACAACCACAGTGTGCGAGGAATTTTTCTGGTACACTTAAAACTTTACTGCAACACAAGGACCTAAAAAATTCCCCATGGAATCGAGGCAAAATGCCTTCCACATCCAGAGAAAGAACTATGGAATTGGGCCAGAGATAGAAACAGACCATGTTCTTTTGTATTACGTTTTGGTTTGTTTTATGATTTCTCCCATTCATTTTAGTTCTTCTATGCAACATGACTAAGATGAAAATGTATTTAACAGGAATGTATGTGTAGAACCTATATAAGATTGCATTGTCTCAGGGAGGGAGTGGGGAGAGAGCGAATAAGGAGGGGGAGGGAGGAGAAAAGAGGGGGAGGGAGGGAAAAAATCTAAGATACATGGAAATGATTGTAGAACACTGAAAAAAAAGAAAATAAAAAAGGGGGGCCCTTTTACCATTTCTGGGGAATGATTCTCTTTGCAGAATATAGGAAAGGACTGAAGGTGGCAGCAGTATCTTATAAGAGAGGCTATCTCTTAAAGTTAAGTTGTTCTCATCATGAGGGTCTGGGAGGAAGCATAGAGACCTCTTCCCAACAGATGTTTCCTGTACGATATGCCTCAAGGTCTTCTTCCAACTGTCTCCTTTTTCTCCCCCTTTCCCTCCCCTTTCCTCTTTTTCTTTCTTCTTTTATTTCCTTCCTGCCTTCCCTGTTCTCCCTTTCTTTTCTTTCTCCTCTTCCCTCTTATTTCTTTTCTTTTCCCAATGGATTTTAGGAACTTAAATAGATGATCATGAGTGTTGGTAACCCTGATCAGACTATCAAGCAAAACTAACCTTTCCAAGCATATAATGCAGAAAAGAAATAACTCTTACTCAATCCACTACACATAGCTCCAGAAAATTTGTAGAACTGGGAAAAGAAAGCCCTGGACAATGTTCCAAGCCTTCCATCCTGTTCAGAAAACCCCATATTACGTAGAGATTTACCAATAGAATATTTCTATTCCCATCACTGCTTCAACATGGACATCATCTTTCTTTTGGAAATTCCTTGATATCTCTTAGAGATTTATCTCAGTTGACAAATTATCTCCTTCTTGTTTTTAATAAACTTTTTTTTAAAAAAAATTTCCAAATGATTTAGTTCAGTAGTTCTCAAGCTCTGAGGATTATGGCCTGCCATTGTCAGCTTGATTTCTGCCATCCCTTGATGACAATTTTCACTTTTGAAATGAAAGTAAATTTAATTTAGTCATTGGAAGTAATTTGAAAGTGAATTTCATTACTCTCCATCCTTCCAAAAAGCAGCAGTTAGAATTGAACATGAAACAGCTGATTGGGTTTAAGATTGGAAAAGGAATATGACAATGCTATATATATTGTCATCCTGTTTATTTAACTTACACACATAGTACATCATACAAAATGCCAAGATAGATGAATCAAAAGCTGAACTAAGGTTACCGAGAGAAATATCAGCAAGCTCAGATGGGCAGACAATGCCACTCTGATGGCAAAAAGTGAATAAAAACCTCTTGAAGAGAGAGAAAGAAGTGAATGTAAAAGCTGGCTTGAAGCTTAACATTTAAAAAAAAAACATCTTACAGGTAGTCCCATCATTTCCTGGATAATAGAGGGAGAAGAAATGGAAGCAGTGTCAGATTTTATAAAAGTTCACTGCAAGTGGCAGCTGTAACCATGAAATTAAAAGACACTAGCTCCTTGGAAGGAAAGCTATAGCACATGTGGAGAGAATACTAGAAAAGCAGAACCTTGTCAACAAAGGTCTATATAGTCAAAGCCATGTTCTTCTAGTAGCAATATATGGCTGTGAGAGTTAGACTACAAGGGAAGCCAAGTGGCGCAGAACTGACACTTTCAAAATGTGGTTCTAGAGAAGATTTTTGAGAGTCCCTTCACATAGCATCTACAATACTGTAAGGGAAAATATATTGAAAGATGCAAGATAATTCTGATCAAATCATTGCAGGGACCAGTCTTGACTTCAGAGGATTTTCAGGGAAGTATAGCTCCCTCCTCTAGCAGAGAGGTATTAAACCGTAGATGGAGAATAGTCAGTGGATTATTTTTCTTAATTATTGTTGTTTAAATGAAAGGCTGCAGGGGCAGGGATGGAAAAGGATGGTCAATGGGAAATGACAGTAATAAATGAAAGCACGAATAAAGTATGTTTTTTTAAAAATACATTTTGTCTTTTATGTCATACTCTTTTCTAGACGTAAAATCTTTCCATTTCCCACATGGAACTCTCCCTTACAACAAAGAGAAAAATTAAATAAAATCAGTAATTGCATTTGACAGTTTATGCAACATTCTGATGCATTGGCCCTATTACTCTCAGCTGTGAATATGAAGGGATATGTCATCATCTCCCAGATGATCGGTAGGTTTTTATTTCCAGTTATTCAGAGACTGGTTTCCTTTTATTGGTTTTTTCACTTTGTATAGATTTTTAAGCTCTGTTTAGTTTTCTTTGTATCCATTCATATCCATTTTTCCACATTTCTCTGAATTCTTCATATCTGTCATTTCTTATAGAAAAATAACTGTGTTATGTCCACAAGCAACTGTATTGGGAATGTTTTTGGCAAACATGCAAAATAGTGGTATGATATATATTATAGAAAACATGGAAAGTTTGGTTTTGGTTTTGACTTCCTTGGGATTTACCCTGAGAAGTGGGATCACTGAATCAAAGTCTATGTATAGTCACTTGTCTTGCATAATTCCAACCTAAAATCCTGAATGACTGAACCAGTTTACAGCTCCACCATTACATCTCTTCCATTCCAATGTTGAATTTCCTGAGTTTTGTCATCTTTGTCAATTTGCAGGGTTTGATGAAACCTCAGAGTTATTTTAAATTTAACTTACTTAATTTGCATTGATTGAGCATGTTTTCAAATGGTAATTTACAATTTGCTAGTGGGATTCATCCAGCAGTGATATTACATTTGGACATGAACTGGGTAGAACCAGTACTAGGTAGAAAATGTCTCTTCTCCTAAGAGACTGAGGTAGCTTAGGAGAGAGTATGTTTCTCTGGTCTTGAATGAAGAAGATTTTCTTATGTGTTCCTGCTAAATCTTCAAAGCAAATATGTCTATTATCCCTTTAAAAAAAGGAAACCTATTCATCTCTTTTGACGTTAAAAGAATGAATAAATTCTATATAAGTCAATGCAAATGGCCTAGTATGTACAGAGATGACTTAGGGATCACGGTCTTTTGAAAGAACATGGCAAAGCAAAAGACCTGAATATCATAGTGCAGGAAATAATATAAGAAAATGTCCAAAACTTTAAACACAGATAGCAAAGCCTCAATTGAGAGAATGCACAGGTCATAGTGTAAGAGTAGAGTGAAGAGGAATTCACTTCAAATTTGTCCCTTCTAGCAAGAGCTAGACCATTTTTGCATTCTCTGTGGGGCTAATCTTAGTAGAGCTGAGAGCATCTGAGGTTCTTCTGGAAAGTTTCAATTCACTGATGTAGTGAATAAGTACTTGGAGTTAGAAGGTACAGATTTAAATGCTGGCTCATTGTTTCATGGGGACTTCAGAGTTTTCTAGCCCAACCTCATCATTTTATAGATGAGGAAACTGATATAAAGGAGGTCAAGTGACTTATTCGAAGTCACACAGGTGAGTACAGGTGAATAATTATAATTTGAACCCAATTACCCTGTTCCATGTCAATGTCCAAAAGGTCTCCCATATGCTACACAGTGCATGGTTCAACATTTTTATCAGTGAATCAGATAAAGCACATGTGGTACGCTAAATACATTTGTAGATGACACAAAACTTAGATAAATAGATAAAATATTGGATCCAAAAGGATATTGGGCCCTCCCTTTTCCCCTGAGCCATCCTAGGTAATCATTTAAAAGGATGAGGTAGTCTCTTAATCCAGAGAATCCCCAAAATCATGCAAGTCAAGGGGTTCAAATCTCTGGGTCCAGTTCAAGGACAGCAGTGAAACAACCCAAGTTATCAAGGGCACACATATCTGAAAAGCTACCAAGTATTTGAAAGATGTCACATTGAAGAAACAATGTGTTCCCTTCCATTGGTATAATGGTGGAGTTGGCAGGTGTACCCAGGCTAAGCGATAGGGTTGAACACAGGGTCATTGGCCCCAAAAGAGTGCTGAGTTCTTGCTGCATGTGCTTAAAAATGCAGAGAGTAACACAGAACTGAAGAGTTTGGATGTGGATTCTCTTGTCATTGAGCATATCCAGGTTAACAAGGCTCTCAAGATGCATTGTTGTACTTTCAGAGCTCATGGTCAAATCAGCACATACATGAGTTCTCCTTGTCATATGGAGATGATACTTACTGAAAGGAACAGATTGTTCCTAAACCAGAAGAGGAGGTTGCTCAAAAGAAAAAGATATCCCAGAAGAAACTGAAGAAACAAAAGCTTATGCCACAGGAGTGAATATAACATTAAAACGCATATAAAGGTGAAATGAAAATATTTGTTACAGCAAAAAGAAAAATAAAAGGATGTTGACAGGCTAGATTATGGGAATGAGTCTTATAAGGTACAATTATAAAATCTTGTCCTTGGATACATGGAAAAATTAACTTTGTAAGTATAATACATGAGAGGCATGGTTAGACAGCAAATGTCCTGAAAACATGGGGGGTTTAGTGAACTCCAAGCTCATATGAGTCAGCAGTGTGGTGTAATCATTAAAAAAGAGATGCAAATCTTAGGTTTTGTTTAAAAAAAAGGTATTTTTTTTAGTCATGTCCAACTCTTTATTACCTTTTGAACCAAAGCAAACCAATATTGTCATGAGGTTTTCTTGGCAAAGATACTGAAATAGTTTGCCATTTCTTTCTCCAGTGGATTTAGGCAAAGAGAGGTGTGTATGGGGTGTGCAAGGAAGACTAGCATTTCTGGTGAGAGGCTTTACCAAGTACTTTTCAGGACTACTGATCTACTTTTGGTGTCTACCTGGAACTCAGCTCTCACCTGTGGCTCTAAGAAGCTGTAGCATGTGCAGCAGTTGTATCTTGGTAAACCATCTCAGTAGACAGGCAAAACTAGGTTGAGGGTAACTGATGGGCCTCAAAAACTTCAGTGAGGTAGGGGGTTGTTTAGTCCAAGCATGTGAAGACTTCTCCTGCCAGAATGGGTGAATGAGAACAATTTGTTCCAACAACCATAAGACAGCTAAAATGGGCACTGTGGAGTGCTCAGAGCTTGGTCTGAAATTGAAGATGCCAAGCTCATCCACTGCATCCCAGGCCATCTCCAGTCATCTTGACTTTTGTCTTACCACTGGAGAATGAAGTTAAGAAGTTTGTGCAACTCTGTCTCACTTAAATCAAATTCATGCATGAGTCAAGACATCACCCTTTGATGTCATTCAAAAATGTCTTCAAAAATGAAGGACAAACAACATGAACAGAGATTAAGTGACTTGCCCAGGTTCACACAGCTAGAAAATGTCTAAGGCCAGATTTGAACTAAGGTTTTCTTGACTCCAGACACAGCGCACTATCCACTTAACTATGTAGCTGCCTCTAAGACTAGCATAGCTTACAACATTTGGGAGGTGATAGTCCCACAGTCCTCTGCCCTCATAAGACTTCATTTGGAGAATCCCATTCAGTAGTGAGTGCCACAGTTTTTAAAAGACATTGATAAACTGGATAGTGTCCAAAGACACTATAAATCCATGTCATGTGAAGTTCAGCTGAAATGGACAGGATTAGCCTGGAAAAGAATCAGGATTGACACATGAGCTAGTTCTTGAAGGGGTATCATGTAAAGAAGTACCTAGACTTGTTCTATTTGAACCTGGAGAGCAAATACAGGAGCAATGAATAAATGTGTCCAAGGGTCCAATTCATGGAAATTGAGGAAATGCCCATTAATTGGGGAATGGCTGAATGAGTTGTGGTATATGGATATAATGGAATACGGTTGTGCAATAAGAAATGATGAGCAGGCAAACTTCAGAAAAACATGGAAAAATTTGTATGAATTGGTGCTGAGTAACCAACAGGAGCAGGAAAACATTGTACACAGTATCAGCAACATTATGTGATGATCAAGTGTGAATGACTCAGGCCTTTTATATCTTTGGGTACAGCCTTTCGACTAAGTCCAAGTTTGACAGAACAAATTCTTTTATTAAGAGGATTTGTTCTGTGAAGTTTGGATTCAGCCAAAGGGCCGCACTTGAGGACCAAGAGGGCCACATGTAGCCTCGAGGCCACAGGTTCCCCCAGCCCTGAATTAGCTCTTCTCAACAGCACAATGATCCAAGACAAGTGTGAAAATCCATGATGAAAAATGCTATCCACACCCAGATGAAGAACTAATGAACTCTGAATGCAGACTGAAGCATATCTTTTTCACTTACTTTATTTTTTGTGTGGTTTTTTTCTTTTGATCTGTTTCTTTTTTCACAACTGAGGTGAATATGGACATATGCTTTACATAATTATGCATATATAACCTATATCAAATTTTAGGAAGAGGAGAGGAAAAGAAAAATTTGGAACTCAAAATCTTATAAAAATGCTAAAAATTTGTCTTGACATATAATTGGGAAAAAAATAAAATACTATTTTCTGAAAGAGCCAATTTGGACTTGATTTCAGTAAATAGTTCATAATAATTAGAAATGTCTGAAAGTGGGATAGCCTGTCTTGAGAGGTGGTGGTTTCTCCAACTTGGGGGTCTTCAGACAGAAACTGGGGGGATTTCATTCATGCATGGGCTAAGCTGGATGACCACTGAAGTTCCTTCCAATTCTCAAGTTCTGTGATTCTGTGATTGAATTTATTGCCTGCTCATCAGTTTGGTCCATATGACATTATATTGAGGGAGTTAGCATGGTGCAGTGGACAGTGGCCATGTGTGGAATCAGAAGTTCTGGTTTAAACTCCTGGCTCTGTTACTTCCTACCCCTGGGACTTTGCATGTGTCATTTCATATCTTTTGGCCTCTGCTTACTCGCCAATAAAATGATGTGGTTGGACTGAGTGAAATAAAGGGAAAGTCCTTTCTGCTTTTAAATCTACCATCTTGTGAACTTTATACTGTTTAGGTTTCTAGGAAACAGTGATTTAAAAACCAGTTTTATGATGTATATGGATGAGCTTCTGGTGTGTTTTAATAGCATTTTGGTCACCTCATGATCTGTGTTGCCCAGCTGCCAGGGAAAAGTTTATGTAGGTATGGGTGGGGAGGACTTGGCTATTAAAAGGGTACATGCAATAAGTCACAATATCCATTCATTTAAGAAAATCATGTTATCTTTGTGATAAAAAACACTCCATTAGAATGGAGCCACACTAGGATTATCAATACCCATTCCAACTGGATGGCTTGGGGATCAGTGGTGGGTGCCCATATCTTTCCTCCCATTTCCAACTATGTTCACTACCATCAAATTTTAGATATCTATCCTCAGGCTTTCTCTGTTTCGATCTTTATGTAATTATGGTGGGGTCTTTATCTTCCCTATATTTAAGGATAAGGAGATTCTGGAATGTTAAGACAAGAGTGAAGAAACTAATAGGGGAGAGACAGAAAGAGAAGAAGAAGAAGAAGAAGAAGAAGAAGAAGAAGAAGAAGAAGAAGAAGAAGAAGAAGAAGAAGAAGAAGAAGAAGAAGAAGAAGAAGGAGAAGAAGAAGAAGAAGAAGAAGAAGAAGAAGGAGAAGAAGAAGAGAAGAAGGAGGAGGAGGAGGAGGAGAAGAAGGAAAAGGAGCAGGAGGAGGAAAAGAAGAAGGAGAAGGAAAAGGAGTGGGAAGAGAAGGAGGAGGAGGAGAAGAAGAGAAGAGAGAGGAGAGAGATATAGATAAAAGAGAGAGGGAGAGGTAAGGAGGGAGGGAGAAGGAGAGAGAAAGAGGAGAGGGGGGGGATTGAGAGAGGGGGGAGGGAGACAGATACAGAGAAAGATAGAGGAGGGAAGCAGACAGAGACAAAGAGATACAGACAGATAGAGAAACTGGAGCCTTTTGCACTTCTTAACCCTATTCAGGAAAAGAAAGTAGCCTAATGTATGTGAGCTAAAGCTTTAGAAAAAGCTAGCATCATGTTCATGACAGGAACATTGGAAATATTGCTCAGTTCACAAGCACAAAACCTACATAGTAACATAAAGAGATCACAGAAAAGTCAAAATGGAATCACTTCTCTGGATGCCACCTGAGGACAGTCCTCAAAAATCATAGTTGGTGTATGTACTAGTTCCTTAGTGAAGGGAGTGGATTTTTTCGGGGTCGGAGGGGAGAGGGCAGAAAAAATGGAATCAAGAATTGGATACTGCTTCTTTCCCTGTGCCCCATCAGCATGCCAGCACTTCTGTCACAGGAATTGAATTCAGATCCTGCCTCTGACCGCTGTTGCCTTGTGATCTTGGGCAGCTCCCTGGGCATCTGTGAAATGCAGCAGAAGGGAACTTTGAATTATATGTCCTCTTAGACCACTTCTAACACTCTGATCCTGGTAATACCCTGGCTGAAATGCCACTAGTTAAAATGATCACAAGTTATATCATCTCCTAATCTCAGAGGTGAGAAAGTCATTGATTTATATCTCAAAGGTCAGGGATTTCCATGTAGAAACTTCCTAAATTGATGAAGATTGCAACCTGTTATACCCCTGGAAGTAAAAGTTCTTTTAACAGTATTTTATTTCATTACTCAGAGAGCCACCTAGACTTCTATCTCCTCCTCCAGGAGTATTTATGCCTGTAAATGTTTAACCACTAGTGAGGGAAGGAGGTGAAATCTACACAGAAAACACTTTTAAGTTTACTTAGGATTAACAAACAAAGCCAAGGCAACCAAGATTAAAAGGGAAGCAGAAAACTAAGAAATAATTTTTTAAAGCCAGTGTTACTGATAAAGGCCTCATTTCTCAAATATATAGAGAACTTCTTATAAATTTATAAGAAGACAAGTCATTTCACAATGGTCAAAGGATACAAACAAGCAGTTTTCACATAAAGAAATTAAAGCTATCTATAGTTACATGAAATGTTCTAAATCACTATTGATTAGAGATATGCAAATCAAAACAACTCTGAGGTGCCACATCATGCCTATCAGATTGGCTAACATGGCAAAACAGGACAATGATAAATGTTGGAGAAGATATGGGAAAATTGGGACACTAATGCATTGTTGGTGGAGTTGTGAACTGATCCCACCAGAGAAATTTGGAACTATACCCAAAAGGCTATAAAACTGTATATGTTATTTGACCTAGGAATACTACTTTTGGGTCTGTATCTGAAAGAGATCATAAAAATAGGAAAGGGACCCACATATGCAAGATTATTTATAGCAGCTCTTTTTGTCACAGCAAAGAACTGGAAATTGAGAGGATATCTGTCAACTGAGGAAAGGCTGAACACATTGTGGTATATGAATGTAATAGAATATTATTTTTCTATAAGAAATGATGATCAGGAAGGCAAAGCCGATATGATGGAGGAGAAGCAGAGACTTGCTAGAGCTCTCCCCACAATCCCAGCAAAGTACCTGTAAAAAAATGACTCTAAACATATTCTGGAGCTGCAGAACCCACAGAATGACAGAGTGAAGCAAATCTCCAGCCCAAGACAGCCTGGAAGGTCAATGGGAAGCATCTATCTCACCACCCTGGGAGCAGAGAGCAGTCTAGCATGGGCTGGCCTAGCACAGACCTGACCTGAGCAGCCCTGGGGGGACTGAATCACTGGCACAAGGGGCAGTTTCCAGACTTCACAAATACAAAACACCTGAGGATAAATTGGAAGGCCTGTGCAAAAAACCTATAGGACCTGTATGAGAAAGAAGGATGGTCAGGCCCCAGCCCCAGGGTGGCAGAGGGGGATGGAGGGGCCTGCAGCAGCAGCAGAGGCAGAGGTAGCAGCTATTTCTGAAGGTCTAGGCCCACAGAATGTGGGGGGATTGAGCAACTGACAGTACACCCCTCACCCCCACTGGGAGCAGAGAGTTACCTCTATAGAAAGCTCAGAAGTCAAGTAAATGGCTGGGAAAATGAGCAAAAAAATGGAAAAAGAGTCAGGCTATAGAATCTTACTTTGGTGACAAGGAAGACCCAAATATACAAAAAGAAGAAGACAACCTAGTCAAAGCTCCTCCATCCAAAACCTCCAAGAAAAATGTGAATTGTTCTCAGGCCATGGAAGTAAAGGAGTTTGAAAATCAAGGAAGAGAAACAGAGCAAAAATTGGGAAGAAAAATGAGAGTGATGCAACAAAATCATGAAAAATGAGTCAACTGCTTTCTAGAGACCTCAAAAAATGCTGACAAAAATAGCATCTTAAAAAATAATGTAATGCAAATGGCAAAAGAGATCCAAAAAAGCCAATGAGGAGAAGAATGCCTTAAAAAGCAGAATTGGTCAGATGGGAAAGGAGGTCCAAAAGCTCACTGAAGAAAATATTTCCTTAAAGATTAGAATGGAGCAGATGGATGCTTGTGACTTTTATGAAAAATCAAGACATTATTTTAAAAAGGAATGAAAAAATAGCAGACAACATGAAATATCTCATTAGAAAAATAACTGACCAGGAAAATATATCCAGGAGAGAAGGCTTAAAAATTATTAGACCACCTGAAAGCCATGATCTAAAAATGAACCTAGACATCATCTTTCAAGAAATTATCTAGGAAAACTGCCATGATATTCTAGAACCAGAGGGTAAAAAAGATATTGAAACAATCCACCCATTGCCTCCTGAAAGAGATCCCCAAAGGAAAACTCCTAGGAATATTGTAGCCAAATTCCAGGTCAAGGAGAAAATATTGCAAGCATCCAGAAGCAATTCAAGCATTGTGGAAACACAATCAGGATAACACAAGACCTAGCAGCTTCTACATTAAGGGATTGAAAGGCTTAGAATATGATATTCCAGAAGTCAAAGGAGCTAGGATTAAAATCAAGAATCACCCATCCAGCAAAACTGAATATGATATTTCAGGGGGGAAAATGGTCATTCAATGAAATAGAGGATTTTCAAGCACTCTTTATGAAAAGACCAGAGCTGAATAGAAAATTTAACTTTCAAACACAAGAACCTTGAGACACATGAAAAGGTAAACACGAAAGAGAAATCATAAGTTCACCTCTGTTTCCAGG
Organism: Notamacropus eugenii; assembly: GCF_028372415.1. Lineage (NCBI taxonomy): Eukaryota > Metazoa > Chordata > Mammalia > Diprotodontia > Macropodidae > Notamacropus > Notamacropus eugenii. The sequence continues at coordinate 137,189,734 of NC_092878.1, read as the reverse complement.
ACTCCTTAATAGGTTCATGAGACTTTCACACTGTCAAGACTGAGAACATTTATGTAGCACTAAATTAAGTTTTGCAAAGCATTTTCCATACATTAATTCATTTAATCCTTGGATAAACTTTCTGAGGTAGATACTGTTACCATCCCCCATTTTAGAGATAAAGAAACTGAGACTGACAGATTCAATTATTTGCCTAGGGCCAGCATGGCTAGTGAATGGCTGAGATGGGATTTGGGTAGTGTCACCCCTCTGGCGACCCTTAAAGAAAAGGAACATGCAAATTACTTGTTTGTTTTTTACTCAATATCTGTTAGCAAAAGAGATCTATCCTCTTTCTTCATTCCCAACTCACTTCAACAACCAATCCTTACTGCTACCAACTAGAGTTAGCATTCATGGGTCCTGCCCCCAGTATACAGCCACAGTGACAGCATATTATCTCCCCACTGTCCCCAGCCTTAAATCAGAGGATGCAAAATTCCACATCTCAGAATTTATAACTAGTCCCAACAAAGTGTTTTCTAAGGAAAAAGTCGGGAGGGAGATGAGAATGGTCTTCACTGTTTCCCCTCAATCCCATGTGGGTAACAACCTGGTTTGTATTGACAGAGAATCGATCTCTAAGCAACAAAGAGCCTGAACCAAGATAAATGGGACAACTCCAAAACAGTGCCCTGAAATATTTCCCTGACTTCTCAGTGGTTGCTTAATATTGCCTCAACCCAAGAGAGAGATTTATTCCATGCTGAGTTAACATTTTAAATGCAAATAGTCCTGGGGAGATGGCACGCTGTCTTAAATTTACTGCATTTTATAAGTGGCTGTTAGCAGAAATTTTCCTAAACACCAATTTTTGGTGGGATTGAAGCAGGAAAACACTAAACTCAAAATGGAGAGAAATGAAGAGCTTATAACAGAAGATAATGAACACAAATTTAATCTACTGAATATATTTTTTTTCCTAGGGCTGGTCCTACGTCTCATAATTTCTCCTACATTAAGATCTCCGTATGAGGAAGGAATCACAGTCTTTGTAATGGAACAATTAGCTTAGAGGGCATTAACTCTAAGGCTCTATTATTTTCTTTGCCCTTGAATTCTAGTGTGCCATCCCATGATATTTAAACTACCCCATCCCTTTCTTTCTTTCTGTACATAAATCCATTCTTTTCTTTCAGTGAAATAACCGATCATTGAACAGTAAGAACTCTTTTCTTCCAATTTAGTTAGGTCTATCCTTTGTTTTTGAACATAACAGTTAAGGTAATCCAGGTGTTGCAACACATAGACTTGCTATTAAGAAGCCTTGAGTTCACAGCTAACCTCAGACCCTTATGCAGTCCTGTGTGAGTGACTTCAACTCTGTGTGCCTCTATTTCCTCATAATAATGGCACCTACCTGAGATGCTATTTGTAAAATGCTTAGAAAACTTTAATGTCTTACATAAATGTCCTTACATAAATGCTAGTTCTTATTATTTAAAAAGAAACCAAAATAAACATAGCCCTTGTGTCAAAAGGTTTCCTGCTGACATGTAGGGTCATGATGTTCTTCGTAGGGTGGAACTAATTCTCCAGATCTCTAGAGTTTGGAAAAATGAGCAGAAGGGATTTAAACAGAATACTTCCATTAAATGATCTCACAAACAAATTTAGAACACATGTAATTTACCCTGTTCTCTGTTAATCTTGTCAAATTATTCACTTACATAAGCTTCAATATCTGTGACTGAGATCCAGAAAACAAGTGAATTTTTTTCCAGTCCTTAAAAGTTTAAACTCTTACACAATAATTTCAGCTTACTGACTGACTTTACGAATTGTACCCAGGGGCTGTGCCAAAAGTCTTTAGGTCAAAGGATGTGAATCAGTAGCTATAGTATTTTTAAATATTAAAATTTATCTTAATTTTTCACATGAAGACATGCCCTTTCCCTCTCCTTCATTTCCTTTCTCCCCCTTGCCCCACTTAGAGAAAAGCAAGAAAAGAAAAATATTCAATTAAAACGTGTATAGTCAAGCAAAATAAATTTCTGCTTTGGCTAAGTCCAAAAAAAGTGTGTTAATTTGTACTTTGAGTCCATCACCTTTCTTATCAGGAGGGTGATGGCATGTTTCCTCATGGTCCAATGGAATCATGGTTAGTTATTGAATGGGTCAGAATTCTTAAGACTTTCAAAATTGATTTCCTTTACAATATCTCTGTTATTATGTAAATTGTTCTTCTGATTCTGTTCACTTCAATTTCTATCAGTTCATTCAAGTCTTCTCAGGTTTCTCTGAAACCATGTTCTTCATAATTTTTTTTGCTATTTTTAAAGATCTATTTACAGTTTTCAACATTCACTTCCATAATAATTTGAGTTCCAATTTTCCTCCCCATCTGTCCCCTCCCCCATCCCAAGACAACATGCAAATTGATATAGGCTCAACATATACATTCATATTAAACCTATATTCACATTAATCATGTTGTAAAGAAAAATTAGAGCCAATGGGAGAAACCACAGGAAAGAAAAAGAGAGAGAGAGTAAATAATATGCTTTGATCTACATTCAGACTCCATAGATCTTTTCCTGGATGTGGATAGCATTTTCTATTATGTGCCTTTTGGAGTTGTCTTAGTTGCTCGCATTGCTAAAAAGAAATGTCTATCAAAGTTAGTCATCACACAATGTGGCTGTTACTGTGTACAATGTTCTCCTGGTTTTGCTCACTTCATTCAGCATCAGTACATATAAGTCTTTCCAGGTTTTTCTGAAGTCTACCTGCTCATCATTTCTTATAGCACAGTAGGGTTCCATTATATTCATATACCACAGTTTGTTCAGCCATTCCCCAACTGGTGGGCATCTCATTAATTTCCAATTCTTTGCCACTACAAAAAGAGTTGCTATAAATATTTTTGTATATGTGTGGATCCTTTTCTCATTTGTATGACCTCTCTGGGATATGGAACTAACAGTGATATTGTCGGTTAAAAGGGTATGCACAGTTTTATAGACCTTTGTGCATAGTTCCAAATTGCTCTCCAGAATGGTTGGATCAGTGCATTAATGTTCCAGTTTTCCCACATCTTTGCCAGCATTTATCATTTTCCTGTTTTGCCATGTTAGCCAATCTGATAGGTGTGATGTGGTACCTCAGAGTTGTTTTGATTTGCATTTCTCTCATCAATAGTGATTTACAGCATTTTTTCTTATGACTACAGATAGCTTTAATTTCTTCCCCTGAAAACTGCCTGTTTACATCATTTGACCATTTATCACTTGGAGAATGACTTGTAGTCTTATAAATTCAACTCAATTCTTTATATATTTCAGAAATGAGACCTTTATCAGAGATGCAGGTTGTAAAAATTCTTTCCCAGTTTTCTGCTTCCCTCCTGGTCTTGGTTGCATTGGCTTTGTTTTATGCAAAAACTTTTCATTTTAATGTAACCAAAATTATACATTTTGCATTTCATAATGTTCTCTATCTCTTATTTGGTCATAAATTCTTCCATTCTCTGTAAATATGACAGGTAAATAATTCCTTGCTCTCCCAGTTTGCTCATAATATCAGTCATTATATCTAAATCAATGACCCATTTTGACTTTATTTTGATATATGGTGTAAGATGTTGGTCTATGTCTAGTTTCTGTCATGCTGTTTTCCAGTTTTCCCAGCAGTTTTTGTCAAATAGTGAGTTCTTATTCCAGAAAATGGGGTCTTTGACTTTATAGAACAGTAGGTTACTATAGTCATTGACTATTGTGTCTTATGTATCTAACCTATTCCACTGATTCACTACTCTGTTTCTTAGGCAGTACCAAGTGGTTTTGATGATTACTGCTTTGTAATACAATTTAAGATCTGGTATGGCCAGGTCACCTTCCCTTGTATTTCTTTTCATTAATTCCATTGATATTCTGAACCTTTTGTTCTTTCAGATGACTTTTGCTTTTTTTCTAACTCTAAAAAATAATTTTTTGGTAGTTTGGTATGGCACTGAATAAGTAAATTAATTTAGCTAGAATTGTCATTTTTATTTTATTAGCTTGGCCTACTACCCATGAGCAAATTATATTTTTCCATTTATTTAAATTGGACCTTATTTGTGTAAAATCATTTATAATTTTATTCATATAGTTCTTGTGTTTGTTCTGGCAGGTAGACTCACAAATGTTTTATAGTGTCTACAATAACTTTAAATGGAATTTCTCTTTCTATCTCTTGTTGTTGGACTTTATTAGTAATATATATGTATAAAATCCTAATTATTTATGTCAGCTTATTTTGTATCCTGCAACTTTGCTAAAGTTGTTTATTATTTCAACAGATTTTTCCTTGATTCTCTAGGATTCTTGAGGTATATCATCATATCATCTGCTAAGACTGATAACTTTGTTTCTGCTTTGCCTATTTTGATTCTTTCAATTTCTTCTCTTATTGCAAAAGTTAATGTTTTTAGGAGCAAATTGAATAATGCTTCTTCATTTCTTATGGCACAACAGTGTTTCATCACATTCTTCTTCACGTCACAATAACTTCTTTATTTATTCCCCAATTTATGGGCATTTTGCCCCTAAGTTTCCAATTCTTTACCCCCATGAAAAGAACTGCTATAAATTGTTGTGATATGGTCCTTTTCCTCTATCTTTTATTTCTTTAGAGGTAAAGATCTAGTGTTATGATTTGGTCAAAGAGTATGAACAGTTTGATAGCTTTTTGGATATAGTTCTAAATTGTTTTCCAGAATGGTCAGATCAATTCCACCAAAGTCCATTAATGCAGCTGTTTTCCCACAGCCCCACAAGCATTTGTCATTTTCCTTTATTATCAACTTTGTCAATCTGATGAGAGTTAGGTAGAAACCCAGGGTTGTGTTCATTTACATTTCTCTAATTCTTAGAGCCTTTTTAAAAATATGATATTGATAGCTTGGATTTCTTCCTCTGAAAACTGCCTGTTCATATACTTTTACCGTTCATCTATTGGTGAATAGCTTGCATTCTTATAAATTTGAATAAATTCCCTTAAAACTAGAATCTTATATATGAGACCTTTATCAGACAACTGTACTGCAAATATTTTTTCAATATATCTGTTTCTCTTCCAATTTTAGCTGAATTGGTTTTACCTGATAATTTTTTATTTTGTAATTTTTTTTTTAGTTTTATGTAACCAAATTTACCTTTTGTGACACTTTCTGTCTCTTTTTCAGTCATGATCTCTTCCCCATCTACAGATCTCACAGGTAATGTCTGCCATACTTCTCTAATTTGCTTATGATGTCACCTTTTATGTCTAAATCATGAACCCATTTGGAACTTCTCATGGTATACAATGTGAGATTTTGGCCTAAGTCTAGTTTCTACCAGATTGTTTTCTAGTTTAACCAACAGCTTTTGTTGAGTAGTGAGTTCTTGCTCCAATAACTGAGATCTTTGGATGTATCAAATACTAAGCTATTATATTTCTTTGCTGCATGTTATGCATCTAAACTCTTTCACAGATCAGTCTCTTTATTTCTTAACTAGTGCTAAATTAATTGTATTCATGAGTATTGCTTTGTTGTATAGTTGATATATATCCCCGTTAGGTCCCTTGCCTTTCCATTGTTTTTTTTTTTATTAACTCATTCAAACTTCTTGACCTTTGTTCATCTAGATGAATTTTATTACCATTTTAAACCCCTAAAGTAATCCTTTGGTTGTTTGATTACTATGGTTTGAATAAACAAATTAATTTAGATAGTACTGTCATTTTTATTATGTTGACTTGACCTACCCGTGAGCAATTAATATTTCTCCGATAACTTTAATCTTTCCTCATTTATGTAAAGAGTATTATGTAATTGTGTTCATATGGTTCCTTTGTGAATCAGTCAGTCAACATTTATGAAGTGCCTACTATATGCCAGATATTGTGCTAAGTAAGCTTCCTGAGGTCAGGAACAGTTAACTCTTTGTATCCCCAGTGCTTACCAGAGTACCTGGCACATAGTAGGCAATTAACAAATGTTGATCAATTTTTGGACTTAACATGCCCTCCTTAAAAGTGGTTCTGGGAGGAGCATTTCACTCAATTCTCCAATCAGAGAGGCTAAAGAAGCAGAGGATATTGATGAGGGGTGAATTCCAGGGATGAAATGATCTTGCAAGATGAAGAGATTATTGGGGTGTGATAGAGAAGTCCAGGAGTGCAGTTGGATGGAAAATGAAGGAAGGGCTGACCTTTTGTCTATGATGCAAAAAGTTAAGAATCCTTAATCAAGAGGAACTCTGGAAAGTAAGCAAACTGACTCTGGAAATTATGAAACTTTTTCAACGTTGTCCTTTGCCACCTGGAAGTCCAAGGCAGTACTTCCATTTAAAAACTGCACATTCAGCTAATTCTAGGCTATGATACCTGACTGATGGGTTATCCATACCCTCTCCATATAGAAAACAATAATTGAGATAGTTAATAGGGGAAAGATAGTAATGATGGAGCTTAAACTAGAACCATAGAATCATGGAACAGAAAAGATTCTAGGATCATAGATTTAGGGCTGGAAGAAATCATAGAAGTCATCAAATCCAAACCTCCCCTCCCCTATTTTTTTACAGATGAGGAAACTGAGGGTCACAGAGGTTAAGTGACTTCTCTAAGGTCACACAGCTAATAAGTTTCTCCAGAAGAATTCAAAGTCAGGTCTTCCTGAATCCAGCATTTCATCTAATGCATCCCACCCTTTCTAAAAACATTTACAAGATACCTTGTCCAACTTCCTCGTTTTTACAAATAAGAGAAATGAGTCCCACAGAGGTAAAGTGACTTGCCCCAGGTGTCCTAAGTGTTGGATTTGAGACTCCATCCTAGATTTTCTAACTCTAAGCTCATTGTTATTTCCCAATGTAACAACACCCAATGGGCCAAAGGAGTAGAAAACTCTTTTCTACTAAGGAGCCTCGGCTCTAGACTCGTGCAGAGTAGGTTTAATCCTAGGGGGTGGAGAGGAGCCAAGCTTTTGCTATTCTCTCTGACTCTTTAAGCTTGCATCAAAGGGTTCCAGAGAAAATAATTTAAAACTAAGTATAGGCACAGATTGATGGCATAGTAAAATAAAGGACCAGACCTGAAGTCAGGAAGATTCATTTTCCTGAGTTCAAATTCAGCCTCAGATACTTACTAACGGTGTGACCCTGAGCAAGTCACTTAAACCTATTTGCTTCAGTTTCCTCATCTGTAAAATGAGCTAGAGAAAGAAATAGCAAACCACTCCAGTATCTTTGCCAAGAACATCCCAAATGGAGTCATAAAGACACAAATTTGATTAAACATTTGAACAGTTCATATTTAGAGCCATCCTAAAAGGGATTAGGAGGGTGAGGTCTAGAAAGCTATACAATGAATAAAGCAGATTTGGACATAGGACACAAAAGGATTGCAGAAACCACAAAAGACTCACTAAGTCACCCTCACAAGGTTCAGATCTTCTGACAAACTGGGACCTAAGTTCTTGGCAGTTAGCAATGCCTCCTCCAAGAAACACTGAAGTAGCCTGGGGGAGATGCCAGTCACTCCCACCTCTTGATGACTCCAAGTCTCTCCAGTCCATGAAGTAACTGCCAATACTGCAACACCTGATCACCTATACTCAGGGAAAGAAATGCAAAGCAGAAGAGATAGCCAAGGCTTCGAGCTTCAGTATATGAGCTTATTGTTCCATCACTGCTTCAGGGGTTGGTAACAGGAAGAACTAATTCCACCTTGTATCAGGAAGCACCCCAATATACACAAGGGGACCTGCTATCACAGGCTCGTAAAAATGTATTTATAAAAGGAAAGACAACTTTCAAGGGATTAACAATCTTTTCAACCAAGCACATGTTTCATTCCTTTAACCAAGTACATATATCATTCACCTAGTTCAGAGGAGTCAACACCCTGAACTTCAAAGAAAATACAGAGAAATTAAAGGTTAACAGACATGGCTTCCTCTGCGGGAATTCAACAGACACTTGGACCCCAATATCTGGCCATAATTACCAGAGAGGGAAGCACTGACATCCGGGTTTTCGAAGCTGAGGGCTCTTTAAAGCAACTTCCCAGAGTCTTCATCTAGCCAAAAAAAAAAACAAAACTTTCAGTCACTAAGCCCAAAAATAAACACTCGCCTTCCCCCGACTTCAAATTTTTTTATATGCTTTTTAGAGTCAGAGGGCATCAAATCCCTTGTGAACCAGTGCCTCATTAACAAAAGGCTTGATCTTACAAATATTCTTAGGCTCCACAATGGGTGGGAATGATCCTTCTTAGTCATATTCAGATGCAAGCAATCTACTTCTTGATTATACTAAAATAAAAACAGCAAAATATCCTATTTTACTTGCCATTACATTCCTTCTACCCCCATTTCCATGGGAAGTCCAGTGAGGATTGTCAGAGCCCCAAAGCACACAATCCAGAGAGAGGAAGAAAACAGTAATAGTAGAAGCTATCTCTGCCATTAAGTCTTCTGAATGGGTAACCCTGCCTGCTCACTAGGAGACTCATGGTCTTTGTCTCGGTTTCTCAGGGACAGCTATGTGGCATGGTGAACAGAGACCTGGCCCTGGAATCAGGAAAACCTGAGTTCAAAGCAGACCTCAGACACTTATGAGCTATGGGACCCGAGGCAAATCATTTAACCTGTTTGCCTCAATTTCCTCATCTGTAAAATGGGAATAATAATAGCATTTACCTCCCAGGGTTATTGTGAAGACCATATTAAGTAATAATTTAAAATAATAATGTTCGTAAAGTGTTTAGCACAGTGTTTGGTACACTTACATAGTGTTATGTTCATGTTAGCTATAATTATAATTATCATTCCTTCCCTTTACCTCACAGTATAGGGATGGGGAAACCTCTGGTTGTGTAAGATTTTTTATTAAGGTACCTGATGAAAAAGGTCAAGTATGTGTGCCACTGGAAGGAGTCCAGCCCCAGAAGGAATGGTCACTGTTGTACTATATTGCAAGATTTTATAGAATTTCTCTCTCTGTCTCTTAGGGTCTGTATCTGCCTATCTCTGTCTCTATTTCTCTCCAACATCTAGCTCCCGCTCCACCCCACCCAGGCTTTAAGGACAATATTTTGGAACCTAGATACTTGACAGTCCTGGAGATTTTGGAAGGAAAAGAAACTGAGTTTTTACTTGAATTATTCAATTTAAAACATTCTGAACTCTCTAGCAAAGTTGAAAGGATTCAGAAGAACAGTGTTAGTGTGTTTCAGTGAGAGATATTTCAAAGGTGTGTGCATGTGTGTGTTCAACCTTTGTTGTCAAAGAAGACCATGTCATCAGACAAATAATGACATGACTTGCTCTTGACTTTGTTTTGAGTGAAGGAGAGCTGTGCAGGTCACCAACCTCACTTCTCCTCCACAGCCATCTGAAACCAGTGACCAGATATTCATCAGAATGACTAGATATGACCCAGGATGAGGCAATTGGGGTTAAGTGACTTGCCCAAGGTCACACAGCTAGTGAGTGTCAGGTGTCTGAGGTGAGATTTGAACTCAGGTCCTCCTGACTCCTGCACTGGTGCTCTATCCACTGTACCACCTAGCTGTCCTATTTCAAAGGTATAGTGATGCTGGAAGAGGAGGAGGCTATTTATATCCAGGAAACCAACCTTAGAACTTAGGATAAAGTACTGAGATCTTTTTTTAATATTTCTTTTTCCTGTGATATATTCTTGAAAAGGAAGAGATCAGAACTGATTGATTTAGTGACCAGATGTGACTTCAGAGGTTTTATGAAGAAGCACACTTCCCTATCTCTCCTTCTCAGACATGGCCAAAGAGCTGATGTATTTGATACAATGGAAAGTTTTATACTGGGGACTTGAGAGTAGGGATATGATAGGGATAGGAGGAGAAAAAGCACATTAAAAACATTCTTTTAAAGGAAAGTTGCTAAAGACTATAGCATCATCTACCAAATTTAAAGGTTGGCATTCTGGATGCAGATCCAGCTCTTCTGCTCATTGAAACATAATATTCCAAGACATATGGTCTTTTAAAGTAGAAGCTTCTAGGTCTTGTGAACTCCTGTCTGTATTTCTACAGTATTTAAATTATTTTGTTGTTGCTTGCAATATTTTTTCCTGAACCTCAGAGCTTTGAAACTTGGTTATGACATTCTTGAAAGTTTTCCTCCTGGGATCTCTTTCACGTGTGAATGACTAGTCATTTTGGCTATTATAAATATACAAATTAAAAATAAAAGACATGAAGAAAGATACCATCTGCATTTAGAGAAAGAACTGATAAATAGAAGTATGTCTAGAACAATTTTATATATATATGCATATTGGAGTGTGTATGTGTATATATGTGTGTACATGCACATATATACACATACACACATGCATACATATATGCACATACATTCTCACACACATATACCACTATTTGTGTTTAATAGTAGTCATCTTTAGGAATGGGGGAGAGAAAAGAGAAGAAAGGAAATTTACATGATAACTGTTGTATATTTAGAGGGGATGGCAAGTTGTACATGGTAGACATGAAGTTTCACGTGCAATCATTTGTACTATGTTATAGAAATGTTTGCTTTCTCCCATGAATTAAAAATAAATATGTTTTCTAAAAAGTTGGAATTCTGAAAATGTTGAATGTGATTAATTTTGCAGGGCTGCCTATCTTTTTTTCCCAGGCACATATCTGCTGAATTAGGTGTCCCTTGAAGACCCCTTTCCTATAGAGAGATTTAGTACTTAAAAGAGCATGAAATGTTTTTTTTCTGTAAAGGAAAAGTATCAATTAAATTAGTAAAATATGTAAGATATTGCAACTGTTATAGATGAACACGATCATTTTGATTCCAAAAAAAAGAATAGAAAAGTAACTTTAATGAAAATTGTTTATAGTATGTGTGTATGTGTGTGTGTATACATACACATATGGAAACACACTTTTAGGAAAGCTTTTAGATAGCATTGGAACACTTTGGAATAAAAAAATAAAATGTTGTGTAAGTATAAGGACTGAGGGAACCTCACTGTGGCAGTCTTTCTAGGAATCTAGACATGCAGCTAATCAGCAAATAGGGTAGTTTGGAGACAACAATCCAACCCAGAGAGTGCATAGGCATTCATACCCCCAGGTGAGAGGTGTAAGTGGTCACTATGCCACCTGGCTTACGGCTAAATCATTGGAAAGGCTATGTTGTATTAAGTAAAGACCAAGATATATCCTTTGTCACTCTAGTAGCTTCTATTCTTTTCTTCAAAAATCATGTATAGGTAGATAAGCATCTACCTACTTCCTGCCTTCCCCCTTAAATGCCCCTCTTTAAAATACAACTGATCTTTCATGTGGTCACATGTGCAGAGGACTGCCAAGGCACATTCAGACCTTGCTTAGGAACCAGCTGCTCTTGAAAGAACAAGTATGATCTGGCATATACAGTATTAGAAGTGGGTTAGAAGACCTCACCAACATTGGTATTGGAATATCAAAGTCCAAATACCCACCAAAATGCCAAATTATCTCAGTTCTTTAAATAGCTGGGACTTGCTTTCTGAAATCAGGTTTTTTACATGATTGGGATAATCTAAAGAAAAGTTGGAATCTAAGGAAACTTGGAATTCTTCTGATGGAATTATTTTCTCAAAAGCCTAAAAACTCATAGCATACAGTGTTACGAATTTCGGGAAGGAATTATTTTCTCAGACAGCAACTGGCAGAAATTTGAGCATGTAACAAATGGAGAGAGCATTTCAAATACTCCACTTCTATAGAGTGTAGGACATCTCATAGAAACATATCTTTGAAAGAGGAGAGGTATTAAATTAAGTGCAGGAGGTATGTGAACTTTAGGGAAATGTCTGATTCAATATGTGAATGTATGAAAACAATGTAATAACTTCAAAATCCTTTTATCTTTTCTAATTGCCTCTATCCCTTGCTTGATTAAGAAATCATCTCCTTATCCATAACCTTGAGAGGTAAATAATTTGTATCTTTTCTAATTTTTAATAATATAATCTTTAATATTAAAGTTGTATAGCCATTTAGAATGTATTGTGGAATGTGGTGTAAGGTATTGATCTAAACCTAATTTCTGCCAGCCCAATTTCCAGTTTTCCTAGCAGTTTTTATCAAATAGCAGGTTTTAAGTTTTCAATTTTATCAAATACTGGGTAACTGAGTCCCATTATTTCTAATTCTCCCTTATCTAGTTTATTCCATTGATCTATCTCTATATTCTTTAATCAATACCAGATGGTTTAAATGACTGCTGTTTATAATATAACTGGAGATGCATAAGTACTATTGCCCCCCCATCCCTACTTCTTTTCATTGATATTCCACTTATTTTCTTTTCCCAAATGAATTTTGTTATTACTTTATCAAGTTATATAAAATATTTTATATAGTAGACTGAACTCCAGAAAGACATTTTAAGTAACGGAAAGGCCAAGGAGCAAAGTACACTATTGGTGTTAGACCAACATCTTACACTTCACACAAAAATAAGAGTCAAGTAGATATGTGACCTAGATACCAAATATCATATCATGAACAGATTAGACAGAAAGGAAAGAAAAACTTTTTAAAACTATAGATAGGAGGAGTTTTGATAAATCATAACATAGAGGTTATCAGAGAAGGTAAAATAGCTATTTATTACATAAAATGGAAAAGTTCTTGCATAAGCTGTATCAGTTCAAGTTAGAATGAGAAGGGAAACAGTTAAGTAAAAAAAAATTTTCAGAAAATTTCTTAGATAGCCAAGATATTAGACACTGAAATATATATGCATATATTTATATATAAGATGAAGAGCCATTTCCCAATTGATAAAGAGTCAAAGGAAGTGAAAATGTAATTCTGAAAAGAAGAAAGAAAAGCTACCAGAAACCACATGAAAAATGGCTCTTAATCATCAATAATATAAGACATTCCAATTTAAAACTCTGAGGTTCTACCTTACACTCATTAGATTGGTAAAGATAAGGGGGAAAATAATATGCCTGGAAAAACAGACCCTGTCATCAGAGCTGTTAATTGTTCCCTTTGGAAATAAACCCCTAACATCACTATACCCTCTGCATACCCTTTGATCCATTCCACTTCTACTTTCTTTATCTGTATGTGTGTTTCTCTGTGTCTTGTGATATTAATCCCTTTTTAACCTTTGAAGGAGACTGGTGTCCTGTTTTTGAGGAGCAGGGAGAGAGGAAAGGATCTGTGTCTTCTCTTGCAGGCTGAGCTATATTTTGGAAAATCCCATGTTTGGTAGTGGCATCTTGAAACCTATAGGGAGTCTCACCAATTGGGGGATAGCTAAACAAAATATGGTGCATGAAAGCAGTAATGGAATATTATTGTACTTTAAGAAACAACAAATTTGAAAATTTCAGAGAAGCATCAGAGGGTATATGAACTGATAAAAGGTGAAATAAGCAGAAGCAGGAAAATAATATTCAAGATTGGAAATGCAAAAAAAAATAACAAAAATGAAACTGAATACTGCATAATTATGATGACAAACTTGGCCCCAAACAAATTTTGGAAAATGCAGCACTCTCCCTTCATTGGACAGGTGGGAGACTGCAATTTTTGTAAAATTTGCAATGTTGCATGTTTCTCTAGATAAAATCAATGTAGTGAAATACTTATTCAAAAATGTTACTAGCAATGACTCAATGGGTAGAAGGGAGAAATAAATGTGATGTAAAACTAAAAGATATTAATAATTAGATAAAAATTTTTGAAAAGAAACATCCAAGTCACGGGCTTGCTGAGTGGAAAAAAGAAAGGTATCACAGATGCCAGTAAGAGACAACCTGTGGCATTACAGAATACAATTCATTCAGTAGTTTTTATCAAATTATTTGGCACTCTATCTTCCTCATTATTCTATCACTGGGAGACCAAGAGAAAATGCAAAATAACTAGAAGTGACTGTGAAAGACTAGTCATATCCATCTGGCAACTTCAGTAGACCATATATATGTGGAAATTGAAAGTGTTAATGAAAGAGTGACCCTTGGTTTAGACTAGAGCTCATAGACAGGACTTAGTGCTTTAGATAGGAAAGCATAGAATCATAGGATTAGAAAGGCAAGGAACCTTACAAACTACATACAGGAACCACCTAGGCTCGGTGAACTCCACTTTAAAACATGTTGATAAGCATATTTCAGTATAATTGGTTACCTTTGTAATCCTAAGTATTTTGTTTATTCATTTTTAAAAAATATATCCTTTACCAGACTGACAATTGAGTCCGTGGTACATGCACCAAAGGTTACCAACCATTTGTGTATTCCATCCCATCATTTTCTGGTTGGGTGCTCTAGCCACTATGAATATAAGAAATATAATTCTTTGCCTAAGAACCTATTCTAATTTAGTTCAGAACTCTTAACTTTTCATATTAACCTCCTTCATATTCCCTGCTATATATTTATCTGTAAAGTGTATCAATGTTTTAGGAAGACTGTCCCAATGACACTACTGGTCAATGACCCTTAGTTATACACATCTCTCAGTGAGTGGAACCATTTTTTATGGGATACTCAAGACAGGAGAAGCAGAGTGAGGCAGTGGGAAGAGAACTGGTCCCAGAGGTGGAAACTCTACACTCACATTTTGGCTCTGCTGCTTACTAGTTGGACCATCCTGAAAAACCACAGAACCTCCTTGAGTCTTAGTTTCTTTATTTCTGCTGCCCTGTCCTATCCTTTCCTTTCTTTTCTTTTCTTCCTTCTTTTTCTTTCTTTCTTTCCTTCCTTCTTTCCTTTCTTTCTTTCTCTCTTTCTTTCTTGTCTCTCCTAAAACCTTAGACCCTATGCACTCTGAAAGCCTACGGACTGAACAATGAAGGGTCCCTGCCCAACCTCCACTTCATGGCTGTTTTTGGACCCTCCTGGCTTAGAGTGAATGTCAATAGTAACAGTTTCTCTTCCAAACAACAACCCTAAGACTCCTACCCCTCCCAGCATGATTTATCTATTTGTGTTTTTCTTTTCTATTAAAGGAGCCAACCCCTGAACTATTTTTTAAGGAGTGTTCACTGAGTGGGCATTATTTCACTTTAAGTGAGTATCTGAAAAGGCCTTAACCTAAGAGGCCAAGGCCTCCCAGTGCATCCTGGGCCATCCCCAATCATTCTGATGAATATCTACTGGATCCAGATGGCTCAGAAGGAGAGAGTGAGGTTGGTGACCTGAGCAGCCCTCCCTCACTCAAAACAAAGTCAAGTGCAAGTCATGTCATCATTTCTCTCATGTCATGGTCCTCCTTGAAGGCGAAGGGTGAACACAACCTGTGAGTAGACTGAGCTGCCTAAATGGGGACCCAGCTAGCAGGGAAACTCAGCTCATCCTCTCTGTTAACCTGGCCTTCTCCCTTTCCTTCTCCACTCCAAAAGAGGGTAAATTTTGATGACCAGAAGCTGCCCAGTTGGCTTCAGGTATATTGGCTAGATTCCTTTCCTTTTCTTTCATATCTTGTCCTTTCCTTTCCTTCCTTCCTTCCTTTTTTCTTTCTTTTTTTCTTCCTTCCTTGCTTCCTTTTCTTCTTTCTTTCTTTCATGTCTCCCCTAAAATCTTAAATCTTGTACACTCTGAAAGTCCATGGACCGAACAATGAAGGGTCTCTGCCCAACCTCTACTCCATGGCTATTTTTGGACCCTCCTGGCTTAGAGTGAATGTCAATAGTAACAGTCTATTTTCCAAACAACAATGCTGAAGCTCCTGACCCTCCCAGCATGATTCACCCATTTATCTTTTTCTTTTCTGTTAAAGGGGCCATCCCCCTGACTACTTTTTAAAGATGCCTATTCACTGAATGGACATTACCTCGCTTTAAGTGAGCACCTGAAAAGGCCTTAGCCTAAAAGGCCAAGGTCTCCCATTTCATCCTGGGCCATCTCCAGTCATCCTGATGAATATCTGGTCACTGAATCTAGATAGTTCAGGAGGAGAATATGAGGCTGGTGACCTTGCACAGCCCTCCCTCACTCAAAACAAAATCAAGTGCAAGTCGTGTCATCATTTCTCTGATGTCATGGTCCTCTTCAAAAATGAAGGATGAACACAACAGTTTTATTTCTGGAATAATCATATTTAATGTTGCTATGTCATAAGCTATTGTATGGTTTTTATAAAATGTAAAACACAATTTAAAGGCTAGGTATTATGATTTGGGAATCTCTGCTCTATTTGGTAGGACAAGTAGTGTTTCTTCTTTTTTGTAAAAGGCGATACCTAAGACTGGACGGCTGGAGAGCCACAGTACAGATGAGGTAAACCATGAGAGGGAAAGTGAGCAAAAGGGAAAATAAGCCTCTCTCATTCCCTCCAGGATGAACCAGTTTATTCTAACTTCAACTGAAGTAAAGTCAGAGGATGAGTCAAGGACTAAGGTGAATTCCTATAGGATGAATTCCTCTAAGGATTCCATAAAGTTGAAGACCATAGAATGACTAATACTTAAACACATGAACTGAAAGATTCATTGATTGTTGTGGGGAAATTTTAACTCAAATCAAACATGCCAATCTAACAAATAATTTTTTTAAAGAAGACCTTTAGCACTGGTACTGAATGCCACTCATTCATTGGTTTAGATATTTGAACACTTTGTGGATTTGTGATCTCACTGATAGCAGTATTCTATCTAACAGGTCAAATCAAAAACCTTGCTCTTAATCCTTACCATGACCTCCAGTCCTTTGACCCCTCAATTCTCTCCCAAGCCATCTCCCCTACATCAGTTATTTTCTTTTTTTTCCTCCATCTTGACCCCTTGTTGAACCAATTCAACTCTACAATGTCCTCCTCTCCTGAATCTCTAACCCTCCCCTTATAATTCTGACAATTAGGCCTTGTCAAGGGTCTTGAATCACTTCCACCCTTTTCTCCTTCATGCGTACCTTCCCTCATGTGGAAGGACACTGTTGAACACGTGTGCTGTTGAACAAAGATAGTGAAAATTACACAATTGTTCTGACTGAATCCACTACAAATTTATGCTACACAACCTCATTGCTGCTAGGCAAGTACTATACCTTTCTTATCAACTCGCTATCCTTTTTTCCACTATATTTCTTCCAGACCTTTTCATCGCTCCTCAAATCTCCCAGAAGTCTCCATCCCCCACTCCCCTCAATTGAGAACCTTACCCTATATTTTACAGAATAATGTTGAGGCCCTTTACTGTGAACTTCTCCTTCTCCTCTCTTTCTCATTTCATTTCACTCATAAGCCTCCTGCCACTATTTCTTCCTTTACCCCTATCTCACATGATGGAGGGTACTCTTATGTGTCTCTTCCTGCTCAAGAGATACCATGCCTTACTAACTCCCCTAACAGATAGCTCCCTCTTTCACACTCACTCTATTACATATTTTCAATATTTCCCTTCTGGCTCATTCCCTACCGTTTAAAAACATGTCTATGTCTCCCTGATTCTGGGAAAAAAACCTTCACTTTTTTCTTTCATCCTCACTATTGTCCTATATGTCTTCTTGCCCTTTCTGTCTAAACTCCCCAAAGAGGCCATTTATAGTGATGTCTCCGTTTTCTGTCTCCCTTTCTTCTTAAGCTCTTACAATATGATTTCCAACATTATCATTCCACCAAAATGACTCTCTCCAAAGTTATTAATGATCATAGTTGCCAAATTCAATGACTTTTTCTTAATCCTCATTGACTTCAATCTCTCTGCAGCCTTTGACACTGTTGATCACTCTCTCCTTGATATTCTCTTATCTCTAGGTTTTGGGGACACAAGCCTTGTCTGGTTCTTGTCCTACCTCTAAGATCATTGCCTGTCAGTCTCCTTTGCTAGATCTTCATCCAGATCACATGCTTTAATGGAAATATCCCTCAGAGTTCTGCTGTGGATCTTCTTCTCTTTTTCCTCTATACTACTTCATTTGGTGATCTCATCAGCTCCTATAGATTTAATTAGCATTTCTGTGCTCACAGTGCCCAAATCTATCTATACCATCCCATCCCCTTTGCTGACCTCCAATCATACATGTTCAGCTGTCTTTTAGACATCTTGAGCTGGATGTCCAGTAGACATCTTATCTCAACAGGCATCATTCTCCCACACCTTTAGACTCACAAGCAAAGAGCCATCCTGGACTCCTCAGTATCAACCCTCTCATCCAATCTGTTGTCAACCTTTACCTTTGCAACATCTCTCTGACATGCCTCTTTTTGTCCTCTGACATTACCACTATTTTAATGCAGGTCTTCATCATCTCACACCTTGATTTCTGCAATAGCCAAATTATGGGTCTGACAGCCACAAATCTCTCCCCTCCAATCCATCCTCCATTCACTACTAAAGTGATTTTCCTAAAGCACAGATTCAATCATGTCATCCCTCCGCCTTACACAATAAGCTCCATTGGCTCCCTAAGGTCTGCAGGACCAAATTCAAAATCCTCTCTTCGGCATTCAAAACCCTCCATAACATAACCCCCTCCTCCCTTTTCAGCCTTTTTACACATACATTTTGATCCAGTGACACTGGCCTCCTTCTTCCAGGAACAAGATTCTCTTAGTTGTAGGCATTTTCTCTGGCTGTTCCCTCTGTTCCCTCCTCTTCTCCCTTTCCTGGCTTCCTTTGCTATTAGCCCTTTGTTTTGGAAGAAGACTAATGACATCCTTGGGCAATATCTAGACTTATGAGTGAATTGGATTTAAGTGAGGCAGAGGTGCACAAAATCATCAGCCTCGCTCTCTCTTCCAGGGTCATTGAAGTCCAGTGGTGAAGGCCCAGACTGCAGAGGATGACCTTGGTGTCTGACCAAGCTGAGGCCTGTTGGTTACGCTCAATCTAGTTTAGCCTGTCTGCTGAGAAGATTTTAGCATGCTGCTACACATGCTACATCTTCTTGGAGCCACAGGTGAGTGCTGGGTAGACACCAAAGATGGATGAGCATCAGCAAGCCCTCACACCAAAAGTACTAGTCTTCCTTAAATACCCCATACACCCCTTTAAGTCCCAATTAAAATCTCATCTTTTACAGAAAGTGTTTCCCAACCCCTCTTAACTCTCTTGCATTCTCTCTCCTAATTATTTCCTATTTATTCTATGTGAAGGGAATTATGATTTTTATAATAATCGATATGACATGTGTAATGAATATACTCATTGATTAGATTTTTCAGAATTGCCTCTCTTGTGAGTCAAACTTACAATACAGCTTAAAATGCTCAATCAGACTTTGGCAAGTCTCACAATCGCTGCCTGTATGCCTGAAGTGAAATGAATCAAACATTGTAGAACCTGTTCCAGTCACAGAACTTTGTTCCTATGACCTACCAAGAAATGGCCCTCAAGGATTTGAGCAATATTCCTCCCACAGGACTCCAACATTGTTGTACTGGCTTTCATTTGTGGGTTTGCCATGAAAAACCATGGGAATGGCTGTTTGTAATCTACCTTCCCCCCTCCCTTCCCACTTGTGATTAATGTATATAATCTCTGTCTTCACCTCAGCGAAATGCAATTCTGATCAGGAAAATTCCTGATTTGCAAATCTGCTCCTCATAATGAAATTAATTAATTAAGCATCTACCGGACTGCTGGCACTGTCTCTGGCCTGCTGTTTCATCATTCTTGGGTTAGAGACTGGCTCACTAAGGCCCCTGTCAACATCTGTATGCAGGTTATTTGTATTTAATTGTTTAGTTATTGTCTCTCTCGTTAGTTTGTAAGCTCTGGGAAGGCAGGAGCTGTCTTTTGCCATTTTTTTTTGTAGCCCCAGCATTTAGCATCATGCCTGTTAATGTTCATGGATTGACTGATTGAGAACACAAGCCATTCATCCCTTCCATTTTGACTCCTGTTTATGGCCTCCCCAGAAGACCCGCTTCATTCATAAGCTAGGAACCTTCTTCTATAAATCAAGAGTATCCATTCAAACAGAGAAAACAATCTTCGTGAACAAGAGCTAAATAGAGATTCAACCTTTCCAAGTGCTTTACATAATCTTTTGAGAGCACAACAAAGGGATTTAAAAGATGCTGGGGTATGGACCCAGGGCCCCAACTCTAAAGTTCCAAAGCTCACTTTTGGATCTGCCTATGGAAGAGGAGTAGGTGAAAAAACTAAAGAATTAACCACGGTGCCTCACTCTTCTCTGGTCCTAAATAGCAGACCAAGTTTGTTTAATTTAATTCAATCTTTCAAGTATGGTTGATTTCATCCTACAGAAGAAAATCTTCAGCACTTTTAGTAGATGAGGGTTGATGGGCTATGAGGGCTGATGATCACCTGGTGATGAACCTCATTAAGAGCCTTTTCAGACTTCTCTAGACTGGTCTTCAGATGACAAACAGACACTAGATCTGGACAAGGCCTTGCTTGCTCCAGCTTTCTAAGGGCCACTTGAACTTGGAATGGGCTGCTACAGACTCCAGAACTCAGGAATCATTCCAATCATGATAAGGTATAGGGTGTGGAAGATTAATTTTTACTATTAAACTATTAATCTTTACTCAATCCTAAATCAACTTCCTTGTCTTTCAGAGACTCTGAACTTAGTGGCCAGTGGCTTGCTTTTTTCAATATTTCGATAACTATTATAAGATAACTGGTTTCCTTTGTAATCTTACATATTTTATTTAATGGATTTAAAGGTTGTTGTGAGAAGGCATCCATGTTGTTTGTTGTTGTTTTTCAGCCATTTTAGTCATGTCCAACTATTTGTGACCCCATTTGGAATTTTCTTGGCAAAGATACTGGAGTGGTTTACCATTTCCTTCTCTAGCTCATTTGACAGATGAAGAAATTGAGACAAACAGCGTTCAGTGACTTGTCCAGGATAACATAGCTACTATGTATCTAAGGTCAAATTTGAACTCACGTCTTCCTGACTTCAGGCCTGGCACACTATACACTAAACTTCCTAGAAGCCCAAAAGGGTCCATAAGTTTCATTCAATTGTCAAAGAAATTCTCTCTCTCTCTCTCTCTCTCTCTCTCTCTCTCTCTCTCTCTCTCTCTCTCTCTCACACACACACACACACACACACACGCACACACACACACACATACACACACACACACACACACACAAACACACACACAACATGGGAAGAACTTCTGTTCTATATTGCTTCCCAGTCACTCTCCTCCCCACCCCCATCCTATCCTCAAAATCAAAGGTTTCCTTTAAAAACCCTTTTAACAGTTTTTTTAAATTTGCATCATTTCAAAAAAAATTTTTAAAGGAACATCTTAAATTTAATTATTTATTGTAAATTTGTGGGTTTTTTCCTTCATTGAAATTTTGATGACACAATATGGTGTTATGTAACCATACAGTATTGTGTTGTAAACAAGTCATGGTCATTTACACACACTTATTCCTTCCAATGCATGCTGGACTTCCAGAGAATGTGGGACACACTCACCTGTCGATACTTGCTTATTAAGACCTAGTGGACTTGACCACAGACTGGTTATAACTTACATTTTGTGTGTTTATTTGACAGATAATGTAATTACTACAACTCTGTTATACAATAGATGAAACATGTTTGAAGTTTTTGATTTTCTTCTCTTCCCTTATGCTTCCACTGCCCCCTTATTTTTTATCCAATGCCCCCCAATGGCACTAGAGGCTACCACTGACCCCTGGATCATTCCAGCACCTTCCAGAGGGAGACATTGCCCACTTTGGGAGCCTTTAATCTATGGTCCATTATGTTTGGAAGAAGGAGGCAGGCTGGAGTACCTTCTTTCTCCAGGACCTAAACAAGTCTTACAAGGAGTTAAGAAAACTGTCTTTCTGCTGCCTTTATCATGGTTCTAATCTGTCTCCTATGGATACCACCTAAGCAGTTGAAGTGCAAGAAGATAATAACTGTTTCAGCACATACCACTACTAAATATTTTGCCCATTCATATCTTTATTTGATCTTCAAGTACAGCAGATGGCATGGCAGTGGAAGAAAGCATCCAGTTATGCCAATTCTGATCCTATGGATAAAAAAACTAATTACCATAAAGGCGTTTTGTTAACATGACATGAATAAACTTGATCACTTACTTCCAGAGTTAGAGAGAAGGTAGGTGGTTGAAGGGTTTGTCCTTCTAAAGTGAAACTTCTTGGTGACAGAGGGCTATGAATGAGAGAATGTCGCATATAGTATCAGACATGGTTGATAGCTTGGCTGGTTTTGTTGAACTTTTATGTTTTGGTTTTTGTTTTCTTTTATTTTTGTTAGAAGATTTTTCTCTGGTAATGAAAGTAGGGAGGAGAATATTTGGAAATAAAGATGATGTGAAAATCAAAGATACCAATACAATTTTTCTAAAAGAGAATAAATCATGTGGAAGACATACAATCCCCAAAGAAGCTAGGCAAAAAAAATCTAGGTTCTTTTTAGGGATGTCATTTGTCAGAAGGTTGGAGGAAGGTGAATAAGAAAGCCAGAAGGAAGGATGGCAGAGTATAATACAATAATGATACATAATTCATACAGTGATTACAGAACGGTGTCTTCAAGGGAGGGTATGGTAGTGGTGAGTTGATAAGTAACAACTATATTCAGATATTAGCTTTATCTCCCCCTATGTTTGAATTTTGTCAATAATCCTTTCAGGTGTACAGTTTCTCATGAAAAGAATTATCCTAAAAAAACAATTATCCTAAACAAAAAGAATTTATCCTAAAACTTTGAGAGAGTTTGTTTACCTAATCTTGCTCTTTAGATAATAATAAAATTCTTAAACAAATTAATCATTAGGGCTAATAATCCTCACAAGGAACAAAACATCTTGGCCTGGAGGAAAACAGAATGAGTATTTGCGTATCCTCTTTAGTTTCATAGAATTTCTTCATCACAAAATGTCTATATAAAATTCACATTGCTTTTAACAAAATAATGAAGAGAAAAATGAGCAGAACCTAGAGAAAGTTGTATGTAGTAATTAACCGCAAAGGACATGAAGGAAGATGTAATCTGCATCTAGAGAAAAAGCTGATAAATAGAAGCATATATAGAATGGTTTTATGTGTGTGTGTGTGTGTGTGTGTGTGTGTGTGTGTGTGTGTGTGTGTGTGTACACATACATACATATCTGGGTCTAACATTGCCCTTTCTGGGGTAGGGGAAAAAATAAGGAAAAAATTGAAAGTTACAGGACAACTTTATTATATATTTAAAAGGAATAGTAAGTCATAGATCTGTAGCTTCGAGTATAATTATTTTTTTCTATTTTACTATGTTATGGAATGCTTTTTTATTTCTTAAAATGAAAATAAATAACTTTTTTTTAAAAAATACACATTACAAAGAAGCCACCACTTGAGGGCTTCATAATTGAATAGGATGCTTTCCATGCAAAGGCAGGAGCTAACATCCTCTATATTAATATTAATAGCAAGGATATTTGGCAAAGAAACTATTAAGAAGAACTATTTTTAGGAAACTATTCAAAGTAAAAATTATTAACTGTGGTTTAAAGAGCCTTGAACCAATGAAGAGTGCAATTTTTGGCACTTTTTCCTTCAGTACTTGAAGGGTGCTCTTCATTGTACAAGTACACAGAATTAAATAATCCCTCTGTATAGGGAGTATACATTCTAATGGGAGAGGAAACAAGAATATACAATAATATATATATGGTAAACATAGAGTGAATATATACAAATACACAGATCAACTAGATATAAGGTTGTTTGGGAGGAGGCACTAGTAATTGAGATCGGGAAAAACCTCATGAAGAAAATCATGCTTGAGCTGCATCTTAAAGGAAGAAGAGGAGGAAGAGGAGAAAGAGGAGGAGGAGGAGGAGGAGGAGGAGGAGGAGGAGGAGGAGGAGGAGGAGGAAAAGACTCGATAAACCAAAAATGATGAGGGAGTGCATTTCACACATGTGGGATGGCTGATGCAAAGGAGAAGAAACAGGAGCTATAGAGTCACAGAGTATGGGAAAGGAAATAATGTAAAATGGGACTATAAAGCTAGGTTGAGACCAGGTTGTATAGGGTTAAATAAAGGAGCTCATATTTTATCCCGCAGGCAATAGGAAGTCACTTGAGTTGATTCAGTAGGGGAATCATATGGTTGAATGTACTTTCAAGGAAAATTGCTTTGGTTTGCCTAAAAGATTATTTTATGAGGAAAACCAAGTGTTGCAATTTATCTCACAGTTTATATGAGGATCATACAAGGCCAAATGATAAATATGGAACAAAATGGAGTCAGGTCCCCAAACCAAAAGTTAAGCCCGAAATTCTTTTATAACAAGCTTCATTTACTCATGGAAGAAAACAAATAGAAATTTTATCAAAGAGGCTATAGAAATCTGTTCCATTTTATGGTTCACAAAGCATGTTACATGAGTTATCTCATGTGCTCCTCCAAACACTGCTGTACAGGAAGTGTTATTATTATCAATACTCTATGAAAAACACTGAGGCTGAGAAAGGCTAAGTGATTTACCCATAGTTGCATACAGTCAGTCTGACCCAGAATTTGAATATAGGGCTTCCTGACCCCAAGTCTATCCATCTATCCATGATACCACCTAAATGTCTCAGATCAGATTTAAAAAGTCACATACTACATTTTTAGAAGGAATAGAAAGTTCTGCATAATAGATCTGCAGTTTCAGGGGTAATCTTTGTTTTATATTCCACTTTGTTATGGGAATGTTAGGGGTTTTTTTCTTAAGCTTAGAAATTTTTATTTGAAAAATTTATATTTAATTTTAAAAACAAGACCAAGTTACATTTATATGAGAAATGCAGTTAGTTCAATATTAGGAAAACTGTCCATATAATGGCTATATTAATAGCAAGAATAATAAAAATCATAGATATGGAAAAAACTATGAACAAAATATAATACTCATTTTGGTTTAAAACACTATTGTTCTTCTTTCATTTTAAAAGACCAATGACCTCCCTAGGTAATATCTTGACTCATGGATAAACTGGATTTAAGTGAGGCAAAGTTGAACAAAGTTATTAGCCTCACTTTCTCTTCCAGATTTCATCTAAGTTCAGTGGCAGGACAAAGTCAAGATAATTAGCAATGACCCAGGATGCATTGGATGACCTTGACATCTCCAATATCTGACCAAGCTCTAGAAGCTCCACAGCACCTACTTCAGCTACCTTCATGGCCATTGAAACACATTGTTCTCATCCTGTCATTCTGCTGGGGAAAGTGTTTACATGTTAGGTCAGACACATGCGCACGTACACACACACACACACACACACACACACACACACAGTGCATATTAGAGCTTCTTAGAGACACAAGGGGGAACTGGGTGAGAGGTAGATACCAAAGGTGGATGAGCAACCCTCATAAGGGCTGAGCAGAACTTCACATCAGAAGTTCTAGTTCTCTCTGAACACCCCATATACTAAAAAGCAAAGGAATTAATGGACTTTTCCTTTATATTGGAAGTAGTATTTATCTAAAACTAAAAACCAGCATTATCTAATGTGAACAAATTAAAGACCTTCCCAATAAAATTGGGTTAATGCCAGTATATCCATTTGTCCCTCCTGTTATTTGATAAGATTTTATAAATATTAGCTATTACAATAGTACAAGAAAAAGAAGGTAACAGCATAAGGATAAGCAAAGAAAAAAACAAAATTATCACTTTTGCAGAAGATAGGATATTTTACTTAGAAAACCTTGAGAGTCAACTAAAAATTGAAGCATTAACTCCCAAGTTACCAAATATAAAGCAAATCAATAGAAGTCATCATAATTCATGTTTAATTCCAACAAAACCCAGCAGGAAGCATTAGAAAGAGAACTTCAATTTAAAGTAAATACAGGATATATAAGTACCTACCAAGACAAATTAGGAGCTATATAAATACAACCATGAAACACTTTTTACACAAAGACAGTCATAAAGATTAGGAAAATACTAACATCTCATAGGCAGGCAACATAATAAAAATGACAATACGACCAAAATTAATTTATTCAGTCATTGACCTATCAACTAAATCATCAAGTTATTATTTTATAGAATTAGAAAAATATAATAATGAAATGCATATGAAGACACAAATAATCGAAAATCTCAAGGGAAATTATGAGAAGGCCAAATAATAAACTCAAAGACCCAGAACTGAAATAAGGTCTCCCCATTTAACAAAAACTGTTTGGAAAACTGGAAATCAATCTGACAGAAATTAGGTTTAAACCAAGACCTCCAATTAA
This sequence comes from Notamacropus eugenii, assembly GCF_028372415.1. Classification (NCBI taxonomy): domain Eukaryota; kingdom Metazoa; phylum Chordata; class Mammalia; order Diprotodontia; family Macropodidae; genus Notamacropus; species Notamacropus eugenii. The sequence continues at coordinate 137,163,512 of NC_092878.1, read as the reverse complement.
ATAGATATATAGCTAATATAAAAAAGTCACATTGTAAGCAAATTAGAAGATATAAGAAAAGAAGGGAGGGATTCAACATCTACATATTGACTACTATGTGCTAGATATTGTACTAAAAACTGTGGGGTTTTTGTACAAATATTGCATCATTCGAAACTTTTACAAAGATTGTGACATTTGAGACTCACAATAATCCTGCAACATGGTGTTTTTATATCCTCATTTTATATTTTGGGAAATTGAGGCAAATGTACCAATCGCCAATAGAGAAATGAAAATTATATAAACTCTGAGGTTTTAGCTCACACCAATCAAATTGGCAAAGATGACAAAAAAGAAAAATGATAAATATTGGAGGGATTGTTGGGGAAGGGGGTACATTAATTCACTTCTAGAAAACAATTTGGAGTCATTCCCCAAAAGTTACTAACCCCCATAAGCCCATTTGGCCCAGTGGTATCTACATGAACTGGCCTATATTTCAAAAAGTTCAAAGTAAAAGAAAAAAAGACCTGTATGTGCAAAATTTTTTCATAGCAGTTCTTTTCATAGTAGCAAAAAAACTGCATCATCAATCATCATCAATCGAGGGAATGGTTAAGCAAATTATGGGATATGAATATAATGGTGTACATTATACATGTGCAGTAAGGAATGATAAAAATGGATAGTTTCAGAGAAACCTGGGAAGATTTGTATGAATGGAAATAAATGAAATGAAGTAAGCAGAACCAGGACAATAATTTACATAATAACAACACTTTAAATATTAAAAAAAAAAACTTGGAAAGACTCTCAATATGATCAATACAATTACCAATCATGAATCCAGAGGATTAATAATAAATTCTGCTACTCACCTCTAGACAGATGGATGATGATCTCAAACTGTTAAATGGGAGATTTATTCTTGCACATGGTTAATTCAGGAAGTTGTATTACTTGATTAGGCATATTTTTTTTTTACTAGGGTCAGTGTTCTTTTTTCTAAGGAGAATTAGAGAGAAATGGAAATAAATGACTGTTAATTGAATAGAAAGGGAAAATAAAATCAAACTTATAATTTAAAGAAACAAATAGAATTCATGCCAAGAGTTCATGGAAAATAACTTGCAGATATGAATAGCTGTTATAATTAGGGTTTTTTGCTGTGCTAAATTGGGCGCTCAGCAAATGTAACCTCTTCTAATTCTTCAGGTGTCCAGGTCAATTTCGCACCATTCCTTATCATTGCCTTTCCCATTTAGTTCAACGAAGCTCTTAGTCCTGGTATAACCAGTTTTCCATTGCTTTGCATTTTAAAAATTAATGAAAATTTATTATTATTATTACTATAACAAACATGAACACTTCAATAAATAATGAACAGAAAAAGAATTACATATAAAACTGAATTTCTGCTACATGCGGTTTGTGAGTTATTTTTTTTAGAGCATATATTGAATTTAACATGGTAGTTAACAAAATTGCACTGCTTGATTGTGTATTTTCTGAACTTTCTTCTTTTTTCCTGTATATTTGCAATGGCAAGTAAAATAGATCAAGATCAAGAAGCATAATGCCTCCATTTGAATATGAATGACTAAGCAGGATCTTTCCCACCCATTGTCAAACTTAGGAAGATTTGTAAGAAGGCCCATGCGTTTTGTTAATGAGGTGCTGGTTCTCAAAGGACATGATGCCCTCTGACTCTAAAAAGTGTATAAAGACTCTGAAGGTGAGATTTTACTTTGGGGCTTTCTTACTGGAAGTGTTTGTTTGGTCATATGAGGACTCTGGGAGTCCTCTAAAGGTGTCCCCTGGCTTTGAAAACCCAAATGTTGGTGCTTCCCTCTCTGGTAGCTGTAGTCAGACTGTTGGACCTGTCTGTTGAATTCAGGCAAAGGAAGCCATATCTGTTGATCTTTGACTTCTCTGTATTTTCTTTGAAGTTCAGGGTGCTGACTCCCCTGAACTAGGTGAATGATATATGTACTTGGTTAAAGGAATGATACATGTGTTTGATTAAAGTGATTGTTAACCCCTCAAAAGTTGCCTTTCCTTTTATGAATGCAGATCTAAGAACCTGTGATAGCAGGCTCTCTTGTATATGTTGGGGTACTTACTAATATAATATTTTTAAAAATATTTCATTGGAATTTTTTTTCTTTATTGTCTCTTCCTACCAACTCATCCTACTATCTCAACTCTACCGGAATAAAAGTCCTCCCATATAACCAATAATCAGTCAACAAAGAAAAATTTAAAAATTGACCATTTCTGAAAATTTATGTCTCATTCTATATGTCTAAGCTCTCACCTTTCTTCCAAGAGATAGGAGGTATGCTTCATCATCAGTCTTCCCAACTCATAGTAGGTCACTACACCCAATTCTGAAGTCTTTCTCAGTTGTTGGATTTTTTTTTTTACATTATTTTAGTCTAAGTGAAAATTCTTTTCCTGAACATTGTACACAGTTACAGCCACATTGTGCAATGACTTATGTTGATAGGCTTATGTTGATAGATAGATATGTTGATAGGTTCTTCTCAGCATTGCAAGTTTCTAAGACAGCTCCAAAAGACTCATGATGGAAGAGGCTGTTCTTTCCAGAGAAAGAACTATGGAGTCTGAATGCAGATCCAAGCAGACTATTTGCTCACTCTTTCTTTCTTGCTTTGTTTTGTTTTGATTCTTCTTTCTCGTGGTTCCTTCCATTGGTTATAATTCTTCTTTACAACATGACCAATGTGAAAATATGTTTAATATGAATGTGTGTGTAGAACCTATATCAGATTCCATGCTGTCTTGGGGAGAGGGGGAGGTAAGGAAAGGGGAAAAACTTTAAAACTCAAATCCTTGTGAAACTGAATGCTGTAAACTAAAAATTAATTAATTAATTAATCTAAAAGAACATCATTCTCCAGGTTCTGCATTATTCATATGGTATAATAACATTCCACTATATTAATATGCAGCTCACTGCCACCCAAGCTGTTTTGCGGAGTGACAGGCCTATATGTTTTGTGCTACAGTGAAAAGAGAGGGAGACGTGATTCCTGATTGGCTGACAGGATACTTTAAGGGGCTTATTTGACTTGGTTCCAGATTCTTTTCAATAAAACACGTAGAGAAAGAATATTCAAGAAAGTGATTCAGAGATAGAAAAAGATGATAGGGGGGTGGAGCCAAGATGGCGGAGTAGAAAGACGCACATACACATAGCTCTGAACACACAAACCACAAAACGGCAGAGGGGACTACCCAGGGCGAATTCTGCACCCAGAGACCACGGAATATTGGAGCGAGGGAGATTTCTGTTCCGGAGAGACCTGCAAACCTCTCACAGGGGGACCTTCGCGCCGGGGACTGGATGCTGGGGCGGGAAGAGGAGAGCAGCCCTGCCGCAGCAGCGACACCGTGGGAAAGAGATCCAGCGGCCACGCAGGTCCCCCCACCCACAGAGGGACCTGTAAACCTCTCGCAAAAGGTCTGTTGCGCTGCAGACACCGTGCCCAGCCCGGACCTGCGGCGGCGAAAGCGGCTGCGGCTCCGAGAGACAAAGTGCTGAGAGGGATCCGGAGGCGGGATCTTCAGCAGCTGCACGGGCCCCCCACCAACAGGTGACTGACGGGGGTAGGTGAGAGAGTCTCTTTGGCGGGTTGAGAGGGGAGCGTGGTGCCCCCATAGCTCGGGCCCCCCCCGGGAGGTGGGGGCCGAGAGGCGGCTGCGGTCGGGGGCTCCCCAAACGAGTGGGAGCCTGGATCCATTGTGGAAGGTCTGTGTATAAACCCCCTGAGGAAATTGAGCCAGAGAGGCGGCCCTGCCCCTGACCTCAGCACCTGAGCCTAATTTAACACTGAATAACAGCCCTGCCCCCGCCAAAAATCCTAAGGCGGGAAGCAGCATTTGAATCTCAGTCCCCAAACACTGGCTGGGAGGTCCAGGAGGCGAGGTGGATGTGAGGAGAACATTCAGAGGTCAGGCCACTAGGGGGAGACAATGCCAAGAAAAGGGAAAAGAAATAAAACTATTGAAGGGTACTTTATGGGAGAAAAATCACTTCCTCCCTTCCTTTCTGATGGGGAGGAACAAGGCTTGCCATCAGGCAAAGACACAGAAATCAAGGACTCTGTGCCCCAGCCCACCCAGTGGGCTCGGGCCATGGAAGAGCTCAAGAGGAATTTTGAAAATCAAGTTAGAGAGGTGGAGGAAAGACTGGGAAGGGAAATGAGAGGGATAAGGGAGAAGTATGAAAAACAGATCAGCTCCCTGCTAAAGGAGAACCAAAAAAATCTTGAAGAAATTGGCACCTTGAGAACTAGCCTAACTCAGCTGGCAAGGGAGGTGCAAGGGGCCAATGAGGAGAAGAATGCTTTCAAAAGCAGAATTAACCAAATGGAAAAGGAGATTCAAAAGCTTACTGAAGAAAATAGATCTCTCAAATCTGGAATGGTACAGATGGAAGCTTTGGACTTTTCGAGAAAGACAGATATCTCAGAACATACCGCGCAGATTCGAAAAATGGAAGATAATGTGAAATATCTTATTGGAAAAGCAACTGACCTGGAAAATAGAATCAGGAGAGACAATGTAAAAATTCTGGGTCTACCTGAAAACCATGATCAAAAGAAGAGCCTAGACATCATCCTCCACGAAATTATCAAGGAAAACTGCCCTGAGATTCTAGAACCAGAAGGCAAAATAAATATTCAAGGAATCCGCAGAACACCGCATGAAAGAGATCCAAAAAGAGAAACTCCTAGGAGCATTGTGGCCAAATTCCAGAGTTCCCAGGTGAAGGAGAAGATATTGCAAGCAGCTAGAAAGAAACAATTCAAGTATTGTGGAAATACAATCAGGATAGTACAGGATCTGGCACCTTCTACATTGAGGGATAGAAGGGAATGGAATAAGATATTCCGGAGGTCAAAGGAACTAGGACTGAAGCCAAGAATCACCTACCCAGCAAAACTGAGTATAATACTTCAGGAGAAAAAATGGTCCTTCAATGAAATAGAAGACTTTCAAATTTTCCTGATGAAAAGACCAGAGCTGGAAAGAAAATTTGACTTTCTAACACAAGAATGAAGAGAACCATAGGAAGGCGAACAGCGGAGAGAAATCATAAGGGACTTACTAAAGTTGAACTGTTTACATTCCTACATGGAAAGACAATATCTATAACTCTTGAAACATTTCAGTATCTGAGCACTGGGTGGGAATACACACACACACACACATGCACACACGTACACATACATAGAGACAGAGTGCACAGAGTGAATTGAAGAGGATGGGATCATATACTAAAAAAAAAAAAAATGAAATCAAGCAGTGAGAGAGAAATATATTGGGAGGAGAAAGGGAGAAATTGAATGGGGCAAATTATTTCTCATAAAAGAGGCAAGCAAACGACTCATTAGTGGAGGGGTAAAGAGGGGAGGTGAGAGAAAAACATGAAGTCTACTCTCATCACATTCTACTAAAGGAAAGAATAAAATGCACACTCATTTTGGTAGGAAAACCTATCTCACAATACAGGAAAGTGGGGGATAAGGGGATAAGCAGGGTGGGGGGGATGATAGAAGGGAGGGCATGGGGAGGAGAGTACAATTCGAGGTCGACACTCATGGGGAGGGATAAGATCAAAAGAGAATAGAAGTAATGGGGGACAGGATAGGATGGAGGGAAATATACTTAGTCCTATACAATACAACTATTATGGAAGTCATTTGCAAAACTACACAGATTTGGCCTATATTGAATTGCTTGCCTTCCAAAGGGAAGGGGTGGAGAGGGAGGGAGGTAAAGAAGTTGGAACTCAAAGTGTTAGGATCAACTGTCGAGTAATGTTCTTGCCACTAGGAAATAAGAAATACAGGTAAAGGGGTATAGAAAGCTATCTGGCCCTACAGGACAAAAGAGAAGACGGAGACAAGGGCAGAGAGGGATGATAGAAGAGAGAGCAGATTGGTCATAGGGGCAATTAGAATGCTTGGTGTTTGGGGGGGGAGGGGATAAAAGGGGAGAAAATTTGTAACCCAAAATTTTGTGAAAATGAATGTTAAAAGTTAAATAAATAAATTTAATTTAAAAAAAATTATCCAAGGGAAAAAAAAAAAAGATGATATACGAGAGCCCCCAGAACCTCAGACATACATGAGAACTGGCCCCATTATGTTATTTTACCTTTGAGAATGGTAATTGAAGAGACTACTGAGATACATACATACATATTCACACACACACACACACACACATATATATACATACATACATGCACACACACATATATCATAATTTGGTCAGCCATTCCTTAGGTAATGAATTCTCACTTAGTTTCTAGCTTTTGCTACAATAAAAAATCCTGGTAATAAAAATAACTCTGAAGTTTTACTTCATCTCCAACAAATGGGTAAAGATAATAAAAGATAAAAATAGTCAATGTTGATTTTAGGGGATGTGGAAAGATAAGCATAGTATTAGTAGATCTGTGAACTGGTCTAACCATTCTGTAAAGCAACCTGGAGTTATGTAAAGAGCGAGGCTGAAATGTCAAACTCTTTGACCCAGAGATTCACTTGCTAGATATAGATCCCAAGAAGATCAGGGACAAAAACAAAGGCAGCACATACTTCAAAATATTTACAGCAGCAATTTTTGTACTGGTAAAGAACTAGAAAGAAAAATAAATGGCCATTGATCAAGATATTGCAAGATAGACTGTGATATATTAATGTAATGGAATATTATTGTGCTGTGAAAAAAAGATGAATATAATATGTTAAACATGAGAATATTAACATGAAGTGATACAAGTAAAATAAAAACAAAGAAAACAACATATGTTGAATGATAACTTCAACAATAATAATAACAAAACAACAGAAAAAAAGGATCTTTTGAAATTCTTTTAACCAAGTTTGGCCATAAAGAAAAGACATGAGAAAGTGCCTCCCCCTGATTCTTTGGAGAGGTGAAGAACTATGGATGTGACACATTTCATATAATATTGGACTTTTGATATGTGGAAACTATACTAAAGTTTTTTCCCTCTCTATCACTCTTTATTATAAGGGATGACACTCTGGGAGGAGAGGAGAGATAGGCATATTGAGAAATTGGGTCATATAAAAACAAAAGACATCAAGAAAATGTGATTTTTAAAGTGAACCAAAAGTTCTATTATAGATAAATCTATTATAATATAAAAGAACTATAATATTTGTTAAAGTATAAATATATATTTTTAATAAAAGAACTATTTATGAAAGTTCTATTATAAATATTTTTTTTGCACATTGATTAGACCTTACCCTCTCTGTCTTTGATGTCTTTGCTGTAGTGGCATCACTAGATCAAAGTATGTGCCTAGTTTGGTGACTTTTAGGATACAGTTCCTAATCGCTTTCCAGAATGGTTGGATGAATCCATAGCTGTTCCAGCAATGCGTTTGTGTGCCTGTTTTCTCACAGCCCTACCAAATAGTACCATTTTCCTGTTTTGTCATCTTTACCGATCTGATGCATGTGAAGAGAAACCTCAGAGTTGTTTTCATTTTCATTTCTCCTATTGACGATTTTGAGTATTTTTATACTGTTGATAGGTTACAGCTCTTTTTTTGAAAACTCCCAGGTCATTTTCACTATCTATTGGTAATGGTTTCTAGTGTCTTTCCTAAGAAACTCTCTGTAAATCTTATCATGTCCCTCCTGCGCTATCCTTAACCCTTTGCCAAAGAAAACATTTCTCAATTGTAGGCACCATCCCAATGTGCTAGAGTCCTCCAGGGCCATCCTCTCCAAACACCAGACATGAAGAAAACAAGTAGCTTAGTGGACAGGCAACAAGCATCAGAGTTGAGAAGACCTTGATTCAAGTCCTGTCTCTGACACGTATTGGCTGAATGATCCTGGGCAAGTCAGAGAACATAGATTTCAAGCTGGAAACTAACCCAGAAAAAGCTATGGAGTTCAACCCCTTCATTGTATGAGGAAACTGATGCTGAGAGAGGCTAAGTGACTTGTCCTAAATGTCTAGCACTCAAATGTTCAAGATTCAAAGCCTCCATTCACTGTGCTATGTAGATCTCTCAGAGGTCTAAGAAACTTTCAAAAAGTATAAGTTGTAGGAAAAGTTACCTTCTGCACTGGCACATGGAATTTTTTTACCAGAAGTTCCGTAAGCCAATGAAATAACAGGGCTGGGGGGAGGAGGAAGAGAGAATGACATGGTTCTCCTTATATACCATCTCAACAGGTACCTCTGTTCTGAACTGTCTCCATTGTGGTATAGTTCCATCAATCTCTGACCTTAGAGAAGTTTATCATGGAGTCAGCAAAGAACTTCTCATTTTTTAATGGATCTTGTTACTAACATCAACTTGTTCTCTATCCCCAAGCCTGTGCCATAGTTCTTTTCAAAAAGCATTTCAATTTCTCTCCACTTAGCTCTCAAGTTCCTTGTCATTCCCTCATTGGGCAACTAGGTAGGGTTCAAATTATCCAGGAATGCTTCCCAACACATCAAGGGTAAAGAAATGGTCCAAAAGAGCTGTGCATTTCCCCAGTAATGATAGACTGGAGAATCAAGAGGCAACAAAAGCACAAGCAGACCCTGTGTCCCATACCAATTTAGTGCTATGAATATTCACTATTGCACTGCTGTGGCATAGATATACATCGGCTTAAATGACTGCAATCAGGCATTTCTTTATCTCCAATTTATCTCATGTATATCTTGATTGTGCAGATTGTTTATATGTTGTCTCTTTCACTAGCCTGTGAGCTCCTTGAGACCATGGGCTGTCTTTTGCCTTTTTTTTTTGTAAGTTCAGTGCTTTGCACAGTGAGTGGCAAATAGTAGGTGCTTCATTAAATCGTTGATTTAATGAATCATTGGAATCATTTCAACCAACTCAGCCCCTCTGTTTTTCCAGCCAGAGTCCCAAGCCAGGATCATGAAGAGAGAGTAGCCATACCTAATTCCCCACACCCTACAAATTTCTACCACTGGATTCTCCTCTAGCTAAAAAAACAAAAACAACTTGGGGAATTAGCAGTACTTTAACTTAACCAAACGATGGATTCCTAGGGACAACCGGGGGGAATCGTGTTCCAAAGGAAGAACAAAAAAAGGGAAATTATGTGGCCTTCTGCCCATTATACTAGCAGAAGACGTTGGGTGTTGGTAGTTAGCCACCGTACACTTATTCCCCAGGAAATTCCTGTCTAGAGCTAGAAGTCAAGGCTGTGGACAGTACCAGGAGAAAAACAAGGGCTGAGAACTTGGAGGGCCTCCCAGGCCTTTTCAAAGAGATCTTGATAACAACTCATGCTTTATCTATTTCCCAGTACCACTTCCTTCTCTCAAACTGGCTGGCCTGGGAACTTCAAATAGTCTTTTTTTTAATTCCCAAACTGAATTGGGAAGGACCTCAAGAACTACCAATCCCCTTATTATACTAATGAGGAAACTGAGGCCCAGGGAAGTTAAATGTCTTGTCCTAAGTTCCATAAGTAGTAAGAGTCAGAGGCAAAATCCGAATCTGGGTTCTCAATCATCAGAACGTCGAGCCAGAAGGAAATTTAGATATCCTCTGTTCCTTATAAATGAGGAAATTGAGGCTCAAAGGATAAAAGTTATTTGCCCAAAAGGTGTGAAGAAGGGTCAGTAACATAGATCATCTCCTTCTATATTCAGAGCTTTGAAAAACAATATCCAATCACTATTTGGGAGAAAGTTGTTTCAACTCTGAATATTCCTAGAATAGGACACACAAGTTCATGTCCACATGAGCTACCCATCTGTATAAATGTGGTTTGTGGGTGGTATGGATAGATATCTCTGGAATCCAACCCATTCTTCTCCATGGGAGACTGAAATTTCTACACTGACAGTAGAAATAAAATGAGTAAATAAAAAGGTCTTTAGCTGAATATGTGCTCTTTCCTTCACCTATCTCCAAGAGAGATATTAGTCTAGAATTACATCTGTATGTTCCTCTCTGATATTTATGGCTGAGGAATACTGTAGGCTCAGAACAAAAGCCTGTTCTCTGATCACTCTTAAAAGAGAAGGTAGCCCCCTCACATTTGCCAGCTTAGCTCCTTCCCACCAAAGCTGATTACACAAAAGACTATCACAAATTGTAGGTATCCAGTAAACCTGTTCATCCAAACTAAATAGCAAAGAGAAATTGGAGAAGTTTTCTAAGTTAAAATATACTATAAAATATATACTATAAAAGTTAAAATATACTATAAAATATATTACCAGGATTTTAGAATATGCCCAAATCACCTAACATGGAGGCAACTGACATCTGGAAGATATTCTGTATTCTCCTCCCACATGGGTTCTCACCCATCTAGACTCTTTCAGCTGTCTCTGTGGATGGAACAGGCTATGTCTTTGAAACTACTAAATTGGGATAGTCTCACTCTCTTTTCTATGGGTTTATTTCTTGTTCTTTGTCCAGAGAAGGTGAAGGTTCACCCACAGCATGAGCTCCATAAGCTGAACCAGGGAGGGAAAATGAACTACTTTCCCCCCTCCTCTTTTAGGAACCATGGTCCTGAGAAATAAGCTTAGGGATTCTGTTCATCCTGTTTCATCTGTCCTTTTCCATTTTGGGGCAGGAGATAGAATCCTAACTAGACCCAGAATTATACAACCATGGTGATATTGAACCCAGGACTTCAGAGAATCTGGAAGGGAAGATCTGAGAAGCCAGGGTGTCTGAGACTCAAGCCCAAGAAGAGCTTTGCACTTGGAACTTGGGTCTATTACCTATAGGAACTAAGATAATCTGTGAACCCAACCCTCTTCCCTACCTGAGAATAGGAGGTAAGATGAGGCAGGGATTATGCGTCACATGTTGGGAGTTACATTTGTATGGTTGGTGGGTTGTTATCCTTTGTTCTCAAAGAGGACCAAAATGACATCACCATGATAAAGTGAAATTTTAGTGTGTCCAACTGTGGCTGATCAGACCAATACAAGATCAGAATGCTCTACCACAGGTAGAGCACAGATAGTCCATGTGAATATTTGGGGTGGATACTCCAAATTTGTGCATCCTACATTTACTTTGCGCTGTCTCAATTCTGCTTTGCTCATGGAGCACAGCACCCTTTCTGATGTGGGCAGAGTGGTCCTGTGTCAGTATCTTCCATGTTGCACAGTCAAATCCAAAGTTCTTGAGAAAGACCTTGAGAGTATTTTTGTTTCATTTCTTTTGACCATCATATGATTGCCTGCCCCATGCAAGCTCTTCACAAAATAGTCTTTTTGGCAAGCATACATTTTGCATCCAAACAGCATGGCCAGTGCATTGGAGTTGTGGTCTGTGAAGCATAGTTTGAATGCTTGGCAGTTCAGCTCAAGCAAGAACTTCAATGTCTGGTACCTTATCCTGCCAGGTGATCCTCAGAATCTTCCTGAGACAGTTCAAATGGAAGCAATTCAGTTTCCTGGCATGGCACTTGTACACTGTCCATGTTTCACAAGCATATAACAATGAGGTCAGCATAATAGCTCTGTAGACCTTCAGTTTGGTAGTCAATCTAATACCTTTTCTCTCCCAAACCTTTCTTCAGAGCCTCCCAAACACTGAGCTAGCTCTGGCAATGCATGCATCAACCTCATCGTCAATGTGCATATCTCTGGAAAGTACACTACCAAGGTAAGTGAACTTATCCACAGCATTCAGAACTTTTCCATTTGTTGTAACTGGTGATTCCACATATAGATGGTGTGTTGGTGGCTGATGGAGCACGTATGTTTTCTTGGTATTAATTATTAAGTCAAACTTAGCACAGGCAGCAGAGAATTGATCCATACTTTGTTGCATCTCAGTTTCTGAGGCTGCATTGAGTGCACAATCATCTGCAAACAGAAAATCATGCACCAACACTCGCTCCACTTTGGTCTTGGCTTGTAGCCTTTTCAAATTGAAGAACTTGCCATCAGTACAGTAGTTGACCTTGATGCTGTGTTCATCCTCATTGAAAGCATTTGACAACATGGCTGAAAACATCATGCTAAAAAGCATGGGAGCAAGCACACAGCCCTGTTTCCTTCCATTAGTGACTGAGAAGGCAAAAGAGCATTGTCCATTATCCAGAACCAGGGCAAACATACCATCATGAAATTGATGTACAATATTGATGAACTTCTCCAGGCAACCAAATTTTGACATAATTTTCCATAAGCCCTCATGACTAACATTGTCAAAGGCCTTGGTCAGATTCACAAATGTTGTGTACAGGGAGTGTTCAAGTAGGACCAGGACCTTTGGTGTGATGCAGTCCTTTCAGTCTTTTCAGGGCTCTTTCCACCTTTGGTGTCCACCTGTTCCACCCACCTCTCACCTGTGGCTCCACAAAGCTGCAGCATGCACAGAGGCCATACCCCTGTGAACCGTTTTGTCGGACAGGCCAAACCAGGTAGAAAGTAACCAAGGGTTCTCAAATCCATTGGTGAGTTGGGGGGGTGTCTACCCAAAGCATGTGAAGACTTCCTCTGGTGGAATAGTTGGATGAGAGCAATTTGTTCCAACAGTGATGAAGGCAGATGAAGCAGGTGATATGGAGCACTTAGAGCTAGGTTACATTTGCATATTTGTTTATTATATAATTACATATTATATTCGTGTATTTACTACTATACCTTTGAAATAAATATTCTTTTGTAAAATTTAATCTGACTGACAGGTTAAATGGAACTGAGTTACATGGGGATAACTCCCCCCACAATGAAGGGGAAATACCATCACTAGGGTCTAGAGTCATTAACAGAGAACCTTGACACCCCAAGAAGGTACCAGAGAATCCTGAGGGAGAGATGAAATGTAATGTAACTAGCCTTTTTGGCATTCAGGTCAAGATAATCACTGTTGCATATGGGGCCTTGTCTGGGACAAAATTGAGTCAACCCCGAAAGAGATTCTCTTCCTGGGACTTTTAATTTTAGATAGCCTAAATTTCAAAATCCTAGAGAAAATTGGCCAAAAAATATTTTAAGCTGCCATTGTACAGTAATTTTTTCCATTGTGCATTCCTGCACAAACCAATTTCATTGATATAATTTTACAAATTTTTCATTGATTGACTTTAGTGATCCTTCTGTAATATATAATTCTATAGAAGCATTGATGTATTAATATGTTCTATATTAGAATCCTTTACAAGTATTGATAAGTTTAAAATGAGAATACGTAATTACTAGACTGATGTTGCCTATTAGAAACGTTCATATTATTCTTCTGTATTTGAACAGACCTACTCTGTTTGTCTTTTTCTTGAAAGCAAAAGGTCTTATAGCTTCTTAGGGTAGGAACACCTGAGATTCTTTGCTATTTCTTTAACTTGACCTATTTGTCTTCTTATTCTGTTGGAAAAGTTTGTGATCCTACTTGCTGCACTTTTGAAAGTAGCAAAGATCCATGGGAGAATTTCAGATGCCTTTTGGCACAAGTGACTCAGAAAAAATTACCTGCAGTTCTATAAGGATCACCTATGCTATAGAGATAGTGGGAAGGTTGGTATACCCTGTGTAGAAAGGGTCAGTTTTTATCCAGACCCCAATTAGATGGTCTTGTGTACTGAGGCAATAATGGAAGAACTTCTACTCAAGACAGTTTTCTCATTTGAAAGACTTTAGGTTCCAGATCCTTAACGGGTACAGGCTGGGGGCTCCTTATTGTTTGGAAAGCTTCAGTGAGGGTTAGGTTTCTTTCAGAAATGCAAAGTCAGTTTTCATTTTCTTTGCTCTTTCTTTCCCTTAAAGGATAAGAAAGGTCTTGTAAGGCTAAGGCTATTCAAGTAGAAATATTTTGTAAGTATTATGAAATGTTCCTTATTTTGTTTGTCTGAAAGTTTTTATTGGGACGTAATTGTGATTTTGGTCTGCACATGTAGGACTGCATATGTTCATGCAGTCAGTGTTGGCTGTCTTGAGACCTTACTGAATAGTACTGGGGAAGCAAGTGAAAGAACGTTGTTTACGATTTCCCAGAGACACTGTCTTGACTTTTGGACAAAGACTATATTCAAAATATACCCTGCCTATTTGACAGGGAAAATAAATTTCAAACAAGTAGAAGAATATAACTGGGACTTTGGAATATGCCCAGCACATCTAACTGGACCACCCTGCTTCTAAAAGAAAACATCTGTATTCTCCTGCCACATGGGTATGACCGCGTAGCGAAAACAGGCTGTCTTTAAATCTGCCAGACTGAGACGTCTCCCTCTTTTTCTGTTGTGCTCCTTTCCCACTCTGCATACGGAAAGGATGTAGGTTCACTCACAGTATGGGCACCATGAACTGAGCTATTGAGGGAAAAGAACTTGCTGTATTGGTTTTTCCTGTTGCATTTGTCCTTAGTTTCAGGTGCAGGAGGGAGAATTCCCACTGACTTCAAAGTCAAGCTGTGGAATTCAACCTTAGAATTCCAAGCTCCATGTTGCATCTAGTCAGACAGCCATGGAAGTACTGAGAAGTGAGTATCTGGGACTCAAGCCCAACAGGGGCTTTTGACTTATGACTTGGGACTGGGCATTATAAGGATTGAACTCACCTACAGGTTGAATCCCCTATTTCTTCTTCTTCTTGCTTTGAAGTACAGTTATCCTTTCCACATCGCCACTTTACCCATGGTGGTTTTGATATACCATGGGTCAGCATAAGAAATTAAATGGGAACTTGAGGAGAGTTTTGTAGGAGCCTCAGACAATATGCAAAGGCCAACAGATGACATAGAACAAGTTTAGAAACTCAGAAATGCACATATATATGTATATATAGTATATATCAACTAAAACTTTACAATATGGTACTGTAACCACTCCATGAAAGAAAAAGAAAAAAATTCAGACAGATTTCCAATTTTCAAAAAAATGAAAGAGAATGGAGGCAGCACACAGATCCAGGGTAATTAAGCATAATTACTATGAATTAAACAATCTATCAAAAAATCAAAAATTAGAAATGGATAACAGAAACTACATCAATGCTGACTGTAATTATTTCCATCTAAAGTTAAGCCAATATAATTCATTGTTACAATAAAGGACCAAGAGACTTCAGAAGGCACATTAGTCAGAAAACATCTGACTTATTTACCAGAAAGAGATGTTTACCAAAGACAAGGAGTTAGGCTATTAAGCCACTGTAGAAGAATGATAGATGATTATGATCAGCATTTCTTATAAAAGAAAGAGAAGCAATGAAGGATGACTAGCTTAAAGAAAACTTAGCAAAGCATTCAAGCAAGCAAAGTCATCCCAAAGGCTTCCAAGGATAAAAGTGTAAAGGAAATAACAAATGGAAGAAAAATGGAAAAGATTTATAAAAATTATTTTGACAAACCACTACATTTGACCCCTAACAACACAATCCCTAAGGTGTTTACAGAAGAGGAAGGGAACTAAAGATAGAATGATGTGTAAAGCAGAGAGATTGGCATAAGGATATTCATAGAAAATCCATGCCAGTGGTAAAAGAATTATGATGGCATTTAAGGAGAGATGTATACTGAAGGAGGAGAAAATACCAAAGGCCTGGAAACAATCTCAAACCTTTTTATTAAGAGAGAGGAGAGAGGGGGAGAGAAAGAGAGAGAGGAGAGAGAGGGAGAGAAAGAGAGGGAGAGAAAGAGAGAGAGAGATTCTTTCTCAGAGAATTAGTGGGGAACATGCAGTCTTTTGAAAACAGTAGTCAATAATGGACAACATTGTTACTCATAATTAACATAGATCTAAGGAATACAAGATCCAGTTGTGCTTATTTGTTGATCACAAGAGAAGCATTCAGCTCAGTAAAATAAAATGCCACCTTATAGGCTCTAACAACAATATGTATTCCATTCATTTGCTGAGATCATTTTGGATGCCAAATGATTCTGTTCAATTCTGAACGACTGACAGTTCCAATAAGAAATATCAGATGAGTTATAAAACAGGGACCTGTACCCTCACCATACATATGCTCATTATATTCGCCACTATGATGTCATCCAGAAGGAATTCCCTTTTCAATGATGAGGTGCTCCAGAAGGTCCTATTTTAGGATGATCTCAAGACATTACACAGCCTCTCAAAAGAACACTATAATCATTCAAAGGAGTTTACCATCCATCCACACAGGAAAGACCAAATGGATGAAGCATGTCTATTACCTAGCACCATCCCACAATCTGTGTGTTTGGGACAGATAGTACCCATGGACAGTGAATAAAAATCAAAGCAGAAATGTCATTAAGGAATTATAGTTGATCCCATGATGAGAGTGACAGGCAGATGGCCAGATTGTTCTTCTGATGCCCTCTCAATGTCAGAAGCTCATTGAGTGGTAAAATTTGAGGATCTCAACGGATTCATGCCTACTGATCCTGTGCCACCCTTTTCCACATCTTCCCAGAAGTGCGCCATGAGTCCATTCAATGTCCCAGCAGCCTTCTTTCATTCCTCCTGATATCACTGGGGTACTGGTGGAACACTCTAGCTATCCCATATGCCATCCTTTGATCTTGCCACATGATCTACCTGTCTTTTCTATCATATGATGCTTTGATGACATCTTTTACTTCTTTTCTTCTTTGAAATTACCCATGAGTAAAAGTTGCAACCTGTTCACGCTCTCCTTACACTTTTCCTTTTCTCTCCATAAGACATTAGTTTTTAATTCTTTGGAGATGTTTTTAAAAATTATTTAATTTTTAATTTATGGAATAAAACAAGCATTTTCATAACATAGTATAATAAAAAGGTGATTGCACATGAAACTGCAAATCTATTATTTACAACTTGCTATTCCTTATAAATATATAATAAAGTTATGATGTAAATTTCTTTTTTCCTTTTTTTCCTCCCTATCTTCCCCCTACCTTGCCCCACAGCAGCTACTATTAATATCATTCATATATATATGTATATATATTATTATATACTATGTGTATACATATATATGTATGCATGTATGTATGGGAGATTATTCCATACATACTTATCTTTATCAATTCTTTCTCTGGATGCAGATAGCATCTTTCTTCATATATCCTTTATTTTTAATTAGTGTGTTTATAATCGTCAAAATGACTTAATCACTCAAAGGCATTCTTAAAACAATATTGCTGTTCCTGTATACAATGTTCTCTTGGTTTTGCAGACTACACTTTTCACCATTTCATGCAATTCTTTCCATGCTATTCTAAGATCATTGAGCTCAACATTTCTTACAACACAGTAGTATTCCATCACAACCATTCATCACAACTTTTTCAACCATTCGCCAGTGGGGATTCCTGCAATTCCCAGTTCTTTGTCACCACCTGGAGAGCCATCATAAACATCCTATTCACATTCAAAGTTAGGGAGACAGTTGTATTCCATGCTTCACTGGAAAGCACTAATACCAGTGGGTTCCTAATACTTAAAAATAAACCTTTGTTTTAGTGGGAAACTTAGAGTGTTTGCGTTTTGCAATTTCCCAGAAGCAATCTAATCCACTATCAGGTTGTCCATCTAAATGTATTTTGGCATCTGACCAATCCATTGATATTTACTGCGTGAACAATCAAGACAAGTTCTTTTGAGAGGTTACAGATTTCTTCCAAGAGGCTTGGAAATGTTCCAGGGCTTAATGCAATCAGCACAATGTCATTTGCAAATAGGAAGATCTGCCAGATCTCTCCACTCTATTATCACAATGGTGAACTCCCTTATCAAAAATATAGTCCCCCATTGGATATTTTGTTCAAAGGGTCATTGAACAGGGTTGTGTTTGGTATATTTTTCAAGGAATTTTCAATGATTTTCATACACGGGGGGGAATTTATCAAAAAAGAACCTCTAAGGTAATATTTTACACTACTAAATCAAAGGCTTTTCATAATAAAACATTAATATAATGGGATCTTGTATTCTCTGTAATATCTGTCAGTCAGTTGTGAGAAGGTAAAAATGTCAAATCAAATATTGTTTGGGAAAGCCTGCTTGTTCCTTGCTGCATCAGCTTAGGTCCCAATTAGTACAAATAATGAATCCTGTTTAAATGATCACATTATTTGAATTTGCAGTATGCAAAGTTATGATTATATGTAAAATATGGTCATTAAATCCAACCCAAAAGAAATATACAATGAAAATGCTTTAAAATGTATTTGATCTCTTTATTAACTCAATATAGCCACAAAGGACAAGAAACATATGTTTCTGATTCAGGTTTATTACAATGTAATTATTACGAACTATTATTTTATTATTACAAAGTAATAGAATACTTATAGAAAGCAAAATTTAAAAAGTTTTTAAAATTACTGAATACAGTACCTAAATGTAAAACTACACAGATAATATGATAAAAAGTGATTATCATTTAAAACATTTTAAATAATAATTTTCTAATAATAGTGAACTGTCTTCTTTTTCTTAAAATCTTTGTGCCTATTCTTGTAAGTACAGCAAGCTTCATCCATGTCTCAATGAATTTGCATGCTCCCATTCTCACACAATGAACTAAGTAAAATTGGGACATTTTCTAAAATCAACAATGCTTTAAATGTGATATTGTTGTCTTTTTTTTATTTTTCAACAGCTGAGATAAAATAATTTGAAAAATATTCTTTGGAAACAGAAGCCACTCATGCTTTTTGAATTGATCACCAAAGAAATAGAAATGATCCCTGGCTTTAGCTTCTCAGAGTTCAAAGGTTCCAAGTACAATAAGCAAGCATTGGCTCTAATTTAAAACCTTCCTGCTGTGTTACCTTCTAATAAGAGTGTTAGGTGGCCCAGATTGAATTTTTTCTCTAGAAATACAAACTCTGGAAGGTTGAATCTCTAAATAAAATTAATAGAGAAAAATGTAGTCTTATGGACTTCACAGGCAGAAGGGAGAGAAAGTCACAGCTACACAGAAGTTCATCATATTGCAGGCAAAAGAATCCTAGATTCAGGACCTATATTCAAACCTATATATTCTCTACTAATAATCTGAATGAGCTAAGAAAAGTCACTCAACCTCTGTGTGCCTCAGTTTCTTCATCTGTAAAATGAAGGCATCATACTAGAGCACCTCAAAGTAGACCTTAACTTTTCCCTCTCCTTTATCCCCTTAACTCAAATCAATTTCCAGATTGTATGAATTCAAAATCTGCAACGTCTTTCATATCCACCTTATTTTAGACTTCTTTTCAGACCTCGGTTCAGACCCTTATCAACTCTCATATATCACCTTGGAATAATCTTGCAATTGTATTCTCTACTTCTAGTCTCTCCCATCTCCAATCCATGCTCCTTCTAGCTGGCAAAATAATCTTCCAAAAGCACAGATCTGATCACATCACTTCTCTTCTCAAGAACCTTCAATAGCTTCCCATTGTTTCTAGAAAAAATGCAAACTGCTTCATTTTGCATTTAAAACCTTTTCCCTTGTAAGTATTATTTTGCTTCAGAACCCTTCACTCCTCTTACAATCCAGCCAAACCAGCATGGCTTTCCCCTCAAAATGGGAATAGGGAATAGAATGTTCCCCCCCTAGTTGCAAGAACAGGCAGGTCATGTACTGAGTAAAATGTGAAGTATATGGGGGTCTAGGCTCTGCATACAAGTTTTGGGGTACACACAATTCATAGCATACTAGTGTCAAAAAGTAACGTAAATATTACATACATGCTAATATAACCGTGCCCCATTTCTCCACCCGATGACTTCTTGTCACCAATACCTAGAGTGCACTCCATCCTTAGTTCCAAATCCTTACCTTCTTTTTGAGCCCTCAGGTAGTACTTCTTCTGGGGAGCCTTTACTGGTCCCCAGTTTTCAGTGTTGTCCCCTCCCTGAAATTATTTTCTATATGCTGTTCTCTTTCAATGTTGTATTCCCCAAGTAGAATATAAGCTCTCTGAGGGTCAAGGGCTGTTTTTCAATTTGTCTTGATACCAACAGCATCTGTTTGGCACATTATCCAATTCCTCCACTCATAGAACAGTTCTCTGGGAGCAGGAGTACCTGTTTTCTGGGATACAGAGCTCAGTGAATAAGTTCTCAGTTTGGGGGTAGCCAAACTTAGTCTCAATCCTGGTCAGAAACTCGTGAGCTAAAGGAATTTTCTGATTCTGGGGCATAGGGTTGAGTCCCAGACACCCAGCTTCTCCTGAATCATGGCACCTTGCTCATCATGATAGTGGTGCAGCTGCTGAGAGTGCTATTCTAGCCCTGGACAACACTTCAGATGCAATAGATCTGACCATCACTAGCCAAGACCTCATTCATTGGGTACCAAAAGGAAGGGACAAACTCCTAAATCATTCAAGGGGAGATTTACTGCTTCTCTTTTACCCAGGAACCTTGAGAGTCTTCCCCTCCCAGTTTGATTTCTTTTTTTTACTATTTAAAGAAGCCTATTCATTGAATGGATGTGTCTCCCTCAAAGTAGGATGTGATAAGACCTTAGCCTAAAATGACCAGGGTCTCACATTGCATCCTGGGCCATCTCCAATCATCCTGATGAATATCTGGTCACTGGACCCAGATGGCTCTGGAGGAGAAAGTACCTGGTGATCTTGCGCAGCCCTCCCTCACTCAAATCTAACTCAATTGTAAGTCATAGCATCATCGTGATTTCATAGCCTTCTTTGAGAACTAAAGACAAACACAACAACCTCTTGTTGGCACGTTGACATTTAACACAACTGGCAGTGAGGGCAGAGAGGTCCAGAGGCAAACAAAGAAGGAACAGCTTAGTAGAGTTCTGGGCAATGCCTATAAGGAAAGATACAAGTTACCCTGGCATCCTCCAAGATTAGCCCTGGGTCAAAGGGATGATTTCTCAATTTGAAGGAGACTATGGCAGGTAGTAAGCCTTTACTATTGATGAGGCCAAGTCCTATCAGTTCCTTTATCAGGGTAACATGCCAGGATATGGTCTCCCAGTAGCTGGTTACTGGGTTGGTCAGGCCAGACATTTCCTAAGGGAGGCTGGTGGGGGTAGAGGGAAAGGGGCACTCTTCTATACCCATTTTCCTGATTATCTGTCAGGGAGTTGTGCCCCTTCACCTTGCTGACTATCAGAGAGGATTATTCAGCCTCCCTGAAGAGCCTCGTATGGAGTAGAGTGTTCCCCATTTGTTGCAAGAACAGACAGGTTTGAAGAACAGACTGTTTAAAAGAGGAAATACATGGGAGTGTAGGCTGTGCCTACAAGTTTTAACGTACACATAATACATAACACACTAGTGTCAAAAGGTAATATAAGTATTCCATATATGCGAATGTAATATAATGTCATAGTAGGAGCTAAATGTTCATCAAAGGATATTCAAGATACATGGAGGACCACCACACCTATGAAATTATTCCTTAATAATCAATGACAGACTGAAACAAAGTTTCTAGTACTGTGTCAAGGATATTTTCAACATGTTTATCAATGACTTGGATGAATATGTTTATCAAAACCAGGAATTTTCTATAGCAGACCACATTATCACTGCCACACAATTGACTTAAATGTATAAGGTATCCAAATTCACAGTGTGAATTGTTTGGTGATTAAAAAAATATGACTCAGTAGAAAAAAGGATAAAAAATACTGTCCATCTCCAGAGAAAGAACTGGTGGAGCCTTGTAGAGGGCCGAGCTCTGGACCATGGCCCCCTTGTGAGCCCGGAGACACCCCGGGGGTGAGAACCCGCCTTCTGCTGGGAACGCCCCTTCCGGAGCTGAGCTCTGCCTCCAGGGTGGAACATGGGAGGAGCTACGGCAGGGTATATAAGGGGGAACATGGGAAGGTTGGAGGACTGGGGTAAGCAATAAAGTGCAGTAAGCAGCTCCTTGAGTGCACTGTTTGGTCATTCCCCTCCCCCACAGGAGGGGGCCGGAACCGTTGGAAGACCGGTAAAGCAGTTGGAGAGGTAAGCTCCAGGCGACAGCTCAGGGCAGGCCCTGAGCAGCTGGCGCCCGAACAGGGACAGTAGGCCCCCGTAGTTGGGGGGAAGGACCAAACGCCTGTTAGAGTAGGTAAGAAGGTGAGCCCCGCTGGGAGCGGGAAGAAGTCTCTGGTAGGCAGCGCAGAGGAGCCTTGCTGTTAGACGGGAATCATGGCTCAGGGGTATAGTATCCCTCTGATCAAGCCTGAGGAGAAGGCAGTGCTTGCTAGTCACTTATATAAGCTTTGTAAGAAGGAAGGAATTAAGCCCCACTTAAGTCATTGTTGAGATTTTGTTGAGCATATTTGGAAGATATCCCCATGGCTAGAATATTCAGGAATTACAAAGAACAATTGGATGCTGGTAGGCCAACAGATGGCGTCCTGTGAAAAGATCACGCCCAGTATGTTAACAGACATGGATTTCACCATGTATGGGCTGATTAAGACAGTCCTCCAAGGTGTGCTGCACCCTGCTGCGGCAGCGATCTGTGCAACCCAAGTAGGGGACTCCCTAGGAGAAACATCTGAGGAGGAAGGGAGACCCCAGCCAACTGCACCCCCATGTCCTTCGGGTATTGTGGCGCAGCAAGATGGCGCACGGCCCAGGGCTGTGGCACAGCAAACCTTCCAGCCTGGAAGTCTCCCCCCCACGCCCCCACCAGCTTGGCACATCGCCCAGTTCCCTTGCGCAGCATGTAAGGCAACCCAGAAGTACCTCCAGCACTGGCACAAGGCCCAAACCAGTGAAACACCACCCTAGAGAGGAAGGGGTGGGGGACATTACTGCTGATCTGGCTGCGCTGGCGTTGCCCAGTGACTTTGTCTTTGGGCATAGTGGTAGCCCCTGGAGGGAGTGTAGTGGCTAGGAGCCTCCAGGAGGCCATGAGGAAGGGGGAGACTGTGGAAGGATGGGACACCGTACTGCAGATGTTCCCAGTGAGAGATGCCCCAGGGGGGCAAAGAGCCCATGAGCCAGTACCACTTAAATTACTCAAAGACTTAAAGGAAGCAGTGGCACAATATGGCCCTTTGGCCCCATATGATTCCCAATTACTAAAGAATGCCACTTCCACCTGGCCATGGACCCCCGCTGATTGGAAGGATGTAGCACAAACAGTCCTTACTCCCGGCCAGTATATAACGTGAGAGGCATTGTGTAAAAGAGAGGCAGACCTCTACATTGAGGAAAAGGACATTACTAATGCTGATGATGCCTATGAGATGCTCACCTGCACTGGGAAGTGGAAAACCCCCCAGAGCCAATACGACTATGCCCCATTAGTGTTTGCAGGGGTCACGGCCTGCGCTTTGCCGGCCTTTGCCAAGGTAGAGGCCCAAGGAGAAGGCCACTCCAGGCTTACAGGCCTGAAGCAGTGGCCCGAGGAAAATCCCACTGATTTCGTCAGCAGGGTCCAAACAACAGTACAGCGCCTCCTTGGCCAGGGAGCAGGCACTGAATTGGTCATCACCCAAATTGTGAAGGAGGGGCTTAGAAGGCGGTCTCAGCTCCACTGCCTCTCTGGCAGACATGGTGGACCGCCTCCTGAGTACGCCCAGAGAGGACCCCAAACTAACCGCCATGGCTACCGCCTTAGCTCAGGGGATAGTCTCTGGCCTTCATGGCAGGCGGGACGCCAGAAACGGAAGGAGGGCTGTCAGCAACTGCTACCACTGTGGCAAGCCTGGGCATTGAAGCAGGGACTGCTGGTCGAACCCTAAACCCAGCTGCTGGTCCTGTGGCAAAAAGGGGCATCTCGCCAACCAGTGCCATAGACAGTATGGTGCTTCGGTGCCAGGAAATGGGAGATGGGGCCCTCCTTGTGGGGGCCCCCGACCCTGGCACCCTCAAAGCTATCCCATCCAAGTAGCCCCAGAGATTCCGATAGGACCTCACCCACTCCCAGCAGGCTTGGACGAAAAGTATTGCCGAGAGTTGCAACAACTGAAGTACTAACATGTACCTCGGCAGAAGGGGAAGGAGAGGAACTAGATATCGTCATTAAGCCATGGGACACGACGGCAGTCCACATCCCTTCAGCTTCCTTTCCCTGATTGGTGGTAGGGCCTACCGGGTATTTCCCCGGCATTGTACATACACAATTACTCCCAGCAGGAGGTTCTGCTATCTATATCAGCAACCCCCACTGTTATCCTGTTACTTTACCTCTGGGGACGCCCATCGGGCACGGCATTGCCCTCCCAAGGGTCGAAGAGATAAATTATGCCAGCATAAATTGGTGCCAAGTTGTAGATAAGCAGAGGCCTATGATGACGCTTCTGGTAGAAGGATGCCCTGTTCTTGGCATGTTAGATACCGGAGTGGATCTCTCCGTGATAAACACTGAACAATGGGCTCCCACATGGCCTCTTGAGACCTTATCTCTCATGGTCACTGGCATAGGAGGAGACCAGATAGCCAAAAAGGCGGCCAGGCACCTGACTTGGAATCATGCAGAACAAACTGGACTATTCAGGCCTTTAAGGATAGCAGGGTTGTCGTCAGCCCTCTGGGGCCGCGATGTCCTTGAGCAAATGCAGGTGCGCTTAGTCACCCCAGAACACATGGCAAAAAACTGATCAGGACCACTCGTGTGGTGAGATGCCCACAAATAGAATGGACTTCCCAACTCCCTATGTGGGTAGAACAGTGACCCCTGAGTACAGAAAAGCTCACTGCCTTAGAACAGATAGTGAAGGGCTTGCTAGAGGCAGGCCATATAGAACCTACTACAAGTAACTTAAATTCTCCCGTACTTGTAATCAAGAAAAAGGCTGGCACATGGAGAATGTTAATAGAACTATGTGCCATCAATCAATGCATGCAGCCCATGGGCCCTTTACAGACCAGTTTGCCATCTCTGGCCTTTATACCAAAGGATTATAGTATACACATCATAGACATCAAAGACTGCTTTTATTCCATTCCGTTACACCCCGAGGACTGAAATAAATTTGCCTTTTCAGTCCCTCGCCTTAATTTCCAAGGTCCCTCTCATAGATACCAGTTCAAAGTCCTCCCTCAAGGTATGGCTAACAGCCCTACTATGTGCCAAACTTATGTAGCAGCTGTCATAGCCCCGATAAGAGACACCTTCCCAGACGCCGTCATCCTTCATTATATGGATGATATTCTCCTGGCCTCCCCAGATGTGACCAAGTTAATAGCTCTCGTAGAAGAGATGCTGCAATGCCTGGCGGAGTATGGCCTCCAGGTGGCGCCACGTAAGATACAAAATACTGCCCCATACCTCTATCCGGGCCATACCCTGCAGAATGGTCGTGCTTCAGGACAGCTACCCAATATCAACCTTTGGAAAGTATGTACCTTAAATGACTTCCAAAAATTAATTGGTTCTCTCCAGTGGTTACGGGCCACAACGCCCATCCCCGAAAACCTCATGACACCATTGTATGACATCCTAAGAGGGGATAGTGACCTTACATCCCCCAGGGAATGGACTCCCGTGGCCAAGAAGGCCCTTTCTGACATCCAACATCACTCTGACAGCTATAGCGTACAGTATGACCCTAGTAGCCCCATTTATGCCATCATACTTAACCCTGACTCTCTCATTGCCTGTCTTTGCCAACGACACGGAGCAATAGAGTGGCTGTACCCCAAGAAGGCGAAGAGAAGCCTTCCAAATAAGTACCTCCTTTTGGCACAATATTGTTTAGACATTGCTCAGCGCGGTCTCCAAATCTTTGGAATGTACCCACAATTTAATTTTCCCACTGGCAAAGAGGTCCTCCACCTTTATGCAGATCGCCACAAAGAATGGGCTGTTCTCTTGTCTATGTGTGTCTTTGTCTCATTACCTTTGCCACCATTCCTTCTGGGATAGACTGCCCTACCTTTACCTCCTCCCTTTTGTGTTGTGTCTTCCCAGCCCGTCTCGGGCTCTAATGTTTTCACGGACGCCACAAAGAACAGCCACACAGCTGTCTATGCCCCACACTGTAAGCTGCTTAAGGTCTACTCCACTCCTCACACGTCTACCCAGAAAAACGAGCTCTATGCCATTTGCCAGGCTCTTCGGCTTTTTCCAGCCATCCCATTCAACCTTATAACCGACAGCTTGTATTGTGCTGCGGCCCTTTCTGCCTTGCCATCGGCGGCTATTAATCCCCATCTGTCTCTGGTGGCCTCTTTGCTTGTTGATGCGCAAACCCTTTTCTACGCTCGCACTCCACGCATTTACGTTTTACATGTTCATTCTCACTTAAGTCTTGCTGGTCCTATTTATCAAGGTAATGATGTGGTGGACAAGGCCTTACTATGCCCCATGATGGCCGATGCCCAGCAAGCTCACTCCAAATTCCATTTGTGTGCCCGTTCCTTGCGCCTCCTCTATGGCTTATCCAAAGAGGAGGCTCGTGCCCTTGTCAAGCGTTGTACCTCCTGCGTCCCCTTTCACCCGCCTCCACAGGGCCAAGCTATTAATCCTCGTGGTGCCTACCCCAATGAGGTGTGGCCGATGGACGTCACTCATTTTGGCTCATCCCTGATACATGTGATGGTTGACACCTTTTCCAATTTTCTTTTCGCTTTACACCCTGGTGAAGTGGCCCGTCACATTACAGAGCACCTCCTTTATTGTTTTGCCCTTGCTGGAACCCCAGAGTCCTTAAGACCGACAATGGTCCAGTTTACACTTCCTGTGCTTTTGCGCAGTTTTGTTCCGAGTTCTCCATTTCCCAAGTGACTGGCATTCCTTATAACCCCCAGGGCCAGGCCATTGTGGAACGTGCCAATTGCACCCTCAAGTCTCTCCTCATTAAACAAAAAGGGGGAGCTGGGGGTCACCTCTCTGGCGCTTTGCTGGCCCAGGCGGTGTTCACCCATAATTTTTTGACTTTTCAGGATGACAAACCACACCAGCTTTATGCTTCTTTGTCCCCTCTAGTCCAAAAACCAAATTATCCCTCTCTGACCCCCACCCCTCCACCTGCCTAACAGGTGCGTGGGTGATGTGGAAGTCACCCACCAGGGGCTGGGAAGGCCCTGGCATAGTTGTTATTAGAGGACAGGGTCATCTTTGTGTTTTACCAGATGGTGGAACAGATACTGATCAACGGTGGGTCGTGACCAGATGGGCAGCAGAACTCCAACCAGGACAGCTCAGAGGGCCGGCTGCAACCGGAGCCGGAGCAGCTGCTGAGACGACGGCGATGTCATGGGGGGCACAGCTGCCGACCCACGGCGCGCACCAGGAGACGGAGGAAATGAGCGAGGAAAATGGCTGAGCTATTTCTCTTGCAACTCAGTCTCTCCATGACCCAAGCCTCAGCTACGCACTCCAAATGGTACAACCTCACCAGCCCCCAAAGACAACGAGCAGATGAACAAGGCCAGCACTATTGGGCAGTGATGAAAGACCCCCAACCGTGAGAGTGCTGGGTTGGGGGAATGGACCCTTGAAACTCTTCGTCAGAGGCAATGCCTCTAAGTTAGTGGGAGACAGACCCTCAGATTACATCCAGCGGGGCGCCTGGATGGGAACTCCCGAGGCTGCCGCTTCACACACTTTCTGGCGCCCCATGACTTTTGTAGCCTATAAGCAACCTATTTGCTTCACAGCGGCCAACGTTACCAAGCTCACTGAGTACTGCTTGCAGCTGCGAACATTTACCATTACTTCTAATCCGCATTTCGCTCCCGACATATGTAACCATACTGCTCGACTTAATGTATCTCTGCTGGCAATACCCCATTCTATAAACTGTACCCTGGCCCAGAGACAGTCATATCACCAGTATTCTACATATTTCAACCACACCCATGCCCCAACCCTGTGTCTGGAAGGAAGCGGAGATGTATGGGAACCCTACAAGGCTTGTTCCACCGGTGTGTTCTCTTGCGGACCAACTGTATGCAACATGTCACTCCATTTCTGGGACCATGTAGCCAAATACAAGAGATACCAACAGCTTCCAGCCCCTGTCCCTGTTGCTTCCCCCATGGGACTTTACACTCAGAACTCTGGAAAGTGGGACTTGCTTTTGTCCCCACGAACACATCAGTGGAGATATGGCCATGTTTCAACTCCACCAAGGCCCTGACCCACTGCCGCAACGTCACATGGATTACTTGGAAGGCGGTGTTTGGAAACTCCAACAGCACATGCCATCATCGTAAGGAGGGCAAGGACTCGCTTTGTTACCAGTTTCACGCTTCCGTTCACACCCCACCAGATGAAACCTTCCTTCTCTGCCACCCTGAAAACACCTCTATCACGCCCATGTCACCATCAGCAGGGTTGCCCAGATACAATGTCACCTGCTTTAATGCAACCCTGACTGACACCATGGACGTCCAGTACAAAGACCGCCTGATTTTCATGGTGCGGCAAGTCCCCTATCAATTGCGTCCTGTCAAAGCCGAACAGTTTGCTCTTATGCCAACTGACGAACTGTGGCAACATATCACCCACAAACCCCCAAAGGCCCCTTTGACCCGCACTCACCGAGAGGTGGGTGGCACCATATTAGGACTCCTGAACCTTGCTATTGAGATCTATGAGGAGTTCCAGATCCAAGAACTGCAACAGAGCTTAGACGTCCTGGTGTCCACTCTTCAAACCTTCATGCAAGAAGAACTGGGTGCTTGGGCTGTCCAAAATTCCATCAACACCCACTTCCAGCTTTCCATCGGAGCCCTTGCCACCACAGTCCTGTGGCTTGGAGACAACCTTCAACTCACCCAACTCTACATGCATCTACAATGCCACTATAAATATGCCCCGCTTTGCGTTACTCCACTACCCGTTAATAGGACTGACACCTCCTTTCCTGGCGACTGGGACAATGTACGCGCTGCTCTGCAGGGCACCTTTCTTACGGAGAACACGACGGGGGACATACATCAATTAGCCCTGTTCTTTAAGGAGCTACAGAACACCAGTGCCAAGTTCCAGCGACAGCGAGCTCGAGAAGCTGATGAGCTCATCCACTGGCTTGATAGTCTAGTGAACTTTCAATGGCTCACCGCCTTTATAGTTCCAGCTGCGTTCCTGCTATTGACCTGCATCTGCCTCCCCTGCTTACTGCGATGTATCTGCGCACTGATCAGATGAGCTATCCTAGACGTGAAGGTTGACCTGCGTTCCCTCCTTGCATCCCCGCACCTCCCTGATGTGCAGGACACCACCGCTGTTTAAACAGAAAGGGGGAGTTGTAGAGGGCCAAGCTCTGGACCATGGCCCCCTGGTGAGCCCAGAGACGCCCCGGGGTGAGAACCCGCCTTCGGGTGCTGGGAATGCCCCTTACGGAGCTGGCTCTACCTCCAGGGCAGAACATGGGAGGAGCTACGGCAGGGTATATAAGGGGGAACATGGGAAGGAGGACTGGGGTAAGCAATAAAGTGCAGTAAGCAGCCTCCTCGAGTGAACTGTTTGGTCATTCCCCTCCCCCACAGGAGGGGGCCGGAACCCTTGCAAGACTGGTAAAGCAGTTGGAGAGGTAAGCTCCAGGCTACAGCTCAGGGCAGGCCCTGAGCAGAACCTAAATGCAGATCAAAGACACTTTTATAATTTTCTTTATTTTTCTCAGGTTTTCCTTTTTTTTTTTTTGGTTTGTATTCTTTCAGAGCATGATTTACATGGAAATGTGCTTTGTATGACTACACATGTACAACCTGTGTCAGATTGCTTCCCTTCTCGATGAGGGGGAAGAGAGGGAGAGAATATGGAACTCAGAAGAATGTTAAAATTGTTTTTACATGTAATTGGAAAAAATGCTAAATGAAGCAAGCAGAGAGATCAGAGTTTAACAAGTTTCTGCTTATCAGTATGAAGCTAATAAAAAGCCAAAAAGGGTCTCTGTATCCTCATTTTAGAAGATGCCATTGT
This sequence comes from Notamacropus eugenii, assembly GCF_028372415.1. NCBI lineage: Eukaryota > Metazoa > Chordata > Mammalia > Diprotodontia > Macropodidae > Notamacropus > Notamacropus eugenii. The sequence continues at coordinate 137,133,744 of NC_092878.1, read as the reverse complement.
GTTGATACATGTATCCCTTCAAGACTGCTCAAAAGATAGCAGAGGAATGATATATGTAAGAGAAATCATACAGATAAAGAATATCTGTTGCCTCCATTACGACTCAGTGGAATCCATGAGGTCTAGTTTTCTCCAGGGGTTGACTCAGAGAAGTCAAAGGATTATTGATATAGAGCTAGAGGTCATGGAGACCAATTCTCTCCTTTTGTATTTGAGGAAACAGACCACAAAAGTTAAATCACTTGCTCAAGGTCACACAAGTAACATGTGAGAATCAGGATTTGTTCCTATATCTTCCGATTCCCAATCCTATGATTCTGTCACTGTGTCACCATGCCAACTTAAAATTAAGAGTGCTACTCAAGAGGGACAGCTGGGTGGCGTAGCAACTAGCATGCCAGGCCTGGTTCAAATCCAGCCCCAGACTACTTACTAGTTGTGTGACCCTGGGCAAGTCATTTCACCCTGTTTGTCTCAGTTTCCTCTTTTGTAAAATGAGCTGGAGAAGGAAACAGCAAATTACTCCAGTATCTTTGCCAAGAAAATCACAGATGGGATCACAGAGAATTAGACACAATTGAACAAGTTAATCAAGACCTTAGTAATAGCCTTATAACTGAAGATTGGGGACTAAACTTTCTCCAGAGCTAAAGGGGATGCTTGAGGTCTTCTGTAAAGGAAATTGTTTTATAAAAAGTCTCATTGGTCCTTTGGTCATTCCCTAATGGATGAGAATTTAAGACAAATAAAAGTCACATGAAATTTCACCAACTAGAGAATTGTACCCAAATAAGATTCCATTACATTCCCAGCCATGTCGTTTTTTTTTTTAAAGACCTACTTTTTATTTGGGTGTGAACCTAGATGTAAATTGAGAGAGCATCATCTTCATGGAAATTCAAATATGACTGAAACTCAGCTCTAGACATTGCACTAAGTTTTAGGTAAATATTAAGCCTGAGTAAACCATGATGATATAAATACCCCCAAGAAACTGAAAAGTGAAGTTCATTCTTTTAAGGCACCAATTTATTCTTTAGAAAATTACTTCCCTGTTATCACTGCAACCTTGAGAAGTACTTCACTTTTGACTGCAATGGAGAATTTTTCCTTAATGGAGACACTTCATAGACCTTGTCAACAGCCACTGACTAAATCAGTACCAAATACTGTATGCCTACTGAAATATATGGGCTACAAACTTAGGTAACTACTAATATGATGGACATATGTTTAAAGCAAGGCTTCAAAACTGGGCAAACTGTCCTCTCCATCTGCTGGCTAGCTCTGTACTGTAAGCAAGGGGATAACTACCAGAACTTCATTCCCAGAGCAGGCAAGCTAACTTACCTACCCATAAATAGCTTCCTCTTGGAATTAACTCCCATTTGGATTGCTACTTTAGCAGTTACAACTGATTTCAGCAACTGGTCAAGTCCCAACTCTAAGTAATGGATAGATGTTATTAAACTTTTAAGTAATCAAGCTTTTTAAAATAAAAGGACATTTTTCCTAATTAATATGGTGTTTTCAAAACTGCTCACACATAAAAAAGTTAATTTTTCAGCATATGCTAATTTTTAAAAGGGGAACTTCTATGCAGATGGTACCTTAGCCATGACATGATATAGAGACACATGTTTAATAATATGATTTCCTAGATGAACATGAATAAAAAAGCAGAATAGTTGTGTCAAAAATTTCATAAGCAATACCCATAGCATTGCACAAGAATTGAATTCATTATTTACGGTCTTCAGGAAGAATGTCCTTCATTAATTCAAGCTGGAGGCTGCACTTTGCTCCTGATTTTCCTCAGATGATTAAGGATCTAATGAATTATTAACTCAGTAAACTATATAAATATTTCTACTGTCCCTCATAATTAGAAGATTTAAACAAAAGTAGTCATGTAAATTAATTTATGAACTTTCTTAAATTTTCTGATAGCACTCTTTTAATTGTTTTATAAATGAATTTAGGAATGGGCAGGGCAGCCTTTTGTGGTTATATGGCAGAAAGCACATGAATTATGGATTCAGGAAGAGTCAGCATTGAACTCTCCCTGTAGCACTCATCTGTATGAATTTAGGCAAATCATTTCATTTCTTTGATGCTCAATTTCCTCATTTCTTAAATGCGGATGATGACATCTGGAGTATTCTTTCATTAAATGGACTCCAAGGAGATGTTATATGAAGGCACAGAGCACCATACAAACATAGGAAAAACTCCTTTATGATTTAGAATTAGCCTTCAGGTTCTAGAGTAGAGCTTGACTGGCAACTAGGTTAGCTGGTACAGTAAATAGAGCACTGGGCCTGACTTAAAATTCAACCTCAAATATTGACTTCCTGTTGACCATGGGCAAGTCACTTGACTTTGATTTGTCTCACTTTCCTCATCTGAAAAACAGGGATAATGATAATTGTTGTGAGGATAAAATAAGATACTATTTGTATTGCCCAGCACAGTACCTGGTACATAGTAGGTAATTTATTTTACCTTCATAATAAAGAAGTCACTTGATCTGGATGAATTATCTTATTTATTCATTAGACAAATATTTACTGAGCACCTGCCATGTCTAGAACAATTGACTGGACATTATAAGGTGAAAAATAGGGAGCATTTATACAGTATTTGAAAGTCTGAAAAAAAAACTTTACATAGGTTAGTTTATCCTCACCCCAAATCTGGAAAGGAGAGAATATTATCCCCATTTTACAGATGAGGAAACTAAGTCAGATAGAGGTTAGGTGACCTGCTCAAGGTCACACAGCTACCAAGTAGTCCAAGGCTGGATTGGAAGTCAAGAGTTCCTGACTCCAGGTCTCCTGCACTCCCAATACTCTGCCCAGTTAAAGAAAAAGACATAGAAGACACAATCTTCTAATGACCTTGGGTAGGGAAATATGCAATTCCCTCTTCATTCTGTTCCATCAGGGGAGAGAGAGAAAGAGGGAAGGAGCCATGAATCCCTCTAGCCCATGTAGCTTACCTACCAAGATTCAGTTACCGAAGATAGGAAAAACTGAGAGTTAATCAGTCCCATACTAAAAGTGACCCAGGCTCAGGCATTGAGCCTACTTTGAGAAGAGGAGCAAGGAGAGCAAGAGGAAAACTTGGGATGGGGCATGTGTGATGTCATTGTATGTTTCCCCTTACTTCTGGACAAGAAGGAGGGACGTAGGATGGTCACGTGCACCTGTGGGGACTTAACTCCACTGCATTGATCTCTACAGGAAAGAACATGTGTTGAGGCCCCAGACTACAACAACAAAAAAGACCCTGATAATACGTATTGAGAGTTACATAGTGCTTGAAGCTTTGCAAAATTCTTTACATGTGTTATATCATTGGATTCTCACTATAAAGTATATAATGTCTTTATTCAAATGTTACAGAAGAGAAAATGAGATGAAGAACCCAAGGCAGGATTCAAACTTGGGTCTTCCTGACTACAGGTCCAGAGCTCTGTCCACTAGGCCACATAACTACCCAGTTAGCTGGTTGGAACACTCCAAGTGGGCAGTCCTTCTTCCTCCCTGTGAGAGGAGGATGTCTGAACTTAAGCACTCATCTGTGATCCTGAAACCCAGAGTGGAGGAAAGGTGAAAAGGAGTCATCCATTCAAGTATGGGGAAAAGGTCCAGGACAAAAGCCAGGTGCCTGAAACTTGTCTGAAAAGAGCATTGTACAAATTTGGGAGGAGTAAAGAGCTTTGATCATTGGGTGCTGTATAGAGAATATTTTGTAACAACTGGTTGAAAAAATTAATCATGCCCTTTGGGGCTATCACCACATCAAACCAGTTTGGAGGCCAGTATTCTAGCAGCCAAGCAATCAAGCTTGGGACCTTGTGGGCTCAGGAGTGACTAGAGGAGGCCAACCCTTATATTCTGGAGGAAACGGAAGGGAAAGAAGAAGATTGAGACCACAGGGAGGTGTACACTACACACACACACACACACACACACACACACACACACAATGACTAGGAGAACTTAGAAAGGTCAAAGAATCAACAGATAGAGATCCATGTCTTTGAACAGCAACGTCTGAGGATACCACTTTCTTTGAGAGCTGAAATGCTCAATACAGACTGGAGACATTGAGGAAAGGCAGCTGTTGAATTCTATAAGAATACAAACCCTCAGAGCTCAGCAAGAGCTAAACCTAAAGGGAATTTCTTGTGTGTGCAAGATGAGAGTATGTCCCAGGGATGAGAGCAAGTTATGTACTGATTATTCATGATATATTAGCTGCTTAATTGATAATCAATGAGGAGCCCACTAGATGGGGGTCTGTGTACTCCTCCAGGCTTGGCACCTAGGTTAGGTGGCACAATGGCTGAGCTCTGGACTTCAAGTCAGAAAGACCTAAATTCAAAGTCAACCTCAAATACTTACTAGTTGCGTGGCACCAGGCAAGTCACTTAACCTTTCTTTGCCTCAGTCTCCTCATGTGCAAAATGGGGATAATAACAGTACCTACCTTCCAAGGTTATTGTCAGAATCAAAAAAAATGCTATTTATGTCTTAGTATCTTCTGGAACCTGCAAGAGTATCGGCTCCAACTTAGGCACTTAATAAATTGTGATTGATTGATGATCAGTTCAATAGTAAGGACATGCTGCAGGTAATCCAGGATCATCTCTGCCTGTCTCCCAGGACTGTTAAGGACAGAGTGTAACAATGTGTGTGATAACACCTTGTGAACAACATAGTACTGGATAAATGAGAAGTCTTCTGTTACTTAGAGTTGAAAAGAATGCGCCAAAACAGTCAAGTGGAAATGCACAGGACCTGAAGAGAGTGAGTGCTTCCTCAGGAAGGGAAAAGAAAGTCTGGGACAGGAAGGTACTCTTCCCCATGTAGAATTTCCTCTCCTTGGCTTTTTTTGGATAGCTCTCATTTTTATTGTTGTTCAGTCATGTCAGAGTCTTCGTGACCACATTTGGGGTTTGCTAAGGAAGCAAAAGTACTGGAGTGGCTTGCCATTTCCGTTTCCATCTCATTTTACATTTGAGGAAACTGAGGCAAGCAGGATGAAGTGACTTGCTCAGGGTCACACAGTTAGTAAGTGTCCGAGGCCAGATTTGAACTCAAAAAGATGAATCTTTTTTATTCTAGGCCTGGCTTGCTATCCACTCTGCCACAGAACTTCCCTAATTATTCTCATCCCTTTTAATCCCATTTAATAACCTCTTATCCCAGGCAGGATGGATAAAGCATTGAGCCTGAAGGGAGGAACATCTGAATTCTAATCCTAGCTAGGTGGCCCAGCAAGTCACCTGCTACCTGCCTCTGTCTCTAACAACTGTGAAAGGAAGATCATCGTAGCATCTCCCTGCCAGACTGCTTTTAAGGACCAAGGTTATAGTTATAAAGCACTGAACACAAAGTGCCTATCACATAGTAGGCACTGAATAAATGCTTGTTTCCTCTCTATCCTTTCCTTCCTTCCTTCTTTCTTTGTTTTGTCTGGGCTCAGGCTGTAAAATGATGGGACTGGACTAGACTTCTTCAGTCACTTGCAGTTCTAAAGTTATGGTTCTTTAATCCTCATTCACCTATGGAGCCAAATATCACAATTTATTCTCTCTCTCAGCCATGGTGACCCTTGAAATACTTTAAATTCTGTCATTTTTACTCTAACTCTTATCTGGATCCTGAGTAGGTCTGGACAAGGAAAACAATGGTGAAGGAGTGAGAGGAGTGTTTATTTGCAGTCTTGAATAGACCAAGCACTAGTAAATTCTTTCAAACTCATTTTCAATGCATCAGACAAATATTGTCTTGTGCATTTTCCTGTCAAATAAGAGACTGAAAATACAGCTGGTGGGTGGAGTTTCAAAGCCCAAAATCACGTGTTTGGAGAGTATATTAACCCAAAGCAGAGGCAAAGCTTCCTGTGTTCTTTCTGCTTTGCTCAAGGAGGCAGCTAAGGAGGCAGAAGAAATTCAGGTGTAGTTCACTGGCCTGCAGAGAAAAGGGAAAAACCTCAACCACAGCATGACCACCGCAGGAAAAGTAAGCAGAAACTTTACTTACCCAAATAATGTCCTTATTAAGTATAATTCATAAAGAGCTGGCTACAGTGTTATCAGATAATGAATCAGATAATCCTTCACATAATTAGCAGCAAGGTACGATTTGTTTACTGAGTGAAAAATCTGAAGGAGCAATATATTATTTTTTCCAGTTATTTCATATCTAATCATTCACATCTGTCTTCTTCCATTTCTAAAAGAAATGTACAGTTGTATAGGGAGCTAACTCCAAACCAGTTCTGGCTAGGTCTAAACTCAATAAGTCTTTTGATCAAGAAGGTAACTTTACATTACAAGAGCATAGTTCATGTTTTCTTCTCTATCACTGGGTTAATTTATTGAATAATGAAAACAAGGGACTAGATCAGAGAAATTATTTCATTAGTGGAATTGGAAGGATTGGATTATAGATGACTTAGTATTTGACAGATTAAGCAGCACAAACTGTAGCGTCTTGCCTCCCACTATCAACACACAAATACTGATTAAAGGTGTTCATAACTAAGCACAAGTTCTGGTAGGAGAAGAGGAGAGGAAAAGAGGTGAGGGAAGAGAAAGGGAGAGGATGGAAAAGGACAGAACTTATTTTCTTTTGCTTTTGCTGCCCCAAATCCAGGGACATGTTCACAGCAGTATGAAACATCAGCCTCCACTGCTATCCTCCACGTTAGGGAGGAGATTAAAGATAGAGAAATCGCTTTATGCATAAACATCAGTGCATATAGATATTTAATAATAGTAATAGGAAACAGAAATTTAAGAATAGGAATGATTTAATATTAATAATAGTAAATAGTAATTTCATAATAGTAACGATTTAACAGTAATGGTAATAGCAATGATAATAATGACTTAATAATATTTAATAATAGTAATAATAATAGAAAATAGTAATTCAGTAATAGTAATGATTAAATAATAATAAGTTAACAATAGTAATAATTTAATAATAATAAATAGTAATGATTAAATAATAGCAAGTTAATAATAGCAATCATAACAATAGTAACTAATTATAGTAAATAGTAATTTAGTAACAGTACTAGCAATGATTTAATAATAGTAATAGCAGATGGTACTGTTACAATAGTAATGGTATTTTGATAGAATTCTCAGATTTATAAAGCACTGGGATCCTTACAACGAACCTGTGGAGAAGTGGTAGGTAATGCTATGCTCATTTTACAGATGAGAACACTGAGACTGTAGAGATTACATGATGTGACCTGATTGATCTTGGAAGACTTAATAGTGACATTTCTACTGCTTTAGGCTGACAGTGACTTATTGCTAAGTGTTAGCAAGATTTTCTCCTTTTCCTCTTTTCTCTTTCTTCTTCCTCTTTTCACTTTCTCAGAGTTCTTCATACAGAGTCCATGAAGGGTGTTTTTTTTAATGTATTGATAACTGTATGTCAATATAATTGGATTTCTTTGTAATCTTATGTATTTTATTTTATAAGTAAATAAATTTTATAAGCATATGTAATAAATATAAATAAACAAACTGTATTTTATTTATTTTATTTTATTATTCTGAAAATGGATCCATTGGCTTCTCTGAAATACGAAAAGGCACTGTATTCTTACTGCTTAACACAGTACATAGTAGGCACTTTAATCAATGTATTCACCTTTTACCAAAAGACAGCAAACTTTCTAGTGGGAGAGGCAATTTTCTATAGTACTTCAAGAGAGAAATATTTGATCTGCCCATAACCCTTTGTGTCTCTGGCACACACAGAAAAGGTTAATAACAGTGGGGGGGAGGGAGAAAAGGGGGAAGAGAGAGAGAGATAGTCAGCTCCTGATCAGTGGACCCAGACGACTCAAGAGGAGAAAGTAAGGATGGTGACCTTAGCCCTCCCTAACTCAAAACAAAGTCAAGTGCGAGTCACGTCATTTCTCTGATTTAATGATCTTCAAAAATGAAGGACAAACACAGACAGATAGACAGACAGACAGTGATCAGCTCCTATCAAAATCATGCTACAAAATATTTCACAACTGGCTTTCTCAACTCTTCAAAAAGCATGCTGTACTTTGAAGTTTACTCAATATTATTAACATTTTCTTAAATCTAGATAGTGAAGAAAACACTAAAGCAATCCCTGAATTTATAGCTTTTCTGATTTCTGAGATATAAATGCTCATACCAAAAATTTAACAATAGTCTCAAGTAAGTGAGCTGACTCTAGCACATCTTTGGCTCCCTAGGATTTAGTGATCATGCATACAGTTAGAACTCCCAAATCTACATATGTTGCTCACCTATCATTCTTGAATTCCAGTACCAAATGTCTATCTGTTTGCTGGATAGTTCTCACATCCATGCCTCATAAACATCTCAAACTCAAACTGCTTCTCATGTGTATAAAGTTAGTAGTACTGTCTAGCAGAGAAGATCACTAGCTGCTCATCTCATTTCTGTTTCATATTCCAGGTTATTAAATGCAAAGCTGCTGTTCTTTGGGAGCTCAACAAGCCCTTTTCCATTGAGGAAGTAGAGGTAGCCCCACCCAAGGCCAATGAAGTTCGAATTAAGGTAAAAAGAAAAGAAAGAAATCCTCAGGTTCTACAGTGATACTCAACTTTTAATATTAACTGCAGTCCCAACACTAAATTTGATTTTTTCTGGGAAAGGAAACGGATCGTTTTCAAATTGTCAAACATTAGATCACTACTGGAGGAAAGAAAATAGATAGTGAAATGGATAATGAAATGGATAGTTTGGGGATGACCAATGCCAAGAGATAAGCTATACACTCTTTCCACTTAGGTGGGACAGAAGACTCTATAAGGAGGCTCTGCTCCCACATCTGCCACTACAATAATAGTCTGATGAGAATCTCTGTGCTACTACATGAGAGGCTATTGAATCATAGGTCAAAAACTGAAAGGGACATCTAGAACAGCCAGATGAGGAAACTGAGGCTGACGAAGGTTGGATAATTTGCCCAAAGTACCAGGAGAGGTAAAGTAGGCATCAAAGGCAAGATATGAAACCAGATCTTCTAATTCCAGAGCCAATGCTCTTTCCATTCTACCACACTGCCTATTATGCAATAAAACAAACAGTAACCAACAAGTCAGAAGAACTGGCCTCAAATCACTTACTAGCTGTGAATTTTAACAAGTCACTTCTCAGAGTCCTCATCTGATCATCTGTGAGGTCAAGTAAATAACACATTCACTGTCTTCCTCACAGAAGAATAAATATTCTTTAATATGGAAATGTATTTTTCATGACTGCATACACGTAGCCTTTATAAAATTGCTTGCCTTCTCAATGACAAGAAAAGGGGAATAGAGAGGAAGAGAATTTGAAACTTTAAAAAAAAATTTAATGAATGCTATAAATTGTTTTTACATGTAATCGAAAAAACACAATGTTAGTTTCATTTTTAAAAATTATCCCCCTTCTCAAAAAAAAAAAAGAAAAAGAATAAATATTCCTAAGGTACCCATCCGACTATGACATGACAGTTTAAAAAAAGATGCAGTGACTTTCTATTGCCTGTAGAATGAAATACACACACATTAGACTCTCAAGTAAAGCCTTCTAGAGTCTGGCCTCACCCTACTTTTCGAGACGCATTTACCACTCCTCACCTTCTTGATGTCTCCATTCTAGACAAGTGGGGCAGCTAGTGGTGCCCTGATCTCCTCCTCCACTTTCTTGCCTCTGTGTGTTCCATAGACTGACTGTCATTTCTAGAAGGCACTTCTTTTTGAATTTCCCCCTTGGATGAATTTTTCCTTCATAGCCAAGCTTAGATACCCCTGGCACCATGAATCCTTCCTGAAACTCTCCAACTGAAAGCTCTTATCATATTTTCATAAATTACTTCGTCTCAGTTCTTATTCATTCTTATTCCTGGCTTATGACATACTTGTTTGTTTGTAGGTAGAGTACACCCTCAGAGTTTCTAGTGCTAATAATGATCATAGGATCTGAGATTTCTAGATGGAAGGGATCTTCAGGGACATCTAGTCCAACCTACAGATATGGACATTACAATGGCCAAAGTGAAAGGACTTGTCTGAGGCTCAGATTCAAGTTTTGAATCCAGGTCCTTTGATTCTGAATATGGTAGGGTTTTTTGCATAGCATCACTCAGTCATGGCGAGAGGTGGCAATGATGACAATGATAATGCCAGATCATCACCATAATCTGTCATAATTGTTTTCTTTTTTAACTTTTTTCTTTCATTTTTAATTTGTGAAATAAAACAAACATTTCCATAAGAGTGGATTTAAAAAAAAAAGAGGATTACAAGAGAGTATTCTGGGAAGATGGTGAAATAGGTCAGAAAATTCCAAGCTCTCAAGATTTTCCCCTACGAAAGAGATAAAATAGCATTGAAGAGCAAATAGAGGTGGGAGGGAAGAAGGAAGAAATAAATAAGAATAGTGGCACAACAGGGGTCTTTGTGGGACAATTAGAGAAGATCAGAAGAAAAAATCCCAGGACTAGATTTGGTGCCAGTGAAGAGTAAACACTTCTAGTCTAGAGTTCACTTTAACAATGAGCAGGTGGGGAGGACACCTCGTGCCCCAGCCATGGAAACTTTTACCCCAGGGACAATGCAGGTAGTTTAGTGTCTGAGCCTGGGAAGATGGAGGGAACCTCTGCTGACAGGAAATGCCAGAGCCCTTTGTGCTGAGGAGAGCAGTGGGGACACGAAGGAAGCAGCACATGCCTCGTGAGTGCAGAAGCAGTGGAATGGGGATCCCACCGGCCATGGGTAAACTTATAAGAGGCCAGAAGTCCTGGTTCAGGTTCTAAGTGGGAATAGAGAACACAGGGGTTCATCTTCACAGCAGGATATTGAAGCAAAGAAACCCCCAAAGAGTAACGTCAAATGGCCATCTGCCCAAAAAGAATTCATAGATCTTAAAAAATATTTGAAAAATCAAATGATGGCAATGCAGAAAAGCTAAAAAAAAAAAAAAAAAAGAATATTTCAAGAAAAATAAGATTATGAAAGTCAACCAGTTAGAAAAGGAGATGGAGAATCTTAAGGAAGAAAATGAAACCTTGAAAATTAGAACTAGGCAAGGTGAATCCGGTAAAATATTAAGAGATCAAGAAATAATTAAACAAAATACGAATGATGAAAAGTAGAAAAGAAAGTGAAACATCTTATAAGGAAAACAACAGATATGGAGAATAGATCAAGAAGAGAAAACAGAAAACTAATCAGACTAATTGAAAACTATTATAAAAAAGAACCTTGATACAATAATAGAAGAAATAATTGAAGAAAATTGTCCTGAAGCATTAGAACAAGGGGGGAGTAGAAATAGAAAAAATCCATTGATAACCACTTAAAAGAGATCCTATGAGAAAAACTCGTAGAAATATTAGTCAAATTCCCAAAACCCCAGCTCAAGGATAAAATATTAAAAGCAACAAAAATGAAGCAATTTAAATATGATGGTGCCACAATCAGAATTACACAAGACCTAGCAGTGGAGACCCTAAAGGACCACAGATCTTGGAACACTACATTTCAAAGGGCAAAAGAATTGGAGCTCCAGCCAAATATATCATACCCAGTAAAGTTAAGCATAATCCTGAATGAGAAACTAAAGTGGACATTTGAGCAATTGTCAAACTTTCAAGACTTTGCTAAAAAAAAAACTCAACTTAATAGAAAATTTGACATACAAAAGCCAAGAGAAACATAAGGTATGTACCAAAGACTGATTAAAAGGGATTCCACAAAGATAGACCATTTACATTTTATATACATAAAATGAAAAACCCATGTCTGAAATTCTTATTAGTAATTGGGCAGCTCTTAAGAAAGATTGGGGTAAACCTGAGCATGGTATGAATTAAAAAGTAAAACCATTTAACAACAGCTCAAAAGAGTAATTACTTTATCCAAATGAGGTCAAAAAGGAAGAATAAACACAGAGAAATTAGATTGGGGAGGAGGGCTGGTAGTTCTGGTAAACTACTTTCTTTGGCAATGGGTTTAAGGGAATTATGTGTATACATAAAAGAGCATAAAAGTCTTCTAAATTCAGAATAGAACCATAAGGGAATAGGGAGGGAGAAGAAGACAATGAAGGGATCTTTAGAGTGGAGGGTAAGGTAATAGGTAAAAGTGGGGTATAAAACAGTGTTTGGATCAGTGGAAATGGGAGAATAAGGAAGAGATCTTTAAAGGGGAGGGTGAGGGAATAGGTTATAGGGGGCTATAGAAGGGTCTTTAGATTTACAGGAATGAGAGAATAGGGGAGGGATCCTTGGAGTGGGATGGTCAACTAGAAGAAGGACAAGATAGGGAAAGCAGAGGAGGCAGGAGAGAAAAGAAACAAGAGATAGGCAGAAAAAGAAAATCAAAGATCAGGAGTAGAATTTATTTGGGAAAGTACATGTCTATATATGTATGTACATATGTATATGGATATGTATATATCTACAGTTACAGAAAATCATATCCACACTTAATTGTGGCTGGGGGGAAGAGAAAAAAAGAAAAAAGGAAAAAAGCACACTGCAAAGAGCAAAAGAAAACTTATGAGGAAGCAAAGAAAAGATGGATATCTCTCAACACATGTAGTATTTGTCATCCAGGCTTTCTTGAAATGAAAATTCATTATTACATAATTTGAATCCTCTCTTATATTCAGCTATGTATATGACATGCTTCCCCCTGCCTCTCTTACTTTGTATTTAAGTTCCAATATTTAAGTTAATGATATGTTTTTGTTTCTTTTCTCTATTCTGTATTTGCGTTCTGGTGTTTGAGTCTAAAATAAGTTTTTTTAAAAGATGATTGCACATGAAGCTGCAAATCTATTTTGTATAATTTGATATTCCTTTTAAATATATAATAAAGCTATCATGCAAATTTTTTCTATCCCCTCCCTACCATGGAAATGGCTAGTATTAGACACAAATATGTATGTGTGTATATATGCATATATGTATGTAAATTTATTCTATGCATACTTCTATTTATCCATTTTTTCTCTGGATGCAAATAGTATCTTCCTTCATATGTCCCTTATAGTTAATTTGGGTATTTGTAATAGTCAAAATGATTTAGTTGCTGAAAGTTGTTCTGTTACTGTATACGATGTTCTGATTTTCAAGAGATGTGGGTATGACATGAATATAAAACTGAGCAGCTCCTGCAAGGTCTCGAAGGTCTCATCATCCTCTTATTTTCTTGCAGATTGTGGCTACAGGAATCTGCCGCTCAGATGACCATGTGATAAACGGGTCATTGGTTCAACCTCTCCCTGTAATCCTGGGGCATGAGGCTGCAGGGATTGTGGAGAGCATTGGAGAAGGAGTGACTTCTGTAAAACCAGGTAAAATACAAAGAGCAGCACAACATTAGAAATTGTTTAAATTCTTACTTTCTGTTGAAGTTAGTAGACAATGAAGGCAATGTTTATGGACCAAAACTCCAAATGGAAGATGGCCAAGGTAGTCAGGCAGCTTCTAGCTTTACAGTGAGGGCTGCATCATCCCCAACCATGGGCATATGCTCTGAACAAGAAAGAAATGACTAAATATTGACAGACATGGTTAAAGTTCTTTAAAGATGAAAAGTAAATATAATTGCAAGCTCCACTTATGGCAACTGCTGGATACAATATATCTGCTTATTCACATTTTAATTGAATAGTCAATCACTGTCCTTGGTACTAGGGAACAGAGAAAGATGAAATGGAGAATAAAACTCTACCGAAAAATCTATAATACTCATTTTAACCAAGATTCAAATTCTTATATTCTGAAATGCTTGGTTTTGCTCTGGTCTGGAGTCATGACCCGCTCTCTTGCCTCATTCTTTTACCTGCAAGCTCCACAGGAGGACGAGCAGCCTGCTGGCCAAGCAGAAGACTTGCTCCCCTCAGTAAGTTATGCCGTCACTATATCTACTTAGCGCCCAATGTGGGGCCATAGCAACTTGGCGCCCAACGTGGGGCCATAGCAACTTCTCAGTTTACCTGATGTCCCCCAGTGTGGCGTCCCTGATGGTGTGGCGGTCAGCGCCTCTTACAAGGAACACCTAAGTTCAAATTCTACCTCAGACAGTTATTACTTGTGTGATCCTGGGCAAGTTACTTAACCTCTATCTGACTCAGTTTCCTAATCTGTAAAATGAGCATAATAATAGCACCTACCTCACAGGGCTGTTGTGAGAATCCAATAATGCAATACATGTAAAGCATTTGAAGTGCGACATGAATGGTAGTTATTATATCCATTCAATAAATATTTATTAAGTTCCTACTATGTGTCAGGCATGGTGCTAAGTGCTGGGGATACATAAAGAGGCAAAAGGCAGTTCCTGCACTGAAGGAGCTTACAACTAATGGGGAAGAAAACATGCAAATGAATATTTAAAATATATATGTAGTTAGCATCACAACTCTGTGAGACCAGTGCTATTACTATCTCCATTTCAAAAAGGAAACAATTTCCCTTGAGAAAGAACTGAGGATATGCAATAAATAATAACATTGGCATAATGTTACATATGCGCATTAACAAAGAGAAAAAAAACCAAGACATTTTACTTTTTCATGCACTGAAAATTTTCATTTCCCATGTGCCCCAAACCAATATGAAATTCCACATCTGCCCAATATCTGGCAGAGTTATACAGCTTGATCCATCCTAACAACATGTTAAAATTCACATGAGGAATTTTGAACTTTTGTAATTCTCTTTGTAATTCCCAATGACAAAACAGTCATAGAGACTAACATGATAGTGACCAGCCACTATCTATTACCAGTGAGTCTTCCCACAAGCTTACATGTGCAGTGCAGACAACGCAATCATTCAATCCATCGCAATATCGGAGATGTAGAGCTGAATGGGGACTCAGAGTCCTTTTATGTCAACTAACTCTAGAGATGAGGAACCTGAGGGAAACTCAGGAGAAACTCAGGGAAGTTAAGCAATTTGTCCAAGGTCACACAAATAGTAAATATCTCAGGTGGAATTTGAACTGGAGATCTCTGACCCCAGAGCCAGTGCCCTTTTCAGTGTATACCTTTGATCAATTTAAAAACACTTCCTAAGCACCTATTATGTACCAGCTACTATACTAGGGTGTGAGGATACAGGGACAAAAGCAGAACATTCCCTGTCCTCAAGCACTTTATATTCCACCATGGAACACAACATGTGCAAAAATACACAGAAGCAGAGAAACACTAGGAATCTGGGAGATGTAGAAATATTTCATGGCAAAGATAGTGTGCTACTATCTATAGATTCTAGCCTTGTTTATGCATGTGGGGAGGCAGTAGAAAGAGTTGTAGACAAATATCAGGAGACCTGGGTTCAAATCACATTTTTTGCAACTCTCTAGCTAGGAACCTCAAATAAATCACTTCACCTCACCAAGTCTCAATTTCCCCATTTACAAAATGGGAACATATCCTGTAGGGTTGTT